>NC_092126.1:100178490-100826824 GCF_043159975.1 Macaca nemestrina | reverse complement strand
AAGAAATGACCTTCTTTGTCTCTAGAGACAGTTTTTGAATTAAAGTCTATTTTGTTGATAGAAGTATTAACCACTCCTGCTCTCTTTTGGTTGGTATTTGCATGGACTACCTTTTTCCATCTGTCTGTGTGACCTTGAATCTAAAAGTGAGCTTCTTGTAGACAGCATATAGTTTGATCCTGTTTTTATTTATTTATTTTTTTTAAATAATCTATTCAGTCATGCTGTATCTTTTTATTGGGAAGGTTAGTCTATTTACATTTAAAGTAAATATAGAGACAGATTTACTATTGCCATTTTGGTAACTCTTTTCTATGTGTCTTGTTCTTTTGTCCCTCTTTTCCTCTCTTGCTGTTTTCGTTTCTTTTTCTTGTATTGATAGGTTTTGATTTCTTTCTTTTTTTAATATAACTTCTATACGTATTTTCTTGGCGGTTACCAGGAGCTTACATAAAATAACTTGTAACTGTCATTATAAGTTCACAACGTAACTTTACTGGCATAAAAGAACTCTGGTTTTCCCTCTGCTCCCCACATGTTATATGCTATTGATGCCTCAATTTATATCTATTTATATTATGTACCCATTAACATAATTTAGTTAATATTTATAATGGTTTTTAAAATACTTACGTCTCTTAACTTTCTTCATAGACATAAAAGCTATCTACTCATCACCTTTATAGTAATACAGCGTTCTGATTTTGTCCATATACTTACCTTTACCAATGAGTTTCCTTCTTTATTATGCTCTCTTGTTGTTATTTAGTATCCTTTCATTTCAACTTGAGAAGCACAGGTTTGCTGGGTATATTACTGTTGGCTAGCAGGGTTTTTAAATTTTATTTTTTTAATTTATTAGAGACAGGGTCTCACTCGGTCACCCAGGCTGGAGTGCAGTGGCATCATCTTGGCTCACTGCAGCCTCTACCTCCTGGGCTCAAGCGATCCTAACATCTCAGCCTTCCAAGTAGCTGGGACTACAGTCACATGCCATCATGCCCGGCTAATTTTCTGTTTATTTTTTTGTAAAGACAAGGTCTCATTATGTTGCCCAGGCTGGTTTCAAACTTCTAGGCTCAAGTGATCCTCCTGCCTCAGCCTCCCAAAGTGTTGGGATTACAGGTATGAGGCACTGTTTCTGTCACCCCACTCTCTTCTGACCTGCAAGGTTTCTGCTGAAAAATCCACATCACTAATCATCAGGGAAATTCAAATTGAAGTCACAATGAAATATCACCTCACAACAGTTAGGATGGCTATTATAAAAAAGAAAAGAGATAAAAAGTGTTAGTGAGGGTATGGAGAAAAGGGAACCCTTATACATTGTTGGGAGGAATGTAAATTAGTACAGCCATTATGAAAAAAGTATGGAGGTTCCTCAAAAAAATTAAAAATAAAACTACTATATGACCTAGCAATTCCTCTTCTGGGTATATACTCGAAGAGAATGAAATCAGTACCTTATAGAAATATCTGCTTTCCCATGTTCATTGCAGCATTATTCACAATAGCTAAGACACGGAATCAACCTAAGTGTTTGTCAACAGGTGAATGGATAAAGAAATTGTGGTGTGTATATATGTATATATACTACACACACACACACACACACAAATGGAATATTATTCAGCCTTTAAAAGGATATCCTGCCATTTTTGATAACATGGATTAACCTGGAAGACATTATGGTAAGTGAAATAAGCCAGACAAAGAAAGAAAAATATTGTACAATCTCACTTATTGTGGAATCTAAACAAGTTAAATACACAGAACCTGAAAGTGAAACTCTGGTAGTTACCAGTGGTTGGGGAGGGGATAGGAAGTGGGGAATGGGGAGATGTTGGTCAAAGGTACAAAGTTGTGGTTAGGTAGAATGAAAAAATTTAGAGATTGAATGTACAGCGTGATGACTATGTTAACAATATTGTATTATACACTGGAAATTTGACAATAAAGTAGATTCCAAGTGCTCTTACTATCAAAAAAACAAAAAACAAAAAAACACTATGTTAGGCAATGGATATGCTCATTTGCTTGACCATAGTAACCATTTCACTATGTAAATGTATATCAAAACATCATTTTATATACTTTATATACATTAAAAAACAATAAAATCAAATTCATGAACAAAATAAATGTTATTTTAAGTTACTAAATTTCAGAGTTTGTTATGCAGCAATAGAATACCAGAATACTCAGCCAACCTAATGACCTTCCCTAAGTTGGGCAATGCTATGAACAAAAATGGTCTGCACAATCCCTGGCAAAGTCTTGGCTTAGGTAAGACCCTCCATAGGCCAGGAATGCAATTGTTTAATAGGTAAAAAAGCAATAAACCATGGAATCAAGAGACCTGTGTCATGCACTGGGGAGCCTGATGTTGAAACTCAGTTCCTGTGTTCTAGACCTGGATTAGTCTCTTTGGGCAAATGGCCAAATCGTTTCCTAAGGAACTGAAAGGCATCTCTCTGGAACAGAAAGGTGGACAGACTAAAGCCTTGGAATACTAGATGACAACGCAGTTTCAAAAACCAAGCAGAAATGACTTCTCCTTTGTACACAGTACAAAAAGTACAGGTTCTCCATGAAGCCAATGGCCCAAACTCCTGATTTTCCTCTGAGGGAACAATCCCAATAGCTCCAACTTGGGCCTTTAAGAAAAGTCCTCAGCCTGATTTTATCCACATTCCCCTAAGTCCTCTGGCAAACACAAGTTTGGCTGCTTGAATCAGACAAATCGGAACCCAGCTTGGAAGCAGTCTCCTCCCCCTCCCTCCAGACTCCACCTGCTAGTTGGCCAAAGCCCTGTCTAGTTATTTCCCTGGCAGAAGTCTTTCCAGCAAATGTAAACAGATGTAAGAAGCCATCATCTCTCATTCCACCCTGGTTAAAGGAGGTTCAAACCTTTCTCTCGGGAGACAATTGTTTCCTGTCTCAGGCTTCAGAGAGCTGAGGGCTGGACATCCAGTGGCCTCCTCAGCCTCATGGACTCAATTTCTCTGCTGGCTCCTTCCTCACCTTGGTCTTCATCTCAGGTTTCCCTGGGAAAAAAATATTTTCCCCCAGTTGTCTTTGAAAATATTTTCTCCAGCTTCTCACTAAATCCTTACTCTACTTCTTTTAGAACAAGACTGGCAACTTTTTCTGAAAAGGGTGAGACAGTATATGTTTTGGGTTTGTAGGCTATACGGTCTCAGTCACACTACTCAACTTTGCTGTTGTAGAGCAAAAGCAGCCATAGATAATATGTAAGGGAATGGGCATAGATGTGCTCCAATAAAACTTTATTTACAAAAACAGGCAGTGGTGGATTTGGCCTATGAACTGTTTGTTGAATCCTGTTCTAGAATATTTGGCTATGTTTCTTCATTTCCTTCAAGCCAGAAAAAAAAAAATTCAATGAATCCAGATCAAGTTGCATTTTCCTCTGAGTCAGAGTAAGGAGGCTGGGGCTGGCTGTGCTTCTCTTACAGTGCCATGGTCACCAAGGCCAGGGCAGCTTTGGTGACATGTGATTCAGAAATGGTAGCTCAGTGTCTGCTCCTGGCTGAGGTGACTTCACAGAGGATGTCACCTAGGTGCTAAGGCCTTGGGAGGGGTAGCTCATTTCTCCCACCCAAATCTGTACCAGAAAATCTTCCCTTCTGATCTAACAGGAAATAGGATTCTTAGCCTAGTCCAGCTATCTTGTTCAGAGGAGGATCAGTTTCTTGGACTTGGTGATATTTGCTTTAAAAACAATACAATTATTGACATGGATTCAACACTATTTATAGGGTTGATATGGCAACCAAATCCCATGCTGAAGCCTGAAAAAAGGAGAACAATTGGACTGAATAATCCCACACCAAGGAGAGGAAACAAGAAGGCTATTTTTAAGCTGACTTGATCAATGCATTTTTTTGTTTGTTTGTTTTTTGAGATGAGTCTCATTCTGTCACCCAAGCTGGAGTGCAGTGGCGTGATCTTGGCTCACTGCAACCTCCACCTCCCAGGTTCAAGCCTCATGCCTCAGCCTCTTGAGTAGCTAGGATTACAGGCACGTACCACCACGCCTAGCTAATTTTTGTGTTTTTAGTAGAGATGGGGTTTCCCCATGATGGCCAGGCTGGTCTCAAATTCCTCACCTCAAGTGATCCGCCTGCCTCAGCCTCCCAAAGTGCTGGGATTACATGTGTGAGCCACCGCGCCCAGCCTGGCAATATATTTCTTGATATGCAGTGTGACTTAGCAGAAGGTCTCTGCCCCTACAGTGAAGCATCCTGCCTGGATGACAGGAGTGACATTTCTGAACTGGTGTTCCTTCCATAGCCCCACATAAGTTTCCAGAGCCACGTAATTCATGCTTATAACCCCCAGCATCTAGCACAGTATTTAAATTTTTTTGTATTCATATAAATGCCATGACCTGAGTGTAAGAGGTTTCTCCCTCCCAATTCTGTTTCAATGGGCTGTTTTCCCAGAATCCAAAACTGCCCTTCCTGTGGCACGTTATAAGAGTGCAGGAATTTCAGCTCCATTCAGCCCTGTGCCTAAACGAAGGAAGGTAAAGGCTCATTGCGTCTTAAAATCAAGGCATACACTGTTGCTTTATAAAAAATTCATCAAGAATCAATGAAAGGCAAATCGTTCAAGAAATTAAAGCTGAGGAATTCCTTCTATCTCAGGGTCTGTACAAATTGTCCTTCCAGATTTTGAAACCATGGAAGGATAAAAAAAAAACCCTCTTGGTTTCCCTTTAAATAGAAACTCAGCACCAATTTTGCTTTATGATCCTGTGGAAAAACTAGAAATGACAAGCTCTGCTGTCTTGGGTGTCTTTTACTTCATGGCTCTGCAGTTTGCAGAATTATCCCCTCTGCCTAAAGGCAACATTTTTTAAAACATGGTATATATTCATGGGATACAAGTGCAGTTTTGTCACACTGATAAATTCTGTCATGGCAAAGTCAGGGCCTTTGGTGCATCCATCACTGGGCCAATGCACACTGTACCCAAAAAGCAACCTCCCATCATCCACCTAGCTCCAACCTCCCCACCCCTCCATTGTCCATCACTCCACAATCTGCTTCCATGTGGAGACATTACTTGGCTCCCACTTATAAACGAGAACATGTGGTATTTGTCTTTCCGTGTCTGAGTTGTTTCACTTAAGACAATGGACTCCAGTTCCATCCATCTAAAGGCATCATTTAGGTGATCCAGTTCAACCCCTGTGGTAACTGAGCAGGGCTGACTGCTTGGTGAGGCCCTGGCCCCATGGGACTCCCAGCCCAATGCTCTTCTGGATCTGCCTGGGACTAGGTGGCCTTTTATGGGACACATTTCATGTCTCTCTATAATCACAACTTTTCATTTCAGCTCGAAACTCTCTTCTAGGGACTTTTGCAGCCCAGGACTGGAAATTCTCCTCTTTTTCACCCTGGAATTCTTTCTTTCTTTCTTTCTTTTTTTATACTTTTAAGTTCTAGGGTACATGTGCACAACATGTAGGTTTGTTACATATGTATACTTGTGCCATGTTGGTGTGCTGCACCCATTAACACGTCAGCACCCATCAACTCGTCATTTACATCAGGTATAACTCCCAATGCCATCCCCCCTCCCCCCATAATAGGCCCTGGTGTGTGATGTTCCCCTTCCCAAGTCCAAGTGATCTCATTGTTCAATTCCCACCTATGAGTTCACCCTAGAATTATTTCTGTTCTATGTTTCATTTTTCTTTTTTTAGTTGCTGTTAATTAGTCAGAAGAGGCAGAAAACAGCCAGGAAGTTCAAATAAAGGGGCTGGTGATGTCAGAGAAAAGAAAAAAGGATGCCAGATGCGTTTCTAAAAGCTGCTAAACCAGACATGGGCAGGCAACTGGGAGTGAGAAAAAAAAAAAAAAATGCCTTAAAGCCAGAGAGGATCCCAGCAAGACTTCTCCCTATCTACTGCAAGAACATCCCCTAAATAAGGCTCCAGGTATAAGTGCACACAGCAAGGGCCTTGTGAGTGATTTCCTAAATTATCTCAGAAGATAAGAAAAGAGAGGTTAACATTTCCTCCCCAGCCAGACACTGTCCACCGGATGTGTTTAAACACCCCTCACTCCACACATGCTTTTGCACAAGGTTTTCAATAAGACAGGCTAATACAGAAGAAAACTCAATGAGCTTGAAGAGTTTGAGGAAACCATGATTTTCTTCTAAAAAGAGTTTCAGAAGCTTAGAACGCATTTCCCCCCACAAATTGCAAAAATAAAACATAACACCGAAAAAGAAGCTTTGCAAATTCAACAGGTTGCTTCAGGACACGGCCTAACCTTTGATGGGTCCCCTCTCCTTTCCTGTTGGGGTTAACCTTGAAGAAGCCTGAGACAGCGAGATAAGGCCAGACTCTCCACTGGTCAGTGAGAAGGGTGAATTAGTTGTTTTTCTCACACATACTTCAAACTAGATGGTTTTCACATGTGTTCTGCCATGGTGCCCTCTTTGAAAACAATATTTACCCAGAAGCTGATACCCATAAACGTAGGGTTGATCTGGGTGAAACAAGGTTGGAGGGCAGGAGCCTTTTCCTCTAACACCCCTTTCCCTTCCTGCTGAGCCAAACTGCTGCCCTAACTCCAAGAGTGCAATCTGAAATCCCCAGTTTGCACTGTCTCAGGAGCCTGTCTGGTTCTGATGTCTGGAGTGACTCTTCTCCCTCTCCTCTTCTACTCTCTGAACCCCTTAGCCTTCCATTCCTTCTGCAGAGACATTTAAATAATGAAAATAAACCGTGGAGCTGTAAATAATGTCATGTTAAGCCAGCTGGGCATCTCAGCTGGGAAACTATTACCTAATGTCCAGGCTGTGCAAACAGTGGGTTTCCATAGCATGAGCTATATTCCTATACGCATGCATTGAGGGGTGTGAGGTGGGAGGAGCCGTGGTAACGATTTCCAGCACAATGGAGACCCAAAGTGTATGGCTTCAACATAGTTAAAAATTACCATTAGACTAAAATAGCTCACTTTTCACTTGAAAGACAACAAAGTAATACTTCTCAACAAAGCCAACACCTTTTCTTTCACCAGGTGTATTTCCTCCATCTTGTCTTCTTAAAAGTAGTCACCACAAACATACTATGGTGCAGATGTGTCACTGCATATCACACACCACGCTCTCCTGCCTGTGGGGAATTCCCAGAGGGATTACAGGACATATTTCTTTTCATTTTACAGCTCTGCTGAATCTGCCAGTGAAGCTCTGATATGATGCCCAATCTTTGCCAAAGGAACTAGCCTTGTGTTCTTCCAGAAGGGCTCTTTCAACTGAGAGCTACTAAGCATCCACTATAGGCCAGGTACTCTGCCAGGTGTTGGGGATCAACAGCAAAAAAGATAAAATAGATCCCTTCCCTCACTGGGCTTCCATTCTAGAGAGGGAAATACAAAAACAAATAGACGAAATAGCGTGTTCTGTTACAAGTCATGAAGGACTCAAACAGGCAGCTAAGGCCACACATGGTGGCTCATGCCTGTAATCCCAGCACTTTGGGAGGCTGAGGTGGGAGGATTCCTTGAGCCTAGGAGTTCAAGACCAGCCTAGGCAGCATGGAGAGACCCTGCGTCTACAAAAAAAAAAAAAAAAAAAATTTTTTTTTAAATAGCCAGGCGTGGTGGCACACACCTGTGGTCCCAGCTACTTGGAAGGCTGAGGCGGAGGATCACTTGAGCCTGGAAGGTCGAGGCTGCAGTGAGCCATGATCACACCACTGCACTCCAGCCTAGGTGACAGAGTGAGACCCTGACTCAAAACAAAGAAAGGCAGCGACTCAGGGAATACAGGGTAGTGGGAGAATGGTTCTCTGAGGAGGCAACATTTGGGCTGAGACCTAAAAAATGAAGAGCTGGCCATGGGAAAAGCATGGCAAAGTGCTTTCTAGATGAGGTATCAGCATATGCAAAGGGCCTGAGACAGGCAGAGGCCTGGTAAGTTTGAGGGTTGTGGGAATGCAGTATGTGGGTAGCGCTGGAGAGACGGGAGCCCCATCGTACAGGCTCTCATGGGCCTTAGCAAGTGTCTGGATTTTCTTCTGAGGGGGAAGGGAGCTCCTCAGTGGGAGGAGGTTATGCAGGGATGTGACCTGGTCTAGGTGACAAATGATGGTGGCCTGGCCTAGGAAGTGGCAGCAGAGATGGAGCAAAGAGAAGGGACTCATGCTGTCTGGGCTCATGGTGGTGCGGCTGGCTCCCGAGTTCTGGTTATATGGGTCCTCCCCAGATCTTCTCCCTCTGCGACAAAGGGGCATCTCTGGACCTGACACATGAGGGTCAGATACCCTAAAGATCTAGAGAGGCTCGCCTGAGAGCCTGCCAGAACCCTCAGACCAGTGGTCCCCAAGCTTTATGGCACCCGGGACCAGTTTTATGGCAGAGAATTTTTCCATGAATGGGCGGTGGAGGGGGCGGGATGGTTTCGGCACAATCTAGACCCCTCACATGTGTAGGGTTCGTGTTCCCGTGAGAATCTAATGCCACTGCTCATCTGACAGGAGGGATGCTCAGGCAGTAATGCTCACTGGCCCGCTGCCCACCTCCTGCTGTGCGGCCCAGTTCCTAAGAGGCCACCGCACTGGTACTGGTCCAGGGGTTGGGGACCCCTGCCTCAGATGGCGCCACTGCCTCCCACCGGGGAGCCCACCCCTGGGCCCGCAGAGACGGGACCCCCTCAGAGGAAAGGACGTGGAAAGGCAGCAGAGCACCTGCTTCCTCAGACCCCAGGTCAGACCCACTCCCATGGCGGCCTCATCCTCTCCTCACAACACCAGGAAGCCGGCTTCCCAGGAACGGAAGAGCAGGATCCAGTGCTGCCTCATCATTTCCGGGCTTCTCACATTTCTCTCATGTAATCCCACAACCACCCAGAGGCAGGCCGAGCAGCCCAAGGCACCCCCAGTGACAGGTGAGGAAACAGGCTCTAAAGGGTGTTCTCTGGGCCGGGGCCCTGATCTCACTGCACAGCCTGTGCTCTTTCCCCAGAGAGCCCAGGGAGGAAAGAAGCCCCGGGGTTCTGGAGGTGTGGGCTGTAGTATGTGTGTATTATTTTCTATCGCTGCAGTA
Organism: Macaca nemestrina; assembly: GCF_043159975.1. Classification (NCBI taxonomy): domain Eukaryota; kingdom Metazoa; phylum Chordata; class Mammalia; order Primates; family Cercopithecidae; genus Macaca; species Macaca nemestrina. The sequence goes on along the minus strand of NC_092126.1, from coordinate 100,817,729 downwards.
ATAAGTTACTGGAGTTCAGCTGCTCCAAAAAACACAAATCTATTATCTCACAGTTCTGTAAGTCAGAGGGTCGGTGGGTTGTCTGGGTCTGCTCCAGGTTCTACGGGCCGAAATCGAGGTGTCAGCTGGTCTGGGCGAGTATCTAGAGGCCCTGGGGCAGAATCCACTTCCAGCTTGGTTCGGGTTGTTGGCAGCACCTGGTTCTGTGTTGTTGTAAGACTGAGGCCTCGTTTCCTTGCAGACAGTCACCCGGAAGCCTCTCCCAGCCCCTTAAGGTTGTCCACATTCCCCTCCCGTCACACACTCCATCTTCAACACCAGGAAAGGCATGCTTCAAGTCTCTCTGACCTCCTACTCCGCCTCATTCCTCCCATCTCCAGCTCGAGGAAGTTTGCTGCTTTTAAGGGCTCGTGTGACTAGATTGGACCCACCTGGAAAATCCAGGCTCCTCTCCCCATTTGGAAGTCCATCACCTTAATTACAACTGCAAAGTCCCTTTTGCCATGTAATGTATCCAAATCACAGGCTCCAGAAATTAGGACACGGACATCTTTGGGGGCCATTCTGCCTACCGCAGCGAAAGACTTGGAAGCCCAGCCGTAGCCAGGTCTCTTTGGGGGCCTCCTGAGAAAGCACGAGAAGAGTTAATAATTTTCAGAGCCCTATTCTGTGTACAGGGATTGAAGACAGGGCCTCTGTCATCACCATTGCTATGCTCAGCTGAAGAGGAGGGATAAGGGACCCTCAGGTGACCTGTCCAAGGACAGCATTGCTCCTTTCCCAGCACACAGACCAGCCAGGACTTCCCGTGATCGTTTCATTTAGTGCCATGCTCTGTTTCAGCAGCTGAGACCAATTAGCAATTAATTATGAGTCAACTCTCTATCTCCAGGGGCTCACCTGCAAAGGTCCCTACAACAACCTCTTTCTTAACTGGCCTCCCCATACCCAGGCAGACCAATCTCCCTGAGGCACATCTCTGATCTCCCCAAACTCCAAAAGATGCCATGGTCTGTCCACCATAGAATCACATCCAACTCCTCAGCCAGTGAACAAGTGGCTTCAGACTACATGACTGAATCTCCAGTCCAGTTGGCCTCTCCCCTTTCCCTCAGTAGATATTCAGCCAGGTCAGACACCTTTCGCATCCATCAGCCCCTCTATTACCTGAGGACCCAAATCCTACTTCTCCCTTAAGGCTTCTCCCTTAAGGCTCTGGCCAATTCTCCCTTTCCCCATAGAACACCTCCTTCTCCTCAGCCAGAAGTGGCCTCTGCAATGAAATTCTTACACAGTAATCTAAATCTCACTTTGTAAATTATTCCTGGACTGTCTGTGAGTCCACTGAAGGCAGCAATGATTCATTTTTTCATCGACGTCTTACATAAAGTAGGCACACAACTGAATTGCTTCCAGCTTTATGGTCTTTTTAAATACTCCTCCGGTTAATGAAAAAAAGGTTGTCTTTTTCCTAGTATCAAATATCCCCCGCCTTTCTGATGAGACAGATGCAGGTCTTTGCTTTCCTTAAATTTTGAAGGTGAAATGTGTACCCATCAGACTGTCCTACGAAAGCCTGTAGTATTCAAGCTCCACCGTCCCCAGAGCGCCCAGAATCCCAATCCAATCTCAGCATGAGCGGCAATCCCACTATTCACTCAGAGCCTAGTGCCAAAGCCCTATCCTGGAACCCGTCTTCTCCCAGGACTATGTACCCTACAGAGGGAAGGCTTGGTCTCCTGCCTGTCCCGCACATTCTAACTCATAGCAAACAGTGTCAGATTAATCAGCAAGCCTGTACTTAACATGTACCGGTCACTGTCTCCATGTTACTCACACTGTCTGTGCAGTGATTCCACTTTAATTAGGCCATCAGTGGGGGCAGACCCCAACTCTAAAAGGTCACCATGATTTGATCCACCCTTCTGTACAGTCCTGTGTACCAACATGGGCTCAATGAAGAGATTAAGGCATTTAAAGTAGTGAAACCCTAATGTTATCTGGCAACATGACCTAGAGAGTTCTGATGAATTTATTCCTTCCTATGAAAGAGGTGAGATGCTCTATGTCAAACTGTTGTGTACAAAGATCAGCTCTGCTTCCTGCAGTGGGCCTCTCTCTCAGAATCTTTCTTCCCCCTCAAACTGAGCCAACATCTGGAAGATTATCTTTTTTTTTTTTTTTCCCATAATCAGGAAAAGGACAATAAGCAAGTACTGCGCTCCCAAAACTTTTCTCAGGCTCCTGGACAATCTTTCCAATCTAAGAACAATATTTTTCTTTTATTTTAATTTCAACCAAAGAATCACATGGTTAGAAAAATAATAACCCCCTGCCGCACACCTCGCCATAGTGAGTCCTCCTCTCCAGGGGCAACCATTATTACCCATGTCCATTTATGTTTCTTTTGATGATTATTTCCATATCTCCAGAAAACATGCTGCTACTACTACTCTTTGATTTATCAGACCTAGACATTATTTTACTAAATTCCTTCCATGATAGACAGGAATTTATCTCACATAATGATCCCCACTCCTTCACCTCCATAATTTTGATGGGCAAATTATTAGTTTAACTCCTCTACTGTACCAGTTCTCAAACTTTAGCTGCATGAGAATCACCCAGCCATCTTGTTAAAACACAGATTGCTGGCCGGGTGCATGGCTCACACCTGTAATCCCAACAGTTTGGGAGGCCGAGGCAGGCAGATCACCTGAGGTCAGGAGCTCGAGACCAGCCTGGCCAACATAGTGAAAACCTGTCTCTACTAAAAATATGAAAATTGGCCAAACATAGTAGTGCATACCTGTAATCCTAGCTACTCACAAGGCTGAGGCAGGAGAATCACTTGAACCCGGGAGGTGGAGTTTACAGTGGGCCGAGTTCCTGCCACTGCACTCCAGCCTGGGTGACAGAGCGATTCTCTATCTCAAAAAACAAAAACAAAAACATAGTTTCCTGGGGCTCACCCCATGAGCTTCTGATTCAGTGGGTCTGGGGTGGGCCCAAGAATTTTCATTTCTCACAAAATCCCAAGAAAGGTTGATGCTGCTGGCTCAGGAATCACACTTTAGGAAGTGTTGCTCTACTGATAACCTCTGCAATTTTAAGTAAACGGCGATATCTTGTTTCATCAAGTTTTGCAATCTCTTGACTCACCAATTTAAAAGATTAAGATATTAAGAAAACTTCTCTTATTCTACGTTTACCTTTATATAATCAAGTTTAATGACATTTGCATTTTATGCTATCACCATAGCTCTGATATTGGCTTAATTATAAATATTGAAAACCAATAAATAGTGCTAATTTTATTATGGCTTCATGATTATTGCTCACAGTTGAGCCAAGACAAGTGTCATGATTATATATCCTCCTCTACAGTTGCAAAGTTAAAGTCCAGGAATACTCAACTTCTACTTCAGATAGAATATTTCTAGGATCAACATTCTTATCTTCTTTATACTCTTCTACTTACTCAAAATCCTACCACATTTTAAGTTTTTGTATGCTGTGTTTCCATTTTCATTTGCCTTAAGAAATTTTTAAATTTCCCTTTGAATTATTTCATTAACCCAATGGTCATTCAGGAACATGTTATTTAATTTCCATGTATTTGTGAATTTTCTGAAGTTCCTCCTGTTAATGATTTCAAGTTTTATACCACTGTGGTCAGAAAAGATACTTGATATTTCAAGGTTAAATTTATTAAGTTTTATTTTGTGGTCTACTATGTAATCTATCCTGGAGAGTGCTCCATGTGCAGTTGAGAAGAATGTGTATTCTGCAGCTGTTGGATGACTGTTGTGTATGTCTGTTAGATCTATTTGTTCTAGAGTGTAGTTTAAGTCTGATGTTTCCTTATTGATTTTCTGTCTGAATGATCTGTCCATTGCAGAAAGTGGGATATTGAAATCCCCTAATATTAATGTATTGCAATCTATCTCTCTCATAAGATCTATTAATATTTGCTTTATATATTTAGGTTCTCTGGTGTTGGGTGCATATATATTACAATTGTTATGTCCTCTTGCTGAACTGACCCCTTTATCATTGAATAATGATCTTCTTTGTCTGTTTTTACAGTTTTTGACTTATAGTCTATTTTACCTGATATAACTACTCCTGCTCTGTGTTGGTTTCCATTTGCATAGAATTTTTTTCATCACTTTGCTTTCATTTTATGTGTGTCCTTACAGGTGAAGTGAGTCTCTCATAAGCAGCATATAGTTAGGTCTTTTTTTTTTTAATCCAGTTAACCACTCCATGTCTTCTGACTGGAGAGTTTAATCCATTTACATTCAAGATAATTATTGATAGGTAAGGACTTACTACTGCAATTTTGTTGTTTTCTAGTTGTTTTGTAGATCCTTTGTTCCTTTCCTCCTTTCTTGCTATCTTCCTTTGTGGTCAAGTGATTTTCTCTAGTGGTATGGTTTGGTTCTTTGCTTTTTTATTTTTATTTTTTGTATATACTATAGGTTTTTGCCTTGTGGTTACCATGAGGCTTACAAAAAACATCTGATAGCTATAACTGGTTATTTTATCACATTTTAATTTGTTTTCTATTTTAACCATGACATAGAGATGGTCCTCAACTTATAATGGTTCAACTTACGATTTTTTGACTTCACAATGGTGTGAAGGTAGTATGTATTCAGCAGAAACCATACTTCAAATTTTTTATTTCAAAAGCTTTTCCCAGGGTAGCAATATGTGGTACAATACTTCTTGTGATGCTGGGCAGTGGGAGTGAGCTGCAGGTCCCAGTCAGTTACAGGATTACAAGGGTAAACAACTGATAGCTTTCTACAGACCACCATGCCTGCCAAGCCATCAACAAGTGTCAATACCCCAGTGGCTTCTACCAGCTATTCTTGAGACTCATCAGAAGAGAGAGAAATGGATGACCCTGTTAGAGTAGTAGCCCCATAATCCAACAGTTAATTTTAGTTCAAATATTCTTTAGGTTCAGTGTGCTTTCAGCTGTGTGTGTTAATGGTGAGTACCCATACAACCATTTTGTTTTTCATTTTCAGTATAGTATTCAACACATTACATGAGATATTCAACACTTTATTGTAAAATAAGCTTTGTGTTAGATGACTTTTGCCCAACTGTAGGCTAATGTAAGTGTTCTGAGCACATTTAAGGTAGGCTAGGCAATGATATTCAGCAGGTTAGGTGTATTAAATACATTTTCAACTCACAATATTTTTAATTCATGATGGGCTTATTGGGACATAACCCCATCATGAGTCAAGAAGCATCTGTACAGGTAATTATCTTATTTCTATTTTTCTGAGAGGTCTTGATTGCCTTTATTTTTTTCTTATCCATAAAAGAAACATATTTAATCTGCACTGTATCCTGAATATCTGCCACTTTCTCATCATTCTATTGCTTAGCTTCATTCTTCTGGAAGTTAATTGATCTCCTCTTCTCAATTGACTTGGCTGCTTTTTAGACTTGCTGCAGTTTATCATCCTGGGATTTCTTGTCATTAGACTTTTAAGAGCTAGTTCCAGAGTTTCTTGTATCCCACATCTTGCTCCTTCTGGTTGTCATTTTTGTTTTGTTGAAGTACAAGATAATTTTCTTGGAAGAGTTACTAGGGAGGTAAACTTTCTGAGTCGTTGCTTATCTGAAAAGTGACTTTATTTTTACCACATACTTTGATTGTGTGGCTGAAAACAAAATTCTAATTTCAAAATCATTTTCCCTCAGAACATTGAAGCCTTTATTTCACCATAGTTTAGTTTCCAATCTTGCTTATAAAGAATCTAATGGACTACTCAATCTGACTCTCATTCTGTTGTAAGCTGACTTATCCTCCGTGATCAACATTCCTGCATTCTTTGCCCTGGAAACATTTAGAATTTTCCCTTTGTCTTTGGAGCACTGACATTTCAAAATGATGTATCTATGATAATTTTGGTTTATCTTAACTGTAAATTGTTGTTTACACCAATTTTAAAAAACAGTCTCTCTCTTTAACTCTGAAACATGCTATTCTATTATCACATAATTTTCTCTCCCTTGTTTCTCTTTTCTTATTACTAGTATTCTTACTTTCTAGTATTCTTATTACTTGGAGATATAGGACCCTGTATCTTTAGCTTTCTTTTCTACTTGACTTTTAGCACTTCCATTGGGAAATTATGTACCATTACCTTCTAATACTTTCACTGATTTTTTGGTGCTGTAAATATATTTTTAATTTTTAAGAACCCTTCCCTTGTCTTTCATTCCTCCCTTTAAAAAGGAACAGAATCCCATCCATTAGAAAATGAAAAGAATGGAATATATTCCTAATTCTCCTTGTGTCTACCACATAGACTTTAAGGTGCTATGTTTTTAAATTTTTGTTTTTAATAATCTCTTATATTCCCTAAATCATTTGTTTCCTTTTAAGTTAGTTATTCTACTGGTTTATTTTAGCCTTTCCTTTCATGCACCAAATTTTCCTCAATCTTGGGTTCCTTGGTTGTCCATTCATATTTCAAACTAAGGCAAAAGGACTGAGTAGAAAATCTGTGAAAGTATTTGGGTGGATCGTAGAAGAGAAAGCTAGCTCTTACTTTGTTGACTTTAAATGCCAGAAGTAAGGCTTTCTTTTCTCTGAGAACGAGGCCGCCCACACTATCTTAAGCAGTTTATTCAACACTTTAGAGAAGACGATGCCTGGCTGCTTGCTATTCTGCATGCCTGAAGCATGTAGGGGTGGGGACAAGGATGAAAAGTCAACTCTAACCCTTCTTCATACCAACCTTCACATTTCACTGACCTCCCCCAATACCACCACCACTTTCAGCCCTTACTCACTTCTTACTCTGGCCCCCTCTGTAACTGTTGGCCTGGCTGTGGCTACAGCTTCTCTGTTCCCTGGGTAGGCAGGAAGCCAGCTCTTCTATGTACAGTTCAAGTTCACCCACTAACACTCTTCCATTTACTTCACTCATAGCAGAAAATTACTGGACTCTTTTATTAGCTGATGCCCTTTCTTTCACAGTGTTGTCCTCCCTGTTCCGATCTACTCATTTATAATCATTGCAATGGGGTCCCAGAAGGCACAGACATCAACATTTGTGCTTGGTTGGCCATCATGAACCAGAAGTGACCAAGAACATCATTTTGATACTAATCTGTCCCTCCATCCCTGGCTTTGATTGGGCTACTTAAATCTAAAAATGTCAGTAAAGTTTCCAAGATGCTTTTCACTAAAGAAAGTCCACATCTGTGCCACTGACAGACTTGCAGGAACGAGAGTTAGGTTCACTGTGGAAAGTACGTCCAGGCTAGCAAGATGCTGGACAGAGTAGATGACTACTTCACTGGTCAATTCAGAAACAAACAAGCACAGAGGACCCTGAAATTCTTCCCAGGACCCCAAGTCTGGGTAACTTCCATAACCCAAGTATGGGTAAGTTTATCAGTCCAGTAAGATTTGACTTTAGAAAGCAGAATAATTCTAGGACTAGAGGCCAATTACCTAGGAGTTACCATAATACCATGCTTTACTGTGTCCCCAGGCCGACCTCTTCTCCCTACTTCCCTGTCAGGAGGGGACCTAGGTCTGTACTTCCCAGTCAAGGGAGAAACCATCAGCTTCCTACTCTGCCTCTTCATCTTAACTTCTACTCTTCTTTAGCCTTCTCCACACTTCAGCCTAAGGCAAGCCCATCTACTCTGCCCACCTGCTTAGACACCACTTGTCCTCCCCCAGGGCCTATTCCAAGTATCAACGGCCAGTGGGACTTACAGGCCACTCTCTTGGGGCACTTGTGCTGTGAAAGAAGGTTCATGTTTTAAATTAAAACCTCTTGGCAGCATTCCCCAGAGGGTGTGTTTTGATGTGTAGTGGGCACTGTCAACTGTGGCCCATCCCCTGGCTGATGTGTGTGTAGGCTGCTTATGGCTCACATCTGCATTCTCCTCTAGAGAACCATCCTCAGCTGAAAGGATCCCCTTTCAAAGAGGGTTACACTCCCCTTCCACCCCACAGTCAGTCAATGGCTGAATGATATGGGGCATAAAAGGGAAGCCCTCTTGCCTCAAGGCGAGGACAACTCTTTGGTGTAATTTTTGTTCCAGAGTCCCCCAGCCAGACTTTATTTGAGACCACAACCATGTTGAGCCCCCTGCCTTTCCTTTACAGGTTTTCCCTAAGAGCACAGCATCATTAAACCAAGTGTTCCCAATTCCCTTTCTCAGGCTCTGCTTCTAGGGAACCCCACTTAGGATGATGGGAGAGGCTTTGGGAGATAATGGGATGCCTTGGTAAAAATCTCAGCACTTACATGAACACTTGGATGGATATCTCAAATCCCAAACACTCTGTGGTTCAGTTTACAACTCAAATCTATAAGGCACGGGTCACAATCTGCTAGTTTTCCCCTATACTCAGAGTGGTCTGAAGCACTGTGAAAGGTGGTCCCACAGCTTTGCCCCCATCCTGCCTAGGAGGCTGGGTTAGCCCACAGTTTTTCCTGATCTTCCACAGGGTTCTGAATCTGTGGTGATCTTGGGTTTCAAGAAAAGATTTGAAACAGACTTGGGATTGCAGATTCCTTGCATATTTCCTGCACTGCACTCAATGCTGCACGCCTCAGAGCTGGCCAGCGCTGCTGCACAGAATCAGGCACAGGCTCACTCCTACCTCATACGAGTGATGCACCCAACATTGCACTAAAGCTTCTCTACACAGCAGCACATCCCAGAATCTGATGAGTGTGGACCACCCACCTGTACTTGCCCCAGTGCTGTTTCCAGGGACTCTTGGGTTGAGCATTCTGTAACTCAACTGCCAATTCAGCAAGCTACCATTCTTGCCTCTTCACCTCACTCATTCTCCCACCATTAAAACATTCATTAAGCACAATAAGCACCTACTATCCACCAATCTAAGCTCTGAAAGCAGTTTAAGAACAGGGGCAAGTTCAGGGACCAAGTGACCCGCCAGTTCATGACCTCGAGGGGATTGTAACTTCTAACAACTTGAGAACTGTCTGAAAGTGTTTAAGTCCCATAGTAGTCACAAGTAACCCCTAAGATCATTTATTTTATCATTTTGCAGATCAGAAAAGGGAGACCCAGAGAGGGGGTGTGTCCTGGCTGTGGTCTCCCGAGCAGCCAGGTCCACAGCTCTCTCAACTTTTGGGCCATTATTTCTGCTGTGTGCAGCTGCCACCTTGGGTGCTGGGTATGAGCTTTAAGGTTCTGACCTGATTCTTTTGGGCAATCTTTTGTCCCTTTTTCCAGCGGAGAACTGGTGTCAGAGGCGGCAGTTCCCTCTCCTCCTCTCCAGTCACGTGCTCACCGAGGCTGTAGGCTGCTTCAAACACGATTGGGCTGATGACGTCCTGCACCCTCCGCTGAAACAATAAACAAATGCGTGCATTAACTACTAATCCTGGCTGACAGTCATAGAGCATTTCACAGTTTACAAAGACCTTCCACATGAATTGCCTCATATGATCCTCACCATCACCCTTGTGAGGTAGGGTTTTATGACTTTCATATTTTAAATGAGGTAATTGAGGCCTAGGGCAGCTAGTGTCTTGTCCAAGGTCACTCTGCTGATGGGTGGGGGCCCTCCTTCTCTACCTTGCCTGGTGCTAAATCATCTTCTCTTGAGCATATGGAAGACATTACTTTACTCATCCTCCAAATATTCTTAGAAACCAGTTGGCAAATGGGAGAACATCTGTGCTCACTCTGCTAACCCTTTGCATTCAGTGTTTTGATGATCAAATCTCTTTTGCATTGAGATAAATATGGATTTTGTGTTAAGGCAGGGAATCCAAAGACTGAGTGGCCCAGCGTCATCCCAGAGTTAGACATCAGTGGAGCCAGGGATGAAAGTCTGACTCCTGGCCCTATGTTCTTTCCTTTAGAATCCAAGAATCTCAAGCCCCAAGGGAACAGTAGATTGACAGTCACGATGGGAAAGGAAGGGAGGCGAGCAAACATGCCCTGAACATATGAGATGCCAGGCACTGTGCTAGGTGTTGCAGGGAGATGAGAAACACGCCCATACCCTGGGAGTGAAGGCTTGTTATCCTCCATTATACAGAAAAGGAAAGGGGAAATGCAAGGCTCAGTTCCCCAGGGCGCATGGCTGGTAAAGATTTTCAGTCACATCTGTTCAGCCCTGGAGCTCTTGGCTTTTCTGCACACAGAGTCACCGTCTCCTGGGGACTCTGGCCCCCACAGTCTCACAAGTTAGAGTTAGAGGCAGGAGTAAAGCTGGTAGGTGGTCCCACATTCTGAGACAGTGAGCTTGGCGGGGGTGGGTGTGGACTGCTCCAAGGACTTCCAACTGGAGCAGGGCAAGTCTGAGACATGTCAAAGGAAAGTGGCGCAAACAGCCAAGTCCCTGGGGAGAGACAGGAGAGTGGCAGCAGGGAAGAGTGAGAAGAGAAGCTGGGCAGGCAGGCTGAGGCCAACCTCAGGGCCACAAGTGCAGAGCTGAGGACTTCATACTACTCTCTGTGAAGTTTGGGGGCGTTTGGAGCAGAGTAGCACTGTGTTCAAAGGAGTAGAGGTTCTAAAGGCCCCGGGAGGCACACGGGGAGGACTTTGCTCCCACCCCTCCCTGACACCCAGCCCCCTTCCCCAGAGGCAGATGTGCCTGCCAGTGTGGGGGTACTTAGGTATCCATCCAGTCCAAGCATCTGCAGCACATCGTGGCATCTCATGCTGCACTTTGCTTTATTCACTTAGCATATATTCTGGAAACTGTCCATGTCAGGAACATCTCCTTTTTGATGACATACAGCATGTCACTGTATGGATGCCCTTGCTGACTAATGTTTGGGATCAAAGCTACCTGAACCAGCAAATAGGGAGTAGCCCATCCACAAACTGTAGCAGCATTCACCCGGATTGGTCCCATGAACCTCGGTTCCCTAGGAGCAGGGTAAATAAGAGTCTGAAATTAAACAGATTGCGGGAAACACCAAGTTAAACAAAGTTAAAGAGGATTTTATTCTGTTTTGTTTGTTGTTTCTACTTTTACTGCCATTGCCTCCAAGAAGTAAGTGGTGGTAGTCCTAAGTGTATGGGGCCGCAGAAGCTTGTGTTTCTTCAGAGTTCTTTGGGGCTGGAGGGGAGAGGAGGTGAGCAGAATGCATGCAGAGACACTGGAGGGCAGACTGGAAATCTCCCGCAGCAGCCCGGGAGAGGAGATGGCCGAGATGAAGCGGAGTGGCAAGGGCCGGGGAGGCAGATATGGCCATGCCTGTGGCTGCTGAGCTGTGGGGCATGGGAGACCAGGCAAAGGGGACAGATGACTCCCAGGGTGGGGGCCTGAGTGACTGGCAGATGATTTTTACCGGTGTTCAGGAAAGCATTCAGCTGGGAATAGATTCAACCATTCAGCATAAATAAAACACAGGGCTTCTCCAAGAGAGAGATGGGGGAGCCTTTGGACAAATTATTTCCAGGAAACACCTCTTGAACTCCAGATGTCAGGAGCAGACCTTTGATACTAATGTCCTTCTGGGAGCAAAGCACACAACCCTGGGATCCAGATCCTCCCTGCCTGCTGACTGTGCTAACCAGAACTTGAAGACTGCCAGTGGTGTCGAGAGGGATGAATGAATGCAATCTTTATGTGTTTAAAAATAAATTCTTCAATGTTTCCCTAAGGCTGACTATCTTAAGGTTCTGCATTTAAATCCTTAATGATGAAATAAGTCAGTTATGATGTTGTTATTCTAGGGGAGGAGGTGAAGATGGGGGTAGGGAAACAGAAGTCATTTACTATTTCCTGGCTACCAAATGTGTTCCAGAGACTGGGCCAAACTCTTCACAGACACTGTCTTTCTTAATCCTTACAATACCTGAGCTGGTAGATTATTGACCTCCACTTCTACCTTTTTTTTTTTTTTTTTTTTTTTGAGACAGAGTCTTGCTCTGTTTCCCAGAAGTGGGTCAATCTTAGCTCACTACAGCCTTGAACTCTTAAGCTCAAGCAATCTTCCTGCCTCAGCCTCCTGAGCAGCTGGGACTACAGTTGGATACTACCATGCCTGGCTAACTTTCATTATTTTATTTCTTTTATTTCTTTTTTTATTTTGTAGAGATGGGGTCTCACTATGTTGCCCAAGGTGGTCTTGAACTCCTGGCCTCAAGTGATTCTTCTGTCTCAGCCTCCAAAAGTGCCGGGATTAAAAGTGTGAGCCACAGCACCAGCCATTGCCCCCGTTTTACAGACAAGATGACAGAGGTGCAGGAGCTCAAATAAATTGCCCTCCATCCCAAAGCTAGCAAGTGAAACCAGAAGCAAAACTACTTTCCTTGCTGTCCATAAAATACTATTTTAAAACCATCCCAACTACTTTAGGTTCTGACATCATCCTAAAAAATTATTTGTTTACATAACAGCATATAGGGTGAGGGGAAAAATGTTTTGCACACAAGGATGAATGTGAATAAGTGACAAATAATTAAGAAATAGGGGCTTGAAGTAAGGGCTGTTTCTAAATGCAGCCATTCAAGCCATGGTGGCTGAGGGGGCAAACCTGAGTCGTGCCATATCTCATTTTGGATAAGTAATGCGTTTGGAGATGTAGGGGTGCGAATGATGCTTCCTGGCAATAGCTGCCAGAACCTATTTTAATTAAGAAGTCTGAAAAGCAGCTTCTTATTACATGTCCCAGTAGCTCCAGGCAGAAGGGACCCAAACCACACTGAGGCGTGGGTGGAGGCAGAGGAAAGTGTAGCAATTAGAAACAGGCCAACACCCCCAAAAGGACAGCCCCTCCTTCCCACACTGGGCCGGTTTTATCTGAGCTGCAAAGGAAAAGTAGCAGCACCATTTAGTGGTTTCCTTTTCATTTTTGGAAGCGCAGCTTTCCTGAGCTCAGCACTGCAATTAAGCAGAGGAACTCCTTAAGATGGAGAAAGAGGCTTACAGCTCTGGCACAGACCATGGTCACTGAAATTTTACTGCTTTAAAAAAAAAAAAAAAAAAAAAAAAACCACCTCTACAAACTGAAAATTCTAAAGTTGAAGCTTCTGGAGTTCTAAAGCATCTAATAAAGTGTCATTCTGACAGCCTAAAAGGCAAGAATCTACCTTTTCCTGCTAAAAATGTATGGGAGTCTCTTGTCTCTGAAAACTGACGGAGCCCCCACAGAGGAGAACACCCAGGCTGGTGGCAGAATTTGCAGCAGCTGAGATTTTATAGGGAACTTAACATATGCTCCATCTGAAATTTATTGGGTGCTTACTTTATGCCAGGCAATGTGCTGGGCCCCAGGGAAACAGACATGAAAGACCTTCAGGGAATAATGAGTCTCAGGGGAAACAGACAAGGGATGACAATGCAGTTCAACACATACCAGGAGGGGACGCTTTGGGGACCCAAAGATTCAGACTGAGGGCTGGCACGCTTCCCAGAGGAAATGCCCCTGGGCACAGTCGAAAGACAGTAGGACATTAAGGCAGACAGCAGGTGCGAGGCAGGGCTGTTGTAGCTGCGTGGAGAGGGCATGGGCTGTCCAGCGGCGTGCATCTGACTCCCAAAGGGGAGAAGTCAAGTTGGTAGGCAGCAATGGGGGAGAGAAGACTCATGCAGAACAAGATCGAGGGGACTTTGCAGGTTATGTGATCTTAAAAGCTAGGGAGAGCTGGGAAGGGGGTAGCATGACACTAGAGGCTGTTACAGAAAAGTCCTTCTTCGCTGGCCATGGTGGCTCACATCTATAATCCCAGCACCTTAAGAGGCTGAGGCAGGCGGATCACCTGTGTCAGGAGTTCGAGACCAGCCTGGCCAACATGGTGAAACCCCATCTCTACTAAAAATACAAAAATTAGCCAGGCATGGTGGCGCACGCCTGTAATCCCAGCTACTCAGGAGGCTGAGGCAGGAGAATTGCTTGAACCCAGGAGGCGGAGGTTGCAGTGAGCCAGGATTGCGCTACTGCAATCCAGCCTGGGTGACAGAGCAAGACTCCGTCTCAAAAAAAAGAAAAAAAGAAAAGAAAAGAAAAATCCCTCTGACAGGGGCAGCGAGGCCAACACGGAGGCAGCAGGAGGCTGTATTCTAGAAAGGTCCCTGTAGCTGCCACGTGGAAGTGGACTGATGGGTGCAGGACTGGGGAGAAGCAGTCCAAGGAGGGGCTGCCACACGGGTTTAGTGGAAAGAGAGTAAGGGCCTGCACCAGGACCCAGCAGCAGAGATGGAGAAGAGGGGACCCCATCTGCCCAGCCAAAGAAGATACACATTTCAATTTGGGAGAAGTACCGGAGTGACTTGGCACCCCTAACTGGCCACCTGACCTAGAAGCCTACCTAATTGCTGCTTGTCTCCAAGAAAAAAAGAGGATTTTTTCCTTCCTTAGCTAACCAGCAGCTGCCGGGGTAAATTAAATGAAAACAGGAAGGGTTGGCCCCACTTCAAATTTGTAAATAATGCAGAAAGTCAGCAAATAAGCAGTTAGCATTAAGCTAGATAATTAGTTTGGGGAAAATCTTCTAAGTGTTTTTAAAAGAGGATTCAGTATTTTTTTCTTTTTCCAAACATGTGATCTTTTCGTCCCTTCCATCCTCCATCCTCTCTTACTATTTCTCTGCATCCAACCCTACTTTCACCTATGATAACCTTGTAGACACACCTAGAAATGAGAAATCTTCAAAAATGGGATGGCTTTTCCTTTATCTCTATACTCATAACAAATAGGATCACAGTTAAAAAAAATCATGTTAAAAATGGTAATGATCACCATTCATTACTTGCCTACAGCATGCCAGTCATTGTACAAGGTATATTTTATAATTATAAATATTATTTATAAGCTACTTTAAAATTCTCATCAGCTTGAAGATTCTTTTAAAAGCAAACTGAGGATTTTGCATTTCCAGTAATTATAGAGTAACTTACTGAAACTGTCCTCCCACGGACAACTTGAAAAGCTGGACACACACACACACACACACACACACACACACACACACACACACAGCCCCATTTAAAATTATCATGGAATTTATGTTTGAAATGCCAAGTTCATTTAAAAAATTAAAAATATATAAAATTATCAGGGAACCAACTATCAAGACAGCCAGGACTTCAGAGTCTAGGGTCCCGAAGAGAAGGAAAGAATGTGGAGGTAACCCCAACATTTATGGGCACTTTTCCCTTGACGTGTTTCCAGATTTGTAAGCAGTGTGGGATGAGAGGCTATGAAACTGAAAGTGAAGCAGTGGCTAAAAGGCTAAGTTCTTGAGTTTCTGAGCTGAATTTCTGGAAGTCTTATGACTCTG
This sequence comes from Macaca nemestrina, assembly GCF_043159975.1. NCBI lineage: Eukaryota > Metazoa > Chordata > Mammalia > Primates > Cercopithecidae > Macaca > Macaca nemestrina. The sequence goes on along the minus strand of NC_092126.1, from coordinate 100,802,453 downwards.
TGAAGACAACACTTAAGAGCTCAGGGCTAATAAGGCAACCAGGACCTGAGGGGCCAAAATCCCAAACAGAAAGAAGTATATTGAGGTATGTTTACTGTACACCACATTTATCCTTAAGGCATCTGCTGATTCTACAGCAGCATGGGGCTGTGAGACTAAGAAACCAGGCTGAGGACAGTGGTTAAGGTGCTGAGAAGACAAGATATATTTGACTGGAGACTGAACACAGCAGAAAACATGACCAGCGACCCAGAAGTTGTTTGCTTTTTAATCTATAGGATTGTGAATGAAATCACACTTGGCCTCAGTGTATTCTCTCAATAGGAAATATCCAGATCAAAGCATGGAGAGGAAAAAGGAAGGAAAATTCATAAATAAACATAAGAGACATACAGGACACGGTGTAAGGTATAACATATGTGTAATCAGATAATAAATAATATTTATAATTATAAAATATACCTTGTACAATGACTGGCATACTGTAGGCAAGTAATAAATGGTGATCATTACCATTTTTAACACAATTTTTTTTTGACAGAGTTTCACTCTTGCTGCCCAGGCTGGAGTGCAATGGCACAATCTCAGCTCATTGCAACCTCTGTCTCCCAGGTTCAAGTGATTCTCCTGCCCCAGCCTCCTGAGTAGCTTACAGACACACACTACCACACCCGGCTAATTTTTTGTATTTTTAGTAGAGACGGGGTTTCATCATGTTGGCCAGGCTGATCTCGAACTTCTAACCTCTGGTGATCTAACCACCTTGGCCTCCCAAAATGCTGGGATTACAGACATGAGCCACTGCACCCGGCCTTTAACACAATTTTTAAAATGGCAACTATTATATGAAAATCTATAAAAAGCTCCCTATTATGAAATAAATTCTTATAAACTATACCTGTAGCAAGAACCTATTTCCCAGAGAAAAAACTGAGGTCAAGTGTGGTTTCATTTACAATCCTATAGATTAAAAAGTAAACAAGACCAGGCGCGGTGGCTCATGCCTGTAATCCCAGCACTTTGGGAGGCCGAGGCGGGCGGATCATGAGGTCAGGAGATCGACACCATCCAGGCTAACATGGTGAAACCCCATCTCTACTCAAAAATACAAAAATATTAGCCGGGCGTGGTGGCAGGCACGTGTAGTCCCAGCTGCTTGGGAGGCTGAGGCAGGAGAATGGCGTGAACCTGGGAGGCGGAGCTTGCAGTGAGCCCAGATTGTGCCACTGTACTCCAGCCTGGGCAACACAGCGAGACTCTGTCTCCAAACAAACAAACAAAAAAGGAAACAAACAAAAATTTAAATTAAAGCCAAAGGAGAAAATTCTAAAATAATTTTAAACAAAACTTTATGACAAGCACAGCTGACTACAACAGTCTTCCAAGACAGAATTTCAACCAGGAAGAGAAGAGACAATGCTTTGACTGTTTGAACTAGTTCAGTTATAAATATTGGCTAGACAGAACTACAAAAACCAGCTGAATTCAAAGAACTCCAGAAATTCTGTCATGCGAGCAGGAAGTAAGTGATGAGAAAATCAGTGTATCTTGTTTCTGAAAATTTCTCAATGAGATTAGAGAGTACATATTAGTTTATAAGCAATTTCACATATAGTAATGGATATCATCGTTAATCTGAAATGTATAACCCTTTGGCAAGCATCAGTGCTCAGGAAGGTCAAGAAACATCAATTACTCTTCCATTAACATATCTGCATAAATTATTCATCTATGAAAATCATATAACTCCATTGATGCTTTTTTCTCTTCAAAGGTAAAACAATATGTAGCTGGATATTTGGGAATGGTTTGCTTTTGCATTGGAGAGTCTGTGTGTGTGTCGGGGGTGGGGGTGGTAAGTGTGGCTGTAGGAACTGGATCTCAGCTCTGTCTTGAGCTTCCTGTGTCTCCTGGACAATACTGAGCATGCTCTTGTCCAAAAGCATGGAATATAGCAGCAGTGGCCAGGTACTGGCATCCAGGCAGGGCCAGGGATGGCAGATCTGTGGGTGTGGGGGAACAATGAAAGAGTGCATGGACATTTTGTTGGCTCTCTGGAGGAACCTCAATTGGTGTGTCTGTTCTCATGCTGCTGATAAAGACATACCTGAGACTGGGTAATTTATAAAGTAAAAGAGGTTTAATGGACTCACAGTTCCATCTGGCTGGGGAGGCCTCACAATCATGGTGGAAGGCGAAAGGCACATCTTACATGGCGGCAGACAAGAGAGAATGAGAGCCAAGTGAAAGGGGTTTCCCCTTATAAAACCATCAGACCTCATGAGACTTATTCACTACCACAAGAACAGTATGGGGAAAACCACCCCCATGATTCAATTATTTCCCACCGGGTCCCTCCCACAGCACATGGGAAATATAAGAGCTACAATTCAAGATGAGACTTGGGTGGGGACACAGCCAAACCATATAATTTGCCTTCTGCCAACACTTGGTTGCTGTATGCCTTATGCCAGGCGCCACGAGGCACAGGGAAGCTGAGAAGAGAAAAACAGGAGGAGTGTGAGCAAAAACCTGTGGTACAGAGAAGAAGGTGCCCTTAGAAGAATGGTGGCAACCCAATGAGGGAAGAATAGCTTCTGACCCAGAGTGTCAAGAATCCTGGGAGAGGGGTGGCCTGGGAGTTCCTCAGGCTGACGGGGCACCTTCTCAGTTGGTGAAGATAATATGGAGGTCTAATAAACACTAGATATCTAAGGAAGAGAGGTATAGGACTAGAAAAAGCAATGACTTTGATGTCAGCCAGTCCAAGGTCAGAGGGGGTCCCAGCTCCATTTCTTGCGAACTGTGTAACCTTGGCCACTTTACCTACTCTCTCTGAGTCTGTTTACTCGGATGTAAAATGGGATGACAGAATCAATCTTGCATGCTTGTTGTGAAGATTGGAGAAATGGATGTTGGGCACCTTGGAGAGCTCCTGGCACTCTTAAAAAAAGCCAGTTGCCCCTACAACACCACCACCACCACCACCTGAGAAGGGTCTGTGGGGCAAGATCACAGGGTGGGGGGCAGGGAGGGACTATGGACAGGGAAGGAGAGCAGGCTGGAACCAGGTCACGGGGCCTCAGTGCCCTAGCCGCTACAGGCATTGCCTATGCCCACAACTTTCTCAGGAGAACTGCCCTTGGGTGACAGGAGCCATCTCCTCCAGAGAAGCCTACAAGTCATGCCCTGTGACAGGAAGAATCCTAAAATGATGCCAGTGACCCATGCCCCTGTATAATCCCCTCCCTTTGAGGGTGGGAAGGACTGGACATATGATGGTTCTCACTCCTGTGATGTTACATTAAATGGGAAAGGTGAGGGGAGTTTGCAGATATAATTAAAGTTCTGAATCAGCTGAATTGAAGGAATCAGAAAAGATGGCCTGAATTGGCCTACTCAAGTGACCCCTTTCACAGGGAGGAATAGCTTCTGACCTAGAGTGGGTTGGAGTGCAAGTGTCAAGAATCCTTGGAGAGCGGTGAGCTAAGAGACTGGAAGGTTGAGCTAAGAGACTGGAAGCAGCAGAAAGAATCTTCTGCTAGTCTTGAAGAAGCAAGTCACCCTGGGCTCCACAGCTGCCGGAGTGAATTACACCAACAGTCATGCGAGCCTGGAACAAGACCCCAAGCCACATAAAAGACCTGGCTGGCACCTTGAGTACAGCCTTGTGAAACCCTAAGCAGGCCATGCTCAGACTCCTAACCCATAGAAACTGTGAGATAATAACTTTATGCTGTCTTAAGCTGCTAAATTTGTAATTCTTGAAGTGGCCTAGAAAACCAATACCTGCCCCATTCCCCCGGCTGGCAGATGCAGCAGGGTAATGGCCCAACCCCCTTGCTGCTGGGTGGGATAAGCTCTGCTCCAGAGCTTCTTCATGGGATCAGGCTGAGGCTAGACTTTTCCTGAGACCACATCCTTACTCAACATTTTTTTCCTGTCCCTTTCTGTTTTCCTCACTTCTGAGAGCACTCCCCCAATAAATCTCTGGCAAAAGTCCCCATCTCAGATTCTGCTTCTGAAATGCAAGATACCATGTAATAAATTCCATACTGAATTTGTTGGCTTAAAATTCCTAAAGAGGTGAGAAGAGTTGGATATAGTGCTAGGGTCACCCTAGCACTCCAGGGTGATGTGGACCAGGCAGATCCACATCGGTAGTGGAGAGGCATGGGGAGTTACATGTAGACTCTCATTTTGACCCTTACTCATCATTAAGTTCAACTTGGAGTTTTACTTTGTCCTTCTAAAATTTATTCTTAAAAAGAACAGCACCAGGTCCCCACAAATAAGTCTTAAGGCTCAGATCAGCCCCCAGGCCTCCTCAGGGTTATGTTTTGCCCCCATTTTCAGAGCCACTCACAAAATACCTTTGTCTGATGTGTGTGAGGGACTGAGATTTACAAAAGGCAAAGCTCAGAAAGAAAAGGGCTAGGATTTGGACTATCCACAGATTAGTAATGAGCTCCTCAACCCTGAATTGCTAATTTATTACTGCACATCACATAAATGGTCAACTTCTTTTGGCTTGTTTTACTACTGTCAACCAAAAGTATATCTTAAACCAGAAGTTCTTAACCTAGAAGAGAATTCAGGGCATATGTGGATTTAGATGGAGGAAAAGAATTTTCCATCTTTATTTTTATTAACCTCTAACTGAAATTTAGCATTTCCTTCCATTATAAAATGTAGGCATCAAACCACAAAAGTATTAGAAAGACCTGTGACTCTACCATCAATAGAAATCTGAGATATTACATACCATATTACAGTTGTAGATACCTTGAAATATTGTTTATGCTTAACAGTACTCAAAATGTCTCTAGATCTTATTCCATGCATTAAGAAAAAGCTGGTGAGACCCGGAGCAAGATGGCCGAATAGGAACAGCTCCAGTCTCCAGCTCCCACCAGGAGCGACACAGAAGACAGGTGATTTCTGCATTTTCAACTGAGGTACGGGGTTCATCTCACTGGGGAGTGCCAGACAATCAGTGCTGGTCAGCTGGTGCAGCCCAACCAGCGAGAGCTGAAGCAGGGCAAGCCATCGCCTCACCTGGGAAGTGCAAGGGGGAAGGGAATCCCTTTTCCTAGCCAGGGGAACTGAGACACACAACACCTGGAAAATCAGGTAACTCCCACCCTAATACTGCACTTTACCAAGGGTCTTAGCAAACGGCACACCAGGAGATTATATCCCACACCTGGCCAGGAGGGTCCCACGCCCGCGGAGCCTCCCTCACTGCTAGCACAGCAGTCTGCTATCTAACAGCAAGGCAGCAGCGAGGCTGGGGGAGGGGCGCCCACCATTGCTGAGGCTTAAGTAGGTAAACAAAGCCACTGGGAAGCTCGAACTGGGTGGAGCCCACAGCAGCTCAAGGAGGCCTGCCTGTCTCTGTAGACTCCACCTCTGGGGACAGGGCATAGCTAAACAAAAAGCAGCAGAAACCTCTTCAGATGCAAAAGACCCTGTCTAACAGCTTTGAAGAGAGCAGTGGATCTCCCAACATGGAGGTTGAGATCTGAGAACGGACAGACTGCCTGCTCAAGTTGGTCCCTGACCCCTAAATAGCCTACCTAGGAGACATCCCCCACTAGGTGCAGACCGACATCCCACACCTCACACGGTGGGGTACACCCCTGAGACGAACCTTCCAGAGCAAGAATCATACAGGAACACTCGCTGTTCAGCAATATTCTATATTCTGCAGCCTCTGCTGCTGATACCCCGGCAAACAGGGTCTGGAGTGGACCTCAAGCAATCTCCAACAGACCTACAGCTGAGGGTCCTGACTGTTAGAAGGAAAACTAACAAACAGAAAGGACACCCACACCAAAACCCCATCAGTATATCACCATCATCAAAGACCAAAGGCAGATAAAACCACGAAGATGGGGAAAAAGCAGGGCAGAAAAGCTGGAAATTCAAAAAATCAGAGTGCATCTCCCCCTCCAAAGGAACGCAGCTCATCTCCAGCAATGGATCAAAGTTGGACAGAGAATGACTTTGACGAGTTGAGAGAAGAAGGCTTCAGTCCATCAGACTTCTCAGAGCTAAAGGAGGAATAACGTACCCAGTGCAAAGAAACTAAAAATCTTGAAAAAAGAATGGAAGAATGGATAACTAGAATAATCAATGCAGAGAAGGCCATAAATGAACTGACAGAGATAAAAACTATGACATGAGAAATACGTGACAAATGCATAAGCTTCAGTAACCGACTTGATCAACTGGAAGAAAGAGTATCAGCAATTGAGGATCAAATGAATGAAATGAAGCGAGAAGAGAAGTCTAAAGAAAAAAGAGGAAAAAGAAATGAACAAAGCCTTCAAGAAGTATGGGATTATGTGAAAAGACCAAATCTACGTCTGATTGGGGTGCCTGAAAGTGCGGGGGAAAATGGAAACAAGTTGGAAAACTCTCCAGGATATCCTCCAGGAGAACTTCCCCAACCTAGTAAGGCAGGCCAACATTCAAATTCAGGAAATACAGAGAACGCCACAAAGATACGCCTCGAGAAGAGCAACTCCAAGACACATAATTGTCAGATTCACCAAAGTTGAAATGAAGGCAAAAATGTTAAGGGTAGCCAGAGAGAAAGGTTGGGTTACCCAAAAAAGAAAGCCCATCAGACTAACAGCAGATCTCTCTGCAGAAACTCTACAAGCCAGAAAAGAGTGGGGGCCAATATTCAACATTCTTAAAGAAAAGAATTTTCAACCCAGAATTTCATATCCAGTCAAACTAAGTTTCATAAGTGAAGGAGAAATAAAATCCTTTACAGACAAGCAAATGCTTAGACATTTTGTCACCACCAGGCCTGCCCTACAAGAGATCCTGAAGGAAGCACTAAACATGGAAAGGAACAACCGGTACCAGCCATTGCAAAAACATGCCAAAATGTAAAGACCATTGATGCTAGGAAGAAACTGCATCAACTAAAGAGCAAAATAACCAGCTAATATCACAATGACAGGATCAAGTTCACACATAACAATATTAACCTTAAATGTAAATGGACTAAATGGTCCAATTAAAAGACACAGACTGGCAAACTGGATAAAGAGTCAAGACCCATCAGTTTGCTGTATTCAGGAGACCCATCTCACATGCAGAGACACACATAGGATCAAAATAAAGGGATGGAGGAAGATCTACCAAGCAAATGGAGAACAAAAAAAAGCAGGGATGGCAGTCCTAGTCTCTGATAAAACAGACTTTAAACTATCAAAGATCAAAAGAGACAAAGAAGGCCATTACATAATGGTAAAGGGATCAATTCAACAAGAAGAGCTAACTATCCTAAATATATATGAACCCAATACAGGAGCACCCAGATTCATAAAGCAAGTCCTTAGAGACTTACAAAGAGACTTAGACTCCCATACAATAATAATGGGAGACTTCAACACCCCACTGTCAACATTAGACAGATCAACGAGACAGAAAGTTAACAAAGATAGCCAGGAATTGAACTCAACTCTGCACCAAGCAGACCTAATAGACATCTACGGAACTCTCCACCCCAAATCAACAGAATATACATTCTTCTCAGCACCACATCACACTTATTCCAAAATTGACCACATAATTGGAAGTAAGACACTCCTCAGCAAATGTACAAGAACAGAAATTATAACAAACTGTCTCTCAGACCACAGTGCAATCAAAATAGAACTCAGGATTAAGAAACTCAATCAAAACCGCTCAACTACATGGAAACTGAACAACCTGCTCCTGAATGACTACTGGGTACATAACGAAATGAAGGCAGAAATAAAGATGTTCTTTGAAACCAATGAGAACAAAGATACAATATACCAGAATCTCTGGGACACATTTAAAGCAGTGCGTAGAGGGAAATTTATAGCACTAAATGCCCACAAGAGAAAGCAGGAAAGATCTAAAATTGACACTCTAATATCACAATTAAAAGAACTAGAGAAGCAAGAGCAAACACATTCAAAAGCTAGCAGAGGGCAAGAAATAACTAAGATCAGAACAGAACTGAAGGAGATAGAGACACAAAAAACCCTCCAAAAAAATCAATGAATCCAGGAGCTGGTTTTTTGAAAAGATAAACAAAATTGATAGACCGCTAGCAAGACTAATAAAGAAGAAAAGAGAGAAGAATCAAATAGATGCAATAAAAAATGATAAAGGGGACATCACTACCAACCCCACAGAAATACAAACTACCATCAGAGAATACTATAAACACCTCTACGCAAATAAACTAGAAAATCTAGAAGAAATGGATAATTTCCTGGACACTTACACTCTCCCAAGACCAAACCAGGAAGAAGTTGAATCCCTGAATAGACCAATAGCAGGCTCTGAAATTGAGGCAATAATTAATAGCCTACCAACCAAAAAAAGTCCAGGACCAAACAGATTCACAGCTGAATTCTACGAGAGGTACAAGGAGGAGCTGGTACCATCTCTTCTGAAACTATTCCAATCAATAGAAAAAGAGGGAATCATCCCTAACTCATTTTATGAGGCCAACATCATCCTGATACCAAAGCCTGGCAGAGACACAACAAAAAAAAAAGAGAATTTTAGACCAATATCCCTGATGAACATTGATGCAAAAATCCTCAATAAAATACTGGCAAACCGAATCCAGCAGCACATCAAAAAGCTTATCCACCATGATCAAGTGGGCTTCATCCCTGGGATGCAAGGCTGGTTCAACATATGCAAATCAATAAACGTAATCCAGCATATAAACAGAATCAAAGACAAAAACCACATGATTATCTCAATAGATGAAGAAAAGGCCTTTGACAAAATTCAACAGCCCTTCATGCTAAAAACTCTCAATAAATTCGGTATTGATGGAATGTATCTCAAAATAATAAGAGCTATTTATGACAAACCCACAGCCAATATCATACTGAATGGGCAAAAACTGGAAGCATTCTCTTTGAAAACTGGCACAAGACAGGGATGCCCTCTCTCACCACTCCTATTCAACATAGTGCTGGAAGTTCTGGCTAGGGCAATCAGGCAAGAGAAAGAAATCAAGGGTATTCAGTTAGGAAAGAAGAAGTCAAATTGTCCCTGTTTGCAGATGACATGATTGTATATTTAGAAAACCCCATCATCTCAGCCCAAAATCTCCTTAAGCTGATAAGCAACTTCAGCAAAGTCTCAGAATAATGTGCAAAAATCACAAGCATTCTTATACACCAGTAACAGACAAACAGAGAGCCAAATCAGGAATGAACTTCCATTCACAATTGCTTCAAAGAGAATAAAATACCTAGGAATCCAACTTACAAGGGATGTAAAGGACCTCTTCAAGGAGAACTACAAACCACTGCTCAGTGAAATAAAAGAGGACACAAACAAATGGAAGGACATACCATGCTCATGGATAGGAAGAATCAATATCGTGAAAATGGCCATACTGCCCAAGGTAATTTATAGATTCAATGCCATCTCCATCAAGCTACCAATGACTTTCTTCACAGAATTGGAAAAAACTGCTTTAAAGTTCATATGGAACCAAAAAAGAGCCCGCATTGCCAAGACAATCCTAAGTCAAAAGAACAAAGCTGGAGGCATCACGCTACCTGACTTCAAACTATACTACAAGGGTACAGTAACCAAAACAGCATGATACTGGTACCAAAACAGAGATACAGACCAATGGAACAGAACAGAGTCCTCAGAAATAATACCACACATCTACAGCCATCTGACCTTTGACAAACCTGAGAAAAACAAGAAACGGGGAAAGGATTCCCTATTTAATAAATGGTGCTGGGAAAATTGGCTAGCCATAAGTAGAAAGCTGAAACTGGATCCTTTCCTTACTCCTTATACGAAAATTAATTCAAGATGGATTAGAGACTTAAATGTTAGACCTAATACCATAAAAATCCTAGAAGAAAACCTAGATAATACCATTCAGGACATAGGCATGGGCAAGGACTTCATGTCTAAAACACCAAAAGCAATGGCAACAAAAGCCAAAATTGACAAATGGGATCTCATTAAACTAAAGAGCTTCTGCACCGCAAAAGAAACTGCCATCAGAGTGAACAGGCAATCTACAGAATGGGAGAAAATTTTTGCAATCTACTCATCTGACAAAGGGCTAATATCCAGAACCTGCAAAGAACTCAAACAAATTTACAAGAAAAAAACAAACAACCCCATCAAAAAGTGGGCAAAGGATATGAACAGACATTTCTCAAAAGAAGACATGCATACAGCCAACAGACACATGAAAAAATGCTTATCATCACTGGCCATCAGAGAAATGCAAATCAAAACCACAATGAGATACCATCTCACACCAGTTAGAATGGCAATCATTAAAAAGTCAGGAAACAACAGGTGCTGGAGAGGATGTGGAGAAATAGGAACACTTTTACACTGTTGGTCGGATTGTAAACTAGTTCAACCATTGTGGAAAACAGTATGGTGATTCCTCAAGGATCTAGAACTAGAAATAACATATGACCCAGTCATCCCATTACTGGGTATATACCCAAAGGATTATAAATCATGCTGCTATAAAGACACATGCACACGTATGTTTATTGCGGCATTTTCACAATAGCAAAGACTTGAAATCAACCCAAATGTCCATCAGTGACAGACTAGATTAAGAAAATGTGGCACATATACACCATGGAATACTATGCAGCCATAAAAAGGGATGAGTTTGTGTCCTTTGTAGGGACATGGATGCAGCTGGAAACCATCATTCTCGGCAAACTATCGCAAGAACAGAAAACCAAACACCACATGTTCTCACTCATAGGTGGGAACTGAACAATGAGATCACTTGGACTCGGGAAGGGGAACATCACACACTGGGGCCTATTATGGGGAGGGGGGAGGGGGGAGGGATGGCATTGGGAGTTATACCTGATGTAAATGACGAGTTGATGGGTGCTGACGAGTTGATGGGTGCAGCACATCAACATGGCAGAAGTATACATATGTAACAAACCTGCATGTTGTGCACATGTACCCTGGAACTTAAAGTATAATAATATAAATAAATAAATAAATAAGATAAAATAAAAACTTTATTGCTAAAAAAAAAACTAAAACACCAAAACCAAAAAAAAAAAAAGAAAGAAAGAAAAAGCTGGTATATTATTATATCATAAAGTGGTCTTTAAAAATTTTGATAACTCCATTTCAGTATAATTGAATTTATTTAATTTATTTGTAATTCTATGTATTTTATTCTATGTATATAAAAGCATGTTCTGAGAAAGGATCCACATGCGCTTCCCAATGGCCAAAGGGGTCCATGCACAGAAAAGGTTAAAAACTTTTGTCTTACTAGTAATGCCTAATGAGAGAGACCATCCTCTGGTTTTTGAAATGCTTCAAAACTGCAGAAAGAAACATTATGTTGTTTCACTCTTCATAGGTTATGTGAACTCCCTGGTCTCAGCAGTTAAAAATATACCATCCATTACATTCTATGACAGGTTCAGGGCCTGGGCTCAAAATCACCCCAGGGCCCCTGGGGTTTTAAGAATTTGGTCCTGGATAGATGTTTCAGCCAGGGCAGAGCAAAGCTGCTTCAGTGCTCAGAGTTATAGGAAAGCATCTGTTCCCCGTGTGAGCCCATAGGAAGGTAAAAGCACAGAGAGTGGGCTCTCTGGGCTCCATGCAGTGTTCTCTGCTTTTACAGAAGACTCCTGACCTTCCCAGGGCAGGCATGAGCCCTGAGAGGGTATCCAGAAAGCTGAGAAGCTTCCCCTAACCTTAGTGGTGTGTGAAAATCCTGAACCATGACCAAAATGAAGAGAGTCAAAACACTGACCCCACAAGATTTCCAAGTTACTCAAACCACAGTGGGCCTGTCTTCTCAGCTTGGGGGCTAACTAAACCAGCACAACTGCCCTGAATGATTTGCAGTTTAGAGAGTGAAGAAAGTAGCTGCTCCCAAACTTGTAATAAAAAAGGTCATCAAAATTCCAATACTTTCATCAAAACTCGTTCTTTCTTTAATCTGTTCTACTCTCCTTCTTGCCACCCCATTCCTACTGGTTTTAACAAGGTCACTACTGGCCACCATATTGGATCCAAGGGACATTCTCTCTCTGACCTCATCTTTCTTGACTCCCCCAGGAGATGGCTCACTCCTCCTGTCCCCACTGTTCCTTTTCCTTCTGAGATAACATCTAAAGCAATAAATGGCATTTACTGGCTAACATATTTATCTCCAACCCCCAGAATTAGACTGAACTCTTTGGTGCAGAGACCACTGACACTCATCTCAGCATGTCCAGCCTTTAGCACAGTGCATGGAACAGAAGTGGACATTCATCCAATAGGAAGGCACTGGTGCATTTTGAGATCACCATTCCTAAGAAAGGCAGCTGTATTCAATAGACCAACCCTACACCTACAGTCAATATACATGTATAAACATTTTATTAAATATTTACCTGATGCTTTACTTTTTTTTGCTCTACCTTACTTCCTTTCAGTGTTTACATCTCACATCTAGTAACTGTTTTTCTTTTAAAATCTTCCCTCATTTTTAACCTTAGCTATTTTAAGCATCTTTAAGCTCAGAAGAAATGGTGTCATACCTATCCACAAAACTTTATCAAAACCACTTAATAAATACCACTTATGACATCTCTTACCTAGAGCATTTGGGTTTACTGGATAACGTGAGACTCTGATGCAGTAACAGAGACAGACACTGAGCTCCTCTTTGCAGGAAAGCGTAGAAACACTGGCAGATGGATACCTGGATGAGGTTTTATTTTGTTCCTTTCAGCATCTGCACTGGTAATATTTGGATTCAGCTAACATAGATTGATCACCAATGTGCATGACTGGGCTACATGCTTTTATAGGTTATCTGGTATAATCTCAACATAGGTATTATTTTTCTCCAAACACTCAACCTCGGGCTCAGACAGACTAAGTCTACACTTGTATCATCTTAGAGTTTGCCAATACGATCCCAGGAGATTGTTTAAGCTGTTAGGCATCATAGCAGAACACTCTGAACCATCATTACATTTCCAGAGTCTTTGCAAGTAGGAAGTAAAAAGAACAGAAATCATTGATTTTACTTCCTTTTAATTTCTCCCTCTTCTAATTTGGTAAGTTTTATTTCCTTTACAACCTCACCATTCGATGGAAACTTTGAACAAATTTAACATGAACTATGAGTTTTAATTAAACAATTTAGAGAATGAAAAAAAAATCATCTTCCTCTGGGGTAAATACAATATTAAACAGCTCTGCCCTCAAAAATGTAAAATCTAATTTAGGAGACACAACAAGCCATGTCACCCAGTCAGCCATTCTAGGTCTTTCCCTCTCTTTCCCCAAAACAAGGCTGCTCATTCCCACTTACCCATCTTGCCTTGGACCCCTCATCCCTCCCCGTCCCCCAGCCAGAGGTCAAGGTAGATCCCAGCATTTCCTCCCTGATGACATTTTCCCCACATGCGTCTCTGTCACTCAGTAATAATCAGTGTCGGTGCCACTCATGTGGGCATTCATTTCAGACTGTATTTTCCAAAGATGCTTGTAAAGTATCTCCAACTCCACATGCTCTTCTGCAATGTGACCTTGCTAATTCTCCCATGAAAAGGTAGGGTCCAATTCCCCAACCTTGAAGAGAATGCTGGGGGTCTCAGGCCCAGCTAAGCCCAGCCTTCTAGGCCATGCTGCCAAGGTGCCAGGCATGTGAATGAAGATGCTTAGACATGGATTCACCAGTCCCCAACTGTTCAAGTCTCTCCCAGCTGAGGTCCTAGGCATCATGGAGCAGAAACCCGCCATCCCCAATGTGCCCTGTTCCGAACTGCTTGCCCACAGTGTCTGTGAGCATGATAAAATTGCTGTTGTTTTACATCATTAAGTTTGGAGTGGTTTGTTCAGCAGCACTAGATAAGTAAAAACAATGCATCACAAATTATGGATTTAAGAGTGTCATGGGTGGGGACCGTGTCATTCCTTGATAAATCTTTCACTGTGCTTGTCACAAGAATGTGCAGATAGGTGTTAAAAAAGAACTCTACTTCAGTCATTCAACAAACTCTTATTTAGATTGTACTGTGAGCAGGGCAGAGTGTGATAAGGTTTTCAAAGGTAAAGAAGATACTGTCTTGCCCCATGGGGAGCTTACAATTTTTCTTTAGATAAGCCAAGGCCTGTTTGCAAATAGTTCCAATACAAACCTAAAGAGACATAAAGTGAGGTAAAAATTCATAGGAAGAAGCAACCCTTCCCTGTTGAAGCGCAGAACATTCTATAGGAGGGCAGGTGTGAGGGGCAGCAGATGAGAGCGGGGTATATGAGGAGAATGACTGTGTGAGTACTCCTGATGGAAGAGGCGGACAAGCATAGTGTGGCCTGTCTCATAGGCAGGGCAGACAGAGGACAACGGTGAGATTCTCGTGAAGAATGTGATGTTCAGTGGAAGAAATGCAAGAGTATGATACCACTTACTTTGGGGGAGTCACACATTTCGGGGATGTTGACCCATATGTTAGTGCAGCATGACACAGAGGGCAGAGCCTCTTCCAAACACAAACACCAGCTTCCAGTGCCAGGAATCTGGAGTTCTGGGGTCCATCAGTCCACCTAGTCCCCCACCTCCCTGAGACAGATAACACTAGGACTTAACTACCCTGATCTGAAGTTTCAAAGAAAACCTCAAAGAAACAACAACAAAAATCCTCTAGACATATAAAACACGCCATAAAAGAGTTGGTCCTGCTTACTATATAAAACAGTATTTATGTCTTCAACTTTATGTCACTGAAAAGTCTAGTAAAAGCCTTTTATTGGAAGAGAGAAGTGTCTCCAAGAACTTTAAACACAGCACGATTTGTACTGAGGACAAACGCATCTAAAATGATTCACAAATGCCCATGTACTGTCTAGGGCCCAAGGACAAACCTGTTTAAAATGATTCACACAGTTTCAACGAACTGTCTGGAGTTCATGAACCAGCATTCTTCATAAGACTACAACCAGGGCGGGCATGGTGGCTCATGCCTGTAATCCCAGCACTTTGGGAGGCCAAGGCAGGCGGCTCATGAGGTCAGGAGATTGAGACAATCCTGGCTGACATGGTGAAACCCCGTCTCTACTAAAAATTAGCCGGGCAAGGTGGCGGGCGCCTGTAGTCCCAGCTACTCAGGAGGCTGAGGCAGGAGAATGGTGTGAACCCGGGAGGTGGAGCTTGCAGTGAGCCAAGATTGCGCCACTGCACCCCAGCCTGGGCGACAGAGCAAGACTCTGTCTCAAAATAATAATAATAATATTAGTAATAATAATAATAATAAACTACAACCAAAGATGATGAAAACAGTTTTGTTTGTTTGTTCTGTAAATCATAGTCGGTTGAGTCATTTTCCACTAAATCTGTTTGTTTGCGTTGGTATCCCATACACTCACTTTCTGTTAGTAGAAATAGCTGAATTTTATGTTCCTGAAATAGCATTCATGTGTGTTTATGATCTCTTTGATCTTAACGTTTTAAGTAGGTAAACTATTAACACTTTTTATATTGGAAAGGGAAACATAAATGTTTGAGGTTTTTATAAGTCACTATCTTCCCTAACCAAGGTAAATGTGACCACAGTCTTCAGAAGTATACTCTGGAAATACAGCCATAAAGAGCACACAGATGCCCCCATCCATACCCAGAGTACCTGTTTATGTGCAGACCAGCTCAGACAAGGCTGCGAACAAAGACGTGCCCTGTAGAAAAAGCCCTGGCTGCAGATGGGATACTCACCTGTAACTGAAATCCCTGCTTGGCTTTCCATGTCCGGCCATCCCCCGCAGGAATGAAAGTAGCTTTGAAGAACGGCCACTAATGGTGAAGACAGAGCTACCCTCAAATTAAAAATGGTTCCTGTTCAATTTGAATTTTTAAGGAAGAACCTTCAGTCCTTCTGCAGGACCACATCTATCAGGTCCCTACCCCCTGATGTCACTCTGAGGTCTGGGCTGTTTCTGGGCATGATGTTGTTTCCTCAAGGTTCAATAGGCTTTGCACAACTCATTACTGTGAGAGATGCCACCAGACATTCTAACCCCTTTCTTCCCTGTAAAAGTTATATTCTAAATCTACACCATGCAAAAAACCAAGCTACTGGCTATGAGACATTCATCTGTTATCTTTCAAGTGTCTTTTGCTGTGTAGAATGTTAATTACTCCCTCTTATGCTGAATGCTGGTGCCTTAATCTGAGAGGCAAGATTTGCCCAGACACTGGATTCCAGAAAAGAACAGAATTACATGCCATTCACAATTAACACACATCCTACCAGGAAGCTTAGGCACACTGTCAATATTTTTTTCCTTATCTGTAGATAGAAAAACAGTTTTTTGTTCTTACACTGTTTCCCTATCTGCACTTGAGTAATGTTCAACTTTTTCCTCCATGGACAACTGAGTTACCCAATTTCTGACCACAAATCCAAGCATCCTCCTGAGATAGGATGATGGATGACTATTAGCTCCTCCATCACCCAACTGCCACTCATCAAAGGCCTTCCGAAAACACTCATGTTCCTAAGGAAATGGACAAGCACTGAGAGTTCCTTGCTGAACATAAAGGGAGCCACATTAGCCAGGTGTGGTGGCACATGTGTATAGTTCCAGTTACTCAGGAGACTGAGGCACGAGGATTCCTTGAGACCTGGAGTTCGAGGTTACAGTGAACTATGATCACTCTATTGCACTCCTGCTTGGGTGACAGAGTAAGACCCTATCTCTTAAAAAAAAAAAAAAAAAAAAAGCCATGAGCCCTGCTATTGTTATGGCCCCTCACACAAGCCAAGACATGGGCATGCGTCAAGAAACCATTGGCTTTCAAGCACCTGTGCCAGAGGGATGATACTAAACACCAAGAGTAGGAAGTGACAAATACCCTCACTGGGGACTTGCTGTTCTCCACAGCCACAGCTGAGGGCCCAACAAGATCAAACAGAAGAAAGCCCATGCTCGGAGCAGTGGTCATTGAGGGGGCCTGATCCCCTCTGTGGACAGCCTTCTAATGACCCCCATTCAACATCACCGTAATCTCATACTGAGGACAGCGATGAAATGCTGAGACGGCAAAGGCCATCCCCCATAACTGTCCAACACAAAGTATGCACCACAGCATTCCCTCAAATCCTGGTGATGATTTTCATGGGTGTTAGGGGAGTCTGTGAGCTCATGGATCCACAGGACCCCTGGGGCCCAGAGTTGGGGTTTTCCATGAGAGAAAAACATCCTTCTACAGCTGTGCTGTCCAATACAGCTGTGCTCTTTAAATTTAAATGACTCATAATTCAATATATTAAAAATCAGTTCTTCTACCCTGATAGCCACATTTCAAGGGCTCAGTAGCCACGCAGTGGCTGCTGTATTGAGCAGGGCACACACAGAACGTTTCCACCATGGCAGCTCCGTTCCAGTGAACATTTTTCAATTGGTCTCTCTGGGCACCTTGAGGCCCTCTTGGATGACAGGGCAGCAAAACTCAGTATCTGCTGAGATGCCGCAAAGAAAACTGCATTTGAAACAGTGTATTTCCTCATAACATATGAATTCCAAATAACCCATACTATGATGAAAAATAGATTTGCTTTGTTCAAAGCCATATAAGACTTACGCAACTTTCTCCTAACAATGTTGTGGTACAGGGTGCAAGAATACAGCAATCTGCTGGACCAGCGAGCACCACTGACCGGTGCTGAGAGCATGTGGCCTTCTGCCTGCAGGGTGGTTTCGTGGGTCCCCCTCTGGCATTCCTCACACTCGCAGCAGGTCACACATGCACACTATATCATACTCACGCACCACCTACAGATGGAGAACAGAGACATGAAGCTTTAAAAAAAGGGTTCAATCATTTCAAGTTATTACCCCTATAAATGCCCACACCATGTGATTTTTAACCAGCCGCCCTCCCTTAGAGAGACATTGATGGCAATAAAGAAACAAAAGCATCTTTTTAGCCTTGTACTATAATAATATGTTCCTTACATAGGGGCAGCTGAGTCGTTTTCCCAACATTGCAGGAGTCCCCCTCCTTTCAATATGAATCATATTATAGCTCAGATAAGCATATGGCCCAAGTTTATAGAGGACTTTATGAATACTTATTTCTCCTAGAAACCACATGAGAAAATACTTGTCCTCATTTTATGAGGGGTGAACAGTTGAGAGCCAGAGAGATTAGGAAACCTGCCCAAAGTTGCACAGGAATGAAGTAGCAGAGGCAGAATTAGAATTCGCTCCAGCCTGTTAGGAGGAGAGGACATTTCTTGTGCCTCAGAGTCTCTGCTTGCTCTCCTGCTCCGTTCCTGTCCATTCTCCACACAAGAGCCAGCGTTCTCTTCTTTAGATACAAGTAAAACCACATCCCCCATTGCTGGAAGCCTTCCTGTTGCTCGTCTAATGAAACCTCCCACTGCGCATGGCCCACCAGGCCCCTCAGGGAACTGGTTCTATAGACCTTCCCACTATCTCCTCCCACTCTCCCCGCTCATCCTCCCAACTGTAGTCCTGAGCCTCCCTACTACTCTTGGAACATTCCTGCCTCCAAACCATGTGCATTTGCTGTTCCCTCTGCCTTCAATGCTTCCCTGACCAACACTTACCAGTACTGACCCCTTCTCAAACATGTCACCCTGGCTATTTTCCTCATAGTACCCATAACAACCAACCCCTAATTATTTACCTATTACACATTCACTTGCTATCATTCCTACTAGACGGTAATTATTACACATTCACTTGCTATCATTCCTATTAGACGGTAATTATTACACATTCACTTGCTATCATTCCTATTAGATGGTAATTATTACACATTCACTTGCTATCATTCCTATTAGATGTGTGAAGAGTACTCATGTCTATTTCATTGACTGCTGAATAGCCGGCCCATCAAAAGCCTCAGAAATGAGCAGAATAAGCTAGTGAACTTGATAGACAACTGACATGCCTTTCTTAGGCCTCACCCATGAACCTTAGAACTTTCATGGAAGGGGAGAGGAAGCCTTTCTGAACATCTGAGAACCTCTGCATGATTTTCCTCAACTTTCTGAAACTATTAATAACTCTCCTTTTAGGGTCTTAAAGGGCTGAGTGAGAAATACTGAACCCTACAAAGGACAGCTGCCAAAAACTATATCCTTTGGGTTCCTGTTTGACAGTGAGTAAAGAAAAGAGAAGGGACATTCAGTAAAGGTGAATCATAATTCAAGACTAAGCACATGATTTCTACACCATTCCCAAAAGCGACACAAGGCCCTCAGTGTGGAAACTCTTCAGTTAAAGATTTGATTCTGTAAGGTTTTCCTAAATGTTTAGCTCATGTGTCTGATCTCACAAGGAACTTGTTTTCTGCTACCCTCCAGTTATACACAATAGCCTACAGATTCCCATGAACTGCTTTTAAAACCCACCCAAAGGTGTGGCTTCTAAAATTCACTTGATGAATGGAAGGATCTATCTCTGTAATTGAGTTTGACACAAAGTGTTTTGAAGGGTAGAAAACTAGAAAAACTAGAAAAATGTGTCTGACTAAATGGGAGATTCAACTCATCACTACTTAGTTAGCATCTCTCTTAGCCTCTTATCTACACTCCACTGTCAGTTTCTCCCCATTCCTTCTCCATTTAAAGCTCAGATACTTTCTAACTCCAGATGCCTCAAACAACAAGCTTCTCCCTGTCTCTGCAGAAGGGCGGTGGGTTGTGATGAGGAGCAGGGGCTGGAGGAACCTTGATGATGTCTTACAATAGAATCAGCATCTGATAGAAGTGCTTGCCCATCTGTATCCTCTGTCTGCTTCCTGGCTGAAATAGGTAGCCTGTTTTTCAGTTCCATCATAAGACCTAAGGAAGACTTGAGCAGTTAGGACTGGGCTCAGCACACCTCGAGTGGGAATGTAGCTGCTTCTTTCATCCAGCAGTGGGCACCCTCTTTGCCCTTCCCCAGCCCAACAAGACAAAATAATGGCAGCAGGGTATGGAGGAAAGAGCAGGGCTCCAAGTCAGAAACCTTTGGGTGAGGAATTGAACCTTTCTGAGCCTCAGTTCCCTCATCTGGCAAGGGAAGAGATATGTGAAAGGATGTGGATCTCGTGATGATGTCTGGCACACTGCGTGTAGGGGCTCCATCACTACGTGTTTGGTGAAGCAAGAGCTCTTGCCATATGGCCCTTTGTCTGATTACTTTTTGGTAAGGAGACTTAGAGATGCTCCATTTCTTAATAGCATGCCTCAGTTCTCAGGAAAGATCACATATCCCTTCCCTCTTATGATAAACTGACTGGAGAACCACTTCTGTTGGGTAGGGGAAGCACAGTCATTCCTCGATGTCCATGGGGAACCGGTCCCAGGACCACCCTGACACCAAACCCCAAGAATGCACAAGTCCTTGATATAAAATGGTGGAGAATTTGCATATAACATACATATATCCTCCTATATACTTTCATCTCTAGATTACTTATAATACTGAATACAATGTAAATAATACGTAAATAGTTGCTACACTTTACTGTTTAGGAAATAATGAAAGAAATCTGTGTATGTTCAGTACAGATGCAACCATCCATTTTTTTGGAATATTTTCATGCCACAGTTGTTCAAATCCATGAATGCCAAACTCATGAATACAAAGGGCGGACTGTACTGAGTGACCAAACCCCACTCAGTAAGGCCTAGACCTTAAAGATACTTGAGTGGCTGAAATATATGACTCTTCATGAAGTAATAAAGGAATTGAAAGGCTAGGGTAGGTTGGAGCGTGCTTAGTGACTTTGGCTGTATCCAGATCATTATATCATGGGTCCAGAGCAAGACATGCCATCATGCGGGGTGAGTGATCCACAGGGAAATTCTAGATTAGGTGTTCCACCCTCACAGAACATTAGAGGATAGTAGCCAAAATCACAAGCTTTGCATCAGTATAGACCTTTGCCCCAGCTCTGTCAAACAATGGCTGTGTGGTCTTGGACAACGTATTTACCCTTTTTGAACCTCAGTTTCCTCCTTGGCAAAAATCACAGGAATGGTGGCACCCATGATACAGAGTGCTGGTTTTGATTAAATGAGATAATGTATACAAAACACCTGATATTAAGCAAGGTCTTGGTAATACAAAATGCCATTATTAAAAGAAAAACTGTTATTTATAATGACAGGATGAACCCATTTACTCTGTAACTGACCTCACTTTGAAATGATCAAGAAATGCAAAACAAAACAAAACAAAACAAAACAAAACTAGAAAAGTATATCTGATTTAATAAAAATAAATAAAAAATTCAAATGAATCCTTTAAGTATGATGCTTATTGTGGGTTTCTGGTTGATACACTTTATTAAATTAAGGAAATTTACTTCAGACCCTAAAGTTTGCTGCCTGTATTTTAGCTCTTTGGTATATGTGCCTCTGTTATTACAATACAATGGCCAGGAACCTCACTGTTTCACTCAGTTTTGTATCTCCAATTCAGAAAACAGTTACTGCATTATAAAAAGTCCACAATGAATGTTAGTTGAATAAACTGATGGGATATAAGAACAAACATTTTTGTTTTGTTTTTGAACAATGTTTTGGAGATATTTTCCCATTTTTAGAAAAATAAAGCCATCAGTTTTGATTTTAAGATTCTAATCACTATGGTTTGAATACGATTTGTTTGGCCCCACCAAGTCTCACTTTGAAATCTGATCTCCAGTGTTGGAGGTGGGTCTGATGGGAGGTGCCTGGGCATGGGGGCGGATCCATTGTGAATGGCTTGGTGCCATTCCCTAGGTAGTGAGTCAGTTCTCACTGTGCTCCTACAACAGCTGGTTGTTAAAAAGAGCCTGGCCCCTCCACTCCCCACTTGGCTTCCTCTCTCACCATGTGATCTCTACACACGACGGCTCCCCTTCGCCTTCCACCATGAGTGGAAGCAGCCTGACGCCCTCACCCAAAGCGGATGCCTGGCATCATACTGCTTGTACAGCCTGCAGAACTGTGAGCCGAATACACATCTTTTCTTCATAAATTACCCAGCCTCAGGCATTCCTTTACAGCAACACAAATGGATCAAGACACTGACTAAAGGAAAAAATACAAGTTCTGATATGTATGTGAGAATTTCATTAAAGCCCATGCTGATGGTGTTCAAGTTTGATTGATGTCAGAGATAAAGCCTAATACTGCTTATGTTGATGATGAGCAGAAGCCATGGTGTCTGAAAATTATCAATATTCTTTCTGGAATTCTCAGAAAAATGTCTAAATGTAAGTTGCTTCTGGAGATCATATGAAGCTACTTCAGGAATATGCTGCTTCTGGGGAATTACCAACAGTTCATGGAGTATTAAACAGTGAATTCAGATTGTTTATACCTCATCTCCATTTTCCCTTGTTGCCCTCTGGGAATAACACCTGGAGTGACAAAGGACTCTCTGCTCTCTCATTAGCTTTATTCCTCCTGACCTCTGTGTTCTTTGCGCCTGAAGGAGCTCTTTTCCCGAGACTTGCTGTCTCTGTTCACGTTGCACCCCTCTGCACCCAGGGAACAGATAAGGTCTGGTTTAAGAGCTGTTCTGTTCAGCAAAGATGTCACGAAGGAAGAAGCAGGAGTCTCCAATGGAAGGTGGAGGCATGACAGAAAGAAAGGAACTATTATTCCCTCTTTTCAATCCAATAAGGCTAGGAGGTATGAGGGAAAGGAGTCTAGAATCTCACAAAGTCGCTGGTGGGTCTTAAAAGGAGTGGGGTGGGGAAGAGAGGGATCCCAAAGGCTCACCATGGGCCCATGGGGAAAACCACACTCCAAGTCTCCCTCCCACAGCCACATGACTGATGTCCAGGGACACTTCAATGTCTTTGTGACATTTACTGAACTAGCATTTGCATTTTACTATATCCTACTCTTCTCACCCAGTAATTGTAGGTTAAAAGAAGAGGATGGAGCAGACTATGTAGCCTCTCATTCCCCACACATGTGGGAAAGTGTATATGTGCATACACGGGGTTGAGGGTTCCTGTCATTGCCTGTGGGGCACCTAGGAAGGGGTGCCTACTGATGGGAGGAGGATGTTGTAGGCAGAAGAGAAAGAGTGCTTTCTGCCCATGGAGCTCCAGAGGGGAAATAAGACTGATCCACAGACCACTTTAAGGCTGGCTCTGAGCAGTGGTAGATCACAGTGAGTCATGAAGGGAAGGGAGGCATCAGTAAAGGCTTCTTGAGATGGAGTTAACAGTGTCATGTTTCAATGCCGAACCCCTGCAGATGCTGGCCACATCCAGGCAGGCCCCCTGCTCTGCCTGGCTGTTCTCTACCACGGGTCCTGCATTGTGGAGTCCATTCCTTCTCTGGGCCTGCTTGGAAGAATGGAAAAGCAAAGAGTATGTGTGGGGCTAGGGAAGAGTCCACCTTGGCTTGAGTGTAGCACAGGAATAGGCCACAGAGGGAGACTAGGACAGCAGGTTAAACTGAGATCCTTAGGGAAGGGCCTTGACGTCCCACTTAAGAATCGATAACCAGAGACGATGGGTGGTTCTCAAAGTTTTCTGGACAGGTAATGAAACTGAAATCCTTGAATATGAGAGAAATACCTTAATTCCTTATTCCTCTGAGTCTCTGGCTCCTAGAACAGAGGCTAGTATACAATAAGTGCTTATTTTTTATTGACTAAATAATTTCTAAAATTATTGTATTTATAATGTTAGGATGTTAAGGAGGTCTCGAGGAAGGCTCAGTAATGAGAAAGGATGAAATGCCCATCTTCTGATTACTGAAAGTCTCATTTTATAGCGACTCCTGCAAGGATAAGAGTTCCACTTTCCCACCTAGTCCGTTTCCCTTTCCCAAATTTCCAGTGTAGATGACTATGCATTCCTTACTGCTTTACAAATCTCAACTCCTGAGTTCATAATACACCATTACAGAGGTGATGATCTCCCCTACTGCCTCAGGGAAGGGTAAACCCACAGAGACTACATTTTCCAAACTAAAAAATTAGAATACATAATCAGTTTATGAGAAACATGCAAAATATATAAAATGTTGTTTTCTACTGAGAATTTTCTATGCATTAGGGATATGTTCATTTACCTCAAAATGATCTTGTGAGATAGATTCTATCAGTGTTTCCATCTTATAGAAGAAGGTTAAGTAAAGAATCATGGCTTGAGAGCCCCATGTGAGTCCAAAGCCCATGGGCTCAGTCTAAAGCATATGGCCACAATGTTCTACCTGTCCCTACACATGTGTCATGAAAAGATGATACAGTAGCTCCTCCCATCAACAGGAAGAGGCCATTTTCCCATCCCTTGAACTTACTTTGGCCAAGAGAATGTGTAAGAAATGACATCATGCCACTTCTGAAGCCCATGCCTCAAAAGGCCTTGCCTACTTCCACTCTCACTTGTAGAACCTTCCTAACCATGTAAGCAAGCCCAGGCCAGCCTGCTGGACGATGAGAGGCAGTGGCCCAGTCACACTGTCACCCCAGCCAACTCTAAAACATCTGAGTGAGCCAGCCTTGAGCCAGCCTGCAAGCTGAACTCTAACACATGAGTGACCCCGCCAAAATCAGCCACACCCCACCCAGATCAGCAGAACCATCCAGCTAACCCAGAGACTTATGCACAATAATAAATGGCTGTTGTGTTATGCTATTAAATTTGAGGGAGGTTTGTTACTCAGCAAATGCTAACTGATACACTATGCCGTGCACCTATGTACTTCTGCTGCTCAGGGAAAGAACTGAATCCTTCCTACAAGAATGAGGTTCTTAGCAGCAGCCATTCCTGCTGACTGCTCAGTCTCAATGCAACTCTGCTTCTTACCACATTTGCCTGCATTTCGTGGTATTCTTTATTATAATTCTTGACAAATTCTTTCCAGATGTCTGCATGAAAAGTAACAAAGGAAAGGCATCACCCACTGGGCTTCACTGGTCACTGGTGCAGCCCTCCCCACAATCCCAGGGACCCTTTAAAACACCCATGCCAAAGTGTCCAAGCCTTAGGTTCAAGTGGAGAGATTCCTGGTGGGAAGGACCCTCAGAGACTTCTGAGCTTCCCCTACCTCAGTTGCTTCCTCCTCAGCCCACCATTATGAATCACCTTTGGTTGTGAAAAATAAAGTTTTGTAAGCAGAGGGGGCTTCACACACTTGGGGCCTAAGGGTAGGCCCTCTGCTTGTGAATGAGGGGCAAAACCCCATAGAGCAGCAGTGTATCTCAGGGCTAATACCCCTGGCCAACCAATCTTGACCTCTCTGTCTCTGACCTCATTCTGTGCCAAGATCTTCCTGACCAACCTGACTCTCCCACTGGACTTTGATTAATCACTACTGTATCCCTAGCATCTTAAAGAATACCTTGCACATCACAGGTGCCAAAGAAACGTTTGTGGAATAAAATAAATCTCTCCCTTCCTACAGAATTTTCCGTGGCTCCCCAATGCCAGCAAAATACAATTAGAGCTCCCTGGCACCATCCCCTCCCCCAGGGCAGAGAGGCTTCTGCCCACCTTTCAGCACACTCACCTCTTCACTCACACAGCCTTTGAACATGCTCTTCCTTTCACCCAGAATTCCCTTCCCTTCCTTTGAACTCTTTTTCATGTTTTAATAGTCTTTTTTATTTCTACACCTGCATCATAGGCAGAATTATTTACCCTCTCAGGATGGTACAGTGGGAAGATGTTATTACTGTTATGTAATCCTGACTACCCAGTGAGATAAATTTTCCTAGCCCCATTTTACAGATAAAGACATTAAGCCACAAAGTGTAAAATAACTCACTGAAGATCACATGATCAGTGACTGTTGCAAATAGGATTCAAATCTACATCCACCTCTGTGTCAGGATGATATCATCAAGGCCCCGGTTCTGCCTTCTCGTGCTTCTCAGTCTCCATGTGAATATGCCCAGGCTGGCCTGTTGGACAGTGAGATATGCATGGAGTGGAGCTGAGTCGCCCCAGTTGCCCCAGCCAAGGCCAGTCTAGATAACCAACAGCCAGCTGACCCCTAGCTATATGAACAAGCCCTGCCCAAATCAGCAGAACCAGCTAGCCAAGCCACTGCTAATCCCAGCGGCACAAACTATATGCTTTGTATTATATGCCACTGAGGTTTTGAGTTTGTTCTGCAGCATTATTATTGTAACATAACTGAAATAGACTCCAATGCTCACTTTTCTCACTATATAACTTATTTAAGACACATTCATTCGCCAGTTGTTTATTGAGTACTTACTTCAGATGGTGCACCTCATAGGTCCTAGGTAGGAGAGGGAAGCTAAGTTAGACCACCAATTACTATGTACAATAGAGATGAAGAAATTGTGGGAGTTCTACCTCGCTGTATCCTGCCTTTTCTGCAGCCTGCCTTCTTCTCTTCACCTCCACCATTAGACCACTACAGACTTCTCACCTGGTCTCCCTGCCTCCACATTAATCCTTTCATACCTGTCACCTATCCTGCAGCTAGGATGATCTGCTGAAATGCAACACTGATCGCACCCTCTTGCATGCCCTTACCCCTTAGATACTGAGGTTGGCCCTTTCTCCCTGGCCTCCTGGATGAAACCTTGAGCAGGTCCCGTTATCTCTCGGATCACTCTTAGACCACGAAAAGTCTTCCCATTGGTTTAATCTCCAGAATAATCCCATTCAGTATCAAAATGACCAGTCCTGTGTATTAGTGAAAAACTCCAAATTTCATTTAAAGTTAAACTTTCTTGCCTCTTCCAACTTGGCCCTATTTCAGGCTTTGAAGGCTGCTAGAGGTTGGGAAGTGGGAGAGAATAAAGCTGCAGTGACTTCCTCTCATCCCCTTTCCCAGCAGCTACTTAGGACACCTTTTGAGGGGAGGAGGGGAGAGGAGGAGAAGCCACACCTAGTTGGAACTGGTGTCTTTGGGTGTTAGCTTTTCTCTGGCCATGGCAGATGATTAAAGCTGAGTCTCTCTAGACACTTCTGTGGCTTTGTGGCATTCCACGCTGACCTCTCTCAGCTTGGTGGGTATTCCAGGTTGACTTTTTTTCAGGCACATTGAAGGTTCCCTGGAGCTTCCTGTGCATTGGGACACTCCCCTGCAACTCCCAAGAGGGAACAAGGTCTCCTCCGCTGGCCCCAGAACACTTTTGTTTTGGGTATGGTCCCATCACCCCTCCCTACGGTCACCTAAGGTATAACCCCTTTTAAATAGTTCCCAGCCAGCTTTCTCCCTGTGATGCACTCACATGTCCTCCTCCAGGGGAGCAGGACATTCTCAGAGCTCCATTAACTCCCCTTTATGTACATCAACACACATCTGTGTGCTCTCCAAGACTCTGGGAGAAACCAGGCTAGCTCTCAGGAGCTAGACCTGTCTGGTCTCCTCCTTTCTCTGGACTGGAGGAAGCACACCCTTTTCTCTCCTCCAAAGGGCTCAGGTCGGAAAACACCTCCCCAGCCCATCAGCCTTCTCCAAAAACGCCTCTCTACAATGTCAAACTTCCTGGGCCTCTCTGATGGCAATCCCTCTGTACCTTTGATGTTGGTAAGGGACTAAGGGTCCAAAACTGAGCTGTAGCCTTTCTCTTTTCAAGTCCTAATAGGTGGTCAACCATCTTGACTCAGGATTTAGAAAGACTCACCACCTCTTTTGCACTCAGTGGAAACCAACAAGAGAATGTCACATGTGAGTATCTGGTTATACTTTAATAGTAACATGTTTCTTTATGGCAGGTATCACAGCAGGAAGGGGACATTTGTTCACAGAGTTATTTGATTTTTAGTAGAACTTTCAGAAGGGTAAGGACCATGTCTGCTTTTCCTCATCACTGTATTCCTAGCACCTTGCACAATGCTGGTCCCAGTGGGTGCTCAGTAAATGCTTGACTGACCTGATGAATCAATGAAGAAACCATTTCCAACCAGGGAGCAGCGGTTTGCCCTTCCCACCATGCTGGGACACACGAATGGGGCTTCTAATGGGCTCTTGGGCCTAGGCACAGAGGCAGACAAACACACACGGCTGGAGGTCCTGGTTGAGGGCTGGACTGCCTTCTGCTGCCACACATGGGGCAAAGAGAATGTTCATAAAAACTGGGTAGCAGGAAACTGCCCCAAAGCTTTCTTTGTGCATACATGGCCATCCTGCCTACAAACCCAAACACCACGCCGGGAAAGGAATGGAATGGAAAAGCAGACTTAACAAGTTGTTGGAACATGGAGGAAAAGCCAAGTGAGGTCAAGAGGATCTGAGTCAAACTCCACTGTTACCAGCATTCCCAGTGCCACCTCTAATTACTAAAATAAAGAGATTAAATAGCTGGATTTGTTTTGCAGTGTTTATGCTGTTCTGGCATTTTCTAAATTGTATGCTCTGGATAGGGAGAACAGGTTTCTCAACTCAGAGTCTGTTTGCTTTGAATTTTGGTTGTTTGCTCTGCGTAGCTTTCGGACTCCCACCTGGTCCCCAGCCACCAGAATCCCCTGCCATCTGCACTTCTTCCCCATGTGGCCATTTCTTCCTGGGTTTTCTTCTCCCCTAGCCTGGTCCACAGGTTGCCAAGGGTACTGTCTGACCTGGTGGTAGAGCTGGCCATAGGAGAGCTGCTGACACTGCCCAGCTACCTGGGAAGCTGAGGTGGGAGGATCACTTGAGGCTGGGCTGTTGAGGCTGCAGTGAGCAGAGACTGTACCACTGCACTCCAGCCTGGGTGTCAGAGTGAGATCCTGTCTCAAAAACAAACAAACAAACAAACAAACAAAAAACAAGGAAGCAGATCTTCCAGGAGAAGTAACTGGGAAATTCTTGAGGGAAAATTATCACCACTCTGGTTTCTACTCACTCTTCAACAAGACTTAATTTTTAAAAATTTAGCTGGGTGCAATGGTACATGCCTATAGTCCCAGCTACTTGGGAGGCTGAGGAAGGAGGACTGCTCGAGCCCAGGAGTTGCAGGCTGTAGTGGGCTGTGATTGTGCCTGTGAATAGTTACCGTCCTCTAGCCTGGGCAACACAGTGAGACCCCATTCCCCAAAATATATATTTAACACCCACCATACGGCACTTATTAAGTGAAGTCTTGTAAGTGCTCTTATTAAGTCTTGTTAGCATCTATCAATGTTAACTCATTTAGTCCTCATAAAGACCTTAGGAAGGTACTGTTATCACCATTTACAGATGGGAAACTGAGGGCTGAGCGGTTCAGGGACCTGCCCAGGAGTTCAGATTCAAATCCTGGCCCTGGGGCTCTCAAGTCTGTGCCCTTCACCTCTGTTATGCAGCCTCTCAGACACTTCAAGCTTTATTTAGAAGTTAAAAAAAATACAAACTTCCTTAACATTGACCCCTGCCTAAAAAACTCTATCTGCTCCTCACTGTCAAATAGTAGTCCTTATTGTTGAGTCTTCCCCTTATGCTTTACCAGAAGGAAAGGAAGAGGCAGAGCAGCTTGCTGAGAGCAAGGGGATATGTCAGCTAGAAGGCAGGCCATATCTCCCTCACTCTGCCCTGCTTCCCCCACAGACAGATGTGAGTCCCCTCCCCAGCTCCACTTGCTCCTGGTATAAACGTACATTAATGAAGACTGCCAGTCAGGCAGGAATGACTGACCCCTATCTCAACAACCCCCACCTGAAAAGCCTCCCCAGATCCCTGCTCCAATGACTGCTGCTGACCCAGAGCTCAGATGGCCCCTGAGACTCCGATCCCAGGCTTCCTGGCAGCCTTGTCACCCTCAGCCCCACGTGTGGCAGCAGCAGCATGGGTGAGCCCAGTGGCAAAGTGGCCTGTGGCTGCAGCCCAAGGTGTCACCCTCAGCTGGTTCTCCCTTTCTGGGAAGGAGTAAGAGGCAGCCTGCTTGCCCCGGTCAGACCCCTGAGTCATGCCAGTTTCCAGCCTTTCTGGGCATCATATCCTAAAGCAAAGAGGCCGAGGCCAAGGAAAGCAGAGGAAGTTGTGCCCACATGAGGACAGCAGGCATCTTTCTCACCTGAGGTGGATGGGCCGGGACGCCAATCTGCTGCCTTCCCTCTCTCCCTGCAGCTCAGGGAGACAATACCCAACACGGAAGAGGGCTCGACGCCTGGGGAGACATCACCACTGGACGCCATGGACTGAAATTGTGTTCTCCAACACCACATTCATATTTGGAAGCCCTAACTCCCATGGTGATGGGCCTTTCAGATATAATTGGGTTTAGAGGAGGTCATAGCCTTCGTGATGGGATATAAGAAGAGACACTAGAGAGCTTTCTCCCTCTCTCTCCCTGCCATGTGACGACACAGAGGGAAGGTGGCCGTCTCTAAGCCTGGAAGAGAGCCCGCACCACACACCAACTGTGCTGGCACCTTGATTATGGATTTTCAGCCTCCAAAACTGTGAGAAAATTAATTTCTGTTGTGTAACCCACCCAATTTATGGGATAGTCAGCCCTCTGTATCCATGGATTCCACATCCATGGATTCAACCAACTGCAGATCAAAAATATTCAGGAAAAAAGAATAAATAAATAACAATACAACAAAAAACCCAAAATACAGTATAACAACTATTTACATAGCACTGACATTGTAGTAGGTATTATAAGTAATCTAGAGATAATTTAAAGTATACAGGAGGATATATGTAGGTTATATACAAATACGATGCCATCTTATATCAGGGACTTGAGCATCTATGAATTTTGTTATCCATTGGGAGTCCTGGAACCAATCTCCCATGCATACTGAGAAACAACTGTATTTTTTTTTTTATGGCAGTCTGTGCAAAGACACAGGACTACTGATTATGCTTTTTTCCCCCTGGTTATTCAAACTACTAGCTTTGTACTTGAAAACAGATTGGTCCAATTTCATCAGGTGCTATGGTTTCAGACTATGGAGTACAGCTACCAAACAGTTTTTCTCCACTATAGCTGCAAGGGGTTGGCAGAAGGGACTCAAGTTCATTCACTACCGTTTCTCCTCATTCCTGCATTCACAAAACGTTCCTACAGCACCTACCCCTGCTGGGCACTTGACAGACAAGCCTTGCCTCTCAGCATCGTCTGTCTTCCTGTCAACTCCATTACCTTCAGTGGCACCATCCACCACCCTGTTCTCCAAACCAGAAACCCGAGGGGGTCCTTGGACTCCTGGCTTCGTCCCCCTACATATACTCAATCCAGTCTGCTGACTTGACCTCGCCATCTCCCAAGTACCCCTGCTCCTCTCCATCTCCTACCACCGATATGTGGAGTTATCATCAAGGTGGTGCCCAGCCTGGACCCACATTTCCCAGCCTCCTCTGAGGCTGGCTGTGGCCATGTGACTAGTTCCCACCAATGGAAAGTCAGTGGAAGGGATGTGGGTCATTTCTAGGCTGGAGTGTTTAAGGGGTGGGTGTGCCTTCTCCACTGCCTCTTTCTCCTCCTGCCCCCAGGAGGCAGAAATCCTGGAGGTCCTAATGGATTGCAGCAGCAGCAATGGAAAGCAACTGGAGTCCCAGAATCACCACATGGAGGAAGCTACTTCCAACGAGGAACAGCCTTATTTGACTGACACATGAGCAATGAACAAACATCTAGTAGGTCAAGTCATTGAAAATGGAGGGTTTGTTGCAGCAGTTAGCATTGTGTTAATCCGGGTATACACAGGGTTACCTTTTTCTTAACGGAGGCTAACAAGCATGCTTAAGTAAAAAACTGGTATAAAGGGAGATGTCTCAGTCCATAGAGGGATGAAAGAGACAGGTTGGAGGAATGAAAGGGTTCTCTACCATATCAGAATATGGGGGCGTGGGGAGGGACGGCAGAGGTTGCACCCCCTCCTCATCCCACCCCTAACCACTCATGACTAAGTTCAGGGCTCCAAAACCCACTCTATATATTTGCCTTCTTTTAAAACCCCAGGCAGACAAATGTCCAGGCCCTCATAACTTAGAAAAACATCCCATCCTTTGTCAAAGTAACTCCATGCAGACCCAGACAAGGCTTCTGAGTAGAAACCAAAGGAGCTCAGGCTGGGAATCAGGGGTAGAAATGTGGCCGGCAAGGCCAGTGCTGCTGGGGATGGGTCGGAATGTAGAGACAGGTTCCACAGACAGCCAAGAAGGAAAGTGACAGAGACATTTCCCTAATCCGGCCAAGGCTCAAGCAGTGAGGCTTAGGCTTTCGACTAAGGTCCACAGACAGGCTGATAGGAAAGGCCTAGGCTTTGTGTGCAAGGAAGCTCTGGACCCCCGAGGTCTACAGCTGAGGAGGAGGAGACAGCACCAAAGCAGAGCTATGAATCCAACCCCCCAAAGAAGTCTTCCTCCTGACTCCATTCTAAATGCTGCCAACTCCTTCTCTATCACTCCAACTCCCCAGCTCCCCAACTCTGGCAGCCACAGAGGCAACTTGAATATACAGCCAGGGGGGCACTCACTCCATTGCAGGAATGGCTAAGGGTGGGGTACACTAGGGTCCCCAGATGCCAATGGGATTTGTTCCATCCCAGGTTACATAACCTCCCTACTGCAGCCAAGGTCTAAACTGAATATGAAAGTGGAAAATGCTCCAGCAAATAAATTCCAGGGACATTAGGCAAATGGTCCTTTTACATAAACAATAGCTTTCATTTTCACACAGACATGATGAAAAGGAGGTGGGGAAAAAAATGAGGAGAAAGGGATCCTTCTCAGATCACAAAGCTTATCCTTAGCAGAGCCCAGCACGGCTGTTTACCCCAAAAGCCGAGAGCCCTGGAGCCCAGGGGCAGGAGGGGCAGCACAGAAGTTTCCTCCAGGCCAGCACTGCCCGGTGGAGGCAGACTCTCCCATGGGCAGGGCCTCCCCTCTGCAGGACAGGGCGGGGCAGAGCAGGACAGCAGAGGCGAGGACTTCCTGCATCTGAGCCACCCTGATAACCCCCGGGGCCGCGCTAAGGACATGGGGTTTCCACTGGCAGAGTTCCTCCTGAAACAAAGCTGCAGGGTGCCCTGCACCTACGTAGAGTAGGGGTGGGACAGTGGGCATATCGGCTGGAAGCTCTGACTCAACAGGAAGCCCGCTGACCTAGAGGCCACCCTCATCTCTGCGCCTGGGAGCCAGGGGTGAAGCATGCCTTAACCCTCTTCCATCCCCCACTAGGGCTCACCCACAGAGTGGCAAAGGGGGACGTCTGAACTTTGGCAAAGAACCCAAGAGAGCCTTCCAGCTCCAGGCAAGGCCACCCAAGCCAGTGCCAAGGGGCAGGGTGGGTATCTCTCGGAGGGTGTCTGGACCAATGTCTACACCACAGTTATAAGCAGAACAAGGGCTGGTGTGGCCGTAGCTAAATATTTGGGCTTGGCTACATCATGCACAGGAACAATGTGTCTTCGGACTGAGCTGTGAAACCCCATGGGAGAGCCATGACTGGGAATGGGTCAGAGAACAAGAACCCAGCCCTCCTTCCTGTTGGCTCCCTCACGCACACCCTCACACAGCTCTACTCCACCCTGACTCTCCACCCAGCTCTGGAATATCTTCCTCCCATCTTCCTGTCCTCTATCCCACTGCTCAGCGGGATAAAGCCAGCCAGGACAACAGGGGGCTAGGGTGGCTTGAGGACACCATGAGGCTCCATGGGGAGCAGGGAGAGCCCAGTAGAGTCAAGGCTCATAAAAGGGTGGCCACAACCTGCTTTTTCAGAAACGAAGCAAGCACCCCCAGGCTTCCCGGGTCCTGAATTCCCACAAGCAATGTAACTCCTTTCTAAAAAGGGGCTCCAGAATACTAAGAATCACATCTTTGGCTGGTAATGCAGCTAGGACTTGAGGGAGTGGACCCAGGGCACACCTCTACCTGTTAGGGGATGGCAGCTGCAGGTAGGGAGGGGTGTGCAACATGGATGGGGGCAGTAAGCCTGGGGCAGGAGGCAGGGAGGACTAAGTGCAGACGCAGTCTGCGGGCCCAAAGCATGGGAGGAGATGCAGGTCATGTCATTTTCCCCCTTGGTACTTTGCAATGAGTAAAAGCCAAGCCCTTTCAATGGTCTGCTAGGCCTCTGTCATGTCTCTGACCTCATCTCTTAATACCCACACCCTCATTCTGCTCTAGACACACTGGCCTCCTGACTGTCCCTGGAACAACAAGCACTCCTGCCTCAGGGCCTTTGCACCGGCTGTTTCCACTGCCTGGAATGCTCTTCTCCCAGATCCCTCCACATGGTTCTCTCCCCTTACCTCCTTCAAGTTCGTAATTAAAAACCTCTTTCATGAGGCCTACCCTGACCACCCTATTTAAAATTACAGCCCACCTTGGGTTGATCAAACCCCTTTCACTTATCCACTTTTTTCCACAGCACTTATCAGCTTTTGTGTTTCTATACTCTATATTCCATATGTTCTATATCTCCATGTTAATTATGTTTATGGTTTATCTCTGCCTCTACCTTTTAGGATGTCAGCTCCACTATGGCATGGAATTTTGCTTCTTTTGTTCACTGGTGAGTCCCATGCTACCAGAATAGCACTTGCACATGACAGGTGCTCTACGAATATTTGAGCGAGTGAGTGAGTGAATGAACGAATGGCAGCAACTTCTCAGTGGGGTCCAGGACACCTGGTGAACAATAGTAGCAGCTCCAGTCACAGTGGCTGCAATTCACTAATATACCCTTTGGAAAAGCCAAGTGCTGTATGAAGATTTCTACAAACATCTCATCTCTACCTACAGATACCATTTGTACACACAACTCTACCTACAGATACCATTTTATCTCCAGTTTCTAGATGAGGAAGCCAAGGCTCCAGCTGAACAAAAATCACCAAGCTGGTCAGTGGGGCTGCTAAGATATGCACCCCAGCCTGTTTCCAAAGCTACAGCTTTGTATAAACATGTTCTGTAATCCTGTCCCCGCAGCAGAGCCTGTGTACATAACTATAGTCATCCACTCAGACCCAGCCTTGAGTCCTCATGCTCCAGAATGCCACGAGGATGATGCTCAGAAAGGCAAAAGCAGGACAGGACACTTGCTGGGGAACCAAGGACCCAGGGCTCCAGCCATCACTGAGATTTACCAGCCATGCTCACTCTCCCTAAAATGACAGAGGTGGGTCATACGGCTTCTGCAGTCCCTTTCATCCTCTAACTTGGCAGAAATGGTATCACCCTCGGTAAGACCCAGGCGAGAGGGGTCCTTACTCTGAATCCCATGCTCAGTAGACCCTCCCGGCTATTTCTTTGCAAGGGGCAATGAGTTTGTGAGGCCGAGGTCAGTCCCCACATCTCCCTCTTTCAGATATGCTCTGTGTGCCCAGGACAACAGAATTCCCTGCCCCAAAAGCCCTGAGTCCTCCTTCAGGGTCTGTGTTGGGCTCTGCTCCAGGGTTCATCTCCTCCACTGTAAACTGCACCATGAGTGAGTGTACCCCACCTGAGGTCCCAAGGCAGCCTCGGTGGCAGGGGCTGGATGAAGCTTGGATGGGTGTCCACACATGCATGCACAGAAGGCCCATTGCCATGCAGGATGGAGCCAGATGGAAAGAGAAGTTAGGGGTGGGCTGGGGGCTGGCTCTCCCCAAGCCATGCATTTCTACGCTAAACTCTGAGGGGCCTGAGAAATCAAAATTCAACCCAGGCCTTCCAAGTTGTTATAAAGGTATATTTGTCAACGTAGGATGGAACGGAGTTTACTGAACAGTTACCTTGATTTGTAATCTTTAAATATTTAGATATTCGCTAAGTGGACCTCCATTTGTGCTCCTGCACCATCAAATGACAGGGTGAATCTAGATAGAACTCGAGTTTCTAAGAGGCTGTAAAGAGCAAAGCCAAGAAACAAGAGCTGATCCCTCTCCCTTTTTCACTGATAGCAGGAAGCTATCCCAAGGCGAGAAGACAACAAATGAGGGCTGTTCCAGCTCTGACTCTGCCACCGCGTGCCACTCACTCTACATGCTAACGTGGGCCTGGGTCCAGGCAGAAGAGTCCGTTTAACATAAAAGAATGACATGTTCTGGTTCTAATGTTGCAAGGATGCCTCAAGCCTGCTCCGCCTTGACTGCCTGGTGACCCAGGCAAGTACATTAGCTTCTGTTCTCTCATAAAACGAAGAATATAATTCCTACCTCACAAAACTGCTTTGAAGATTGGAAACTGCTCAGCACATAGTAGGTTCTCAATAAATGATGGTTATTATTATTATTAGACTTTATTTTTACAACCTAGCATATAAATGCAGTACTCAGTACCTTGTAGGAATTGGTAAATGTTGAAATGGATGGGTGAATGGATGGATGGGTGGGTAATGGGTGGGTGGACAAATGGAGAGATAAATGGTGAATGGGTGGGTGGGTTCTTGGTTTGGTTTTTTGAAGATATTACAAACTACTCAGCATTCAGAAATCTTCCCATCTAACAACAATTGACTCAACATTGTCCTTAAAATACCATGGCATAAAATGTCCTTTGTCTTTCAGGAAGAAAAACAATAACAAGAAGTTTGAAATTCATTACTGGAGTTAGGACCTGAACTTAACTGTATTCTTCTAAAGCCTGTGCTGTAAGGTCGAAAGCGAATAGTTGCATGCTCAGTTCTGGAGAATGCATGTTTCAGGGTCTATGGCCCTAAGATCTTAAATGCCCACCATAGCCTAATCTCTGCCCTGGGACATACAGACTATTTTTAATATAATAATTATTGGTTCAATTCCTTGAGGCTCGAATGTTACTAGATGCTATTTTAATGCAGAATGAGAAAATAGATATCATGCTACTTTCCCAGATACACAATGCAATACATGCTAAACCAGGGATACTGAAAAATCAACTTCAACCCAAGGCATCCCCACGAATGAGGGAAACATGCCAACACTAAAACATGTGGGCATCACAGCTCTCATCCCTCCAAGTCCTTGGGCTTGTATTATTCATTCAACAGTTTCACAGATTTTGCAAAAGACAAAAGAAAGGGTGTGGGGATGGAAAGGAAGAGAAGGAGCTAAATGTCACAAACAGCGAGTGTTGGACAACAGAAAAATGGAACAGTCCACATTCTGAGTGAACTCAGCTTTGCCAGCAAGACATTTCCTCAGTGAGCCTCACAGGCAATAACCAGGTGACCCGTAAATTAAAATGCAGCCCAGGCTGCCCGCAACTCTAATTACAATTCAATAACATGATGTTTTCCCCAAACTTTCTAAACTTTCTAATAAAGTTTAGAATTTTCCCCCCAAAATTCTCAGAGCACAATCACAACACATTTGATACTGAAGGCTGCAAAGTCATCTGGTATCAGATTAATTATGAATTTTCTAGGCATGGCTTTCTGCAGAACTGCTGCAGAAACTTGAAATGGCAAATGGCATTCCTAAAGGGAGACTTCGTGACCTGTAAGAAAGCAAGGCCAGCATGTCCTTCTTTAGGAGGCAACATCTGTGTTCCTCTCCAGAGAGCAGTTAGTCGGGGCTTCCCCCTGCCTAGAGCCATCTGTCAGAGAAAGTCCTTTGCAGAGCTTTCTAGAAACACCTCCTTCATGATCCAGGCATAGGGCAAAGTTGAAAGAATCTTATCAAGAAGTCATATAGTGGTTCTCAAAGGGTGGGCTAAAGGCTGTCTGCTAGGAGCTTTCATGTTTATAACATGACGGTTTCTACATCTTTGCTTCTGGTATCAATTAGAACATCTAAAAAAATCTGCTGGTACCTTTCTTTCCATTCAATTCTAGTAAAATACTGTTGGCACAGGCAATATTAGACAAAAACAAGCTCAGAAGGAATATATGTAAAACCTCAGCATCCAGTTACAGTATTTCTAAATGTGACATGCTCTTGTCTGCCACCATCACTATCATCACGCTCATCATGACACTTCTCCTCAGTCACAGACCAGAACGTGAGAATCATGAACAGAGCCCAGTACTTCCACATACGACTATACCAATTACTCAGGATACACGTTGAAAACAGATTCCCAGGCCCAACTGGATCTGGATCAGTGGGAATCTGAATTTTTAACAAAATACCATCTTCACTAGTGAAGCTTGGAAAATACACCATGGTTTTCAAACTCATTCAGGAAATTAAAATTTGGGGGCCCCCTTCTTCCTGCTTAGAAAAACCAAATACACTGCTCTATGGAGTCAGGCACATTAGTGTTCACCACTCCTTTGCAAATAAAGTGAGGCAATTACCACCGTTATGTTTCACCTGTAGTTTCCTTGTGTTGAGACTTCTTTAGCCACAAACATTCTCCATGTTCCTTTCTTGGAATGTAATATGGCATAAATCACATCTGGGAGATAAAACCCCCATAAGTGCTAGAGAAAATGTAGTACTTGAAAGAATCCCTCAATAATTGTCCCAACGGGCACGCTAAGAAATCCCAAAGAAGAAAAGTAAAACCTTACTTATTTGAATTCGCTCTGATGAATTTACTCTGCCAGGTTCTTGGGAGAGTGATGGTGGTTGGACAAGCTATGGGGAAAGAGGGAGGGATCCCCAAGCTGACATCCTATGGGCTCTTCAGGCTAGAAGTGACCACTTAGTGATGTAGAGGCCAGAGGAGAGGAAAAACAAGGAGGCCTGATAATCAACCATGCACTTATTGAGCACCTACTGTATCCATGAGGGTGCTGGCCAGGAGCAGATGTTTCCTGCAAACAGGGAGACGAAAAAAAAATCACTGAAGGGACTATTTACAACAGTAAGGGGGGTCAGTTTAAAAGAGGCCCCCGTGGCAAAGCAGGGAGCTATTAATGCCCTAGGTCTGAAGGAGCAAGGTAGGGAGTGGTCACTGGAACCCCTAAGTTATTAGAACTAACTACCTGGCAGAAGCTATGGCCTTCTGTAGAGGGCCATGGTCACTATGGCTGGCCACTCTTCCACCCTCTTTTTCCAGTGCTCCCCTCTGACTGAATCCAACTAAAAGGCAGAGGGGAAGGTCAGTCTCTCAAGGGCACAAAGCAGGAGGGATAAAGGTGGAGAATGGATCTGGAGAAGGGACACAGAGAATAGCCAACACAGCCACTAAGAGCTAGATACTCTATGCTGTATGCCCAACCTTAATGTCTTCAAACAATTACACTGCCTGTGATTGACTGTATTATTATTAATATTATTATTATATTATTTGAGATGGAGTTTCACTCTGTCACCCAAGCTGGAGTGCAGTGACGCAATCTTGGCTCACTGCAACCTCCATCTCCTGAGTTCAAGCAATGTTCCTACCTCAGCCTCCCAAGTAGCTGGGACTACAGGCGCATGCCACCATGCCCAGCTAATTTTTGTATTTTTAGTAGAGACGGGGTTTCACCGCATTGGCCAGGATGGTCTCGATCTCTTGACCTCATGATCCGCCTGCTTAAGGCTCCCAAAGTGCAGGGATTACAGGCTAGACTGCATTACTTATCAGCTGCCCCCTACCCACCACCTGGTATTCCTACCCTTTGTCATTGACTCTAAGGTTCCTCTCACTAGAGGCTAATCTATTTCTACTCTATTTCCCCACTCTACTGATGGACTGGGCCTCATGACTTGCTCTGGCCAATCGAATGAGGGAAGAAGTGATAGTGC
Organism: Macaca nemestrina; assembly: GCF_043159975.1. NCBI lineage: Eukaryota > Metazoa > Chordata > Mammalia > Primates > Cercopithecidae > Macaca > Macaca nemestrina. Next base: position 100,762,954 of record NC_092126.1, on the reverse strand, counting down.
CAGTTCTGAGCCTACCCCTTAAGAGGCCTCATATGTTTCTGCATCCCCCTCTTGCATTTTTGCCATCACCATGAGAAGAACCTGCCCCAGTAACCAACTGCTTCTAGAAAAATGACAGACATGGAGAACAGCTTCCCCAGTCAATGTGCAGACCTGCAGAAGAACTGTCCAGCCATCCCACAGATCCATGAGAACATAAATGCTTCTTGATGTGTGCCATGGAGTTGTGGGGCAGTTTGTTACGTGGCAATAGCTGACTAATACAATCAGTCTACCCAGGGAAATAAGCCATCCCATTCTGTAACAGAAGTTACAGGTTATCTAGATTGAAGGAAAAGCATGAGCACAACTGATAGAATCAAGTCCAACGTGACAATGAAAAGTCAGTAGTGTCCAGAAGGGAAAGAGAACACGTGAAGTACCAAGGCTAAGACATGAAACCTGTCCTGACATGGAAGCCTATTCTCAGTGATTATAAAACCTCTCAGAGGAATGGATGCTTGGTTTGCTTTTTAATTTACACCCAGCCTTGTTCCAACAGGATTTAAGGCTGCTTACAATAATGCTCACAACAAAATAAGTGAGAAAAGCAGAGGAGCAAGGAAATGATGGCATGTAAAACCAAGGGATCAACAAATCAAATCCAAGTCCTCCTGCTAGACATGAACTACATAGTTGACTCTGAGCTTCTGCAAAGCTAGTGCAAAGATAGAAATAAGACTGGGGGCATAAGTAAGGTACAGATGAACCAGTAATTTAGAAGAAGGACAGCTATTTTCTGGAACTGAGATCTGACAGACATGTCTTTCATGAGGCCTCGTAAGACATTGGGTTATGTCATGAACAATGTCCTCAACAAAACCCTCAACAGAAAATACATTGAACATGATGATGATGATGATGATGATGATGATGATGATAACAATAATAGCTAATGCTTACAAGGCACTCATCATGCACATGCATATGTTTTTTAGGTGCTCAACATACAATTTATTTAAACCCTTTCTTATTATCCTCAAAGAAAATACAGTGGCTATTTCTCATCATGACCCACAGGTAAGCTACCCTGGGAGGACAAGGACCTATGCACAGCAGTCTGGGGACACCTCTCCAAAAAAGAAATCTAAACCAAGAATATATCTTAGAGCAACCCGGGAGAATCCAGAAATAAAGATTTGTAAACAAAGTATCCCAGTTTTCCAATATTGGCAATTGTATAGGTTAACACTGTGCCAGGCAAGCAAAGCATGACGGTGAGGAAGACTCGGCCTGCGGGCCACTAGTTTTCAAACTCTGGCCTACAAACTAATGGATGGCAATAACTTCACATGCATCACCATAAACAGAATTCATTTTCACCAAGGTTTCAATAAATATTAAAGGGCAGGAGGCTTGAAGGCCTACTGGTTGACAAGTTTTAAGATGGTGACATTCCAGTGTTAAGTATAGAGGCTTGAGGACTGCTTAGGCCAGAAGTGGGACAGATATCTTCTTTTGTGGGTTGTGGAACAGGAGTAAGACACTATCCCTGACTAGAAATGGGACAAAGAGGGTCCAAAAATCAGCCAATCGGTCTTGGAGAAGTCACACTGTTATTTCTCCAACTACGGGTTTATTCCTTCAACTTAATGGGATTGTACATAACCCACTAAGACCAAATAGTTAGTCTACCCTCACCACTCCTTGGACTAGGAGTCATCAAATGTGCCATCAATAAGTAACATCATCACTACCGTCTAAAATCCTGCCACCTAGGCAGTCACTACTTACTCTACTGAGAAAAACAAACTCTCCTTCCTTTTCTTAAGAGGAAATTTGGAATGGGGTTGGAGGTAGGAAGAGTAAGAGTAGAAAACAAGAAATACCATATACATTCAGCCATCTTCCTCCCTTAAAAATCAATCCCTATTTGGAAATGTTTGCTGTCCCTTCTTAAACAAGACAAATGACCTCAGGGCCGGAGAAATAAAATCCCCTGCCCATCTTGACTCAACAGGTTCTCTGACAAGCTAAACACAGCTGCACTTCAACTGCTATTTTTAGATTCTATAAATTCTGGCCTCTCTTTTTCTCTTGAAATATGCTTTAGAGACTTGCCAAAGACTTTTATCTAGGCTCTAACTCCATGACAATAATTTCATGAGTATGAAATCACCACTGTGGCGTTTGTTTGCTGCTATTGTCATTATTAGGAATATACTCATAAAACACGTGGAGGGTTTCTTTCTCCTTGGAGGGGAGGCTGCCTGCCTCTAATTGCCATCATAGTCTGAATTATGGACAAGAAGAGGAGATTTTGCCACCAAACTGATTTCCTTTTTAAAAAGTGGAAGAAAAAAAACCAGAACAGGGGCCACTTGCCTCCAGGACAGTGTTTCTCAAAGTGGTTTAAGACCCAGATTTCCAGGTGAACACCTCCCACCAGATGTATCCAATTTAATTTTGTGGAAGTGGGGTCCTGGCCCCACCTGTAATAGTCATGCCACTATAGCACCCAGCTTTGAGAATGCTGCTCAGTTCCAAAGCACAACCCAAGCCCCACTCTGAGTTCGCTCTTACTTTGTTCTGACAATTAAAGCAGACGGCTACAGGGAGGGCACCAAAGTCATCTATGGTGTTAACAAGGTAAATATCAAGGGTCCTGACACTTTCGAGACATTGTCTTGCTTTCCAGACCTTGCTCAAAACTGACCAGCTTGATTCTTGAAGCTGCCATCTAAACAGGGCAGATAATTGGAACACAATCCCTTCAAAGCAAGAAATAGAACTGGGTCTGTCCCACTGCATTCAGCATCCAACATGGCCCAAGAACACGCATTCCCTCTTTCCTCCAGATAGTCATGAATCCAGCAGCCAGCTAAAATCTTGTGCATCCCCATGCACAGTCCTGGGCTACCCTGTCAAACAGGCCTCACCAATTATACACTCAAACCCCAACCTAAGATCCATGTTTGAGTGTTCTCTTTCCCTCCCTTTTTCACATCTAAGACTTCAGCTATTTCTGCCTGGCGTGGTGGCTCAAGCCTGTAATCCCAGCACTTTGGGAGGCCGATACGGGCGGATCATGAGGTCAGGAGATCGAGACCATCCTGGCTAACCTGGTGAAATCCCGTCTCTGCTAAAAAATACAAAAAACTAGCCCGGCGAGGTGGTGGGCGCCTGTAGTCCCAGCTACTCGGGAGGCTGAGGCAGGAGAATGGCGTAAACCCGGGAGGCGGAGCTTGCAGTGAGCTGAGATCCGGCCACTGCACTCCAGCCTGGGCGACAGAGTGAGACTCCGTATCAAAAAAAAAAAAAAAGAAAAAAAAGACTTCAGCTATTTCTACTGTCTTTACCTCCAAAAGTTCTTAAGACTCATTGCTTCTCTCTGTTCCCTCTAGTGACCACACTAGTCCAGCCATCTTGTCCACTGTTCTTGCCTCTTAGCTGGGCTGCTTCCTGTCCTCCATTCACTCTCCACAGGTCCAGAGTGATTTTTTGAAAATATCCACAATATCAGGTCACTTCCCTGCTTCCCAGAGCACTGTAAATAAAATACAAACTTCTTGGCTTAGACTACGTAGCCCAGCACACTCTGCTCTTCATCCCTCTCTCTGGGTTTTCCGTCATACATTATTTTGTTCAATCTTCCTAACAATGCTTTGAAGTAGGAATTAACCTCGGGTTCCAGGTGAGATTCTAGAGAGTAAAAGAAGTAAAGCAACTCGTCCAGAGTCACAGAGCCAGTAATGGTAGAGTCAGAATTCATACCCGTGTCTTTTGGACACCAAAGTCCAAGTTCTTTCCACTCAACCTCTTAGTTCATGTTAATCAAATTCAAAAACAGAAATACGACAGGGAGCCCCTAGGATTCCTTAATATCGTATGTATTTCCAAAGGTCAGACCTGAGTTGATTTAGAATGACCATCCAGGATAAAAAAACAGAAAAGGTAATAAAGAAGAAAAGGAGGGAAGAGGAGAAGAGAAAATGAGGAAGAACAATGGATGCTCTAGCGAACATTTAAAAAAGAATTACAGAACGCAGCTCAAACTTCCATCTGCTGTGGGCCAAAGCCCTGTTAAGCTTCCAGTGCCAGAGGGTGGGGCCAACAGTGATTTTTCCCCTCTCCCTAGAAGTTGCAGTCCCTGGTTACATCACCTCTCCCGAGACTTAGTGGACAAAGTGAATCAGCCAGTCACATGGTAAGGCTCACCAAAGACACTTTCTGACTGAGAAGTCCGGCTGTCAGAGTTTCCTTCCCTTCCAGAGTAAAAGGGAAAGTCCCTCCTTCCAGCCATCCACTGATTTTTCTCTTGTGGTGGAACATAAATTTACATAACTAGATTTTCAGAAGGATTCCCTGTCCTTTTACGAACATGAAGTACTGACACAAGTTTTCTCAGACATCTCCCATCTTTCCACATTGTCAGTTCAAACTTGAAAAAAAGAGTGAAAAGTGGCATTTTTCATACAGATTTCTCCCCAACAATCTACTGACACTGACTAGTGGTGAAACCCTTCTGTCTTGTTTTCCTAATACCTGGAATCAGGAAGTACATGGTATGTACTTCATATGTACCATACTGCTAATTTTCAGGCTGAGAATTACTTTTCCAATGTTATTGATAACTCTTAGACTCTTTGTCATTAACAACACATTAAACAGATAGTTATGTAAAATCTCTCTGGGAAGAAGTTAACCTTTTAAAAATGCTTAACAAGAAATCATTTATAACTGCATATCCATGGTGAGGGATATGAGAGGCAAGGGCTGAATCTGAATCAATTGAACAAAGATGGGCTATAACCTCAACATGTGGGCCTCTGGGTTGATACAAAGAGGAGAGGATAAGCTCCTGGCTTCCAAATGGCCTAGAATCTGAGAGGAGGATTAGATATTATAAACAGAATATTTGACAGAATATATTAAGGTTCACACATGAGGTTCTTCATATATACTAGACCATGGCAGAGACTATATGCCTAACCAATATCTATTCTCTACTGTTCCCTTTTAACCAAACTCAATTTTATTCCACTCTACAATATGCCTACCTAAAAGACATTTTCTAGTCTCCCCTGGAGAAGAGGTGGTCAAGAAGATACAAGCAGAAACCATAATGTGAGGCTTCCAGGAAAACTCCATAAATAAAGACAAGTTAGCTGGGAGACAATTTTCTTTTGTAATCTTCTCTCTTCCTTCTTTTTCCTAGCTGGAATTTGGATGTGATGGCTGGAGCTCCAACAGCCACACTAGGCCATGAGGTAACTTTGAAACTGGAAACCATGTTCTGAGGATGGTGAAACAGAAAGAGAAAAGGATCCTTGATCCTTGATGTCCATGGAGCCACCATACCAATGCTGAATTACTTCTGTGTAAGAACAATAAACCTCTACTGTATACACTTATTTGAGTTTTCTGCTACATGCAATTTGACTTGGCTTGAAAGAGTGGTGGCACCATGTGACCATCAGGAGAGAAGTCAAGAGAAGGATGGGCTGATGAGAGGGCTTCCCTGGGGCTATGCACACTGCTGGGGAGGCCATTTCCCAGATACCAGAGGACAGGTTCTCAAAATTTCTCTTGGGAAGGATGAGATACTAAATCATGATGGAGGGGACAAGCCTCCTATCCTTAACATGATTTAACTTCCACTAATCAATTACAAACCATCTCATTTGGCTTCTTCCTCCTCTCCCTCTCTGCTTGCTCCCCTTTCTCAGCCCTAGGTGACTGGCACGTGACTATACATGGCTAAACCTTACAAGGAATAGGAAGCAAACATCTTAGGACTTTACCTTCTTTCTTCCCTCCCACCATGATGAAGTTTTCCCTGTAGCCCTCTTGGGGACCTGGACACAGAAATAGTTAGGGACTTGCCAGGAGCCTGCTGAGATTATGACTTATGGGAGGCAGATTTCTCTCATCATTATGTTGTTTAAGGCCAAAAGGATTCCCAGAAAAATTCCTGATCCCATCTAATCCAAATCAGAGTGGTGATCCAGGCACAATGGGAAAATGGTCTCTCTTGCCCAGTTAGTAGATGTAAGTAAGCAAGACTGTTGAAGCCGAGGGACCGCTGTGGCATGGCCAAGCCATGGGGAGCAAAAGGTGGGTGAAAGGAAGGAACTCCTTAAGAGAGTGGCAAGTCAAGACTGAAGATGGACAGCTGCTGTCTTCCTTGAAAATTCATCCAAAAGCTGACTGGCCTTTACGTTTCCCACCAAAAAGCAGGGGTCATTCCATACCCCTCTAGGGACGAAGACCCTTCCAAAGGAGGTAAGTTTTTCTATCCCTTACCCCACACTGGCCCATAAGGCACATAAATCCTTATGAAATTAGCTCATCCAAAACTTTCCAGCAATGAACTAAACTCTAGCAACATCACGCAGTACACTTAAAACTTCCAACATCAAACCTTTCTTTCAACAGAAACACAAGTTTTCAACGAGCAAAAGGAACCACAGTAGAGGTCTTCCCCTCACTGAACATTTCTTGTACCTCTCAACTGCAGCCTCCCACCCCCGAAAACAATTCTTTCTGGAACTAAAATTATCAAACTTTTTTAAGTATCATTTCCTCACTAGAAACCATGTTTGGGCTTGAGATTAAATAACAAGAATTCTTTAAAACTACATTATTTTTTAAAAAGCAAATAATGACCAAGGGAAAAAGAATCTCAGATTTTTCCAATACAACATAAAGATGACAGCACAAGATAATACTGAAGCCCTCCAGGAAGAAAGACCAACACACGAATCATAAAGGGCTCTATTTATACTCCAAGTGACGCTCACAACTAAATAAAAACGTGTTTCTGTTTCCACAAATCTACTTAAATTTCACATGTTCTGCGCACTTAGCCATCATCACATGGGAAGAAGTCACGGAGTTTCACAGTAGATGTGGAAATGGAAGGTTTTATTAATTGCTCCTCTTGTACCACAACCTAATTAAAAACAGAACAAAAACAGTCCAGGAGAAGTTTCTAATGCATGTAGGGGGGCTGAAGGAAGGCTGGTTATTCCAAAATTAAAGAAGCCACCAGAAAGAACTTAATCTCTCCAGCCATCATCTATGCCACTTCTTTATGCCTTTTAAGGGTATGTTAGAAGTGCATCAGAAGATGACTGGGAAAACCCGTTTGGATGATACACCAGAAGCAGCAATAGCTGGTTCCACTGTTAGTGTTTGGGCTTGGAGATCCATTTGATGTTAGCTATGAAGGTGCCAACACGACTCTCGGCTCAGATGACGTCAAGACCATCATTTGGGTTTTATGATTGTATTCACTCAATGCCCAGCCAGGATTCCTTTTATACTCAAGAAAACTCAAACAATTAACTGAGGCTCAAGGCATTCCCACCCAAGGAAGAAACTGGAAGTGGGGCAGAAAGGCTGAAGGGTTCAGCCATATATAACTAGCAAACATGGGAATCCCCATTCATCCACGGGGTGGTGTCACGGCTGTACCACAGGAAGCAAATTACTTTTGTGGATGTGGCCCTCATCTTTCTGTTGTTCCCAGCCCCGCTGACCACCTGCACCACATCAGAGGAACAGAGCCCAAGGACTGGACGACCCCTAGAATGGGTCCTGAGGGGAAGGGGTCATGGTGTCCTAGCTGCACGTGGCTCTGAATGAGCAAGATGACTTGATTCTACCATTTCTGTTTCACTCTATTTTCATTTTTTTTTTTGAGACGGAGTCTCGCTCTGTCGCCCAGACTGAAGTGCAGTGGCGCGATCTCAGCTCACTGCAAGCTCCACCTCCCGGGTTCACGCCATTCTCCTGCCTCAGCCTCCCCAGAAGCTGGGACTACAGGCGTCCGCCACCACGCCCGGCTAATTTTTTTTTTTGTATTTTTAGTAGAGACGGGGTTTCACCGTGTTTGCCAGGATGGTCTCGATCTCTTGACCTCGTGATCCGCCTGTCTCGGCCTCCCAAAATGCTGGGATTACAAGCGTGAGCCACCGCACCCGGCCTCTATTTTCATTTTTTAAAACAAGAATTGTGGTTGGAGGTGGAGTGTGGTGGCTCATGCCTGTAACCCCAGCACTTTGGGAGGCCGAGCTAGGTGGAGTACTTGAGTTCGAGACCAGCCTGAGCAACATGGCAAAACCCCTGTCTCTACAAAAAATGCAAAAAATTAGGCAGACACGGTGGTGCGCGCCTGTAGTTCCAGGTACTCGGGAGGCTAAGGGAGGATGGCTTGAGCCTGGCAGGCGGAGGCTGCAGTGAGCCGAGATTGCACCACTGCATTCCAGCCTGGGCGATAAGCCAGATCCTGTCTCAAAAACAAATTATGGTCGGGACCTCCATGCTTGGCTGAGGCAGGCATAGCACGCCTGTCATGCTCCATGGAGTCTTCCCCCTCACTCTCTTCCCACCTCAACCTCTCCATCAGGACTCTTCTAAGCAAAAAGTGAGCCCAGGGGGCATGTTTCCCAACCACCCACCTCACACTGTTGTAACTGAAATCCTTCATAACAAAATGAAGATCCCAACATTGACATAAAAATTATTCATCAAAAGCCTGGTTTTCTCTTATTAAAGAAAAAAATATATCAAGACTCCTCATTCACAGGAAGTGCATCTGCAGGAAAGTTATGAGTGTTTCTATTAAAAGGCTGCTCCAGGTCAAGGCCAAATTCATCCTTTTCTCCGCTCAGCTCCCCTAGGCCTGTGTACCAGCTGCGAGAAGGCACTGGCTCACATCTTGTCATTACCAGCTATGTCCTCCCTGGAGGATGAGGCCCTTGAGGACAAGGATGGTGACCTGTTTACCCCTGTGTCCCTGGAGACCAGCAGCATCCAGGGAAGAATTAAAGCCACCTGAAGCTCCACTGGCTCCAGGCTGCTGGCCAGTGAGCTTTCCCGGGGGTACGGCCGAGCCCTTCATGGCTTCTTCTGAGAATCATCAGTTCCAAAAGCATCCTTTTACTTGACTCCAGGTTTTGTTTCTTGAGACTGATTTTCAGAAAGTCTAAAATTAGCGCCCTAAAATTCAATTATGAAAACCTTGACCTATTATCAGGATAATAAATGTTTTGAGTTGTAATGACTTGTTTCCACAGTGCTCAAAGCATTTTGCAGGTAGCCCCATTTTTGGCAAGCAGATACTCCAGGGTGGATGATGCATAGCCACGCAGCCATGCATCTGTAGCCATCCTTTTTCACCCGGGTCACTGTCTCCCTTCGACCAGGATGACCTGGGCACTCAACAAAACAGCCAAAGAGTAAGAGCATTGAGTATTGAGTCCCCAGTCAACACAAACTGGGCATGGGTCCTGTCTCAGAGCTCTCTGCTTATAACCTTGGGCAGAGCTGCTTTCCTTTCGTAGCCTCAGTTTCTTCGTGGGTGTATAACAGCATACACTTCACAGGGCTGTGGTGAGGACTAGCAGAGACAACTTGGGTAAAGAGGTTAGAATGGTGCCTGAGTATAGTCAGCACTCAGTAAACACTAGTTGCCATCATTGATGTTATTTCTGTGACTCTCACTACCTTTATTTACCCTTAAATAGGAGACAGCAGAGAAAGGCAAAGTTATACTACAGCCTGAACAAAACACTAGTAGGTGAGCGCCTGGTGGAATATGCTGTTAAACGCCCGCTGAAGGTCAACCGGTGATCTAGGACTCCTCCTCCTTGCAGCACTCTGCAGCCCCCAAACCAGCAAACAGGACAATCTAGAATCTGCTACTGCCAAGCAGGAATGCCCTAGGGTGAGTGGCACCAGCAGCACAGGGCAGAGGTACCTTGGGGTGAGAAGCATCTGTGGTCGTGTAAACTTCCTCACCACCAAGATGCTCACCAACGGACATCATTTTATCATCAAACACTGAAATGCAACTGTGTATAGCTGCTCCCACCCTATTATCCTTGGCTCAAGGGTCCTTCAGCAAAGCTACCTCCAAGGAAATATATTCTGTACACAGATGAAAAAGACCCTTGAAAGCAATTCCAGGGCAGGGTCTTCTGGAAGGTTCTGAGAATGAGTTCCAGCTTCAGAAGTCTGGGTGAAGTTGTTCTGATCCTGCTGGAGCCCCAGTCCCGATATGGACCTGCTCTCTCAGTGTGACCTCAGACTTTCACCACCCGGAAAGGCTGAGCACAGCCCCACCCAAAGAAACCCCCCTTCTGCAAAGAAGGAACACAGCTGCAGCGCCTGTGACCTTAAGTGGTTTGCATAGTCAATATCCCCACTCTGACGGGAAATGGCTGTGAAACGGCAAGGAACTTTCCAAAGGCTCAATAAGAAATCAACTGTGGGGCTAAAAGGAGACAACTCAGGAAGTTTAGGAAAAGGTAACCACATCCCAGTGGGAGTTCAACAGCTTTATAGCTTATTGGTTAAAACCATAAGTTTTAATTTCAGATTGGATCTTAATGTAACAATCCTTGGCTGCAAGACCTGCATGAATATGGAATAACAGGAAAGAATAATAGGGAAAAAATCAGCAAAGGTGACTCTTGGGACTGATATTTTATTACACCACACTTGATCCTAACCCAAAGGTCAGAAAGCAATAGGATTTTACTCTCTACTTAACCTGGAGTGTCTCCAACCATTATTTAAAGTTGGACGTTCTGAAGATATGAAGCTGATTCAAAAATAAAAGAGGGTTTATTTTGGTGGGGAGTGGCAAATAAAAAGGAAATACACTATTAACAGTCTTAAAAGAAATATCTACCCTATGAAGAATATCAGGACCAAAAATAAACTTCACATAAATGTAAAATAAACTTTTACAACCAATCTTCTCCTGGTGTGGATGTTTTTCTTCCCATCCGACTTAAACATAAGCAAGACAGGACATTGACTGGGATGAACTTTTCCCTTTTTAGATAGTATATGGGACTTTAAATGCCTGAGCTAAAAATAAATAAATCTTTAAAGGGTCAAATTTTCAATGGGATGAGAACATAATATGGAGTCCTAGGCTTCCCATGTGAAGTGATTATCCAGGAGAGCCACTAAATTGGTGCCCTGCTCATTCTGCCTAGCTCAGAGACAGATGGAATATTTGTGGGGTGAATGCAGGACCCAGCATCCCTTGTCCTTGTCCACTCCCGCCACTGTGTCCACACTGACCTAAGCCTCTACTCAGAATCTTCACAGGTGGCTCCCCGTACCTGGCACACATGGCTCATATTCTCTTCTTTCAATGTAAAAATATATTTCCTTCCTTGAAGCTATTGCTAGATCACAGAAGTGCCAGGCACCTTCACCGCATTCTCAGAAATCTCACTAGGAATCGGGTTGCCATGCTCTGAGGAAACCCAAGTCAGCCCAGGCAGAAAGACCACACTGAGAGGCCACATGTAGGTATTCTGGCTGACAGCCCATCTGAGGTCCCTGTCCCACCCATGCACCTGTGGGACATGTGGGCAAAGACACCCCAGGTGACTCTAGCTCCTGTGGTTGAATCTCCCCTGCTGAGGCCCCGGATGTCATGGAACACTGAGTATTAATAACCCACAGAATCCATGAGCAAAGTAAAATGATTATTTCACAGCCCCAACTTTTGGAGTTGTTTATTACCGAGCTAGAGTAACTGGGACATCCACTCTCAATAAACAGAATCATAAATCTGAATGAGAGCCCAAAGTGAAAAGCCAGCCAGGTGTTTAAACACACTGGGAAGAAGGTGGTCCCTGAAGGAGCAGATGAAGTTAAAATCCCAGTTCTGAGTATTATGGTTCTTTTAGAATTTGTCTAGCAGGTTTTCTGGTCTTTACCAGAAAAGTCTCCCCTGCCCCTCCACAAAAAAATCCCAGCTCTGTCACTAACCGCCTGTGGAGCCTGGGCCAGTTATTTCTCTGAAGTCTCCACTGTACAAACTGTAAAATGGGACTAACAGAAGCTAATGAGACCACTGCAGAGATTAAATGGGACAGTTTATGTGAAGTGTGAGGCCAGGTATGTAAGGTATTGTTATTAACATCACATGTGAGATCTTATCAAAGTCGTATACATCTTCATTTTACAGACATGATTTATGACTCCATTATGCTTTTCAGGCTTATTGGAAAATTAGAGCGAGAGGTGATGATGAAAGCAGTAACAAGTAAAAAATTAAATGAGGCTTAAAGAATTTTAGAACTATACCATTTTCCTCCCTCCAGCTGATTTTCTCTAGAATGTACACTACTGTTAGCATCTACAAAACATAACCTGGAGTAGGTAGGAAAACTAAGGATTGTATTCCTTAAAAAGTATATACACAAATATCACACTTTACAGTATGAGACGTCTTTGGATGTCTCAGTCTTACAGTAAGAACTAAAATGTACTGCCTTCTTTCTGTAAGTGACAGGTCCATTTCTAATTGCATGAGATGTATTATCTTATTTGGTCCTTACAGCAATCCTACTAAATATGTTCTAGTATTATCCCAACTTTATAGGTGAGGAAACTGAAGTGCAGGGAGGTCACATCACTGGCTTAGGATCACACAGTGATGAAGTGACAAAACAAGGATTCCCAATCCAGGCATTCCAAATCCAGGCCATGCTCTTAACCACCCCACAGTAAGGCCTTCCTAAGGTCATTTTCTTGAGGGTAAAATGTGAACTCCCATTCTGTTCATTTCTTATCTAATTGTTGGGAACTTAAAAAGTACTCTTAATAATAATCCTGCCACTCAAGCTCCCTCGAAGAAACACAAGGGAAAGAAAGAAAAGACTTTCACCAGAACACAGGAAAAAAACAATGCTTTCTGTTGTCTCTAACACACTTGGTGTGTGAAGGACACACATCCATCCTCAGAGACCCCCGGGCATGTTTACAGGGCAGGATCCAGGAGGTGGCAGCTCAATGTTAATGGTCCATGTCACATGTCTTGGATTCTGCTGAAACACCGAGACAAAACTCAACAGGCTACCAAAATAATTTACAAAATCCCCATGATCCTCAGTAGCCCAGAATTCATAGAGCAGACAGTTCAGTTCCCTTCTTTCTTTAACCAAAAATGCAGGGTCATAAGCTGTCTTTTGGAATTTCTGAGACTGAGAGCAAGCAGAAGGGCAGGATGAATAAAGGATGACAGCTCCTCAGATGGTGAGACATGACGGACAAGGACTCCTCCCTTCCATGCTCCCCTGCCACCTTCCAGCCCCAAGTATCTCCTTGCCTTCCTAGTGCCTAGGAAAGCAGAAAGCAGATTCCCTCCCCAGGATCCAGACCTCCTTTGTGGTCTAGATTACTGTATCTCAGAGTGTGGTCCCAGGACCAGCAGCATCAGTATCTCCAGGAAGTGCTTAGAAATGCACTCCTAGCCCCAGCCCCAGACCCACTGAATCAGAAACGCTGGGGTGAGGCCAAGCAATTTGTGCTTCAGCAAGTCCTCCAGGTGATTCTGATACCTGCAAAAGTTTAAGAACCACTGGTCTCAAATGAAAGCCACAGGCCTGAATGATGGGACCACAAGTGGGCTCTAGTTCATCGTGTCCAGCCCCACTTCCAGCTAATGTCCAAACGGCGTGTCTGGCCACTTGAATCACTTCCCACTCAATACCCACCCAAGAAGGCCCAGCCTTTTTGTCCAGTTGTCTTATCTTAATCATCATTTCATTTATTAAACATAAACCATGGGCAGCATAGGTGTAGTTTTGTGAGACTCTGAGTTTCCCATAAGCACAGCTCAGATTTTGCACTCTCTCTCTCCATCTCTTGAACAACCAGTGTGTGATACACTGCCTCCAGTAGACCTCCCTGCCCTGAGTTGGACCCTAGCCTGGGAACAACAACTCTGGGCATGCAGTATTGCTATGCAATCCCTCCTGCCCCACAAAAGGGCCTCTGCTGAGATGCCTCCCATAAGGGACTATCCACTGGGCCTGTTCTTCTCTTCTAAATTACCCCTCCTAAAGTGAAAGTTCCTTCTCAGAAAAAGTGGATCATATGCTTCTGGCCTGATGGGCCTCAGTGTCTTAAGCAATTGGAGAATGGCAGGCTTAATTTATAAAAGGCCCACTGTTCCTGGATATATTTCTACCATGCAATACAAACAGCCTCATGTGAGCCCTGATTTAGAACCCTGAATTTGGGCTTTTTATTTCTGTATGTCCCTCATCAGTAGGTTCTCATAACTTGGATTCTCATCCAGCTCTACTTCTGTACTATTTTTTCTAATGTTTTCTCATCTCTCTACTCCCTGCAGTTATTCTATCCCAATATTATTTTCTTTCTGCAGTTAAAAAGAAAAAGGATTAAAATAAGAATTTCTGTATTTCTGGAAACTCTCACATGTCAAAGCTTGCCATAGTGAAAGGTGCAAATGTTCCCAGTGGTCCTCACCCAGGTCAAGTACAGAAGTAGATCCTCCTCCTCTGGGAATCCCACATACTCCTTTATTAGATGAATAATGAAATACTCTCAAGTGAGTCTGATAGATGAGACCAGTGGGCAACACACTGGAAAAGGAAGCCACCTGCTAGACAGAGGCAACCCAAATCTATCCACTTCCAGCAATATCAAGCCTACCTGTTGTTCAAAATAAACCTATAAGACAACCTGGTCCCCAAACTCCTCTTTGCAATTAATGACTGCATTATTCCCCCACTTCTCTCCCAAAGGGTCCCACCCAGCTGAGATACAGTTCATGAATCTTTTGGACACTCAACATTTAAGAATAGCAACAACCAGAATAACCCACAGGACTCTAAAGCTGTCCAGCAAAAGCTGCCAACCACTTGAGAGGTGCATCCTACTGGGTCTTTGCTGCATCCATGAGAAGTCAGCCAAGGTCAGGGGTGGCCAAACCCAGGGCAGAAATGCCGGGGCTCTGAGGGACCAAGGCAGCTGCTTTGGTGTGTGGCAAAAATCACTGACCAACCCTACCTATTTCAGGGGAGCTGGGCTCTCACAGTTGTGTGATCTTCAAATAGTTTAAAACCTCCCACTAACATTATTCAATGATATGCATTCTCAAAGCAGCTGCAGAAGTACACGTTGCATATCCCTTAATTGAAATGTGAGGGACCAGAAGTCTTTCAGATTTTAGATTTTTTCAGATTTTGAAATATCTCCATATAATAAAGAGATATTTTGAGGATGGGACTCAAAGCTAAACTTGATATTCATTTATGTTTACACACACCTTCTACACATAGCCTATAAAGGTAATTTTATACAATATTTGAAATAATTTTGGGCATGAAATAAAGTTTTGACTGTGACTCATCACATGAGGTAAGGTGTAGAATTTCCACTTGTGGTGTCATGTCAGCACTCAAAAAGTTTCAGATTTTGGGGCATTTCAGATTTCAGATTTTCAGATTAAGGATGCTCAATCTGTACCAACATTCTGCCAGCAGCAAAGTAAGCTGGTGGCCAAGTCTAATTCAGCTTCATGTTCAACCATTACTTTGCACCCAGAAACCTATAGTCTTTCATACCAAGGTTTATCAATATCTCCTTTACATATAAAGGCCATGCCACAGGACCTTTGCATGTGCTATTTCCTATCCCTGGAATGTTCTCTCCTTCCCTCAACTCTAACCCCATGATATGGTTTGGCTGTGTCCCCACCCAAATCTCATCTTGAATTGTAGCTTCCACAATTCTCACTATCATGGGAGGGACCCAGTGGAAGGTAACTGAATCATGGGGACAGGTCTTTCCTGTCCTGTCCTCATGACAGTGAGTAAGTCTCCTGAGATCTAATAGTTTTATAATGAGGAGTTCCCCTGCACAAGTTCTCTCTCTTGCCTGCTGCCATCCATGTAAGACGTGCCTTTTGTTTTCTACCATGATTGTGAGGCCTCCCCAGCCACATGGAACTGTGAGTCCATTAAATCTCTTTTTCTTTATAATTTACCCAGTCTCAGTGTCTTCATCAGCAGTGTAAAAATGGACTAATACAGTGAATTGGTACCAGGAGTGGGGTATTGCTGTCTTTATCAGCAGTGTGAAAACTGACTAATACAGTAAACTGGTACCAGGAGTGGGGTATTACTATAAAGATATCTGAAAATGTGGACATGACTTTGAAATTGGCTAACAGGCAGAGGTTGGAACAGTTTGGAGGGCTCAGAAGAAGACAGGAAAATGTGAGAAAGTTTGGAACTTTCTAGAGACTTGTTGAACAGCTTTGACCAAAATGCTGATAATGATATGGACAATGAAATCTAGGCTGAGGTGGTCTCAGAGGGAGATGAGGAATTTGTTGGGAATTGAGTAAATGTGATTCTTGTTGTTTTAGCAAAGAGACTGGAGGCATTTTACCCCTGCTCTAGAGGTTTGTGGAACTTTAAACTTGAGGGAGATGACTTAGGGTATCTGGTGGAAGAAATTTCTAAGCAGCAAAGCATTCAAGAGATGACTTGGGTGCTGTTAAATTCATTCAGTTTTAAAAGAAAAACATAATATTAAAGTTTGGAAAAGTTGTGGCCTGACAATGCAATAGAAAAGAAAAACCCATTTTCTGAGGAGAAATTCAAGCTGGCTGCAAAAATTTGCATAAGTACTGAGGAGCCACATGTTAATCGCCATAACAATAGGGAAAATGTCTCCAGGGAATGTCAGAGGTCTTCATGACAGGCCTCTTCATCGCAGGCCCAAAGGCCCAGGAGGAAAAAAAGTTTCATGGGCCAAGCCCAGGGTCCCCCTGCTCTGTGCAGCCTAGGGACTTGATGCCCTGTGTCCCAGCCACTCCAGTCATGGCTAAAAGGGACCAAGGTACAGCTTGGGCTGTTGCTTCAGACAGTATAAGCCCCAAGCCTTGGCAGCTTGCACAAAATCAATAATTAAGATTTGAGAACCTCTGCCTAGATTTCAGAGGATGCATGGAAATGCCTGGATGCCCAGGCAGAAATTTGCTGCAGGGGTGGGGCCCTCACAGGGGCCCCAATGGAGAACCTCTGCTAGGACAGTATGGAAGGGAAATCTGGGGTCAGAACCTCCATACAGAATCCTTTCTGGGGCACTGCTTAGTGGAGCTGTGAGAAGGTGGCCCCCATCCTCCAGACCCCAGAATGGTAGATTCAGCAACAGCTTGCACTGTGAACCTGGAAAAGCCACAGACACTCAATGCCAGCCAGTGAAAGCAGCCAGGTGGGGTGCTATACCCTGCAAAGCCACAGGGGCAGAGCTGCCCAAATCCATGGGAGCCTATCTTTTGCATCAGCATGACCCAGATGCGAGACATGAAGTAAAAGGAGATCATTTTGGACCTGTAAGATTTGACTTCCTTGCTGGGTTCTGGACTTGCATGGGGCATTTAGCCCTCAGTTTTGACTAATTTTTCCCATTTGGAATGGATATATTTACCTAATGCCTGTACCCCCATTGTGTCTGGGAAGTAACTAACTTGCTTTTAACTTTAAAGGCTCATAGGTGGAAGGGACTTACCTTGTCCCATATGAGACTTTAGACTGTGGACTTTTGAGTTAATGCTGAAATGAGTTAAGACTTTGGGGGACTGTTGGGAAGGCATAATTGGTTTTGGAATGTGAGGAGATGATATTTGGAAGGGGCCGGGGTGGAATGATATGGTTTGGCTGTGTCCCCACCCAAATCTCATCCTGAATTGTAGCTACCACAATTCTCACTGTCATGGGAGGGACCCAATGGGAGGTAGTTGAATCATGGGGATTGGTCTTTCCCATGCTGTTCTCATGATAGTGAGTAAGCCTCATGAGATCTGATGGTTTTATAAAGAGGAGTTTCCCTGCACAAGTTATCTCTCTTTGCCTGCCGCCATCCATGTAAGACATGCCTTTCGGTTTCTGCTATGATTGCGAGGCTTCCCCAGTCATGTGGAACTGTGAGTTCGTTAAACCTCATTCTTTATAATTCACCCAGTCTCGGGTATGTCTTTATCAGCAGTGTGAAAACAGACTATACATCCCAAATCTTCATTAATCTAGCAGACTCCAGCCCCTTTTCTGTGGCCCAGCTCCTCTCTCAAACTAATGAGAGCAGAGCCCAGTAAGGCGAGCATTTTGGCAACTACATCAACATGGAATGTCACTTGACTCATAGTGTAATCAATGTCAGCCACAAACTCTAACAAAACAATTGATAGAATCACAGGATTTTTAAGGAATAAGACACTCAGGGAACACACGGTCCAAGTTCCCTCTCAGTGCTGTGGACTGGGATTCCATGGCTCTTGCTTAAATCTCTCTGGTGACAAGAAACTCACTATTTCATGAGACAGTCAATTCCAAAGAACAAGATGATCAGCCACAAGCCACAGGCGACGACCATATGAAATCGGTCCAGTTTAGATCTTTCTCCTCTGTAGCCAAGCTCTGCTGAAGACTGCAGCACACCTACCATAGGAGCCCCAGTACTTATCCCACCTGGCTTTGCCAAAGTGGGGCTAATGGTAGTTGAAAAACAGATTCCTAGTCTTGAGCTGAGCACTCTTTTAAACGAATGTATAGTATTAAACCAATAACAGTTTCCTACTTTTGATAATGTACTATATATATGTAAGATGTTATCATTGGGAAAAGCTGGGTAAAGGGTACCTGAATCTTTCTATAGAGTAGTTCCCCTCATCCTCACAAGTTTTAAATTGCACGCTTTTCTGAGTAGTGTGATGAAATCTCATGCCATACTGCCCAGGATGGGAATCACACCTTTGTCCAGCATATTTACGCTGTTCACACTACTACCCATTAGTCCCTTAGTAGCTGTCTCAGTTATCAGATTGAAAAAACAGCAGATAAAGGGTTCAGGACTACCCACAGTTTCAGGCACCTACTAGGGGTCTTAGAATATATTGCCAATGGATAAGGGGGGACTACTGTACTATTTTTGACTTTTTATGAGTTAGAACTTCCTATGAGTTATAACTTCTTATGAGTCTTAAACTATTTCAAGATTAGAAGTTATTAAAATAGATACAGAGAGATAGAGACAATAGGAGCCAGGGTCACTGCCCTCAGGGCATGTGCTCATGGAGGAACTCTTCGGGCATGGACATCGTGACATTTTTCTGAGGTCTTTATCATCTATAAGAACTATCATACTAAAAGATATAACCAATTCCATTACCACTTAAGGGTCCCCAGTATTTCTGGCTAAACAGTTCCCAATGTCACTCCCAACCCACTCAGCAAGGGTTCCACACTGTGGTCCCTAGACCAGCAGCATCACCTGGGTATGTTACAAATGCAGATTCTTAACGTTCACCTCAGAGGTACACACTCAGAATCTCCAAGGAGTAAGCCTAACAATCTGTTTGTGATGGGGTGGGGAGAGCAATATAAGATGTATCACTTTCACCATTTTCAAGTGTCCAGTTCTATGCTATTAAGTACATTTTTGTTATTCTGCAACCATCACCACCATCCACCTCCAGAACTTCTCATCTTCCCCACCTGAAATGCTATACCCACCACCCATGATCTATTTAAACAAGCCCTTCAGGTGATTCTATGCCCCCGCCCCCGCGATCTGTTTAAACAAGCCCTTCAGGTGATTTTATGCCCCCTAGTGTAAGAACCACTCTACAATCACACGATGTAGGGGCATTGGCTGCATAGCATATATGGCAATTATCTTTCTGTATCTTTGACCTCCGCAGCCTTGTCTTCTTACCCATTGCTTATCTTCAGAACACAGAGTGATCAGTTATTTGCCTGCCCCCTAACACTACCCCAGCCCAGGACAACACTATAGGAGGCATGTGTGCTTGCATTTGCCAACCTAGCTTTTAACCAGAAGCCGAGGTAACACTCCACATTCCCTAAAAAAATAGGTAAGGGAAAGTAATGGACCCACAAGAAGCATCAAGTATGTGCTAAGCACCCGCTGGGGCATTTCAGGTAAATGATCTCCATTAATCCTCATTACAATCCCATGCTGCCTCCATTTTACAGAAGAGGAAACTGGGAACCTGATGTAAGACATGTGCTTCACGTCACCAGGCTGGCCATGCAGAGGTGGAAGTCATACTCCAGTTGGGTCCTCCCTCACTATCAGAGAGCCACAGGCCCTCAGTTTGGCAGTTACACTATACAGGACTTCAGAAGCCTGAGATCAGGCTGACTTTGTTTAAACCCTTTAACCTCACCTATGCTTTGAATTCCAACTCCCATTTCTACTCCTCTCCTGAGGGTTGGTGTTTCAGAATGTCTGTTACTCCCATAGGCTTCTTTTAGCCCCTTTCTCCAGGTAGGGATGGTGGTGGCTGCAGTGGTAGACGAGCCTGGCTGGGAGTTCTGCTCTGAGCTCCAAGGCGTAAGCCCCAGGGCCCAGCCCAGCATGATGTTTGCATGCACAGGCATTCAACAGGTGCCTGTTGAATTAAAGGGGCAAGTATATCCATCTTGATGATGTGTCACAACTTTTAAAAATACACCCACGTATGCAGTGGCTGCTTCCTCTGGTCACGGATTAGTAATAATTTAATAACAAGGGAGGAAGAGAAAGGATCACATTTTCTTCCATTAAGACCAGCAATCAATCAAGGCTGTTAAAAAACCAGCTAAATTTAGCATGAGATATGGGCTTTCAGAAAGTCTTCCACAGTGTAGGAGGCCACTAAAAATACAACAAAAACAATTAAGTCACCACAGGATTAATGGAAGTCTATAAATGGTGAGGACCCCAGAGATCAGAACTAGGGCTTGCCATATCTTGAAACATGTCTTATCGATGAGAAGGACCTAGAGAAAAATCTCTAGATATGAAACATCACTAAGTTCTTCCATTATTAAAATGTGAAGCTAAAGAAGAATTTCTACATGAGTAGAGAGAAAAGGCATATGAAGGCATAAAGTCAAATTATTCACAGAAAACTAATCTATATCATAGCACCATTTCCTAAACATCAGGAGAAAAAAAGTGTTCTGTGGTCATGTACATTTGGGAAATGCCAAACAGTGCATCCTCCTTGTGTGCCTGGGCTTCTAAAGCTCCATGAAGTCCTGCAACAAAAAGCCTGCATTAAACGCAATTATGTTCCAAAATTAATTTGAACTCAGAATTTTGTTTTGTTTTTTTGACATAAAAGTCGTTACTATCCTTTGAAAAAATGCTTTGGCAGATGGTGGTATGAAGAACAATATTCTTTATGTTGTCAAGTGATTTAAACAGGGATCTGGGTCTCACCAAGGAAGGACTGTCCCATAAAAATGATCAGCTGGCGCATTGCCGCTGCCATGCAGGATGACAAAAACACCAGGGACTGAAAAAAAAAGATATGAGAAACCGAGCCACACCCAGTGTCTGCTGCCTACCAGCCCGGACTTCAGATGAGTGTGATGGAGTAACAGGGCAGCACCCAGGACCAACCCAACATCTGAGGGGGCATAAATGGCTGTAACATTGACCCAGCAAAGCCACAGCTGGAATCTGTCCTCCAGAATTGATAGTTAGGTACCCCAAAATGCTCACTGTAGCATGGTAGTGACAGGAGAAAATCAGAAAGAATTTAAACATTCCACAACTGGGGATGAGTAGAAAAAGTGCTAGTGCATCCAGAATGGGGAAGTGGGATTCTCCACCCACGGACGCCTTTGCTCAGAGTTAAGCAAAGTGTGGGCTGAGTGCCAGACGAACCAAATCTCCTGAGGAGGGCTGGTTAAAAATGCACTGCTTCAGTCCAAGATTTCATTAGGACAATCCCAAATTTAGGGGGTTGAGGGGAGTTGCTGGCTGCTCCCTCTGAAGCCAAATTTAAAATGTAGATAGGCAATCTCATGTGACCAACTGTTTCCAGCTGACTATCGGGTTATATGATCTGACAGATATTAGTCTACTCATGATAACCATCAAACCAAATTGTTTTTCACAACTGTTTGAAACTATCCTGGACAATACACAAAACTAACTCAAAATGGATCACTAATCTAAATGTAAAAAGATAACATTGTAAACTTCTAGTAGAATATCTTGAGCATATGTTCATTTTGGAAATACTCCAGCTTCTCCAACATTCAGTGAACATTTATTGGGCAATTAGTCAATGTCAATTACTCTGCGTGGTGCTGGGGATATGGAGACAAATGAGACAGTTCCTGATGCCAAGCATCTTAAAATATTTTGGAGTTCTTTATGGCTTTATCATTAATAAAATTATCCCAAACCTCTTTGAATTCATGTATATTTCTTGCCAGACTACCTTGGTTGTAACCTAAGTTTCTGGACTGTTTGGCTCATTAATTAAACAAGTAAGGATACATCTGCCACATGGTAACATTTCTCTAACACAGCTGATGGAAAGAAGGGTATCATGCCCAGGGAAGTATAGGATGAAAGAAGAACAAATGTCAGATTCAGGAGAGCTATGGAATAAACATCACTTTTAAATCCAGACCAATATATAACTGCCAAAGTGGCAGAAGAATCTAGCCAGCTATCACTCCAAGAGGCAGGATTATACTGACCAATTTGAGGAAACTGGCTACCAGGAAGGAATGAAAACAACCACTGAACTTCCATGCTACCACTGTTGCTGAAGAGGAGCAAAATAAGGGTTTGAATTTCTTCTTCTTTATTTTCCCTGACGTTTTGGGGCAGCGGGGGAGGGGGCATGGTTAGAAAAGTGTCTAAAAGGTCAACTAAAGAGGAATAAAGGCATAAAACCAAAGAATATGGATAATTCAATAATGGAATAAGTTCCAAAATGACATAGAAACCCAAAGGAACTCAAAGTGCTGAGTCTGGAGGAAGTAGGCAGTGGGGATGCAGGACAGACAGACAGATGTCTATAGGTGCTCAGGGGCAGAAATAGGAGGGGAGCGTGTGATTACATGGAGGTAGACTCTGGCACAGCATAAGAAAGGGTTTTCAGGTTGCTGATGCCATCCAACGCTGGATGGGCTGCCAGACACGGCAGAGTCCACCCACAACCAGAAGGCCAGAGCTAAAGGATGCCTGTCATGGCCCCCAGTGCCCCATTTGTGGCTCTCTGCTCTGAGAATAGGAAGAGACCCTCCAGCAGAACAGCTGTAGGCAGAGAAGCTGAAGGATGGCCAGTGTTGCATTTCCCAGGCATTCTGTACAGGTGGGGAGCATTATTTGTGGCACACAGGAAATTCTTATTCCCTGACTTCAACACAGGAAGCACAATAGTGCTTGCTTACTTCATCTACCTCTGTACCCTCCAAAGCCCTGAGAATAATAACAGGGCTGACAGATGAGTCCCTGGAAGGCTTGTACTCGAGCCTTTGGGTGAACTGTGGGCCATCTCTCCAGGCATGACCCCAGTAATTCTTACAGTGTCATAAAAAACCACCTGGAAAGTTTGATCAGCACAAGGTCACCAGAAAACTGTACTAAAACGCTAGCTGAAAGCAATGATGCTGACTATGTCAGCAGCTAGATGGCAACCCCTGTGATCCCACCAGGCTTTCTGAAATGCTGGAAAGATTTTGCAGGCTGCCATCACCATGTTAACGGAGCTTGGGCTCTAGAAACCCCAGTTTAGGAAAGTCAGAACCATGCTCCTTAACTTTTCTAAGTATGAAAGCAACCTTTATAATACAAAAATATTTACCAGAACCTCAGGTGATAAAAGGTATACTTTTACTTATTAGTTGATTCAGGAACTGCATATGTTTTATGAATTCACTCAGGCCTCCTTATGACAATCCCAAGGTCTCCCAAGAGATTAGGAGGTTTGACACTAGACCTGCACTGTCTGATATGGTCACCACTACCCACATGCACCTAATGAGAACATAAAATGGGGCTAATATTCACATCAGATTTCAAAGCCCTAGTACAGAAAAGAAGGCAAATATTTCATTAACATTTTTTTATTGATTTTATGTTGAAATAATAACATTTTGGCTATATTAGACTAAACAACATACATTCTTATGGGCTGAACTGTGTTCCCCCAAAATTCCTGTGTTAAAGTCCTAATTCCCAGTACCTCAGAATGGGGCCATGATTTGGAGGCTGTGCCTTTTAAAGGGGTTGATTAAATTAAAATGAGGCTCTCAGGGTGTGCCCTAATCCAATCTGACTGGAGCCCTTAGGACAGGAGGAAATGTGGACACACAGAAACCCCAGAGATTTGGTTACAGAGGAAAGACCACGTGGGGACACGGGAAAAGGCGGTCGTCTACAAGCCAAGAAGAGAGGCCTCAGAAGAAACCAAACCTATGGACACCTGATCCTGGACTTCCAACTTCCAGAACTGTGGGCAAATACATTTCTGTTCATATAAACCACAAGTCTGTAGTCTTCATTACGGCAGCTCTAGCAAACCGATATATGTTACTGAAATTAGTTTTACCTGTTTAACTTTTTCAACGTGGCTACTAGAAAAAAAAAAATGCTCATCATCACTGGTCATCAGAGAAATGCAAATCAAAACCACAATGAGATACCATCTCATGCTAGTTAGAATGACAATCATTAAAAAGTCAGGAAACAACAGATGCTGGAGAGGATATGGAGAAATAGGAATGCTTTTACACTGTTGGTGGGACTGTAAACTAGTTCAACCATTGTGGAAGACAGTGTGGTGATTCCTCAAGGATCTAGAACTAGAATTACCATTTGACCCAGTAATCCCATTACTGGGTATATACCCAAAGGACTATAAATCATGCTACTACAAAGACTCATGCACACGTATGTTTATTGTGGCACTATTCACAATAGCAAAGACTTGGAACCAACCCAAATGTCCATCAATGATAGACTGGATTAAGAAAATGTGGCACATATACACCATGGAATACTACGCAGCCATAAAAAAGGATGAGTTTATGTCCTTTGGAGGGACATGGATGAAGCTGGAAACCATCATTCTTAGCAAACTATCACAAGGACAGAAAACCAAACACGACATGTTCTCACTTACAGGTGGGACTTGAACAATGAGATCACTTGGACACAGGGCAGGGAACATCACACACCAGGGCCTGTCGGGGAGTAGGGGCTGGGGGAGGGATAGCATTAGGAGAAATACCTAATGTAAATGATGAATTGATGGCTGCAGCACACCAACATGGCACATGTATACCTATGTAACAAACCTGCATGTTATGCACATGTACCCTAGACCTTAAAGTATAATTTTTAAAAAAGGAAATTTACAATTACAGATATGGCCACATTATATTTCTATCAGACAGTGCTGCTCTTGAGTTTCCACTGTAGGGACAACACCTCCATTCTGGGCAGAAGGAAGGGAGGCACCACTGCCTTGGGGCCCCCCTTCACCCAAATCAAGTGTCTCACTGCTCGCCACCAGGCCTCCCAGGGAGCCAGGGAGCTGCACAAGGTAATGGCTACAACACAAGGTAATGGCTCCGTGTGGTTTTCCTTAAAGGTTACATGGCCTTGAACCATTTCCTGAAATTGTTTGAGTCATTCCCTCATTCTTTCTGACATATTTTAAGTAACCTGGTCAGGCACGTGCAACAGAGTGTATCTGAGCCTCCAAAATTACCATCTGGCAGGTCTTTGTTATTAAACAAAGAATTAACTCACAAAAGGCTAACAAGAGGCAACAAGGACACCTGCCTGGAAATTCCAGCTCAACGGATTTACAGAGGACTCTTCCAATGCATTTGCATATTTTTCAGTGGGCTGAGCTTAGCACTTTACAAGCAATGCCTCATTTTATCCTCACACCAACCCTGTGGGGTAAATATCTGACCCCCGCCCTTTCACCACATTAGATTTATACCCAAGGAGCGAGATTATCCAGAAAGCAATTCCTTATTAAATGACCTCAAAATGGTTATGGGGTGTGTGTGTGTGTGTGTGTGTGTGTGTGTGTGTGTGTGTGCGCGTGCGTGCGCGCGCGTACGTGCGCTCACACAGTCTCATCCATCACTTTTCCAGATTCAGAAAAGTTTGATTTATTACAAGAGGGAAAAAAAATCTCTCCTTTCAGTTAACTCTTTCCTCATCCTTCAAAATGGACAGCAAGGAAGAAACAACGCTGGAACCTACTCCATCATTTATTTGATAAATAAAGTGTTTTGGGGGTCCTATTTCCAGGGTGACAGTGTTGAAAGCCGTAAGCTCCCTGCTTTAAAATAACCTATGCTCCAGTATAGAAGATAAACGCAAATATCCAAGTAACACAAATACAGGCGGAAAGAAGGTACTAAGCTCAGACGTGAGGGAGCTCAGGACCAGAAGGCCCGCAGCCCACCCTGTGGAGAAGGGTGAGAGGAGTGTTAGCAGAGAGGATTCGCAGATCAGGGTGGTGGAAAGTCAGCCCCGGGGAAAAAGCCTGGCAGCTGGCTCTGGAAACAGTACATTTCACACAGATAGAGCCAAAGCAAGGAGTCTGGAAGGCATGGGAATGCTTGACTTGCCAAGTCATGGCATTCAGAATGGATGCTCCCAGCAGACCAGCTCCTGGGAGGCAACGGATATGGCTTACTGGTCTCCATCTACCCGGGGCCCAGCACAGTGTCTGGCATACAATGAGCACTCAATAAATAGGGTGCCATCCAAATCGGAATACTTGAGA
The DNA here is from genome assembly GCF_043159975.1 of Macaca nemestrina. Taxonomy (NCBI): domain Eukaryota; kingdom Metazoa; phylum Chordata; class Mammalia; order Primates; family Cercopithecidae; genus Macaca; species Macaca nemestrina. Next base: position 100,736,556 of record NC_092126.1, on the reverse strand, counting down.
GTGAAGTAGAGAACTATTAATGATCATGCTGGGACAACAGGTATAAACCAGGACTGTCCCAGGCACACCTGTACATAGGACACTGTATCACTGATGTGTGTAGAAACAGAAGCAAATTGAAAATAGAGAAGCAAAGGGTGGGAGGGGCAAGTGTGGGACTAGGCCAAGTAAGACAGTGCCCCAAGTGCAGGTGTGAAATAACCTGAGCTGTTGGAGGACAGGGTCCGGTCTTTTTCATCTTTGTTTCCCCTCCACAAGACACAGAGCTATGTACCCAACAGGTACTCGACACACGCTGGTGGGCTGTACGCATAGACCAGACTTCAAGCTCTTCAGAAGAGGGTTAAGTGACAGTCATTGTTTAAACTGCAGAGGCCACAGACAGGCAGGGAAGATCAAACACAAGCACAGAGAACCTCCAGTCCCCAGGACTCCTGCCTGCCCTGGACTCACTGACCCACACTGAGCTTTCCTCCCACCACAGAACACCGACACGTGCACAGGAGCGGCTGAAAAGTGCAACCTCTCCCAAGAACAGGAGAAACCTAGCACCAATCCTCCCAGAAACGGGCCATCCAGAACGGAGTTTTCTCTTTCTCAGACTACCTAGGTAATAATAATGAGAAAAGCCATCATCTTTTGCGTTCAACGTCATAGAACTAGCTGGTTGCTGGTTGGGATTCAAACCCAAGACTTGGCTGCTTACCAGCTGTGAGATCTTAAATAAATGCTCTAAATCTCAGATCCCTCAATGATAAAATGAGATTTTATTTTATTTTTATATATGTAGATATAATTCTGATACAATTTTCTATATATAATCCCATATATTAATTACCATACGTAATTGTATTCTTTATAAGGACTTCATGTACATGTAAAACATGTAGCACATAGTAAATGCTCAATAAAAGATAGCTATCATTGTTATTGTTACAACTTAATTTCTTCTTCTTATTTATATAGCCCTTAATATATTTTTTGAAAAGAAGCAACTCTCTGTCACCCTCTTCACACAAATCTCCTGGGATGTATGTGAATAAACTATTCATCCACCATTGGACCCACCATTGTTCCAACTCCCATGAAGTGGGGCTAGGGCTGTCTTGTGAAAAGACCCCCAGGCTACCTATGGATGGCTGCTTCGAAGGGGTGGGTTTCCTCAGCCTGGGAGCTTCCCTAGCTCTCTGTAGGTGACAGAATCCTTTCTGCCACGCACAGCATACTCACTACAATCAACAAATTTCCCATCTGCAAAACAGAAGTCACCAAGGAAGCTGGTGGCCCACAGTAACCTGTCGGAGAAGAAATATAGGAGGCCACCATTTTCTCACAAAATGCAGGAAGGACCCATGCAATTTCTAAGCCGGCTTCTTGTATTCTGTTTGCCCCAAGAAAGTAGACCCAAGAAAAGAAGAAGGAAAACCACTTTAAAATTTTCTGCTTAATAAGAGCTTGTACTTCAAGAGCTTCCTGGTCTCTGGGAAGGGGAAATAGATTTCTGACATAGCTGTGTCCAAAAACACTGCAGTGAAGTTTTAAAAAACTGCTGAAAAGTCATGCTCAGTCAGTTGACTGCTGACAACACTGTCCTTTAAGCAAGAGGCAGAGAATGCAGAAGAAATTGTAGCCCATACCACCCTCCTATAAGGGGCACCCCCTCCATTAACACACATCAGCGTGGGCTGGAGAGCTGCACAAGGTCACATAAAGTCAGTGCTGCTGACTCAAGCCTGGCCCCACATTGTGGATGAGGAGCACCTGCTCTCACGGTCAGTGTGAGGAGAGAGGCATCTGGCCCCTCTGAGGCCCACTCCCTTCTGATACCTGCATCAACTGCCAGCTGGTGGTCTTTGTCCCTCTTCCCCTATCACTTTTGGTATCTATGTCTTCCAGCTCCTTGCTTTGTGGTCTATGGACCAGCAGCACCAGTGTCACCAGGGAGCTTGCTAGAAATTCACCTCAGACCTGCTGTATCAGGATCTGCATTGAACAAGGTCCCAGGTGCTTCATGTGCACACTAAAGTGAGGAGTCCCTGTCAATCAGCCCGTGAAGATGACTGAGGCTCTGGCTTGCTCTGGTCCAGGGAGAAAGAACATGCCAGCTCCAAGAGCTGCCTTACCAATTGCCCTCTTCTCTTCTCACATTTCTTATTTGCTCCGTACTTTCTATTTTCTTCTCACCATCTGCTTCTAATCATTTTTTTAATCCCCCAAAAAGCTATGGAACGAGTCTTGACCCCTTCCAAATGCAGAGGCAGTTAGAAAGAGGAAAAGATGTGCAGGGTAGAGGAGAAGGAAAAAGGGGCCCGGTGTTTACCAGACCCCTACTAAGAAGTCAGTATTCCGCTCCCCGTTTCAGGTGAGGACACTGAAGCTCAGCAATAAAGGTGAAGCAACTTGCCTGAGACCACGTGGTTGATCAGAGCAAGACCTGGTCCACCCCGGCCTGGTCCGGCCCAGCCCCTGCCATGCTAAGCAGGAAGGGCGCTTCAGTTCATGTGCTTCACACATGTTGAGTTGAAAGGGAATCTTTCCACTCAGCACCAGCAAGAGCATCAGGAGGGAGGGCTTTTCTACACTACAAGGCAGTACTGTAATACGTCTCAAACCTAAAATGCCTTCCCTTTCCCACCGAGCAATACCACTTCCATCCTCTGCACTGCCACCTTTTATCTAGTTCTATGCCACTGAAAACAGAAAACATCACATCCAAGACGGTGACATCCTGTGAAGGACCCACTCAAGGTGAGCCATCCAACCTTCTTCCATTCTGTTTCCCCCATTGTATACAGGGCCTGTATGTGGATATAAACACTTGTGTGTGATTGTTCCAAAACACCAGAGGGAGAGATTACGTTCCATGGCACACTTGTAACTCAGGTTTTAATCAGCATGTCTAAGTACAATGTGAAACAGTCAATGTGACCTCCATCTATTATCTATATTTCCATTTGGCTGTGGGGCTTGATCTGTGTGACTAGTGCCTTGGGAGGCCTCATGCTGTACTGTGGCAGGAGCTGTGAGTTGTCTGCCCAGTGTTCGTCCCTCTTCTTCTTAAAAATCAAACTTCAATATCTGCACTGTCCAACATGGTAGCCACCAGCCACATGTGTTATTTCAGTTTGAATTTATATTAATTAAAATTATAGAAAAGTAAAAAGTCAATGCCTTAGTGGTACTAGCCACATTTTAAGTGCTCACAGTCATACGTGGTCAGTGGCCACCATTTTGGATAGTGCTGATACACGGAACATTTCCTTCATCACAGAAAGTTCTGTTGGAGAACAAAACTCTATAGTGATAGGATCTATAAGATGTCTAGCTGGTACTTAGACATCTTCCAACCTCTTTTAAAAGATGTAGGGTCAATGAGTTGTAAGCAGAAGTCACTGGAGGCTCTTTACAGGGGCCTCAGACCAGATTACAAAGAGCCCTTTTGCACGTCCCCCTACTTCCTGCATGAAAAACACATACAATGGCTGGAGCCCTAGAGCCATTTTAGGGGTAGGAGGAAAAGATGCTCTTAGTGTTGGAGTGCCCACAGCTCAGCCCTTGGTACCCCAGCTCTTCTCTATCTCCCCTCACACCCTGGGTGATCTCATCAAATCTCCTGGCATTAAATACCATCCGTCTGCTGGCGACTCCGAAATTGATACTTCTTACTCAGACTATGACTCAAACTGAAGACGCATACATATGCATCCACACTTAAACATCTACTAGTGTGTCTAAAAACAAACTCCAGCTCTTCCCCTTTAAACCTGCTCACCTGCACCTTCAATTGAAAACACCAGTGACAACTCCATCCTTTAAGGTACTCAGGCTGAAAAGCTTGGAGTCACCCTTGATATCTTATTCCCTCACAACTGACAATCAAACCCTCAGGAAATGCTGTAGGATCCCCCTTCAAAATGTATGCAGAATTTGACCACTTCTCACAATGTCACCACTATGACCTCAGTGGAGCCACCCTCTTCCCTGGATAACTCTCACTGTCTCCTAAACCTGTTCCTGCTGCTCTCCCGCCTCCTACAGGCCTTCCCAACACAGCCGCCAGCAGGGGCCTGTAAAAATGGAAGGCAGGCCAGGTCACCGCCCTGCCCAGATCCCTTGCACGCTCCCATCTCACTATGAGCAAAGGCGAATCCTTCCCAAGGCCAAGGAAGCCCAAGATGACCCTCTCACAACCATCACTGCCACTCTGACCTCTTTGCCCACACTGGCCTCCCTGCTCCTCCTCAGACACACCAGACACTCAGACACCAGACACTCCTCCAGGAACCCGTGTGCTAACTCCCCAGCCTCCTTCCAGGCTTTGCTCAAATCAAACACCTCCTCAGTGAGGTCACCCTGACTCCCGTAACCCCACGCCTGCACTCCCAAACCCGCTTCACTGGGCTCTATTTTCTTTGTTTTTTTTCCATAGCCTCATCGTCTTCTAATGCAGCTGGATTTTATTCTTTATTATATCTATTGGCTGTCTCCCCCTACTGGGATATAAACTCCCAGGGGGACAAGGATCCTTGTCTGTTCGCAGCAGAGCAGACCCCCCAGCCTGCGGCATAGTAGGTATGCAATGCACATTTCCTGAATAAGTGAAAGGTCAGAGAACTGCATCTCTGAGCCACTGAACCAACATCAGCAACTTCTCTTCCTCTAGAAGAGAGAGAAATTATCTTGATGTGCTTTAGCCCCGTCATCAGGTCTCGATTCCTGGAAGCTGAGTGGAATTCCTGTCTGATACCTCTGTGAAGACCAAAGATACTATGTTTTATTCTCAGACTGCAGTAAGAACTGGGAACTCCCTGCAGACACCATGGTACTCAAAGCCCTACTAATGAGCCAAATGATCACCTTCCCCAGAGCTGAAACTCACCTGTGCTCCCGGGAGCAGAGAGACAGGTAGTGAGCAAGCTATCGTACTTTCATAATCACCTCTCAGTGACTAAAAGCTCCCTTTTGGGGATGGCAACAGACTTTGGAAAACCACTTTAAAGAAGGAGTTAAAAATACATACCTTCAGTGACGTTGGATGTATATGTTTTTAAATATATAGGACACAAGTATTCTGTGGTATTCCTGCAGAAAATATACATCCTGAATCTAATTATGATGAAACAGACAAACTCAGGGAGGCCTTCTATGAAATAACGGACCTGTACTCTTCAAAAATGTCAAGGACATGAAGGAGCAAGGCTGAGTGACTGTTCCAGACTAAAGAGACGTGACAGCCAAATGCAACACTGCGGGATTTTCTTTTGCTACCAAGGACGTGGAGATAACTGGTGATATTTGAGTGAGTTCTGTAGATAAGCTAACAGTAATGTATCATTTAATTTCCTTATTTCAATAATTGTGCTATGGTTACATAAAAGAATGTCCTTGTTCTCAGGAAATATCCCTGATGTTAGGGATAAGGGGGCATCATGTCTCCAACCTACTCTCAAACAGGTAAGAAGTATGAATAGATAGAAAATTACAAAACAAATGACATTTAGGGAATCTTGGTGAAGAATTTACAGTATTTTTTGTGCTATCCTAATGGCTTTTTTGTAAGACTGCTATTATTTCAAAATAAAGATTTTTTTTTTTTTTTTTCGAGATGGAGCCTTGCTCGGTCTCCCAGGCTGGAATGCAGTGGCACAATCTTGGCTCACTGCAACCTCCACCTACCAGGTTCAAGCAATTCTCCTGCCTCAACCTCCCCAGTAGCTGGGATTACAGGCACCCACCATTATGCCCAGCTAATTTTTGTATTTTTAGTGGAAACAGGTTTTCACCATGTTGGCCAGGCTGGTCTTGAACTCCCGACCTCAGATGATCTGCCCGCCTCAGCCTCCCAAAGTGGTGGGATTACAGGTGTGAGCCACCACACCTGGCCCAAAATAAAAATGTTTTATGTGAAAAATGTGTGTGTGTGTAATATACACAGAGAGCTGGAGTACATGCATGCACACACACATATGCCCAAGAGAGAAAGAGAGTGCTATTTGTCAAAGTTTCCTCAAGTCCAACACTTCCATAACTTTTTTACACCTACCCACTTAACTTCAGGCCAATCAAATATTTACTGAGAAAATGACTCTCTCATTAAAAGGTCTAAAAGTATTCCCCTTCCAAAATGAGAAGAAAAGAGGCCGTGATCTTAATACTAATATATTGACTAAAAATAATATTTTCTCTAACAATATAGGCATGAATAAAATCTATACTTTTATAAAATAAGAAATAAATAATAATTTGCTGGTACAACCACAGAATATGTTGGTCCCCTTTTCCCATGCAATGAGGCTTCAGGGGCCAGGCTTCCTTTCTTTACAAGGGGTCATCTAAAATGGACTTAGGCACACGTGACAGAGGAATAAGTGTGACAGTCTGAGACATGACGAGCCCTCAGAAAATCTTAGCTGGCTCCGAATCTTTCCTCAAAACAGGAATTCTCTGCACCGACGCATCACTGCCACCTTTACCCAGATCCAGCTGTAGCCATCTGCTTTTGCATCTGTGTCCTATCTTACTGTGACGCACAGCACGAAGGGAAGCTGGCTCCCCCACTTCCCCTGCTTGTGATTGCCACCCAAACACATGACTTTCATTATCAGTCTTGCCTTGAAAGCCACTCACTCCAGCCTCTGCAGCCAACTCTGGATGCCCAGCAAGTTGGCCCATGGGCTGTTGCCTTCACGAGAACATAGTGTGGCTGTGTCCACCCAGCTCATCCATCTTCATTCAGAGGCTCTCTTGGGCCTGTCACTTGGAGCTGGATGTGTCTCGGACACCCAAGCTCTATGTCGGAGGACAGAGATGGCAAGGGCTCCTTCCAAATCTGGAGTCTGTATGACCGGAAGGTGGGGAGGTCTGGCGACTCAGCTCTTTGGTGTAGACTGAGGGACCAGCTACTACTCAAAGAGTGATTCCAAGGCCTGCTGCTCCTTGAGCCATGTGGATCCCACTTATTGAAACAGAGAATTCTCCAAATGACCTTAGGAATGGATGCCTTGGGAACGGGTGGAGAAGACAAAGGAAAGAATAATGACACAACTTGGGCCACCTTGATATGTTATTTCTGATTAAAGCAATTGATAAGAAAAGGGCAGGTCAGCCCTTAGGTCTCACATGATCAAGGCACCAAGTAAGAAAACCAAAGGTTGTTCACAGCTAGTTCACTCTGTACTAATTAGGACTAAGTTCAGTTGCAGGAGTTTACTTTAAACTTCCAGAGTTTAAACAGTCCTATGGGAGGTAATAACCCCCCGTCCTCTCCAAGCAAGCCCAACAGTCAGCAATTTGTGCATCTTCAGACTGCAGAGGGCTGCCGAACAGAATCCTAAACATGCATGGAATGAAGGTAAAGAATAAGATCTCAATAAATTTAAATGAAATCTTTTCCATTGTTTTAAGTGGAAACAATTACACTATCCCGTAAATCCAGTCAAAATACAGAGTACCTCTGAACCCAATGTACAAACATAAAAGCTGTTGTCTGGTGGTTTAACTGACCCCACAAATTTACTTTCCTATTATTCATCAACTTAAAAAGTCACAGGAAACAAGAAAGAAAAAAGACTCTGATAATGAAACATCTGTGTATCAGGCAAGACTTCAGTGATATGACCAACTTAGTAACGAACATGCTAGAAGCCCAATACTCACCAGTATGTGATACACCCATGGAACAAACAAACACCTGTACCCTGTGAATTTAAAATTAAAAACAACAATAACAACAACAAAGCCCTCAACACATTCAGTTGTGTGCTGGGGCTTGCTGCAGTGGGTTTCCAAAGGCCAACTGTTAAATTTTCAGAAAGTTTACGAGCCAGGGTTGTTAAACACGGCCATTATTAAAAGTTAAACTGAATAAACTTAAAAATAAGTAAATTATATTAAGATAAAGGTAATAAATACTCAACACTCAGAACTTCCTAATTATTTTACCATACTTTACTATCATCTATGCTCTTAAAGATATTTAGAGCTATTGGAAATACTAAACAACTGTGTGCTATTGTGCGTCTCTTCCTAACTCCACATGCAGTGATGTCTCATTGGTAGCTTGAAATCAGACATGATGAGAATATTTACACCAAGGAAATTTGCAAAATGCTACAAAAGTCATGCCCCCTCTTTCAAAGAGTTTGTTGTTAAGCATTAGCCGCACACCACTGCTCTAGAACATAAACCCCCAAAAGCTGTCACCTCTAGGGGTCATGCCATGTGCTCAACACAGAGATGGTCCCAGGACTCTATTAGGAAGAGGCAGGGAAGTCTCTCACTAGCTTAGAGGCTGAGTCAGGTTACTGAACCTCTCTTTCTTCATGTAAAGCCTGTAGAAGAGTATCTGGCATATAACAAGTACTAGTTACTAATAGTTCTAGCTTATACTTTGGAGGGGTGTTACAATGCAGTGGTTTAAACCCAAGTCTTAGGAGCCAGACTTGCGGGTTTAAATCCTATCTCTGCTATTGTCAACTATAAAGCCGTGAGCAAGTTCCTTAACTCTTCTATGCTTTGTCTTCAAAAAAGTAAAATGAGGATTAAAAACAGTAACTATCTCACATGCAATGACTCACAGTAACCAGCACATACTAAATGCTCAATGAGTGTTAGCTGCTTTCATCGCTATTACCTGAATATTATGGGTATTCTTCTTTTAAAATCATTTTCAAAGGGAGTTCAATTACTACATTCTTTAATACTAATTCCTGTATTATTACACCTCACTTTTCCCTAAACACACTATTATCTACTAGAGAGGACTGCAGAGAAATCTTGCTGCTTCCAAAATTCGAATTAACTCCTAGAGTAAAAATGGACCATGATAAAAGTGAATAAATAAACCATGGAAGAGATTTCAAAACAGGAATGACTAGAAGGTGGTTACTTTGAAGGAAATCCAGCTTATAATGAATATCTAAGTTCAAGGTTTGAGGCAGAAGGGATCTTTATAATCACATCTCAAATATAAAGACAAAACGAATAAAACAGAACACATTATCATGTGCGACTTCAAAGAAAACCAGTGTTAAAAGGGCATCAACAGTATATATTAATAGATGAACCTAGTGTAAATGAATAACCGTAAACAGAAAGTCACCTCTTAAAATAAAAATTTTACCCATAACAATTGCTACAAACTGCATCTCACATACAGTACAAATAAGCTTATGATAAAAACCACTGAAGTGTCAACGCTGTGTCTATACTTCCATATTTAAATCAGCTCCATTTCAAAAAAGGACTTAAGCCAGGCAAAGCCTTTGGATTAGAATTTTTGTGCTTTCCTTTGCTAATCACAATGTCCTCTGTGGCAAGTGTCCAAATGCAGAAGACTAAAAGCCCTTCGTTGCACCCAAGAAAGAAATCAATGGCCAAACAGTGCTCATGGGAGATATAAGCTCCCATGTTGAACATTCGCCACACCCTTTCCCTTCTTGATTCATCCCCAGTTTGCTCTCCAGCTATGCACAACATGGCCTCCCAGAGGAGGTGGTCAAGGCAACCCACACTCAGTGAGCTGACTTCCAGCATGGTCTCCGAAGCCCAGCTTCCCGGTTCCTTAGCGCCATCAGTGGGAGCAGAGCGTATCGCATGAGCAGCAGCTTCACACCTGAGCTGGATGATGATGGTGGTTTCCCACACATCAGTTCTGTGCATCCCAGCCTTCCCTCTTGTCTTGCCCTAGTTTCCAGCACCCCTTACCAAACATTCAGGCCATGTATGCTACCTACAGACCAGGAGAACCTGCCAAAGGCACAAAGTCAACTGCAGGAATCAAGAAAAAGCTCCCATTTTCCTTGGGTACCCTATAGCTGAGAGGCTTGTCCTCTGTAGGACACATGTCCAAGGCCACCTTAGAGACCACTAGGGCCCCTCCATGCTGCCCTCTCAGGGGTCCTCAGCCAGGATACTATGGATCTAGGGGAGAGAGGAGGAGCCTCTCCTGGAGAGAGAAGCAAACTAAGATGACTAGTCTACAAGCATCAGACCAGGTTAGTTTGGAAATGACATGTAGAAGACCACCTGGACAGGCTAAATAAATAAAGGAATAGTAAAAAGAACTATTGAAAAAGAACAGGGAAGCTCTACATGCACCAATATGGAACAATCTCCACGAAACTTAAAAAAAATAAGTTTGATTGAGATATAATTTACATATATAACATTCACTAATTTTAGGTGTGCACTCTGATGAGTTTTAATACATTTGGCCATTCAACCACTATAATCATGATCTTAGAATATGTTCAGCACCCTAGAAAGTTGCCTCATCCCTCTTTGAAGTCAATCATCACTAGTCAATCATCACCAGCCCTTCCTCCAATCCCTGGCCGCTGAAAACCACCAATCTGCTTTCTCTTTAGTTGGTCTTTTCCAGAATGTCATGTAAATGGAATCATCCAATAGGTAGCCTTTTGTGTCTGGCTTCATTCACTCAGTATAATGCTTTCAAAAGTCATTCATGTTATTGTGTGTATCATAATAACATGATATTGTTATTGTTGAGTTGTATTCCATCCGGGACAGCTGGATTTTGTGCAGATTTACCAAAATCTGTTCCTCCATTCTGCTTTTGAATACTTTAAAAGAAAAAGTAAGCTTTACCACATTGTGCACACAATATACTACTATTTGCATAAAATAAAAGGAGGTAAACACACAGATTTCTATATTTATTGACAAGCTTTTGAAAGACACGTAAGAAAATGGAACCGCGGTTGTCTTTGGGAGAAAAAGGGAATAGGTGAAAGACATCCTTCCTTTGACAGCTTTTTTTTTTTTTTTTTTTTTTTTTTTTTTTTTTTTTTTGAGACGGAGTCTCGCTCTGTCGCCCAGGCTGGAGTGCAGTGGCCGGATCTCAGCTCACTGCAAGCTCCGCCTCCCAGGTTTACGCCATTCTCCTGCCTCAGCCTCCTGAGTAGCTGGGACTACAGGCGTCCGCCACCTCGCCCGGCTAGTTTTTTGTATTTTTTAGTAGAGACGGGGTTTCACCATGTTAGCCTTTTATAACCATTTAAAAATTTTAACTATACACACTACTGATTCAAAAAATAAACAAATTTTAAAAGTTTCAAAAAACCTCATATCTAAGGTTGGCATCCCTTTCTGCCAAACCCTGCAACATTTTTTTTCTTAGCTATTTCTTTGACTTCTCAAGATGACCCAGAGATTTAGCATGTTATTTTCCAGATAAAGAAGAAACTTTTGCTGTTTTTCTTTCACCTCTTTCTCAGAGTTCTTATTAACTCCAATTTAATCTCCCTTTCTTAACTATCTGTTTCTTAAACAAGAAAAAAAAAAAAAAGCCTTGATCATCTCTGAAAACCAGCATCCAACACTCTATAAACTCACAGCACGTAATATGATTGAAGCCATGGTCCCAAGGCATTTTGTTGGATATGAAAACGGAAAGAGGCCAAAACACCTGGGAAGATCACAGGGTGTGATCTCTCAGGAGACCTGGTGGCCAGGGTGATGTCCCACCCTTCGCCAGGCCTGGATGAGCATCTGCCCACAAAAGCAAGGAAGGAGCTGCAGTCACTTAGGTTTCAAAGTTCCTTGAAAAACCCTTCAGGAACATAAAAGAAAAATCTCATGAACATCTGCAGCTTCTCAGAAAAGCCGATGTGCATATTCCCTTGTCTCATGTAGACTGTTTTGTTTTTAATAATAATCCTGTTATTGGCCTTCTTGACAGTGTCTGACACATGGTTCTGTTCAAAAACAGTTCCCTGAACGCCTCTAGAGGGTGTCACTGATCCTCACAGTAGGGAATGACGTCACTGCCCCCCTACTCTGCCTGGGCTTCTCTGCCATCCCTGCATCAGACTCAGAACTGTTGCCATCGTTTCCCTGGTCCTGAAGAGCCTGCTTATTTGCCTGTCATGCATAGGCATTTGATCTCACAAAAGGCCTGTGCTCTCAAGGTATTGTGCAGGATTAGAGGATGTAGCACAGCTGTCATCCAGGTAAGAATGCATAAACCAGAAAACGATGGAGTAACAACAGGACACCCGCATTTATTCTTTGGCATAGGCCACGCATCCCAAACTCTCTTCTCTATCATCTCAAGCCATCACTTCCCAGCAGTCGGTCCAGACAGAGGCGAGCAGGCCCCACTCCATATCAGAAGCCTTTGTGAGCCCACACTCTGGCTAACCCAATTAGTTACTCCAACAGGGTTCCACCTGACAAGTAGGAGTCAGGCAGCATGGAACAAGCTCCAAGAAGTCAGGAAGATGACAGTGGCAACCCCAGGGCCTAGGACAGTGGCTGCCGCTGAAGATGTTCAAAACCTGTGGACTGAGCTTTGAACAACAGCAAAAGCCTTCAGCAGGCAGGATGGGGCAAGGCACATCTGATCAAAGCGGAGCATGGCCAGGGTTTCCCAGACTGGGCCCACAAGGTGGATTTCTATGGCACATAGGCATGACTCCGCAAAATAACTCTCGTATTTGAAAAGTTGTTCCCGGTCAATTCCCCTGCAGTCCTGGTTGCATAGGGAAGGAAGTTCCAGTGTGGTGCCCGTATGTCTTTAAGCCTTCCCTAGAACTTGATCATTTCCCATTCTAACACGTGAATGGAGTGGGCACTTTATCAGCAACTTTGACAAACAATGAAATCCAGCTAGACTTCTAGGACACTGTTATGTCTTCAATATATATTTTTATAGTTACTTTCTGTTTTGGGGACATGTTGCATGGTTTTCCGCTTATAGAAAGGTGAAAGTTTCTGTTTTAAATTATTTTATTTGAGACCAAAAGTTGGCTGATTTAAAGAGAAAATATGAAAGAAAATACCACAGGAAGTATGAGTTTAAGACCAAAAAAAACATAAAAATCATGCAGGTAGTGCATGGTTCTACATGAATATGACACAAACCAGGTCTCTGACTTCTGTGAGCATAAGAACCAAGGCAAAGAAGAGTAAGCAGAAGGTTCCAGGAGGAAAGGGGCAGGTCATGACAAGAGCTGGGGCCCAGGGGATGTGGTGGCAGAAGATGGGTCTAGAAAGGTAAGCACAGGCAGGGCATGGGGAGCCTGGTGCTGAGGGGAGGTGCTGGGCTTTCACCTGTGACTGTGAGATCCACTAGAGGCCTCCAGCCTGACTGTCTAGTGGGAAGGGCCCCATCCCCAAAACTGGGCTGGTCTGGGGGAAGAGGGAAGATAAGCTGGGGTGTGTGAACTCTGAGGCAGAGAAGCCAAGGAAGCGGCTGGAGCTACCTCAGCTCTGCTGACCACAGTGAGGCCCTGAGAACGTACCTGCCCGCCCCCGCCAGGAGGATGTGCTGCCTTATCACAAAATCCTATACCCTCCGGAGGCGCCCCTCAAGACGGTGAATGGAACAAAGCCTAGTACAAGACAGCCTGGAAAACAGGTGTTAGCCCACGCGGTCTTCCATGATAAAGTCACTTATCACCTTATATGGAAAGAAAACTTCCAGGGAAAAGGAGAGGGAGGAAAAAAAAATTGGAATAGGCTTAAAGAAAAAAAGAAAAAAATACGTAAAGATAGCCTAAACAAAGCAGGCCCAGCCCCTCATGCCGGCCCCACTGTCTGCTAGCCATATGGTGTGTGATAAGCCAGAATGCTTTTATTTATCTTCTTTGATTTGTCCATAAAGCTGAGAGCTGGCTCCACTTCTACTTGCAGTAGAGACTGCATCCTGCTCTTGACCCCTGACCAACACCCCCCAGGCCCCAGTTCCTGCTCCAGGAGGCGGCCTGGCTGCCACTCCCATTCCCCCCATCCTTGCTTCCTGCCTCATCTTCCATAGCTGTGTTCCCACAGCCAGTAAGCCAGGGGCGGTGCCTGCTGCCTCCCCTGTGGACAGCTAGCCAGGCCATTAGCACTCATCCTATGGGTGCACTCTGCCATTTGCCTAGTCCTCTGCTACAGCCCAGACAGTAACTGGCAGAAATAAACATTCTCACCGCTATAGAGTATGGCTATAAAGTATCAGCCACCTTGAGTGTTCCTTGGCAACAATGTTGCCTCTTGAACCATAAAGGCCTCAGAGATATGTGTCTATCTGGTGTATTTCTCCGCTCCCACCTCCTTGCATGAGAAAATGACCAAGCAATCACTATATCCAAATAACTCTAGGTCCCAATTCACTAAAGCAGGCCTGCTCTTTTGCTTTCCCTAGAATGACCAAAATAATCACATCAAGGTCTGTGCTGGATCTGCACTCCAGAGCCCTGATCTCAGCCTCCAAACTTCTAACCATCATCTCAATCTCTCTTCTTGGCAGCCAGGTTTTGCTTGAGTGAAGAAATGCCACTGGTTGGGTAGAGGAAGATCAGCAGAGTTGAATCTGCCAACAGGATGCCAAGTTAAATTTAAATTTCAGATAAACAACAAAATGTTTTTAGTATAAGTATAACCCACGCAATATTTGGGACACACTCATACTAAAAAATTACTCATTGTTGATCTGAAATTCAGATTTAATTAGGAGTTCTATAGTTTTATTTGCTAAGTCTGGCAACCCTAGATATCAGAAAGTAGCAGGACCAACCCCTTGCACAGCCCTGATCCTCCCCAGTAACCCTCAGGGCCACCACAGAAACAGCCCTGTCTCTGGCCTGCACTTCACTATTGCCACTCCCTGAGAGCACTTTGCAAAGGCCTGCAGGCTCTATGTGGCATCTCATAGCCAGTACCTTTGGTAACTAGAACAAACGATAACTTCTCAGCCAAAGCAAGAAGTTGCAAAGAAACCTGAAGGAAAGCTTTTGTGAATAGACCTAGCAAGAAGCAGCCCGAGAGAAGATGTCCTGTCCACAACAGGTATAAAAACACCAAGAACAGGCATTCAAAGGCCTGACAGTGTTTGCAATATGAGCCTGTACTGCGCAGCCTCACACCCCACCAAAGGCACCAACAAGCCAATGTAATCTAAGACTGAGGGGGTGGGGTTGTATGGCTTAACAGGCTCAGGAGCAGCTTTATAAATGGCCAGCATCCCAAGCTCCCAGGCAGCTGGTCTGGGCAGGCCCCTGCAGGAGTCCTGGCAGAAGACACAGCCCAGCCCCACTGAAAAGCATCTGAGAGGCATGGACTCACGGGCTCTAGGCCAGGCCAAGTGCCATGGGTGTGTGGGGCATTTCTCTATATACAGCCCTGAAGCATCTAGAAGCAGCTGTTTTTCTTCTGCTCTGGCACTAACAGGAGGACACTTCATCTCTAATCTGCAGACTTTTCAACCTATCAGTCAGAAATCCAGTGGCTAATAAATAATGTTAGGTTGAGCTATATGAAATTTCCATTTTTGTAAGTCAAAAAGAATATTAGCAATTATATACAGCCCAACCAAATAATAATAATTGGGTTGCTTTCTATTTATCAGACACCATTCAAGGTCCTTTAAGTAAATTCATTGTGTAATGTTTAATCCTGAGGACCACCTTTCAAGGTAAGGATTACTGTGTCCATTTCAGAGATGCAGAAACTGAGACGGGGAGAGGTCACTACGTGCGTCCAGCTGGATACACACTGGATCTATGTGTCTCAAAAACCCACGCTCGTTCCACCCACCATGTGGCCTGGATTAAGTGCATTCTTCCACCTCCTCCACTCTCTGACCCTGCCCCTGGGTCAGTGTCTGGCCATTCCTGCAGCATCAGGCACTGCCAGGACTTCCACCCTGCCAGCGCCTGCTGCAAGGGCCACTCTGTAGCTAATCAAAGCCTGGCCTCCTGAATTAGCAGCAAAGTGTATTTAACAAACAATTTCAAGAGGAGAAAAACATTTGCAAGTTTATTTAGAGTGCGAGGGGAAAGGTTGCCAAAAAATGCATTCCTAAAATAAATAGAAAGTAGTCACAGGGGAAAAATCTAGTCCAATCAGTTTTTACATGTCTTAACTGTGACCATGAGCTAATTTGTAGTAGACCACTGAGAAAGGCATCAGGTGCAGTGTGATCCAGCATCACTGCAGACCCAGAGGCATGTGCTTCCAAGGCTCTCCTCTGAAAAGACTACTGAGCCTTATAGAGGGGAGAGGATGAGAAACCTCTGAAAAGAACAAGTCAAAGTCAGGGACCATCACTGGTCTCCTAGACTACCACAACCCCCCTTAAAGGCTGAAATCAACACAGTAAGATAAACAAAAGGGCTGTCAGAGGCCAACTTTAAAAGAAAAGAAGAAATGGATACACTCCTCCCTGTGAAATAAAATTTTGGAAGAGCATACATAATACATAATAAAAGTAGTTTCTACCAGCTCCAAATGAACATCTGCAGAGATCAAAGTTTGAGGATAAAAAGGAGGAGAGGACTGACCTTCACATGGGCCACGTAGTGACGACACGTCTCCTCCATGTAAGTCAGCTGCAGCTTCTCTGTGACCTGACCCACCGTCTCTCCCAGAAGCACAAAGTAGACCCTGGGCAGCTGGCCCTTCTCCTTTTTGGCCACGTCAGCCGTCAGAACATAATTCAGGCCTGCCAATAAATGAGAGGTCAAAATGTCAGCAAGGACAGACACACTGTCATGAGGCCACCTCTTTTCCTCATCACGGGATCACATGCACATCTCATACGATACCTAGACCCTTCCATGGCAGGAGACTGCAGCCCCAAGCCGAGACTTGCTCAGAGAGCAGCACACAGCCAGAGTGCTCAAAGAATCGAGAGAGAAGCAAGATGTCCTCTGCCTTTCTAATGACTCTCTGTGTGTCATACTTCACGACTCTCCCTGATTTAAACCTCATGCCATCATGAGGTATCAACTGAGCCAGCAATATGCACATCAACAATGAGATGTATCCAACACAGGTTAGTGTCCTGACAAGAAAAACATCATGACAAACGTACAGAACATTACCAGAAGCTGTGAAATTATCAAGGCTTTGTGTAACACTGACTTCTATAAAGCACATGGTTTATGCCCAACACAAGGGAACCATCTCGTCTGATAATTTTAACTCATCTCAACGAAGCTGAGTCATGCTCTATAACCAGTACATGGACTGGACCATGTGCCCGCCATCGTTTACTGAGCACTGACTATAGGCAAGGCACCGCTGTAGGTAGAGGGGATACACCAATGAACAACGCAGGCATAAACTCCTGTGTTCAGGTAGTTTACATGCACAGGAACCCAGATGAAGGCTGGAGTTGCCTTCATTCCCAGGTAGCCGAGTATGGTGATCAAACATTTTGTAGTGCCTATCCTTTCAACAAAACTATGACCACGGTAGGGCCTGTACTGAGGTCCTCTCCTGCAAAGAATAACTCACCCACTATACCTGAATGTGTAATGCCAGATGGCAGAACTTCTGTAACACAGTCTTGAATTAAAAAAAAAAAAAAAAAAAAAAAGAAACAAAGAAAGAAAAGATGATCACAGTATCAAATGCATGCTAGATAAACCTGAAAGGATCTACCTCTGTTATTTCAGAGTCAATAAGTAAATAGATAGGTATGTATTTCATTATAGAAATACGACTTTAGTGTCAATACACCTATTTTACTGCTTTTCTGTGCCAGACGTCATCCCCTCTGTAACCCTTTTTATTTTTTAACTGTTTTGGGGATTCAAGGAAATATGTTATTTTTAAAGTAAGAGAACAGGAATCTCTGTACCCGGAATGACCAGGTGAGATGGCTGAGCAACAGAAGGCGGATGACCCAGCCCCGCCCTGTCTCCACACACCTCTCTCTTAGAAGCTGGGGGCTTTGCATCAGTAACAAGCAGCCCCGAGCCCACTGGCATTTAAGTAAGTGAAGTCAGGCATTAGGGAAGACTCTGGCTTTTAATGACATCAAAGGGATCAGCCACCAGGGGAGGTATGAACAGAGAGAGAGGAAGGTGACCTGAACGGCATTCTGCACCTGCCGCAGGGCATATTTTTGATGCTTCTAATGGCCTCCCTGGGCCTCTGCCATCTCAGGGATCTTGCCATGCCGAGCTGGCAAATTCCTAGTCAGCAGAGCCGTCTGCCCCAACTTGTTTAACACCAGCAAACAGCTGACTTACAAGGCAAGGCTGTGTCACCAGAAGGGACCTGAGACCTGGATACTCTCAGGAGGTGCCATTATTAAGAAGAAAATAATGCATATAGGAAAGTGCTCCCACACAGAAAACACTGGTGCCTGTGCAAGTGTCACACACCAACCTCAACAGGGACAACAGCAAGAAAAGTGATAGATTCAGACTGGCAAAGCTTTGAGGCAATCCTGGAGACCACTAAGCTCAAAAACCTTCATTTTTTAAGATGAGGGAACTGAGGCTCCAAAAGGGAACAAGACTTGCTCCAGGCCAGAGAACCACCCACCAAAGAGCTGAATCCAGAACTCCCTTAATCTCTGGTACCAGGCTATTCTTGCCACATTTGTTCTTCGTGCATGTTGTACATTACTTGACCAAAACCTCCCATTTTTTTTGAATGCATGGATAGCAGGTCCAAACAAGTGTAGAGATCTGGCCAATTTACTTTCTACTGATCACAACTTCCCTGAACAACTGCCCAGAAGTAAGAAAGGTTAAATTTAAATGAAGAGAATTTCCAAGTTTGTTTAAGCAAGGTCATGGCTAGAGATGCACATTGCTGGAAGACAAGCCAGAGGCCACAGTTGAGTGAAGCAATGTGGTGGAGGCAGCTGCTGAGCAGACTCTCCTCGGGGTCCCCTGACCAGCCTCCTTTCCAGGTGAAAGAACCACAGCTGCCTTCCCTCAGGAAGGGAGACAATGGAGAGAACAGCGAGACTGGACTATCTTGCCGGAGATGAACTAGCTGAGCTCAGAGAAAACCTGGGTGGAAAGGAACACAGGAAGATGGAACGGATGGTATTGCTCCCCCACCCATATCCTCTTGGCTTTTACCATTTCTCTGTTGTCCGGCCCAAATTGCAACAGCAAGTGACTGCCTCTCTTCTCCTGAGGGCTTTCTCTAGTGGCTCTGTCCACGTGCATGGCAAGCCAGGAGTGCCAGGGAACTCCAGTCCCCAGAGCAGCCCTCCATAATGCAGGGCCCCAGCTCCCTTGCCCCTTGATGGGGGGTAACTCTGGGGCATGGTCTACACTGACTCCCAGGGTTCTCCAGCAGGATTGAGCTCCAGCTGCCCACAGTGGTAACCTGCTCAGTAATACACCCTCTGTTTGTCTGCTCTGATGGTTAATTTTATGTGTCAACTTGGCTGGGCCACAGTATCCAGCAATCTAGATGGTCAAGCAGCAATCTAGATGTTACTGAGAAGGTATTTTTTTAGATTAGATTAACATTTAAATCAGTAGACTTTGAATAAAGTAGATTACCCTCCAAAATGTGGGCAAGCCTTATCCAATCAGGTGAAGACTTTAAAAGACTAAGGTTCCCAAAAAAATAAACTGCTTTTAGACTGCTTTCAGACCTGAGCTGCAACGTCAACTCTTCCCTGAGTCTCCAGCCTACTGGCCTGCCCTGAAAAATTCAGACTTCCCAGACCTCATAATCTCATAACCCGATTCCTGAAAATCAACCAACTAATCCATTTCTTTCTCTCTCCATTCTGTTTCTCTGGAGAAGCCTGAGGTCTGTAGCTGCCTTCCTTTCCTGTCTCACTGTCCCATTTCCTTACTGGTACTTCTTGGGATCATTTGTGCATCAACCACATGCACTCGGATCCTTGACCCAGGCTCTGTTTTGGGGAGAACCCATATTAACACAGGGTAAGTCAGGAAAAGCGAATAAATTCAACCTGCAATGTGTGCCAAGCACTGTGCTAGGCAATTTACAAACACCAACTTTACTCCTCCAAAGTTTCATCTCACTGCGGAAGTACTGATCCGGAAGTACTGATCTCTTGCAACTCAAGGGAGAGAGAAACAACTCACAGTTCACAGAAACTGAGCTGAGGACAAAGCAACTGCTGCTCCACTCAAGCAGGGTGTGTGCATGCCAGCACATTAACCTTTCAGATTTCTCTAAAATGTTAAAACATACAGTCACAGACACAACGAATTATCCAATTCACCAAGTGCAATCATTCTGGAAGCATTTCATCTCTAGAACTGCCTACTTAGTACTTTTCCTTGATTTAAATTTTGACATTTTAAATTACCCCAAAGGAAGTTAGTTCTATAACAGACTCTCTCCTCTAGAAGAAAGCAAGAGTCACAATGAGAAACCCTGCCTGAGGAGGCAAGAAGAAATGCCGACCACTCATTCCAAAGCCCTGAGGGCAACAGGTAGTTTTACCAGCACCCACTGGTAAAGGGTCTGGTGGAAAGCGAAGCAGAGGACATGTCCAGGAAGCAGCCGATCAGCTGCCTGGGCTCCGCGGTCAGGGCCCTGGGAAGGTGGATGCATCAGGCTGTCTGAGTTGCCCACAGCCGGCCCTGATGCAAGCCAGCCTGGCCAGCCCCCGTCTGTCCCTGGAAGGGTGCTGGTTCTGATTAGGGCCTGCTCCAATAGCACATTTCACATCTTTAGGTTTTTCCTTCTGGCAGCTTGTGTCCCTGCCATGTCGAATGATGTCATGGTGATGGAAAAGCTGATCAGCCCCGAGTAATACTTTCAGCCACCTCCCTGCCCTGCCCCCAGCTGCTTCCCGAGGGGGCCCCCTGCACGGGCCTGGGCCAGGAGGGAGCCAGCTGTCTCTCATCAACTCTGGCTCTGGTCTCTCCCAGCAAGTTTTGATTAATTCCCGCTCTCCATCAGAACAAGATTTCAGCTGTGAAATTCTAACAAATTTTCCTTCCCAAGTTACTCTGAGCTTCCCTTAGAGTTTCCCATGAGAGGGGGAAACTTTACTAGCTTTCCTAAATTCTGTCCTGCAAAAGAATGAGGTAGTAATTATTAGACTAGGCTACCCATTCCTCACCTCAAATGGATTTACCTTATTATCCCATTTCGATGCTACTCAAGAGACCAGAAGGAGCTCAGAGAATGCTGTGTGCAAACATTCTCCCAAGCAAAAATGCACCCCTAAAGACAGAGGAAGGCTTTGGAAACAAGTCACCTGGTTTCAATCCTATTTCTATTAGTGTGGATGACCTTGGTGCCATCTCTCAGGACCTGGGCTCAGTTGTGTGTCTGGAGGCAGGGCAGGTATTCCACTTGCTCACAGCTTTTTCAGGCTGAGAACCATGGAAACACGGGAGCACTGGGTCAGAGTGCAAAATGCAATCACTCAGAGAGCGTCCCTTCCTGGTTTTCGTTTCACACTCTGGTGAGAGCCCAGAACTGCCAGCTTGATTCCCAGCCTCCAGAGATTGACAAGTTAAGTTTAGGCTTCAGCCTGGCCAGTGAGTAGGTACAAGCACCGCCCATGGGTAAGGGGCAGGGTCCCCTTGGGCAAAGCATTTACCACCTTCACCTGTGCTAGCTAGGAGGCTCCAAGAGGCCACAGGCTGTTTCCAGGCCAAGAATGAAGAGATTAATAATACTATTAGGGACAGGCAGAACTCCTATTTTAAAGTACTTTATGAAATATGTTGTAAACCTATTCCTGGAGGAGCCCACAGTCAGAGGGAGAAGTCTGTGTCTGGGTCCCAGTGCTAAGCACAGTGCCTGCCACACAAGGGGCCCGGAACTCATCTAGAAGAGTGAGCAAGGGAGCAGCTGGTTGTTTTTGTCCGGTCTGCCTGCCCCCCTCCCACTAGGATGCCAGCTCCATGAGGGCAAGGACTTTGCCTGTCCTGTTCACTGCTCTGTGCCCCAAGCTAAGTAGGGTGTCTGGCACTCTGTAGGACCTTGATTATTATTATTTTATTGAATGACCCAACAGGGATTCAGCAACTCGGTGTAACTGGATGCTCACTGTGCTGGTTTATGAAGCTGTTGTCCTCAGCTCCAACCTACCCTTCCCTACTCTGCACTGTGACACTGGGACTGGAACCCTGCAAACCTCATTTGTTTTGCCAGAGGCTCTCTGTGAGGCTCAGCTAATATGAAGCATCGGAGGGAGCCTGCAAGGCTGGAGGAGGGCAAAGGGACTCGCTCCTTCCTTCCTGCTTCCTATTCCTAGCAGCTTATCCCAGCAACAGTTTCTCATGGCAGCTGGTCCCAACAGCAGTTAATTCTAGTTTTCAGACTTCCCCCCATTCTCCCAGAGCCAGCCTCACTGCACCCCCTCAGAGAGATCAGCAGCACCAACCCCTCCTCAGAGGGTCAGGTCCTAGCTCCACAGGGCCCCTCCTCTGAGCTCACAGGTTCTGATAACCCCAAGGAAGTGTTTAACCCCAAGTATAACCTTGAGCAGTGTTCTCAAATGGAACCCATCTGGAGGCTTGTAAAAACACAGATGCTGCGTCCCACCTTCAGAGTTTCTGGTCAGAATTTGCATGTCTAACGAGATCCCAGGTGATGCTGATGCAGCTGGTCTGGGACCACACTTTGAGATACACTGGTGCAGACCTGGAGGCGGCAGCTGCTTCCTGTAGTTACTCCCAGGTCCTCCATGACCTGTTTAACCCATTCCCAGTGCTAAATGTCTTCTGTTAAAATAACTGGTATGGTTTCTGTTTTCCTGACTGGACTCTGCCTGTTTCAGAGGCCAAGGCAGATTCACCTCCTACAGAGAAAGTCTGTATTTCCTACAGTATTTCCAGAGGCCACAGCAGCTTGTGTCCCGCTAATGAGCTGGTCCTGAATACTCCCATGACCAAGTAGGCACTGTGGTCTCCCATTTCTAAAGCAGGAAATGAAGAGGCAGTTGGTGTCCCTTCTCTGTACATGGGCTTGAATGCTGCCAGTTAGAGAAGAAGAAACTAAAGGCACAAGACTAACATTAACTGCTTATGGCTCTCAAAACCATCCTCAGAGGGCAGATCATGTGGCTGAAGATGGCAGCAGATAAATACCACAGAAGATACCACTTCTGACAGTGGTACCTAGCCCACCACAGGTATCTGTGTATTGCTCTGCCCAAATGCAGCCATCCTGCTAACAAACTTGGCCCAGGATATGCAGCCATTGAGAGGTGCCTGGAAGGCCTGCCCAGGGCTGGCACTCATTCACCAGGCATTCCATGGACAAAGTCATCATCCACATGGTTCCTCTGCAGCTGCCAGCACAGAGAGTAGGAAGGCTGGTAACCTGGTGTCCCAGTCGTAGGTTCCTGATGCGGAGGCCTGGAGATGACACAGAGTTGGCCAGCACCCTCTGCTGAACCTGGAGGGGGGTGGAGGGTATCTGTGTCCTCGAAGTGCCCATCCTTCTGCCATCTGAAGACTGACCTTCCCAACTGTGCAGAGCCAAGAGGCCGCCTTCCTTGCTGAACTCTAGGACACCTCACCCAGGGCTGGATCCCCACAGCTACCTGACCTTTCACCTCCACCTCATTTCCTATCACATTTCCATAAGGCCTGCCCATTTTTCCCTCCCCAAACTCTCCATTTCGCTGGCAGCATATTTTTTGGCAGATTTCTGCATTTCTCTTTCTACTGCAAAGATTGAGATATGAATGCCAGAGAAAGTGACAGAAACATGTTGGGGATGAGTAATTTTCTGCATTGCCTTGTTATATTGAGATACCAAAAGTCTCCAGCTACCATCCCCTTTAAGTCTGATTGTCGGGGAAACACACCCTTAGAGTGTAAAGGAATGTTTGACTTTATCTATGAACGCATATGGCAGATGGAGGATAGGGAAGGGAAATTAATGGGAGGGTGCACGGGTGCTGAATGGGCCCCACCTCACGTCGGATATCAGCCAGGTTGCTCCGCATTGCCCACAAGGTACAGTACAAGATGCCATCAAACTGCCTGCCTCTGCCACTTTGCCCCAACATTTCAGAGGCTATGGCTAAGCCTAGACCTTCATTCTAATTGTGCTTAGCAGTCTGTGAAAGGCTCACGCTAGATGGGGCCCCAGAAAGAGCCACTGGTCGGGAACAGCATGAGGAGGCACCCACACCTCCTCTGCACTCAGCTCATGAATCTTCAAATCAGAGTTTGCTCCACCACTTGCCTCATGCTCTGAATCACTCTTGCTCTAACTTGCATCTTGGTTTCTTCTTCTCTGCTTCAGCTACACCAATTTACCTTCACTTTCACAGCAGCGAGAAGTGAAAGCTGTCTAATACTGCTTCAAGGCCAAAATAGTAGAAACTCTTTGTAACTCCCTTTAGAAGCTCCATGAGGACAGGACTGTCATCTCCAGTGCCCAGCACATGTGGATACATAATAAGTATTTGTCAAATGAACACACACAGAAACGATCAATCGTTTGCCCTTTCTGAGAGTTCTAGAATAGTTCTCATTCTTATGTGTATCAAAATTCACCTTCATTCTTTAAAAATGTTTCTTAACAGAGTCCAACTATATCATGAGCTGGCATTGGACAGAAGACAGACCGCCTAATTATGTGGAGGATACACGAGTCCCAGAACTATGAGAAAGCTTTTTTCCTTAAGACTGTAGTATCTTAAACAATTAGGGAGGTGGTGAGAAACAGTTGTTAGAAAGCAAAACTAAGTATCACAAGATACAAATTCAACTCCTGGCTTCAACAACAGCTGTGTGATCTTGAGTGAGCTGCTCTTTCTCACTGAGCTACACAAGAAAATGTTGTTAATCCTCCCTCACTAACCAATTCCCAAGTTTTATTGTATGGTTTCATTCAATGTTGAAATTTCTAAGCTCTTTTTAAAAAATGATATAAATAAATATGTTTAATCGTTGAGCTCATTCAATATACCTAAAGATCAAGAGAAATTGCCAATGAGACAGTTAGCCAAGAAGGATGAACATATTAAATAAGGTAGAACATTTGAGGTGTGGCTGAGGAATGAACTAGCTCATGTAAACATTTTTGCATGAGTGGGCGTGTGTGCACACATGTCTGCTCCAGAGCAGTGCTTCTAAAACTTAAATGTGCATGGGAATCTTGTGGGGCTCTTGCAAAAATGCAGATTCTGATTCAGAAGTCCAAAGTAGGGCCCAAAGTCCTGCATTTCTAACAAGTTCCCAGTGATGCTGACACTGCTAGGCCAGGGGCTACACTGTGAGTAGCAAAAGGAGTCACTCATGATATTAAAAATATCTAAGAACGTCAGTAGGTCCAGGTCCCTGCTGATGTTTTTGTTTGCCTGAAGTTTTTCTTTCTATTATTAAATCAGCCTTTTAAATAAAAATGAAGCACCTAGTAATATGCATAAAGCTCCAGATTCAGTTCCTTCAGGTGACCACGTGCTCTGAATTCTAATCAACAGTGGCCCTATCTTGTTCTGGGGTTTAATCCAGCCTCTAGAGCTAGGCTAGCAAGTCAATTTTCCCCAGACAAATGGCAGGGACAGTTACCAGCTGTCAGGACAATGCCGGCCTCTTTTCAATTCTGAGCTGCCAAAGCAGCACCCCTCTTTTAGAAACCTAAGCCTCTGTAACACCAGAATCCCAATCCCACCATCCGTCATTAGAGACCGTCTTTGGTCTCTAATTCCATAGTAAATGTTATAAGCCCCCTGACATCTGGCTGATGCTACAAGCTCAATGAGGAGCCTAAAAAGTCCTGTCACTTCTGCTTTCTGACTGCTCCAGCATTCCATAAGGGCCAGGCTCCGGGCATTATATCTCCACCAGTCCCATAGGACCTGTGGTCCAATGAGGCTTCAGTCTGGCCCTCATATTTGGAGAAAGAATGCTTGGGGTCCAACATTATTTGTCCTAGAGCTGGAGGTTGTGTGATATTAGAAACATGTTGAGGCCGGGTGCGGTGGCTCACGCCTGTAATCCCAGCACTTTGGGAGGCCGAGACGGGCAGATCACTAGGTCAGGAGATCGAGACCATCCTGGCTAACACGGTGAAACCCCGTCTCTACTAAAAAATACAAAAAACTAGCCGGGCGAGGTGGTGGGCGCCTGTAGTCCCAGCTACTCGGGAGGCTGAGGCAGGAGAATGGCGTGAACCCAGGAGGCAGAGCTTGCCATGAGCTGAGATCCGGCCACTGCACTCCAGCCTGGGCGACAGAGCGAGACTCCGTCTCAAAAAAAAAAAAAAAAAAAAAAAAAACATGTTGATAAGCAGGAAAGGGAAGGGGAGGAACCTCAGAAGGAAAGGATGTCCAGCCTGTGTGCCTGCTGCCTGCAAAACCAGCTGGGAGGAACAGCGACAGGAAACATCGGAAATATCCCACCAGCCCACTCCAGCTAAACGGGTATCCTGAGCCCTGACTTGGTGGCTCATTACCAATCTCTCCTGGAACGTGTTTGCCACGGAAGCTGAAGCAGGTGGTGACGTTCAGGCAGTTCACAGGCTGCTGTCCGTCGTGACACTGAGGCGCCGTGATGTTGATGGAGCCCGGGAGGAAGATGGCGACATCCATCGTAATGACAGGCCTTGCTCTGCAGGGCAAGAGAGGAAGGTGACTTAGTCATAGTAAGGAGCAGCTCTCAGAATCAAACAAGAACTAGACCAACAGGATAAATCCTAGGCCTTCAACCCAGGATTTACTTAAAGCATGAAATATCCCAAGAGAGAAGGGCTAGTATGTTCTGTGAGCATTTTTTTCTGATTTTAGAAGTGGCATATTGCCTAGTAAATTAATAGTTAGCTTCCCAATAATAAAAGTAAGTTTGTTAATAAAACACATCTGGTTGAAGCCATAAATGAACCACCAGATGCTGGATAATTATTTAAAATTTTACCAATTAAGTTCCGATTTCCATTTTACTAGGGAGGTAAGAATACATTTAAGAGGATTTCCTAAAGCAGATGCCATGATTCGAGAAAGAGATGCATACTCAAGGATTCCCTCAAGCATTTGCTGCCATTATGAGCATGAACTGCAATGTTCTAGCCCCATCCAGTTGGTCAAACCTCCTCCTTCATTTACCACCACCAATTCATTGGGTATTTTTCTAAAAGAACTTGATTAGTAGAGTCCCAGCTGGTAAGAAATCAACCTGCCCAGTCTCAAAACCAAATGAAACTCAATAAATAGCCACACTCTCCTCCCTGCTGTGGACCATCCCCCAGTGCTTGATGAATGGACAGCACCCCTGGGCTCCCCAGAGACATCCCACAAAAATTAAGAGTAAATAACACCATTCTGCTCCCACTGCAGACATCTGCTCAGGCAGCATTCACCTAAGCTACCACTCGACCTTTTCCCTCCAGACCTCACAGAGGAACCCTTTTACCTCTAAGGAGCCCCAGCCTTCACACCACTGGGGTGACATAACAAGATTAAGGGGCATTTGTGGCTTGAGAACAATGACCCCCCTGTGTACAACGATCCCTCAAAGAGAGCCCAGGGTGACAGGGCGGATGGGAATGATGACCCACACCAACTCCAAGGGAAGAAAGCGTTAAGGAAAATCTGGGTGCACAAAGGAAGTGAAGAGACACGAGGCACAGATGGGGTGAGGGGACTCCACTGCTGCCACCATGCTGGGAGATCGGGTCAACAGAGAGTAGTGGTGACAGATGCAGTGGAACTGCAGGACTCCCAGAGCAAATCTGGCTGCAGAACAAACGGAAGTCAGACAATAGCAGTGCCTGAAAGAAGGCCAACACCTTAGTCTTTCCATTTTCTTCTGGGTTCATCCTTATAGGATACTAGAAATAAATCAGAAAGTGGATATCTTACCCCTGGCCAGTGTGATTGTGCAGACGCCAGTGGACACCCTATAAAACCCCATTGACCTTTCAACAGCCAGCTCAAATGTTCCCACCCTGAGGAAGCCTTCCCTAGTACCCCTGACAGTTAGGCATCCTCCCTCTCTGTGCTTCCAGCTCTATACACACACCCCTGGCCCCCACTTACTAAGGTGAAGAGTCATTGTCTATTTCCAAACCTGCCCCACCAGCCTGCAGCACCCTGCAAGGGCTGGGATCCAGTGAATTCATCCTCTCATTCCCATAATAAATGTGCAAAAACCCTTGTTAATTAAATAAGTACAAATTTTACTCCAGCCCAGGAGACTGAAAACCACAAGTGTCCAAAGCCTCACAGATGGACAGAGGTACCATGGAGAGCCAGTCTCCACCCTGCATGGTCCCTGACCTGCCTGGTCATGGTACAGAAGAAAAGCCTAGCTTACCCCATCATCCCCAGGGGCCACTCATCAGGGAGGAGGCCAAGTCCTCCTCTCACAGAAGAGCTCTGCAGAAGACAGGGCAGCAAGCAGGAAACAGACGTGGGCAGCCCAGACACAGTGACCTCAGTGGAAGTTGGAAAAACAGTATCCTTTGAAATGGACCACAGGGACCCTCACAGGTACATCTCCTTCCCACAGCTGTCAGATCAGTTCCCTTCAACCTTTCTGTTTCAACTCCAAGTATTGTTTTTGGATGAAGAAAAGCCCAGAAATCTTTCAGGGACCTCTCTGATCACTTCCTGTGACCTCCAGTGGGAGAGCACCGTGTGCCTATCACCCTGACACAGGACCTGCCCCGGAGCTAATCTGGGGGAAGCAAACTTCCTGAGGGCAGAGTGGGTCAGCTGCACTCCTGGGGGCAGGGGAGACTGCGTCTCACAGTCCTGCCTACAAATGTGCCAGCCTCTGAGATAAAAGCAAAGGGACACCCAAGGACAGCACCACAAGTGCTTTCAGGGCTTTTATTTGTTTTAAGAAGCTGGTAGCTGGAACACTTCTCCCTGATGGCTGACAGTTCAAATCCTGACACTTCACTTCCAGGTAAATAATACAACCAGTTGGGATGCCCTTTGATACGTTGCTCAAGGTGCCTTGGCCTTCTGCAAGGCAAGGACAGATAAAGAGCCTTCACCCCTGGTGACATTGTTAGGCTACTAAGCCAGCCCTGGGGCCACCTACCTCCAGGGAGCTAATTTGGGGTCATATAGTTGAAAGCCTCAGTCAAGTTTTCTCTTAGCTGCAGCCCATAGCATTCCTAACCCACGCACCTCTGGCCTCCTGCCCTTAGGAGGGTTAGAAACAATGGGCAGTACGTATCTATGTGTCCATGTACATGCATGGTCTCCTAGCCCTCCCTGCTTTTCTAGTCCCACCCAAAACCTAAAGTAACTCAAAATCTAACTGTCAGTTAGGCCAGACCGAGCCAAGCCCCTACTTAACACAGTCAGCTGATGCCTCCAGGCCTTCTAGTTCACTGCTGCTCAGCTGAATCCTGGGACTTTATCAATGGCTGCCCCTGCAGACACCCAACCTGCTGGGTGTCTCCCATGCTCCCATGCAGCATGCTCAGCTACCGCTTTACCTGCCCCACCTTGCTTCCTCTCTGAGGGGCTCTAGCTTGTCTTTGAAGGCTTCCCTGCTCTCCCTGATTCCCTTGTCCTCCTGGAATAGACCAGGGTGGTCACCCTCTGCTTCATCCTCATCCATATCCCAAACTGAACCTTGCCCTGACCTTATTCCTATCTTGGGGCCTGGCTCAGAAGATGAGGGCCCCTCACCCTCAGCCTGTGTACTGAATTCTATCACTCTTACCAACCTCATCCCCCCATCCCTCATCCCTGGAGCAGCCTCCTATCCTCCCTCTTGTCTCTTCAACCTCTCCAGGACCCTTGGGGTTAGGCATAGGGTCAGGGCATCAGGGTTCACATAGATGAAGGTGAAACCAAGGGTGAAGCCCCTCCGATCTCTTCCAAGAGGGTAAGGGACTTGGGAGACCAGAAAATGGCTCAAAGATGTTCTTGGCCTAATCACCGATCCAGAGCCTCCCATCCTTTAAACACCTCCCTGAACTACCTGCTGGTCCCATTTGCTCCTTTGCAGCCAAGCTTCTGGAGAGGCAGTCAGGAGTCACTCTCTTTTCTTGCTTCTTCTCTCACCCACCTACTGCCATCTGGCTTTTGCCCCATCACTTCTCTAGAGCCACCACGGCCAATGGCACCCCTGACCTCCCCCTGCCACCTCCGACAAGTCCCAGGCCTCACTCTGCTTGGCCCTTCTGCTGACTTTGATGCCACTGCCCGACCAAGTAACCCTGCCTTATAATCCTCATAGCACCTACCACCATGTGGAATCACCTTCCGTTTTATATTAATAAGAACTGCATGTCCTTGGTCTCCTCCCCCATAAAATGGGGATAACACCCCCACTCATGTCATGGATTGTTAAGAAGACTAAGAGTTATCATGTGTTCTGTCAACAAGAGGATGGACGAACAAACTCAAGGATATTCAGTCAATGGAATGCTACTCAGTAAGGGGAAAAACAAGCAACATGCCAACATGAACAAATTTCAAATGCATCACACTGATTGAAAGAGGCCAGAAACAAAAGAGTCCATAGTGTATATTCCCACCAATGTGAAATTCTAGAATGGGCAAGATGGATCGATGGTGATAGAAGTCAGAACAGTGGTTGTCTATCAGGAGAGGGGTCTGAGTAGACAGAGGCACAAGGAAACTCTCTGGGGTGATAGAAGTATTCTTTATTGTGGTGGGGTGGTAGTCACACAATGTATGCAGTGGTCAAAACTCATGGAGTCATACACTCAAATTGGTGCATTTTATTGTATGCAAATTCTACCTTAATACAGAAAGAAAACAACAACAAAGAATGAACACACATGAAGTGCTCACACCGTGCCAGGCAGGCGGTAGGAGCTTACCAAACATTGGTTGCCTATGGCTCCCTGGCTATAATCTAAGGTCACAGCCTAGGTCAGGTTCCCCATCAAATCCCCGGGATCTGATGCATGGCAGCATCTCAGCAGGTCAATGTACCTTAGCTGAATGAATAAGAGAATGGATGATTGTGACCACAACATCCTTGCATGCTCCTCTACAGCTGTCATGGCCCAACCACTCTTCTTGGGCCTTCTCTTGGCCTCTTGTTCAGGGTAGGGCTCCCCAGGCTCCGCTCCTAGGTCTCTTCTCTTGATATGTGCTCTCCCTGGAGTTCTTCTTGAATAACTTTACATTTGTCCCTGTTGAGCTCCAACTCACCAGATTCAACCCTCCATCCCAGGCTGGAGTCTGGGGTCTCCCACCCATTGTGTAACTGCCTCACTTTACTTTACCTCCATATGTGAGCAAACTCCTGGAGAAGGCTGTCCCTCACCATGAAGAAGAGAAAAAGAAAATCCTCTTTGGATTGAAGCTCACAGCAGGAAGATTTAAAAATACAAGAATGATGAGAAAGCAGAGTCTATATGATGGACCTTCAGCCAGATGGCCCCGGTTTTAAGAGGGCCTGTTGGTCCTGGTGTGGTGGCTCACGTCTGTAATCCAAGCACTTTGGGAGACTGAGGCAGGTGGATCACAAGGTTAGGAGTTCGAGACCAGCCTGATCAACATGGTGAAACCCCATCTCTACTAAAAATATTTTAAAAATAGCCAGGCATGGTGGTGTGCACCTGTGATCCCAGCTCCTCAGGAGGCTGAGGCAGGAGAATCACTTGAACCCAGGAGGCAGAGGTTGCGGTGAGCCGAGATCACACCACTGTACTCCAGCCTGGGTGATAGAGCAAGACTCCGTCTCAAAAAAAGAAAAGAAGAAGAAGAAGAAGAAAAAAAAGCCTGCTTTCAACTGTGAAAAGTTGAGGAGTGTGTTTGTTTTATTTGAGAAGAATCCTGACAAACCAAAGTAAGACGCTCAGGATAGTGAAGAGAGCAAAGACGACATCATGAAAGCACTAACTAGAGCAACCAGCTTCACAAATCTAACCTCAATCATTTGGAGCCACAAAAGCTGTTTTATCCAGAGGAAGGGCTGATAAAGAAAGTGAAAATCCAGTCACATGGGAAATAATTACAGGAACCAAGGAGGCCTTATCTTAGTGAAGTCACCACTTGGGGGACACAATTGCCCCCTTCAGATACTAAAGGGCTGCTATGTAAAAGACACAAGACCGAGAAGCAGAATTTTAGGGAGGCAAATTTAACCCAATTTACATCAAACTTGCTAAGATTTATTAAGCAGTTAAACCAGGCACTGTTCTGAACATTTTACACATACTGCAGGTGGTCCCTGACTTATGATGGTTCAACTTACGATTTTTCAACTTCACAAGGGTGCGAAAGCCAAAGGAATGCAGCACACTCCTTGACTTACCATGAGGCTACATCTGGACAAACCCGTCCTAAGTTGAAAATACCGTGTTTTGACTTTGAATGGGTTTATCTGGAAATAACCCCATCCTAAGTCAAGGAGCATCTGTATTGCTGTCCTGGCCAACAGAGGAGAATCCTGAAACAGAAAGGTCAGAGCACTTGCCCAGGAAACTCACCTAGTAAGGGCGGAGTCAGGGCTGGAACCTGGCCACCTGGCCCCTGAGTTCACATTCAACCTCAAGGCTCTTCTGCCTCTTTAATAATTCAAGATTTAATGTTCCTGGGGCAAGCGGGTTCCCTTAGAAGTAACTGGGCTCCCACTCGTGAGGCATCTCACTCAGAACAAGAGGCTATGTGGCCCTGCAGTGGAGACCAGCAGAAGGTACTGCTGAATAAGAAGGATCTGGGGTATGGAACTACATGGCCTCTGGGATCCCTTCCAGCTCTGAGATCCTACTAGTCTATTTTAGAAAGTTCTGCCATCAGGTTATTAACAAAACCTAAGAATTGGCTCTCACTCCAAAGTGTAATTCTGCCTCCTCTGACTCATACAGCTAGAAATATTTGGAGAGGGTTCACGGGTGGTGGCGGCGGCCCACTGGCCTTTGTAGGAGAGATCCAGACTGCACGGGCCTCAGCAAGCTCTGGGCCTCAGCTCATGTCCTTCACCTCTGCTGCCAACAGGGAATGACGTGCTGTCTAACGGGTAGGAGGCTCCCGGTCCCCAGGGTGCTGTGGACTGACTGGAGGTAAGAATGCAGGGTGTACAGATGAAGAGATAAAACGAACAGTGCTTCCCAGCACCCGCAGGAAATAAAAAAATATTTGTATGGCACATTATGGAAGGTTCTTAGCCAAAGGCAAATAGCTTTAGGGCTTAAGAGAGTTAGGCTACCCCAACCCCTACCTAGAAGCTCCCAGGATGCTATCATCTCATACCTGCAAGCCATTCAAGGCCACAGATAGAAACTCTGGGATAGAGAATAATTAGAATGAGAAAATAAGGTAGCATTTCAACTTACTAAGCACCTCCAGCCTACAAGGAACAGGACAGAGGAAAGAGCCCGTGAATGGCGAATGGCTCCATCCCTCACCCTGAACAGCACAATTCAAGGAGCAAGAGTGAGGCCTCTCACCTGAGGAGAACCACGCTGTCGGACATGAAGGCTCCAACAGTGACATCTGAAAATGAGAAGTTTACAGCGTTCAGAAACTTGCTGAAGCCCACACCCAACAGCTCCCTGGGAATGAGCTCACAAGGATGGAGGCCCAGCCTTGAGGCCAGAGAGCCCTCTGACGGCCACCTTCTGGGCTATACAATGATCTTGTAAGAACGGAAGCCACACTCTCCCATGCGGCAGCCAATCCCTACGCAGGCTACTGGGGCCTTGAAATGTGGCTGGTCTCAGTCGAGAGGTGCTGTGAGTGTAAAATACACACCACATTTCAAAGACCTAGTACAGAAAACCATTAACTACCTCACTCATAACTTTCATATTGATTATATGTTGAACTGATAATATGTTGGCTATATTGGGCTAAAACAATTAATAAAATTAACTTCACCTTTTTATCATTTTATGTAATTACGGGAATATTTTAGATTACACATATGGCTTATACTTCTTTTGACATCAGTGAATTAGAGAAAGACATACCTAGAATTCAGTGACTCTTGGAAAATTCTCTAGGTTCTGAAGAACACGGAATCGTCACCCTCCACCCCTCACTCTATGTGACCTGAGTATCTCATGGTATCCCTGTCTGTAAAATGAAGATAATTATCCCCACGGCCTTCTTCAAAGGCTGATAATATTTCATTACATTTAAATCAGAAAATATTTATTAGTCATTATATAATATTCATTAAGTACTCACTAGATTTATAGTAAATATTTACTAAATATATGAAATCAGATATTTAAGTCAGTAAATTCATGAAAATACTTGGCAAGCTATAAACAAGACCCTGGTTTAACCAGTAATGTTTATTCCTAAATAACTTTAATTTAGGAAGTACTTACTCTTCCAGTGGTTGTATGCCTTTCTCCCTACCACCCCAACCCGGCAATATAAATCCCTGGCCGTGGGGTTCCCACTACTACTTCACAGAACCAAGTATCTGAGTCCAAGAGGGTCCGAATCTGCACATCACTAAATGCATTGAGCATCTGTACGATGGCCTCATTAAGGAAAAACAAATAGCAAATCCACAAATTATAGTGTTCCTAAAATTTCTCCACTTGGGTGTATTTATCAATTTTGTTCTTCAATAGTCTTTTTAAATTAGCTATATGTTTAAAAATAAAAGAACCTGACGAATTTGTCAGTTTCCCTTATGAAAAACACAAGATCAGAAATTCAGATCCATTGTGAACTGTGAACACCTTGCTCACCTGACATTTGCAGAAAAGCAGCTGAACCACTGGGAAGCAGCTGAATCCCCGTGCACTGCAGGCTCTGGGCAGCCCCTGACATTGAGTCTCAGCATCCTTGTCTATAAAGCGGGGAAAACACCCTATCCTCCTTACCCACTGGGGTCACTGTGAGACGCATATTGCATGTGGAAGCATTTTGTACATATTAAATGCTAAACCCATATAAGGTATTATCTGCGGATGGCCACAAATTGCCCAGAACAAGAACTGCTTTCTCAAACTTACAAAGGCCCAGGAGGGTCTTTCTTGGGACAAAAGCTTCAACACTGACTTCTTTCTATTCCCACACTTCCTCCTGGCTCTGCAGTCTTGAGGAATTTCCAAAACTCCTATCTGTACAAAGGTACACAACGTGGTGTCCTCATACAAGACTGCGTTAGTTTTCTTAAATTTTAGTGGAAAGAAAGATTTCTCAAAAGCAAGATGACTACAAAATTTAGAGAAATGTTTCCTGAATTCCATGACCATTCTGGATTTTTTTCAAATTCTTACTGTTGTTTCCTCACCTGACCCCACTCCATCTTGAAACACCTGAAGAACCACTACTCCACCACCCAGGCAATTTGACCTAGGCCAGATATCACTTGGGATTGGGTTGGAAATCATGTATTTTTATCCAGTTAGCCACAACCACCACAGGCATTAATTAACCCTAAAGTCAAGCCAGCCAGCCTTGAATGGTGAAGGTCTCCTTTGTCCACACACAAGAGGACGTGGTTTTCTTTTCACTCCAAATCTTTCTCCACCATTTTCTTTCAAGAGTAGGGGCGGGGAGTGGGGGCATATGGGGGGGTGGGGGATGCTGCTCCTTTTCCTGCCCAGAGTAAGAAGCCTTTGAATGTGGTTAAATACAAAGGAAAACATGAGGTTTCACTATTCACCATTTTAGATGTGGCCAGTGCGATTTTTCGTCATTAGAATCACTGCCACAGAAACCACTATAAAAATCCACCCTCCTGGTGCTAAGCTCTTCAGAGCAGATCATTTTAAAACCCCAAAATAAACGTCAACATTATTTTCATCTTAAAATTGAACACCAGGCAAAACACCCTATTCTATCGTGTGAATTGTCGTAATTCTAAATGGATGTAATGATTGCTAACCAGACAGAAAATTATTCTACTTCATGCATTTATCTTCATTTATCTCACATGCCTTTAAAGAAAAACAGCTTACCAGGATAGCCATTTCCATCCATATCAATGCCTCCCGATATGGACTGACCAAACATCCGGAGCACTGGATTTATCTTCCGCCCAGACAGTTTCTGAAACAGATAATAGGGAAATGGAGTCACAGGAAAAGACCACTGTCACAAATAAGAACTGTGACTGCTTTATTCCAGCTTCCCTTGACGCTCAGTCTTAAAGTTGTTGAAAGAAAAAAAAAAAAGAGTAATCCGAATGTGATCAGCAAGTCTTTAGCAGACAGTTGAAGACCACACACTCCTTTATTATTACTTGCCTTGGCCAAATGTCATCATTTAATTTTCTTTCTAAGTTCTGTGCTAATGAAAAAAATCCACCTAGACTACCATGATAATGTTTTGACATGCTGAAGTTCAAAATGGATACAGTTTAACTTCCATTTCTAATGGAGGTTCTGTTTGTTTTTACACAGGGGTAGCTGGCTGAAATTCTAAGAACATATTTAGCTTCTATCTTTCTTCCCAAATACGTACTAAATATTTAACACTCTCCTCCTAAGAGGCACACATTACAGAGTCTTTCCCTAGACAGACAGGTAATTAACGTGTCTAGCTGGAAAAGATGGCCATGTGGAAACTACCTCTCTGTCCAGCCAACCAGAAGATCTATAGATTCTGGAGCTTCACAGACAGGAGTGAACAGTTTTACCTAGTAAATCTAGAACTCCATGGTCCTGAACCTTCTTAAACTGTAGGAAATCAAAACAACTCGGCTGAAGAAGATGCCCTCCCCTCTAGAAAACAGCTCCCTCAACCAACTGGAGTTCGCAACTTCACCATGGGACACGCTAGCATCTATGCTTACTTTATATGTTTTTTTAAAAATGAAACTTTCTCTCTTTTTTTTTAAGAGATAGAGTCTTGCTCTGTTGCCCAGGCTAGAATGCAATGGCACATCACAGCCCACTGCGGCCTCAAACCCCTGGGTGTAAGTGTTCCTCCCGCCTCAGCCTTCCAAGTAGCTGAGACTATAGGCATGCTCCAATATACACAGCTGTTTTACTTTTTTGTCAGACGGGGTCTTGCCATGTTGCCCAAGCTGGTCTCAAACCCCAAGTCTCGAACAATGTTCTTGCCTCAGCTTCCCAAGGAACTGGGATTACAGCCACTACTCCTGGCTGTGCCTACTTTTTATTCATCACTAAGTTCATCACACATCCACACAGGCAGCACTGATTCAGCAATATTTATTGTACAAACTGCCTTTGTCACACTGAAGCTGTGCATCAACATTCATGTGGCGCAGTTCCTCACAAAGATACTGAACTTCTTGAATCAGAAAAGTCCCATCTTCTGGGATCTGACCTACTCTTTCTGCCTTTATCTGCATGGTTCCCAGGGGAGGCTTACTTCCTGATGCCCTCACTGTGGAGGACAAGAGAAATGCTTTGTTTTCAAAGTACAACAGAACCAGGTTTACCAGCTATCTAGGGGCTCCCTTTGACTTTCTTTCCTTATCCTTCTCTTTCCTGAGTCATCCTGCAGAGAAGTCACGAAAGCAGGGAGGGGGTACTTTCCACAGGATCTACAGATGGAGGCACGAAGGATGCCCCCTGACCCCCAGCAGCTGATAACTGCAAATTACCCTCCTAGAAGTGATCAGAGAAGGCTGCTTGCCATCCTCGGTTAAGCCATCCAACAGGAAATGTGCAAGCACCAAAGTACAAATCAGAACACTGTAGGAAACACTGAAGAGAACCCTACATCCCACATGGCTCTGTCTAAACAAATATGCATGTGTGTCTGTGCATTTCTTAAAAGCCACATTTTGAAGCAGACCCTCTCAGCTCTGAAGTCCAAGAACTCTAGCAGCAGCCTGCCCCTGGATCTACATTTCTAAGGTATGCTGTGGCTGGGACGAGGGGGAGAGTGAAGGGGTGGTCCATCTGGGGGTGGTGATGCAGGCTTAAGTTATCCCACAGACATCTGCAGGCCATTATGCTATAAAGCCAAGAAGATAAGTCTGCCCAGTGCTAATAACCCTAAATGAAAACCAGGAGCCCTGGAAACCTCCGCTTGACCAGGTTTCTATGCAGTGTCCCTTCCAGCAAGAGAAGGATCACAGGAGCCGCCATATGCCCAGAGGGCTCTTGCATTGGGAAAGGCACACAAGGATCTTAAAATCAACACTCTCCGTGGTAAACTCAAGAGAGAGAGTTAAAGAGCAATGTGGAAGAAGTGTGGGCCCTGATCTCACAATTTACCCAGCAGAAATAATACCAATCTGGGCCAAAGCAAAGTGATTCCATTGCCCAGAGTTGTTTCTGATTCCTTCCTCTAGTTCACCCACACAATGCCTGCTCTGTCCAGGACCTGGGCCTGCAAGAATCTGCCATTAAAAGGTTTTGTTTTTTCCTTTTAAATCACTGCCCTTATCATACACATATTAGCAGTTTGGAAAAGTATAATCATAGTTGCTTCTTTCTTTTTTTTTTCTTAAAAGTCCCAAACCACTTCTCTTTGTCAAAGCAAAGGAGCCAGCCTGCATGCTGACAAAGGCAGGCTGGTCCAGCTGCTATCCCTGCTTCCTACTAAAGACACTCCATGCTAACCACAAGAGTTATACTGTGGTTCTCTACAGGGATTCCACCCAGCAACCAAACAAAACACTGGAGGGCCCCAGAGGAGGGGAAGCCAGGGTCTCTCACAGGTTGCCTCACTGTGTGATTAGCTTCTGAGGTCCAGGAAAACAAGCTTCCCGGAGGATGCGTGGAGAATGACCCTGACCGCTGCCCGAGCATGGGGCTCCTTGGGTGACTTTTAGCTTGTCACACTGGGAAGAGCATCAACGCCCCAGCCTAGGGCAGCTCTTGTGACTCAGATGTGGCCCCCAAACTGTGCCTAAAGCTCTCTTCCTCCTGCCTTGTAGG
The DNA here is from genome assembly GCF_043159975.1 of Macaca nemestrina. Lineage (NCBI taxonomy): Eukaryota > Metazoa > Chordata > Mammalia > Primates > Cercopithecidae > Macaca > Macaca nemestrina. Next base: position 100,698,126 of record NC_092126.1, on the reverse strand, counting down.
CTGAATCACCAAAGTTTATTAATCCCCTGTTATGTATTTCTAATGAAAAGAGGATGGTCTGGTTAGATAAATGCCCCTCAGAGAATGTACGCCTCATGGCAAAATAGTTTCCATATTCGTAAGTTTTCCTACTGAGTTTCTGAGTGTTCCTTTCTACAATGTGGAGTTGAGGATGGTGGTTACGATACAAGTTTCAGGCATCAGACTGGCAAAGATTCCGTGGCCATACTGCCACTTACGACCTTGGGCAAGTTAAATAACCTCCTTGGGGCGTAGTCACCTCATGGATAAATGGTGGATAATAAACGGACCCATCTTATATGGCTGCTGTGAGGATCAAGGGTAAAGAAAGGGCAGAGTAGGCACCCAAAAAACAGTCCCTCCTCTTCCCAGTGCCTCCCAAAGCCCTGTCTCCTGCAAGTGAGGCACTGAGCTCAGCAGGAGGCCAGCAGACAGGGGATCTGAGGCACCAGTGACAACCAACCAACCCTCCACCCTTAACTAGTTTATCTCTATCTGCCACAGGACAATTATTCATGTAGAAGTTGTACTTGCATTTACATGCTGCCTCTTAAAATTAAAATACAAATATATACATATGAGTAGGAAGTAGTTAGCATGTAATAAGTGTACAATAAATAAATATTTGTTGATTGGAAATTTCTCAGTGTGTGTTCCCTTCTGTCTCTGACCCACTGGGAAAAGACCAGAGCCGGTGCCACTCCACATGCAGACATCCACAAATGTCCTGACAATGCTTCTGCTGAGAGCATGACTTCCTTTTTTCCCATGGGCTGGGCTTGACACCATCAGCAAGATTGAACACCAAGCTGATACGGCAAAAAACAGAACTCACCACTTCCATGTTCCCAAGTATAGGGCACAAGGGCAGAGTCCTAACTGGCTCCTGGTTTTGAGGCCAGCTGGGATGACAGCCTGTGATCAGTTTCAGGCCCCTCCACCATGGACCATTGTCCTTCTAGATATATATTAAAATATATCCCTTTGCCTTAGCATAGACGGTTGACAAAGTAGTCACCAAAAAGAGAAAGCTTCCTTTCCTTTCTTTTTTTTTTCTTTCATTTTTTTTTTTATTATTATTATACTTTAAGTTCTAGGGTGCAGGTTTGTTACATATGTATACATGTGCCATGTTGGTGTACTGCACCCATTAACTCGTCATTTACATTAGGTATATCTCCTAATGCTATCCCTCCCTCCTACCCCCTCCCCACAATAGGACCCGGTGTGTGATGTTCCCCTTCCTGTGTCCAAGTGATCTCATTGTTCAATTCCCACCTATGAGTGAGAACATGCAGTATTTGGTTTTCTGTTCTTGCGATAGTTTGCTGAGAATGATGGTCTCCAGCTGCATCCATGTCCCTGCAAAGGACACGAACTCATCCTTTTTTATGGCTGCATAGTATTCCATGGTGTATATGTGCCACATCTTCTTAATCCAGTCTGTCACTGATGGACATTTGGGTTGATTCCAAGTCTTTGCTATTGTGAATAGTGCCGCAATAAACATATGTGTGCATGTGTCTTTATAGCAGCATGACTTATAATCCTTTGGGTATATCCCCAGTAGTGGGATGGCTGGGTCAAATGGTATTTCTAGTTCTAGATCCTTGAGGAATCGCCACACTGTTTTCCACAATGGTTGAACTAGTTTACAATCCCATCAACAGTGTAAAAGTGTTCCTATTTCTCCACATCCTCTCCAGCACCTGTTGTTTCCTGACTTTGTAATGATTGCCATTCTAACTGGTGTGAGATGGTATCTCATCATGGTTTTGATTTGCATTTCTCTGATGGCGAGTGATGATGAGCATTTTTTCTTAAATAAATGGCTCTAACTCTGAGTAAGAGTTGAAAATTATCTTCTTTAGGAAAAATGCATCCCTGAGTGTGAGCAAACTTGGGATTCTAAGAATTCTTTTTTTTTTTTTTTTAGTATTTAATAAGCAATATTAATTGTATCTTTCACAAAAGGGTAGGAAGGCCAAGGCAAGAAAAACGTTTTTCTTTGTACCTCCAGGGCATGGTGCATAACGAAGGTTCCAAACATGTTTGTTGAATGAATGTATGAATAGTTGCCATATCACTCTCACACCAATTACCATTGAGTACTGCGGGACTATCCCACTGGCATCACCGTGATAGATATAGACCGCCCCTGCGAAGTCGTCCTCCTTGGGTGCACCAATGGCCACATCTGAGGGTAGAAAAACAGCTATGGGTTAAAAAGCCACATTAACAATATAAGTGCAGCTTCCCTAATTCTGGTTATCATGTCTGAGTCCCTGGATGCCAGAAATTATTAGTTATTGATGGTCAAGCATTAATTTAGGCACATGATCCCTTAGTAGGAAAAAAAAAAAAAAAAAAAAGGCCGGGTGTGGTGGCTCATGTCTATAATCCCAGCACTTTGGGAGGCCGAGGCAGGCAGGTCGTCTGAGGTCAAGAGTTCAAGACTAGCCTGGCCAACATGGTGAAACTCCATCTCTACTAAAAATATAAAAATTAGCTGGGCGTGGTGGCACACGCCTGTAGTCTCAGCTACTCTGGCAGCTAAGGCAAGACAATCACTTGAACCCGGGAGGCAGAGGTTGCAGTGAGCTGAGATTATGCCACTGGACTCTAGCCTGGGCAACAGAGTGAGACTCCATCTCAAAAAAAAAAAAAAAAAAAAATTACAGTGAAAACTATAGAAGCTGACCGAGAAAAGTTTAGTTCCAAAAAAGTTTCTACCTTACGCTCATAAGAAAAACCACTGACCCATCCAATAAAAGAAATGCAAATCTGGCCAGGCGCGGTGGCTCAAGCCTGTAATCCCAGCACTTTGGGAGGCCAAGACGGGTGGATTACGAGGTCAGGAGATCGAGACCATCCTGGCTAACACGGTGAAACCCCGTCTCTACTAAAAAATACAAAAAACTAGCCGGGTGAGGTGGCGGACGCCTGTAGTTCCAGCTACTTGGGAGGCTGAGGCAGGAGAATGGCGTAAACCCAGGAGGCGGAGCTTGCAGTGAGCCGAGATTGCGCCACTGCACTCCAGCCTGGGCGACAGAGCGAGACTCCGTCTCAAAAAAAAAAAAAAAAAAAAAAAAAAGAAATGCAAATCTAAACTACCTGCCCTAATTTCCGTCAGGGAGAATTCCATAGACAATGGCTATTGCGTAACTGAGAAAATCTGAGGTCCTGGATAAAGGACTATTCCTTATTATTATTTGATAATAAATCCATTCCTGGATAAAGGAAATGTACAGAAGGCATTCACTTCACACACAAAAAAACAACATTACTCTCACAAACTGGCAACTCCTAGAACAAAGCCTAGATCTTCCTAACTTTATTTCCTTGCTTCTAACAAAGTCATGTGTCTGCAGAAGTGAGGCCAAGGGGGAGGAAAATGAAGCCCTCTGTAGCCAGTGTTAGGAGGTATCAAAGACGTCTGGATGGCTGGCCTGGGCAAGGGTGGCCCCACCTCCACCATCATATACCCTGGTGACATGGCTGCTCCGCCTCCCAATGTCCTTATGCTGTGTATGCAGGGAGGCGAAGAGGCTCAAACAAGCCAGAGAGAGAGGCCAAGAGGCTGTGAGGAATACTGCTGTCCAAACAGACCTAAACATTAGGTACATATGCCTCCACGCCTCCCAAGACACACACACACGCACAGACACACACACACACATGCACTCTCAAAAGGCAACCCAGCTGCTGCTATAATCAGGCAGAAGATGTCTGGGTTTCTAATTCTCTCCTCACTCATTTCCACATCAACGTGGTAGAGCATCATGGAGCATCAAAGGCTCGGAAGCAAGGAGAGTTGATGGCAGGATGAAGCTGTTCAAACTTCTCTGCCATAAGAAGTCCCAAATGAACCAGCCCCAAGGTTTGTTTCCACTGCAAACAACAAAGAACACCGAGCTAGTGAGAAGGGGTTATGCAGAGACAAAACTCCAGTGGGCTGGAAGCTCGGCCCTGCGTGTCTACACGGAGAGCACCTCTAAATGTGTCGTCTCTCCCTACCGCACATTGATGGGCCTTTGGAGTGGGCCGGTAGACCCAGGAGCATGCCGCTAGAGATGGACAGTCAGCGGGCAGGCTGGCCCTCTGAAGCAGAGCAGCGTGCTGCACCTGGAGGGGCTCCGCGCACTGGGAACACTCACTCACCTGGGAACCCATCGTCATCCAGATCGTCCAGGCTGGCAATGCTTTCTCCAAAGTGCGCATTGTAGGCGCCATCCCCGGTCAGAGCCAGCTGCTCCTCGAGGGCTCCCTGGGAAACAGGATGGAGGAGAAAATGGAAAACAAAACAAAAACAAACAGAACAAACAATAAAAATCAATAAAAAACCAGAGCTTGAATGCTGCCCTGCTAGAGCACGCTCATCGACAGGAAACACCTGGGCAGAATTACAGGAACCCAAATTTCTCTCTCCTGCTGGCAAAATGAGTCCCTTTTACCTGCTTAGCAGGATGGTCTTCCACAGCCTGAGATGCATTTTTGAGGGAAGGAGAATGTCACGGTAGCCAATGACTACACTCCCCCTTGTCCTAATGCTCTACACACAAGCAAACCTCCCTACCCACCTGTCCCCCCTGTGCTCTCCGCATCCTTAAGGTATAGCAATTTTTCCCCAATGTTGTTTTAAAAGGGTATACATTTTTCTATTTTTTCTTTCCTGTGTCTTTTGGTACAAGTTTATAAAGCTGTTTTGCAAAGTGCATGTATGAGTTATCTTGATAGAGGGAGTCATGGTTCAGAAAATCCAAGCACCCAGTCGTTCTTGGCCAGGGGGTGGCTGTGGTGGCAGACGTCACTGTGCCTGTTTTTCATGCGTGGCTCAGGTATGAATTTCCTGAGAAAATACTAACCAACAGGGGCGGGGGTCAATGATGTACAAAGGCAGGAAAAGTCATCTGACTTTGGGGGAAAAAGTCATACCCACTCTCACCCCAAATCACTGACACAGGAATACCAGAGTGATACAATGCAATCTGATGTCTTGGGGCATGAGAAGATTTATGCATTCCCCAGTGCAGAGGCAGTCTGGGCCCACTATATCCCACAGGCCATCCTGCGAGTGTCTGGCTTTTACCATGACCAAGTCTTCTTTCTCACTATAAACACAATTTACAACTTAAAAACAGTCAAGGTGAGATGATTTCTTGGGTGAATGAAACCTCCACCCCAAAACACAAATATGCATTAATTTCTTTCTTTCAGTGTCGTGGGGAAGAGGAGAGGAACACCAGCAACTGATTCCTTCTATGTACCAGGCACTGTACAGCCAGCTCCTCATTCAAATCACACAATGACTCCATAAGGAAAATCTTATGATGCCTCTCACTTCACAGATGAGGAAATTGGGCCACCAATTTCAAGCCATTTGTCCACATCACACAGGCTAGCACATGGCAAAACCAAGATTCAAACTCAGGTCCACCCTGCTCCAAAGTCAGCATTTTTTCCCCTCCTCCACACTGCCTTCTGATCTTTATTCAAATGGCTATGTCAACAGAAATGAGAATACTCTGGTACTTAGAATAACCACACAACATCAAGAAACACTGGTTGGCAGGAGAGGGTGTAGGTGCATCATGCCCAGTGGAGGCCTGGGGCAGTTCTTATGCTTCAAGAGTCCACCTCCTGATTTAGACACACAGTCTGGCTGTTGGACCTGACTCCTACACAAATGTCTCAGTCTCCTGCAAATATAATGGCAGACACCACTGAATGCCCACAGCACTCATCTATTTAATGTCCCCCTGATTTCTCCCTGCACCCTGCCCTGACCTCCTAGAATGTCAGTGGGGATGCAGTGCCAAGGGCTCCTGCAACAGGTACCAATAAGCACCTTCCTTCTCAGGTATTTTATTTTTTTTAGAGACAGAGTCTTGCCTTCTAGCCCAGGCTGGAGTGCAGTGGTGCAATCAAAGCTCACTACCACCTCAAACTCCGGTGCTCAAGGGATCCTCTCGCCTCAGCCTCCTGAATAGCTAGGATTACAGGCAACCACCACTGTACCTTGCTTGTTGGCTTATTGACTGATTGACTGATTAACTGATTGACAAGGTCTCACTCTGTCACCCAGGCTGGAGTACAGTGGCATGATCATGGCTCACTGCAGCCTCCACCTCCTGGGCTCAAACAATCCTCCCACCTCAGCCTCAGCTGGGACCACAGGCAAGCACCACCACACCTGGCTAATTTTTTGTGTGTTTTTAGTAGAGACATGGTTTCACTATGTTGACCAGGCTGGTCTTGAACTCCTGGCCTCAAGTGATCCTCCCGCCTTGGCCTCCCAAAGCCTCCCTGGTTTTAGATCTGCCTTCCTGAAAAGCCTGAAAACCTCAGAGGCAACATAAGGCTCTAACAGTCCCTGGCTCTCCTTTCACTGTTTCCTTCCTTTGTGGCATCTGCTCACTTCGTTATAGCTAAACCTCTGCCCTCTCCCAACTGGGATACCTAGCATCCCAGCCACTGCTTAACAGTATACTTTGACTTATTTTTTTTTAATATGAAATTATATTCTTACTATTTGGATAAAGATAAAACTAAACATCTACTCAGAGAGCTGTTACTCATATTCTCTATGTATTTGGCGTATTTCTGAGGACTGGTTATAAATGCAGTTTTCATCCCATTTTCCACTGATTATCTCATAAGCATTTTCTCATGTTAGATAAAAGGTAGGCGGCACCAGAATGTTTTCACTGAACCACCTCACTCTTGTTGAATACTTGTACTTGAATACTTGTACTTCCAGATCCTGAAAAGACTGCTTTCTCCCTGGTCTCCTGCCTCCACGATGCACTGCTGTCCCCCAACCCAGCCCCCACTCACCCACCCTCCATTAGCTACAGAGGGCCAGAGGCACCTTTCTGTCCATGTCACATCCCTTTCGTGGTTCTGCAGAATAGGGGACATCAAGATTATTGGTCGGGCGTGGTGGCTCACATTTGTAATCCTAGGGAGGCCAAGGAGAGCAGATCACTTGAGATCAGGAGTTTGAGACCAGCTGGGCCAACATGGTGAAACCCCATCTCTTCTAAAAACACACAGAAGAGTAGCCAGGTGTGGTGGCAAGCACCTGTAATCCCAGTTACTTGGGAGGCAGAGAGGCAGGAGAAGAGCTTGAACCCAGGAGGCAGAGGTTGCAGTAAGCCGAGACTGCGTCACTGCACTCCAGCCTGGGTGATGGTGTGAGACTCTGTCTCAAAAAAAAACCAAAAAAGAAAACAAGATTATGGCTCCCATGCAGTCCCTCGACCCCCCATGCTGAAGTGAGTGGTGACACCACCTCACACCCCAACCCACTTGCCCAGCTTCGCACTGGGAGCTCAGCTCCAGCCCACCCTGCCTGTCTGCTAACTCCTACGCCTTCTCCAAGATTCCCCAGCCATTGTGTCCTCCTCTGCTTCCCTGGGAAGATGTGCATATGCTCCCAGAGAGGTGGCATAACCTTGAGACACAAAGCATGCCAGCTCTGAAGCCAGCTTGCCTTGGTTCAAATCCCAGCCCCACTTCTTAGCTGTGTGGTTTTGGACACATTACCTAACCTCTCTGGGCCTCAGTTTTCTCACCTGAAAAATGGGCACCCTTGATACCATGTGTACATTGCACTGAAATCTCTCACAGAAAGCAGGAAGAAGAGTCCCTGGTACATAGTAAGCACTCAAAAGACAATTATTAAGATTCCTCCTTGGCCCCTGGGTGTACGCAGTTGTAACATTGTATATAACTTTCCATTAATGGACCACTGAGCTTATTCAAGACAGAAATCACATATTTTCATCTCCTCTGGGTAACACGGCCCCCAGTGCCCACCTAGAGGGGTGCTCAGCCACTACTAGCTGGACAAATGTCCCTACCCCACACCCATCCACACGTTGCCCAGTATTGTACTCACATTTCCTCTGTTGATGTAGACAGTGACCTGTCCCTCGTCCCTGATCTCAGAAAACATGGGGGCCCCCACCAGCAGGTCAGAGAGGCCGTCCCCATTCAGGTCAACTGCGCACAAGGAGGAGCCGAAGTAAGAGCCCATCTGCAACCAAGTTGAGTTGCAACAAAGCATTCAGTGTCTGCTCTCACACAAGGATGCCCTTGCTTTCCTCCACCCCATTGGCTTTAGAAACATCCCTCAGAGGCTGGATGGCTATGCTGCCCCCTAAGCCAGAATGCCTAGCAAAGAGTGGAATACCCAACTTCCAGCAGCAAGGCAGGGCCCCAGTCAGTGTGACCCAAAGTCCCCCATTCCTGGAGTCCTATCAAGGGGAAGATAAATAGATTGACGCCCAGAGAATGAGGTGCTGTTTTTAAAAATGCAAGCCGAGGATTCAAAGTTAAGTTACAACCATAATAAAAATGCCCCTTATATCGAACATTTGACAAGGCCAAGCAAGTAGGAATATGAAATCTCACAACACAAGAAAGGCATGAAAATAAATGTTACATGGGGAAATAGGTTATTTTCTCCCGGTCCTATGCATAGCTAAAGGTTGGTTAGGAAGGCATGAGCTGAAGTGACAGAAAAAGGTACAACTTTTAAGACTGTTTGACTGATGAGAGAACAGAGCAAGACAATATTGACTTTTAATTATAGCTTAATTAGGAGTCTCAAACACATATACCAACAGGATCCAGGCAGGTGGCAGGCATAGGAAAAAAAATTAATGTGGCAAGTAACACTTGTCTTCCATGTCTACATAACAATAGGGACTGGTGGAAACTGTGGCAAACTGAAGCCCACAAGCCTGGCTAAAGCAGCAGCTTCTACCCAGGTGCAGCTAACTGCCACCAAGAGGAAGGCTGACCCAGAGAGGAGTAACCTTTGCATTTTCCAAAAGAAGTCAAAAATTTAAAACTTTATTTATTTTATTTTATTTATTTATTTTTAATTTATTTTTTTGAGACGGAGTCTCACTGTGTTGCCCAGGCTGGAGTGCAGTGGCCGGATCTCAGCTCACTGCAACCTCCGCCTCCCGGGTTTACGCCATTCTCCTGCCTCAGCCTCCCGAGTAGCTGGGACTACAGGCGCCCGCCACCTTACCTGGCTAGTTTTTTTGTATTTTTTTTAGTAGAGACGGGGTTTCCCCGTGTTAGCCAGGATGGTCTTGATCTCCTAACCTTGTGATCCGCCTGTCTCGGCCTCCCAAAGTGCTGGGATTACAGGCTTGAGCAACCGCGCCCGGCCTAAAACTTTATTTAAAGTGCCAGTGTTTTAAATGCTCACAACTTCTTCATGCGTAAAAACAATAAACAAATGCTGTGCAAGCCAAACAAAATATATGTAGGCTGTATTGTTTCCAAAGGCTGTCAGTTTGCAACCTCTACTTAAAAAAAAAAAAGAAAAAAAAAAAAAAGAAGAAGGAGGCCGGGCATGGTGACTCACCCCTGTACTCCCAGCACTTTGGGAGGCACGTGGATCACAAGGTCAGGAGTTCGAGACCAGCCCAGCCAACATAGTGAAACCCCGTCTCTACTAAAAATACAAAAATTAGCTGGGCATGGTGGCAGGCACCTGTAATCCCAGCTACAAGGGAGGCTGAGGCAGGAGAATCGCTTGAACCTGGGAGGCGGAGGTTGCAGTGAGCCAAGATCACGCCACTGCACTCTAGCCTGGGTGACAGAGCAAAGACTCTGTCTCAAAAAAAAAAAAAAAAGAAAGAAAAGAAAAAGCATTATTCTTTTAAAATAAATGTTTTCTAATAACAGGCCCCTGGCTTGATGGACATGAACAAGTATTTTCTTTTACTGCTGGAGTTTGTTGGCAGCTGACCCAGGGAGTTTGAGGGAAAGAGGTAAAGGACACTCCAATCTATTTCCTGCAGCTAACAGGATCACAGGAGGGCTTTGTAGTGGCCGCTCAGAAATCCTTCCCCAGTGATATGCCAAGGCCATCTCCCTCCCCTCCGACTACCCAATCTCAAAGGAGAAAGGAACAGGAAAGGGTTGAAATCACAGAGGGTGAGGAGGCAAGAAATCGAGTTACCAGTCACTATTTCAGTGGCCTTGCCAATCTCCCCATCTGCGCTTTGGTAAAAGAAATCAGTAAGACACAGGCAAAGACCCAAAGAGCCAAGCTGCTGGCTGCACTCACTGGCTGAGCCCCAGGGGAACTGTTTGTTTCATTCCAAAGGGCTATTTAATTTGGCATCTTCATCAATGTTAAATTAGAAATCTCTGTATGTGAAGTTTCCTACCTAAGTTTTGAAATACAAATGCTTCACATACTCCGTCAATTCAATAAAACTTCAATATGGCAATGACATGCTTTGGCGTTAGCGTCCAATGATCAAGAGTCCCCATCAGCCTGGAAATATGGAGATGTGTGTCTGTATTAACATCTGAACTGCATACATGTTGGTGATTTCTTATATGTACTATTTGGAGAAAGTCAACCAATAAAGACAAAAATCAGCTTTTTTTGTTTTGGTGGGTTTTTTTTCTTTATTTTTTCTTATGGGAAGCCAGGATGCAGAACTATCTGACCAAATTCTAGCCAAACGGAAGCAGAAGTGAACCGGTGGTTTGCTGAGTTAGAACTCTCCTGTCTATGTGGCTCTGAACATAGGGATAAAGCTAAAGGCATCCTTTGAAAGCCTGGGGTCATGCCCTTTTGTAGGAGGTAATAGAGAAGTCAGACAGACATGAATGTCTCATTTCTTCTGGCAAGAAGCAGAATATGTTGTATAAAGAAAGGTCATGGCCTATTTCAAAAGCAGAACGATGATGACAGGATAAAGCTACTTGGAGACACTAGTAGAAGGAAGTGAAGGCAAGAGGGCTGTGAGTGAGTGGCAGAAAGAAGGGGTGCCTGTGGAATGGCGCAAAGGTTAGGGCCAAAGAGCCCTAAAGAAAGAAAAAGTCAAACAGCTGCGAAGCCAGGAAGTTGAATACCTGGGCCCTTCTGTCCCTTCTCAGGAAACCTGATGTATCTTGGTATGATAAGGACACCCAAGCAGACATTCAAGCTTGAACCTGTCCTGGAACTCAATGGCAGAAGTCTTCAGGAAGTTTGGACAAGTGGGTTCCCAGAGGTTAATCTCATCCTCCTTGCACCATCCACTCTCAGATCTACCCCCCAAAATCTGATCAACTTGAGCATAGGTTGTCATCCAAACCAAGAGGTTTTCAAGGAGGAGAGAGGGCACAATTACAGACTGTTAATTACTTGAGGGCAATAGGCATTAACTGGGCCTCCCCAGGGCACAGACAACAAGGAGTGGGCAAGGAGGGAAGAGCAGTTTGGGGGGCACAGCTACAGTTGAACATAAAGATACTCAGAAAATAGGGTGATGGGCACGTTTAAGTTCCACAGTTCATTTTAAATAATCCTTGGCCAGGTGCGGCGGCTCATGCCTATAATCCCAGCACTCTGGGAGGCCAAGGTGGGTGGATCCCTTGAGCCCAGGAGTCTGAGACCAGCCTGGGCAACATGGTGAAACCTCATCCCTACAAAAAAAAAAAAAAAAAATTTGCTGGGCATGGTGGCACATGTCTGTGGTCCGAGCTACTTGGGAGGCTGAGGTAGGAGAATGGCTTGAGTCCGGGAGGCAGAGGTTACAGTGAACCAAGATCACGCCATAGTGAGACTCGGTCTCAAAAGAAAAAAAAAAAAATGGAATCCTTTACCTTTAGGCTTTCAAACCCAGGTACATTTGAAGGGAAGAGGGAGATTGTTTCCATGCTAGATACATTCACCCATTTCTTATCTTCTGCAGAAGATCTAAAATGTTAGCCTCAGTTCCACGCACACCCTACTTGCTCTTTAGGACTCTCTTCTATAAATCACAAATAGCACGGAGTTATTTGTTTTCTAACTTTAGGGGTGCTTGGAAAACCTTTTTGCAGAATGGCTCACAGTCATTTTCCAGTGCTGTTGCTTTGGGGTTTTGGAAATGTTAAAATAACACAAGCCAGCAGAGTTCTCAGGGGAAGGCAGAGCCATTCTGAGGAAAAATGCAAAATCAAGTTTGGTGATGCATTTTTCATTCAAAAGATAATGACAATTATATACTAAGCATACCTATTTGGATTGTTAAAATTGCAAAAAGGTCTACTTGAATGGGATTTTTGGGACTCGGAATATGATTCACCATCAGAACAACATGGAAGGATCCCAGGCTGGCATACAGCAGTTCTAACTCAGCAGGAACAGAATCGAGGAGGCACATGGCCTCCTCCCATGTCTCAGACATCCTATGCTTCTTCCCAGATCCCACTAAGACCTCTACCAAGACCAGCCTCCAAATTACCCCCACAGCTCCCAGCCTAAACTTGTGTCCCTTAGAGTAGTCAAGCTCAGCCAAACAGTCCTGCTGATCTAAGCCACACAAGGAGTGCATGACTGATAAGCTCATGAAAACGGTTGCTTATTAATAGCAGGACTCCCTAATTGGCTTAATTTTAGATGACAGGACAGTATAATGGAAACTTTCAGAAAGCAGAGAGAGGATTAGGGACAGGGTGGGGAGGACCCAGGCAGAGTAATCTCACCCAGGACTAACTTTAGGGCAGCACCCTGAGCTATTTCTGCTTCAAGGTTCTAAGAGGAATCAGGCAACCTGTGTTTGGATTTTCTCTGTGTGGCAACAGTCATCTTGGCAATGACAGTTGAGGGCTGAGGATTCGGGAAGTGGTAATGTTGGGCCGGTGAGACAGGCTCAGTGAGAAGCACTTCTTGCTACCTATACTCAGAAAGATCTGCTCTCTCTGGAAGTGGAGATGTGTTGAGAAAGGAGAGAGGCAGAGAGACAGGGCATGCAGTTGATGACAGTCTGAACTATGGACAATCTCTTAAAACTCTGTGCTGTAACTTGGCCACATATAACTCATCTTGCTACAGAATGTCTCCTAAAGCGAGTATGAATTCCATGAATGCACAGGTTACATGTACCGCTGAGAAGGTAAAGACACCAACAAGCAGATAGCACTGCCATATAAACATAGGGCACAGGTAGGGCCTTCAAACCAGTTTTCTAAAAAGTACTGACTCCCACATGATCACATCTCTCAAATAAAAAATAGTCACTTATACCAAGAACCTCACCTTTTTACCTGATGCTTGAAAGATCTTAATTAAGGTGCCTGATCTTCGGTCAGCTCTGAAAATATAAACCTATGGAATGAAAAAAAAAATCTAGTTAGGATGAAATCAATGATGAAAGATATTTATCAGCATCCTCCTAGGAGTCCTATTTAAAGGCTTAAGGGCCAAGTGCACAGCAGATGTGCTTATGCTAGCTGATGATCATGAAGAAGTCAGCTGTCATTTTACCAACACTGCAAATAAAAGGGTCCTTCAACCCTGAGGCAGATATCACCTCCACTGCTCCTGAACCACATTCCTTATAGAAGCCACACACAATAAGACCCAAGGAGCTTCCAAATTACAAGTAAACAATTCAACTCTGAGAAAAAGCTAGTATTTTGTTTCTTGAAATATTTCCTTTATTCCTTTTTTTTAAATTAGTTGGTGGTATGGATTGGACTTTATTCCCAATAGGACTTTAACAGGCATTACAACAGAAGACAAAGGGATGGGTAGAGGTGAATACTGTACACAAAGCAGTTTCCCAAAGTGATTTCACATCATATTAGAGTTATGTGATCTGCCTAGGTAAATATGAGTTTCGTTTGGGAAATGTGGAGTTAAATATCAAGTGAATTCCTTGACTGTGGAACTTTTTAGAGCCTTTAGCATGTTCACGTGAACTATGCATCTCCACTGCAAAGATGATCACTGACATTTAACTTCCTAAATGTACTTGACTATGGAAGTTCTTTTTTTCAGATTACAACTCGTGGGAAGAGTGTCTCATGAGAACCAGTGTAAGTAACCTTCCCATGAGATAAGGAACTGCCATCTTAGTGTGAGTGCTTTTGTGCCCTGACACTAGAATATCCAGCAAAATCCTGAAGGCCAGAGGTCTATTCTGGGGTCCTTGGGAATCAAGCCTGCACTAGCCCCGATTCCTGGGAATGTGGAATTGTCGGCAACTTTGTCACTACGACCAGTTTCCCCCATGCCTCTCAGGTGGTCTAACTGAAAGAGAAGCATTTTTATGTCGCTGTCTCGCTCTATCAATTATAAGTACCATTCTCATCTTTTTAACTTTATCCTCTGCACCCCCCAGATAGCCAATGAGAGGGGTTTGCAGGGGTGTCGTCTTAAGACTTGACAGGGACTATGAAGTTCATCACAGTCATCTGAAGGGAAAACTACAAAACCAGAAGGTGTTTTCCGCAACTAGGGAGAAAAGAAAGCTGCTATCGTTAGCATAGAGGCACCCGCATTACCCGGTAGCCTGCAGCCCCTCCCCAAGAAGACGACATCAATGCAAACAGCTCTCAGTGCTTCTTTCTCTACTATTTAGAGAAATTCAAGCAACTCAGAAAGAACCACCTCCTTCTTCAGGTGATCGAAGGTCACCTGCTTGATCCCTCCTCCCTGCCGGCTCGGCCCTGGTTTATCTGGTTTCAGTTTCGGAGAACCTCTCTCCACAGCAACAATGTTAGGGAGGAGGGAGGCACATGCTCCAGAAAAGTGAGCAGCAGCTCCTAACCTCTGCCCAGGAGGATCCACAGAAATTACCCTTAGTCAAGCCTAGTCAACTGGAAAGTTTGTCAGCTCCCTGATCATCCTGACCTCCTGGCTGAAGGCTCCAATTACAAGCGGTCTCAGCTCATCTGGGCCAATCCAGAATTCAGATCCCACTTCTCCAAGCTCTGGGAGATACGACCAGACTCTATCACAGGTCTACCCCTAGAGGCTCAGATCCAAAGTTCAGTCCTCTGTTCACTCAGTCTTTCCCATCAGGCAACCTACGGAGCTTCTTAAAAATGCAGGTTCCTGATCCATCTGTACCCACTCAATCTGGATTTCCTGTATCTTCATGATAAAGAACCAATGAGTATAGTTCACAATTCAGGCCCCTCAGAGGTCATTTTTCCCAAAGGAATTCAGACAGCCCTAGATCCAGGGGGTGGGTCTTTTGGCAGATACTGTAGTTTAGGGAAAGCCAGACCCACATATTTCCAGTCCAGCCTTTGGGCTGAACCAGTCTTGGGAACCCAATGTTCCTTCTAAAACACTGGGGGAAAAAATATGAGAATAATTTGGGGCATGAGTAAAGCCTCAAAGGTATCTGGGACTAGACCTAGCTCCATTAAATCAAAGCCAAACTTGGGAAGGGTTTGGGATCTGAAGTTGGACAGCACTAAATGCCATTCTTTTGAAGGACACCATAAGGCCAGAGCTCAGTCTTATAAATTACACGCACACACACGGTCAGCTGTGAAAAACCTCAGATGAGAGTGTGCAGGAAATGGAGAGTGTGAGTAGTACTCACACTCCAATTGAGCTTTCAAGGGAAACTTTCCAATGAAGTGGGGCAGTCAGGGGGTTCCTCATCACCTGCCCACCAGCCACCCAGTAGAATGTTCAGGTCAATGTCAGCTGACAAACCTCTGCACCAGGGACAGCATGCTCCCCTCTTCTGTCTGACCCCAGCTATTCCACAGACATTTCTCCTCACCTTGCCGATGCCTTTGTCCTGTGGGGCACCTCCTACCACATCAGTGGTGGACGCGTGAGAGAAGTGGCCAGCGGTCACTGCGTAGCCTGAACAGGATGGGCGGAAACCAAGCACAGGGTTGAAAAAGAAGGGAAGGGAAAAAAAAAAAAAAACATCCATCAGAGGAAAATGTTTCTCAAGCATGCCCCCTACTCTTGGAACATAAACTACCAGGAAAAAAATGGCAGCTGTCAGCCTTCTCACGCTGAAATGGCTCTCATCTCACAAAAAGTCATGTTCACAAGGACATCAGGGCAGGAAAGAGGGCTTTCTGAGTGTCTTCTTTGGGACAAGTACTGTATTAAATACTATATATCTGTTTTCTTCCTTTCAAGGCATAGTTTTCATACAGTAAGGTCACATATCTGACGTGTAAAACTCAATGAATGCACACATGAGCGTAGCCATGCAACCACCACCCAGATCAAGGAAGTGACTATAACCACAGAACCATAACCCCAGAGGGTTCCCTCATGCCCCTTCCCAGTCAGTACGCCCCACACAGGTAGCCACTATTCTGACTTCTATCACCATATATTAGGTTTGCCTTTTCTTGAACTTCACACAACATAACATCTGTGACATTCATCCACATCGTTGAGTACAGTAGTGGTTTGTTTCTTTTTATTGTTGAGTAATATCCCGTTATATAAATATGTCATATGTTTATTCTGTTGCTGGGCATTTAGGTTGTTTCCAGGTTTGGGTTATTATGAACAAAGTTGCTACCAACATTTTTATGCATGTCTTTAGGTATCTCTTTCAGTCTAACAACTTTATGAAGAAGGCATGACTGCTTCTTCCATTTTACACATACAGAATTAGAAAAACCTGTTAAACAACATGCCAAAGACCACACAGCGAGACTCAAGTCCAATCTGTGTCTGCAAAGCCCTTGCTGTTAACCACACTCCCTTCTACAAGAAGGCAAAAGAAGCTGTCAATGGGTGGGTGAGTAGATGCATGGTTGGGTAGATGCATGGGTGGATAGGTGGGAGGGTGGTCAGTGAAAAAATATGGATGCAAAAGGAACCTAGAAACAAAGGAAAAGATTGCCTAAGCTTAGCCTCAATGTCTCCTGCTTTCTGAGAGCCTGGCTAGCAGGCTGAAAGCTCTCCTCTGGCCAGCATAAATCCTGTACAGGCTGCCATATAATCCCCAAACTTGTCATCACCCTCTAACCCTAATGTGATTGTAAGTTGTTTGAGTTTTGCAATGACATCATATCATGATCAATTCTTCCTCACTACGTGCCTGATTTCTCTCAGACTGGACATTGATAGTACCTAAGAGTATTCTGAGTGAGATCAAAGCCTGAACTGATCCTTGATAATCCCTGCAGCTGATAAGAGCCTCTAATGTGTATACAAGGAGAAACCACAGGCCCTAAGCTTCAAAGGAGCTGTGCTAGACCCCAAACCCATCATCCAAACTGGACTTTCTTCTGCCCTCTCTTCATTCCCTGATTCAATAAATATGTGTTGAGTTCCTACCATACACAAGGCACTATACTATACCAAGTCTGGGAAATGTGAGACAGTCTCACATTTTGTGCTCCCAGCCCAGTGAGAGGTACAGTACCAGTGCTAGGTGCTCTCTCAGATGCACCCACAGGGAAGGAAGCTCAGCATTTAGACTCTGCACTCAGAAACCACAGGTTCATACCCCAATTTTGCTACTTAGGAGCCATGTGACCTTGGTAAGATGTATAACTTCTTTGCTCCTCAGTTTCTTTATCTATAAAATGTAGATAATTATACCTACTTCATAAGGTTGTTTCAGAAATTAAAAGAAACAATATGCAGAGCCTGGCATAGGGTAAATGCTTAATAAACAACAGTATTAGGCAGCTGAGTGCCTACAGGAGCAAACACCCCAGAGTAGAAGGATTGTTGGGTCTATACTACCCAGCAAAAAACTTGTAGTTAGAAGGGAAAAGGCAAGTCAACAACTCCCTAATCCCATTTAACAAGAAGTTCCCAGTGATGCTATGCAAAAAGGGAATCAGGCCCTTTCCCTGTAAGTTACGTGTCATGAGTGTGAAAGAGCATTGTGTGTCATCATTAGGCCCTCCTAAATTTAGCTTCATTTTCAATCCAGAATTATAGCATTTAGGGCATGAATTAAAGAAAAGAGTCTTGTAATTGTCATCTACACAAGCAAAGACAGCCTATGTCTCTTCTTAAATTGGCATGGACCTTGCCCCAGTGTCATTCTGCCTGATAAATAAATTAAATTGTGTCTATCTTCTTTCCCGAAGATTGAAAGACTTAAGAAAATAAGAGATATTTTTCTGAGCCTTTAATTAACCTTCAGCATTAGGTTGCCATCTGTCATGATAATTTCTAGTTCTTATCTTTCTATTTGCAACCAGTTTTGTGATCAGAATGCAAGGACTCCTTCCAAAGGGACGCCCATGGAAAATTAAGACTCCGTCACACTCATTTGTACCTGACCATCTGAACTTTGACAATTGATAAAATGAGAAAATAAAATGTTTATTTCCCTGGAGGTTCAACTGTCAGCTCTTTAATTAAAGCATACAGTTTTAATTCAGTTCCCTCCTTGGTTTTCCTCTCTACCTTCTGCGTGTGGAGCTAGATGTGAAGATGCCCTGGCTAAAGATGTAAGTCATTAGAACAACAGGCGTCAAAGCCAACTAACTCCTCTTTCCAATAATAAAGCAATAATTTGTGAATCTGGCGGGAATCACTCCCATTACCCTTTCTTACCTGTTCTCTCCCCGAGTACTCACCCAGGTAGGTGTACCGCCTGTTCATGATCACTTCATCATTCAGTTTTAAGTACATGTTGTCAGTAAGGTTCAGCACTTTGACGGTTCCAGCCCAGTAAAATGACCCTGGGGCACCCATCACCACCAGCTCCTACCAAAAAGAAATCCAACGGTAAGCAGAGAAGGAAGTGAGGAGGGGAAAGGAGGGGAGTGCAATGAGAACCACAGTCACAACAAAGGAGAAATTCCTCACACCAAGAACTTTTTTTTCCCCCCGCTAAGCAATAAAAACACATTTCACCAGATTCGCCAGCATTATGGAATCTATTATACAGACGGGATTATCAGAACTAAAGATGTGAAGAGACTGAGTAAGGTGACAGATTCATGACACGCCAGGCCCCTATTCTATCCACAATGAGACCACACACATTTCCTCAACTTTACATCAGGCTCTAACAAAGAAATGACAAACAGCTGACATTGACCTCAACCACAGATTCCAGGGAGCACCACTCATGAAAAGCAGCAAGCAATACCGCACCCTGCCTGGACTTCAGGCTCACCATCCAACAACTCCCCCGCCCTGATGCGTGGCAAGAGGAAACTGTGCACTAGTACTCCAGGGAATCCCCTCCAAACCACACTCAAGACCCTCTCAGGGACATTCTAGAACATGGTTTTCTGATCATTATGGTCTACTGTAAACTTGGAAGAACAAAACCAAGAGACCAGAGAGGTCAACTAAGGAAGGACACAAACTGGAAGAGAAGACCGTAGGCAGCAAAAGACAGTATCACTGTTAAAAATGGACTCAAGGCCGGGTGCAGTGGCTCACGCCTATAATCCCAGCACTTTGGGAGGCCAAGGCAGGCAGATCACTTGAGGTCAGGAGTTTGAAACCAGTCTGGCCAACATGGTGAAACCCCATCTCTACTAAAAATACAAAAAGTAGCCAGGCATAGTGGCACATGCCTGTAATCCCAGCTACTCAGGAGGCTGAGGCAGGAAAATTGCTTGAACCCGGGACGTGGAGGTCTCAGTGAGCCAAGACTATGCCACTGCACTCCACCCTGGGCGACAGAGCAAGACTCTGTCAAAAAAAAAAAAAAAAAAAAACAACCCAGGCTCAAGAACATAAGAGGTTCAACATACAGCTGTCTTCAGCATTTAGATCGGCGGAAATGGTCAACAGGCCTGAGAGCATGTTCGTGCCGCAGAACCATCACCAATGCTGATGATAACCCTAAGTTCCCAGAAATGATTTGGTTACCCAAGGAAGTCAGCACAGGTATCTGCTGGGGTTTTCCCCTGGGTGATAAGATAATGGGAACCAATCAACGCATCCCCTGCACTCTCATTCCCAAAGTTTATTTCCTTTGTATTTTTCCAAATTCTAGACCAGACTGTTTTCCAAGAGTGCAGGACTCAGACAAAATTCAACACTGTCCACTCTTTCAACCACGTTAGGGTCCTCTCCTGCCACTGCCTCTTCAGACTGCATGCCTAGGACACTCTAAACTAATTCTGGTCTTCGGAGCTCCCTCTGCTCTTTCTATCTACATCTGTGCAATGCCCTCATACTTCCTCTGCCTGTGTAACCCTTTCGCAGTATTCAAAACTCAATTGAAATATGGGTGAATCCTAGACCAAATGTTGATGAGAAAAAAATGACTCAATTCATAGGAAGTTCTAGAATCAGCAAAACCAATCCACAGTGATGGAAGTCAGATCGGTGGGTGCCCAGAGTAAAGAGAAGGAGCACTGTCTGCAAAGGGGCATGAGGAACTTTCCGAAGTGATGGAAATGTTCTCATCTTCATTTAGGCAGAGACAACATGGTATACACATTTGTCAAAACTCATCGAACTCTGCATTTAAAATAGTGTATTTTGTTGTATGTATTAATATTTTTAATAATCTTCATTTTTTTTAAAATTCCAGAACAGTGATTAAACACTAACAAGGAAGTCATCACATAAAAACACAAAACGTGCTCATGAGATGACATTTGACAAGCATTAAGATGAAGCTCCCATTGTGCAGAGGCTGTGCTGGAGCTAGAAGGCAGGCTGTGCTTGTATCCATCAGAGGTCCCTGGCTTTCAGTCCTTCCTTCCTCCAACAAGGAATCCCTACTTTTGGATTACCTACATTTTCTAAAGTTTCGACACTGCTCTAAGAAATAATCAGAATTATTTTTCCAATGAAATCAGTAATTTTTCACTCAATAATATTTATTGAGCACCTACTATTATGTCTCAGAGTTCACACTAGATATAAAGATAAATAAAGTCCCTTTGTAAATCATTCTTGGGGCAAGACAGCATGGTAATATGCAAAGTATTTCAGAAAAAAAATCGATGAAAACAGGTTAAAATCAACAAAATTTCTAGAGGAAACCCTTCAGCTACAGACAAAACTCCAAAGATACTAGTAGGTCATGAAGGCTCATGGGGAGAACAGATGCTGTGCAGGTCAAGTCTCTCACTGCTGAAACCCACCTGGCCTTCCCCCGAGCCTTCAGAGTTCCCCCGCACCCTGCCCGTCGGTCACCCACATATATTTCAGAAACAGATCTTTTCAGGTTGATCTCCCTCTGCAGAGACGACCCCATGCACTGGCAGAAGCTGCTGGCCTCTGACAAGTCCTTGGAGGCTAGATCCTGCCACGGAGATTTAGAATTTCTGACAACAATTCATAAAGTCACCACTGAATTCTCAGGGAGCAAGTGTCTGCAAAAGCCAGAAGTATCTAGAGAAAAAAATAGAGAGGAGGATAGAGCCTGCAGGCAAGAGGACAATGCTTTAAACAATATGTTTTATGGTTAATTTGGGGAAGAGCCTTAACAAAGGGTAGGGCAGGAACACAGATGGAAGAAAAGCCACTAGATTCTCGCCAGAATGGTTTGCTTTTTGATAATTCAGGAGGGTATAGACAAGAAATGACTGTTGAGGAGCACTTCATTTTAAGGTTTTGAGATCCTACCCCCCTTGAAGGAAGCTGTTGATGATAAGCCAGATGTTCCCAGGGGTATCTCACTGTTTTATAAAAATAGATGGCTTTCTGCAGTCAGGACTCTCCACTGGGAAACATAGCAGAGCATCCATCCATTCATTCTTTTTACACTCATCTGTCCTGCATAAGAGACCGGGCTAGTTCTAGAAAGAGTATAAGAAACACAAGCGATAAGTTCATCAGAGGAGAGAGACTCTTTTTCCTGGCCTTGAGCTTGGAAAGGAATTTGTAATAAGCGTCCAAATATAATACAAAGGGCACCGAATAACCTAATGAGCAACCTCCTGAGCCCCAGATGTATCCACAGTGCAGAACTTTCTCCACCTGCGGCTTTGCACAGGCCAAACAGCCCAGGCCTGCAAAGGCTCTTTGGGACATTGGGGGCAGGTAAGGGATATGTTGCTTTCTGATGACTTAGACTAACCCAGGATAAAAGTTAAAAAATGTATGCCTACCATACCACTGAATGCCCTCCCAAACATTACAAACAGGGTAAGATAAAGTCATTCCTCTCTTCAAAAACCTTTAAAACCAACAGCTCTTGTTTTTACCGCTCCCCTCCATCCCACCCCCAGTGCTCACACCCCTCTCCCTTCAGTCCATACTAAATAAAACAGGGCCAAGCCTGCGATCCTCAGAGCTGAGGCTGAAGGGAGGGACAGTGCCTTCCTGGAAATCCCTCATAGTTGTTTTTTTCTGTTCACTATGGATGATGCTTGTGACCTTTCTGGTGCTGTTCACAAGTGCTAGGAAAAAGTGACCAATACTTAGGTCCCCACCACCCAGGAACAGCCAATGTCAATGTCACACACACAAATGAAAGCTTCCCCAAGCAAAGGCCACCACTACCTAAATCACATTTGTGGAATCCCATCTATAAGCAATGCAGCTTTTTCCCAAGACGCATTTATTAGCAGAACCCCTAGAGGGACCAGGGCATCTAGGTGTGCCTGGAAGAAGCCATATATTTCTTCTGTGTACTGCAAGTTGGCATGAGCAGCTGGGCAGGAGAGTGCCCAGGATCTACAACAGAAGTCCGTGCTGAACAAACTGCCACTCAAGTGTCTCCAGGCTTCTGCAGCAGGCACGAACGCCAGCCCCGTTGGTCCAAATTCTCTCTTGCTGCTAAGCAGCATCTACTACCTCTGTTAGCCTCATCTACAAAAATAAATAAACTTCCCAGGAAATTCTCTCTAATCCTCAATGACAGGCTAAAACTCAGGTGGTATCTGCAGCTCAGAGGGCTTTGTTAAGCTCAGGGTCACTGACCTGTAGGTCAAGCAGGCACCTTAGGCCAAAATATTTTGGGGCAACATAGCTATTGTGTCCAGAAGGACACAGATCCATGTCCAGTTTGGGAAGCAGCTGTCTGCCCTGTGAGGGGACATCAGCGCACAGAAAAGACAAGCCCAAGTGACGAGGTCAGCAAGAGGGCAGAGGAGGGGAGCCATGCTGGCCTGGCCCCTTCAACCACATTTCCTGCTCAGCCACAAACAGCTGAACTTCCAGAAACAAGGCAGGCAGTGAGTTCAAAGACCTCCTGTTTAAGGAGGCCAAAAGCCTGGGAACCGAAGCGGAGGCCAAAGTCCAAAGTGGCCAGGAGACAGCAGGCCGGGGTCAGAGGGCACAGTGGCGCCCAGAGGGGCTGCCTTCCCACTCACACCGCCCACCCTCCCCGGCCACTCTGTACACCCACCATGTCCCCACTTTGCTGTACCATGAGAGCACAGCCAGCATAGGCTGACACCCCATGGTTCCCTCAGGCTCTAAATCCCAGAGCCTGGATTTCAGCAGGTCTTCTGTTCTTCTGGTCACGCTGAGCTTGCACAGCCACCTGGACTTCCCCTCCACACCCCTGCCCCGCCGGCTCCTCCTACCACTCCCTGCCTCCACCCAGCCCAATGCCTGACGTGCCAGCAGCTGCGGCTAACATAATGACACTTCCTTACTGGGAACACTTTCTCTCTCGGCTGTCAACATCTCTGTTGAGTTCTGATGTCTCCCATCAATCTAGCTTCTACTCCCATCTAAAGGGAGGGGTCTCCCCCATGCCCCACACTAAGCACACTCATCCCCCAAGAGAGTCATGAGCAACAGCCAAATCTAAGTTTCTACCCCAGGCAGGACTCCAGTCCCTAAATCCAAATGTCCTCTAAAAACATCGCACACTCCATGTATCTGAAAGCAGACTCGGCAGTTTACATCTCCCAATGGGTTCTTTCTTGGGCAACCCCTTTCCACCAGCGGCACCACGATTCTTCAGAAGCCTGGCTCAAACCCTCCTTCCTCTACCCCACAGCTCCCTGGCCACCCAGCCCCTTGACACCTCCTTCATATTCTCTGCCTCCCCCAATCATTTTTATTCCTTAAGCTTCCCCCTAGCCTGTCCTATTGCTTCATGGCTGGACCACATCATGGCCTCCTACCAGGCCTCCCTTCAGGCCCTTCCACTCCCAAGGTTCTGGGCAAACCCAGCCCAAATAGCCTTTCTTTCAACACTGCCATCTGCCAGTGTGTCACCTGCTTGTGAACTTACAGTGGTTCCCTACTGCCTATTGGCTCAAGTCACACGATACTAGACAGGCCTGTTGGAGGAACAACAGCCATACTTGTTACACGATCTAAATGTTTACTGAGATGGAAGAAGAGTGAAGTTGCCACATGGCAGGATGGCATTTCAACGGGGAGAGGAAAAGTTGTTTAACAAACCAGTATCAGAATAACCAACTATATATTTAGAAAAATAATGTAGTTTCTATCACACAATGTATATAACACAAATTCCAGAAAGATTAAAGATAGAAATCTTTTTTAAAAACAGCCTATGAAAGTGCTATTAAAAATATAAGTATATTGAAAATATAAGTATAAAATATGGGAGTTTGTTCAGCCCAGACTTCTGTTGCAGATCCCGGGCACTCTCCTGCCCAGCTGCTCATGCCAACTTGTGGTGCACATAAGGAATAACCTTTCTAAGAGAGAAGTTTAGAATCTGGGGGGAAAAAAAGACTGATAGATTTGGCCAAATGTGCATGTTTATTGCCAGGATGATAAAGACACTATAGGCAAACTTAAAAGATAAGAAAAAGGCTGATGAAAAAAATTGTATATCAGGTAAAAAACACATATATCAGGTAAGAGATTAGTGTTGAAAATACGCAACAAGTTCCTAAAAACCAGGAAAACAACAACAACAAAACAGAATAACGTACTAAGAACGTAAACAGGCAACTTCCAGGAAAACAAGTACAAATGGTCAATATTTTAAAAGGATATTAAACGACATTAATAATCAGGGAAAGTGACATTAAAACAATATGCTTTTTCATAACAAAAATTAAAAGTCTGAGGGAGAGAAGATAGAGACAGACACAATGCAGGGGAGTGTCAACTGGTAAACATGTCTGAAGTGCAATGTGCCAACATGTATCAAATTCAAATCTGAGCGCCTTTTGACCCAGCAGTTCCTCCATTAGTGTCTCTTCTAAAGAAACACTTGTGTACAGAGCCACGTGAACGGATCTCCAGTGCAATGCCACCAGTGGGAGTCCGGCGTGTCCTGGCAGCAGCTGAAAATACCATGTAGTGGGTGAGGCAGGAGATGAGCCTGGAAAGGCAGGAAGGCTGGGAGGCCAAGGGAAGGCATGTGCATTTCATTCTAAGCAGGATGAGAAGACACCAGAAAGTTCTGAGCAAGGGTGCACCATGATGTTTTTCTTGTTTGTAAAAGGTGGTTCTGGCTGCCATATGGGGATCAGTCTGTCCAGAGGCAAGGGTGTAGGCAGGACGGTAGAAGGGTTCCGCAGTGGGCTGGGAGCAAGACAACTGTGGCTTAGATTTGTGGGGTGGCAGAGGATGTGGAGAGCAATGGATGTCATTGTTAGAGGTTTTGAAGGCATAGGAGGTAGTGGGACTTGCAAGGTAACTTAGAAGTAGGAGAGTGAGGTGAGAGAAGAATCTTTAAATTTGGCCTCAATGGCTAGGAATGGCGCCATTCCCAAGGCATAGAACTCTGTCGACTGTCATAAAAATGATTCTCCAGTGAAGTAAGAATCACTGAGGGTGTGGAATGGGGATTGGAGGGTAGCATCTCCTATTTATTGGTTTGAGAGTGAAAATAATAAAACTTCTGACTTTCTGCCTTTTCTTGCTTGCTTTCTGGATCAGACACTATGAATTTGCCAACTGTCTATCTTCTCTTTAGATTTAAACAGCAGTTTCTGAAATGCAGGTGGACAGTCTTGCTCGTGACTCAGGAGGCGCCCTCATTTTGGAAGCCAGAGAGCACCCTTCATCCTCCCTCCATCCCCCATGTCCCATGCCCTCCCCCAGCTCTCTGTTGTCCTGGAGTGAGGGAAAGAGAGAGGTGGCCTCAGGGAGCCAAGTCCAGGGACCAGGATGAGGAGCTTTAGATTCTAATCCTCCAGTGACTGGGAAGCCTCGGAGTCAGAAGGATGGGTTTCATTTGAAGGCCCTTGGGGCTGGTATGCAGAAAGCACACTGCACAGGTCAGAATGGATGCAGACTGGGTGATAAAGGTGTTCTAACCTAGCCCGTGGTGACAGGTGCACAACACTGAATGCACTAATGCCACTGAACTACACTTTAAAGTGGTGACTTTTATAATATGTGTATTTTACCACAATTTTTAAAAAAGCATAATAGACATAAGAAGACCAATCAGGGCCAGTGTACCTCCAGGTGCTGGTGGTGGCCTTTCTAGAAGCATGATGGTGATAATGGAGGCGACTGTATTGGTAATAAAAGCTGTCATATTTGGGATGTGTTTTGGAGGCTAAAACAACAGGATTGCAGATGAATTAGAAGTAAAAAGGACTCTTGTTTTGGCCTGAGCAATCACATGGATGGACAGTGCCAGCAGGCAGTCATGAAAGTGTTTGAGAGAGGAGGAATTGATATGAAGGGCAAACTTACAGTAAATAAGAATGACACAAGAAAACAGTCCCTAAAAATGTACTACCAGCCAAAAGTCATGATACTACCGCAAGGGCACATAAGCATGCAGGTGTCCTGTCCTTCAGAATCTGGGAAAGGGAATGGTTAGAGTTGTGTGTAAAACCAAGTCTCTCAGGCCAGGTGTGGTGGCTCAGCCTGTAATCCCAGCACTTTGGGAGGCCAAGGCGGGCAGATCTCCTGAGGTCAGGAGTTCGAGACCAGCCTGGCCAACATGGCGAAACCCCATCTCTACTAAAAATACAAAAATTAGCCGGGTGTGGTGGTGGGCACCTGTAACCGGAAGGCTAAGGCAGGAGAATTGCTTGAACCCAGGAGGCGGAGGTTGCAGTGAGCCGAGATCATGCCAGTGCACTCCAGCCTGAGCGACAGAGCAAGACTCTGTCTCAAAAAAACAAACAAGTCTCTTCACTAAGGAGAGAGGGCCACTAGGAGGGGATGCTTACACGCTTCATGTATCTGCACAGCCGCCAACGATGGGGCACAACCTGACTGAATGTCATCTCACTCACACATCCCTGAATCGACTCCTTCCCCAGGTCTCAGAGTCAAGTGGACTCCTACAAAAATCATCGAATGGGGGGAGCCTCCAGATGAGCCAGCCCACCTCCTCTGCCCAGTGGTCTCTGGCCAGCTGGTGCCCTCCTGGCAGGTTGAAATAGCCTCCTCCGGTGTGAGGACCAGAATCTGCACCCTCGAGGCTCACGTATCTGGGACTCCAGAAGTCCCACCTCTAAGAGCTGCCAAAATCACATAAGCAGGGAAATGAACACCCACAAGAGAACAGAAATGCCCAGACAGCAGACACCCACCTCGGTGAAGAAGCCCGCTATCCCAGCCTGGCAGGAGCCGTGTTCCTCTCCGTACTTCTTCTTATACTCTAGGGGGAAGGAAGGAGAGAGAAGCAAACCACAGCCATGTCAGTGTGTGCCAGCTGTGCGTGGAGCCAGCAGAGCCAACCAGCCACTTCCCGCGAGTACCGCAGCAGGCTGGGCCCAGGGATGCCGTCCAGACTGGGGTGAGGAAGGAAAGTCTCAGGAATCCACCAGACCTCAAAAATCCAGGCTGTGGTGCCATCGGGTAGGGAGGCTGCCCAGCACCCCAGCAGACTTCCTCCCCTCGTGTGCAAGAAAGAGGAGCAGTAGCCACAGTCATTAAGTGGGAGGCTGGTAACAATTATTTCATTTACTTCAGAAGGGACAGAGATCCCTCGCAGGCCCAAGGAGCTGAAAACATGACCCAGAAATGGAATGATGTGGCCATCCCAGTGTGGAGTCTCCTGGATGAAGACCAGCCCTCCCTAAAAGAGGCTTTGGATGCCTCCTACCATCCAAAAAGAAACAAGCTGTCGGCAGAGGACTGCAAGAAGGGACTCCTCTGGCATTCAGCTGCACTATTGCTGTGTGGAAGGAAAGGGGGAAGATCTCTCCAGGTGGAAAGAAAACTAATAGATAAGCTCTTCTCCTCCTCCATCCCCTCAGCTCACAACACTGCTACCCAACAAATGGGGGTATGCCACCGCTGCAGTTTTAATTTTAAGTTGGCAAGGAAGAGGGGGAGGAAACTTTTGACAAGTGCTTAGCATGTTCCAGGCATTGTGTTAGCTGTCTCCAGGCATATCATTTCACTGGTCCCTCATCCCTAGGAACCCATATCCCCATTGGTTAACAGGTAAGAATATTGAGGCTCAGAGAGGCTAAGTGAATTGTCTAAGGTCACGCAGCTCTAGTAAATGGCAATGCCAGGATTCTACCTCAGCGTGGACTTAGAAACCCATTCCTTCACCTCTGGAGCCCATCAAAGGTTCTGCAAAGTGAGTGACTAAAAATACCCAGGAAAGTGACTGGATGTTGGAAATCATTTCATGGGTAAAGTCAAGGAGGTGGAGAGATGTTCAGAGTGACTCAAATTAATCACATGTGAGGCTGACATTGCTGGAGACCTTCCACAGGCCACCCCTGGGCACCCTCAGGCCAGGGCTACCCAACAAATAACCCAGTGACCCTGTACCACCCCCTGGGCTCCTGGCAAGTCTCTGGTACCATTAAAAGCAATATCATTATTTTTGAAACGCAAAATACAAAGGAACAATGAAACTATGATTGCAACACAGTGCCACTTCCTGCAGTTCTGAGCGTCTACTCCAGGCAAGGGGAAAAAGGGCCCTGGGGAAATATACAGAGTAATTCAGTTTCTAACAACACTCACCACAGAGCCTAGTAACATTTTCCAGTAAGTGGCCATTAACCGACTGCTAAATGACAAAGAATGTCAATTGAGTTACTCCTCTTCCACGCAGGGCAAAATCAGTTCTCCTGCCTTGTCCTGTTATTATAAGGACAACTGCTAGACCTGCCAGAAAGCAGCCCAGTAACAAAAGGACCTTGTTTGTTCCCTGCAGAATCTTGCACCAGGGCTGGGAGTGAGACTAGTGCAAAGCAATGAACAAATCCTGCATCAAATTGCATAATAGCAAGAAATAATACAAATTAATAATAAATCCTGCATCAAATAGCACAATGGCAAAAAGGATCAAAATGTCTCAACCTAAACAAACAGTTACATAATAAACATGAAAAGTCTGGCTAAAAGCATATCCATCCCACTGACTCTAGAGACTAAACACCCAATTGTAACTCTTGAAAAAATGAAACATACAAAGGAAATTCAGACCCCATGAGCTGAATGAAACTATAGTGCAAGATACACCACCAGTTCAGACTCATAAATTTCTGACATGAATAGGAATTGTGTGGGACTCTTTCATCTTTTAAAGCAGTCTCAAGGTCTCTTTATGACAAGGCCTCCAAAACACGGGAGATTTGAGAACTTCGGTGCCTTTCTCAACCTCCTCCCCAAACTGTACTTGATGTGGTCTATGTTCAGAGCATGACCTGGGGTTTCTGAGGTGGCAACAGCCTCACTAGAAGCTAAGAGTACCCCACTTCTGGCCCAGGCTAAAGGCCAGCAAGGGGAAGCCCTTAAAGGCACCCCTGTTTCAGGCAGCATGAAGCACTGTTTTCAGGCCAGCCTCCGCCTCCCCAAGCTGGGACTGCCCCACCAGAGGTCTGAGGGCCTGGGACACACATGGAAGTGGGTACCATCACTGACATTCACATTTCTGAAACCCCAAGTCTAACCTGCCTTCTCAGGATGCTCTAGGGTAAGGAATCAAACAATGGGGCCCCCTGACTGGCTCCTATAACCAAGTCCAGATCAGAGGGTAGGCCGTGTCTCAGCGTCCCAGAAACTTCTGTGACTCTGTCATTAATCCCTTCAAGGTAGAGTAGGATTCAGTTCTAATCCTTCTACCACCTACCCAATCCCTGCCACACACACTTTGGGGGTAGTTGTAGGGCCTGGCAAGTCTAGTGTAGGAAAGTTAGTGCGTGTTATTGGATTGGACAGTTTCACATTCCACGCCTTCCACAGCCTGGCCACAGGCATGCTTTCCATTGTTTTTACTCCTTTGAATGCTACTTCTGTGAGTTAAGGGCACCACTATTATTTTAACCTGATTCCTTCATATATATGTCATGAGGGCAGGTTTAGGTTTCTCCCTAATCTATGTTCTAAATGTTCATGTACGGACCTTTCTTCCCCCAAAAAGTATGTACATAGGGTTATTCTGCCATACTCATATCTAAAAAACTTAAAAATACAACTTGATTTTGCTTGTCTAGACTTAAGATGGCAGGACAGCCTATATCACAAAGCTATGGGAAGGGAGGTAGGTGCAGAGAGAGGCAAGCGGCTGCCCCCCAAACAACACCCCCAACAAGCCCGGGTCACACACCCTCCCTCCATTGACAAGTGCAGGAAGTGCAGGGTGGAGGGACCTGGGAGGGGGTGGGGGTGACCTCCAGTCTTCTGTGTTCCCAGGAAGAACTTTTCCTGCACAAACACAAAGGCTGTGGGGCCCAGCAGCTGGCTGCTCCTGGGCATGTCCACTCGGTCTCCAAATGCCCCCAGGGACATGGCCCTGCAGAGAGAACTACAACAGCTAGTGCCCTCTCCACTACTGAACAAAACATTTATCCACCTCAAAGAAGCAGGGGAAAAGCAGGCTTTGCCTGACAGCAGCTCACAGGCACTGTAACAAACCTAACTCTTAAATTTGGGGAAGCTGGCCAGCACGGCAGCTCACACCTGTAATCCCAGCACTTTGGGAGGTTGAGGCAGGCAGATCACTTGAGTCCAGGAGTTGAAAATCAGCCTGGGGAACAAAGTGAGACCCCCATCTCTACAGAAATACAAAAATTAGCTGGACGTGGTGGTGCACACCTGTAGTCCCAGCTACTCAGAAGGCTGAGGTGGGAGGATGGCTTGAGTCTGGGAGGCAGAGGTTGCAGTGAGCCACG
The DNA here is from genome assembly GCF_043159975.1 of Macaca nemestrina. NCBI lineage: Eukaryota > Metazoa > Chordata > Mammalia > Primates > Cercopithecidae > Macaca > Macaca nemestrina. The sequence goes on along the minus strand of NC_092126.1, from coordinate 100,667,445 downwards.
ATCATACTGCTGCCCTCCAGCCTGGGCAACAGAGCCAGACCTGGTCTCAAAAAAAAAAAATGGGGGAAGCCAAATCCGAGACCCAAAATATAGGGTTGAACAAGGGGACTTAGAAGTCACTTAGAGAAGCTGGAACCAGGTTGTAGAACTCTTTCTGCCATGGGTGGGTTTGAATTACTTGGCCTGCATTACAGGCTTTAATTCATTACGTTGTATGGCTCCTCCATTCTAAAAATGGGAGTATTTTCCTTGGTTTAGCTGCTGGTTTTATTAAGCCCTGTCTAAACAGAAGGCAATTCAGAGAGGAAAAAAATACTGGTTTCCAAATGTTCACAATCCGCAACTCAATGCATGGAGCCTACATTAATGAATGTAATTCAAGTAGACCACCAATCGGGTGGGATCACTTCCCACACCCTTTCCAAAAGGCCAGGATAAAACCATTCCACAGAAAGATCAAGATTCACATACAGCATAACATATATTTTTCCTAATAATCTCCCTGCGCATTACCCATTTGAGAAAGTTTCGTCTTTCAAAGCTTAACACATCAATTTTATAATTATTTTTCTGTAGTTCTTTAGCTTAGCTATAAAATAAAATATTGGGGGGAAAAGAGCTTGCCAATCTTTATTCTGATTTTCACCAAGCAGTTGTTAGATATATGAACTCCAAGTTTCTCTTCAAAGAATCAGTATGTCACTATGTTCAGCTCTCTTATTCTCTGATTCTCCATTTTAAAGTTTAACTTCCTGATTCTCTTCAGCTCCCTTACCTCTAGTTTCAGTAAACAACTTTCCCGCCAGTTCTCATCAGTAGTTCACATCTGTTCCCCTGGTCACCTGCTTTGACCTGAGTCACCCTGGTTACCTGCTCTGTTTTGAGTCACCCCTGGTCACCTGCTCTGACCCGAATCATCCTGAGTCACCTGTTCTGTAACCACCCTTCCCACTGAACTACTCACCCCGCCACTCAGGATCATACTCCTACTCTCTTTAAAAGAGCCAATTGGAATTAGCTTAGACTGTGTGGTCCAACCCCAGGAAATAGGGGAACGACACAGCAGTAGGGGTTACCTGCATCAGGAATAAGAATCCCTGCCCCTCCCCTGTCCAGGTGTGCTCTCACCATTATTCATCCACGAATCGCATCCTTCTATAGAAGTAAAAATTGCCTTACTGAGAAAATTAAATTTATGTTCGAGTGCTATTTCATTGTGGCACTGAGGAACAAGCATTTTGTTTCTAACAAAGTGGCAAATCTAAATAACTGATAATTATATAATACAGGAAACAATGCATTTGGGCAGACAGAGCTCTAGTAATTAAAAGGGCAATTATACAGAAAAATGAAGAGAGAATAAAACTACCCTCAGTTTACAAGGGACCACCATGTAAATGGGGGGAAAAAAAACATAAATAAACCAAACAGCTAGGTTAAAGAGGAAGGGAGAACATTTTATGAAAATAATTGATGACTAAGCTATGGTGTGCATTAAACACAAAGTGCATAAAGCCAGGAACTCAGAATTAAATGAGAGAAAGATTTTAAAGGGGGAAAAGATCTTCAGGGAATGCCTAATAACTCTAACTCTATCCATTTATTTACAAGTGGAATATTTTTGCTCAGAAAGAGCAAGTGGTTTGTTTAAAGCCATACCGCTGATTAGCCTCAGCATCAGGACCCAAGAGCCAGGCTCCCAACTTCCAGTCTGCTTCTGCCACTCCCTTATGCTTCACAAAGCACATTTCCAGTGAAAACCTTCTTAGCATTCAAACAAAATGTTTTATAAACAGATAAAAAGATAAATGTGGGGCACATACATACAATGGAATATTATTAAATATTCCTTCCTTTGAAAAGGAAGAAAATTCTGACAGATGCTACAATGTGGATACACCTTGAGGACATCATGCTAAGTGAAACAAGTCAGTCACAAAACGGCACATATTGTATGATTCGACTTACGTGAGGTGTCTAGAGTAGCCAAATTCAGAGACAAAGTAGAATGGCAGTTGCCAGGGAAAGCAGGGAATGGGGAGTTCATGTTTAATGGGTACAGAGTTTTAGTTTGGGGTGACGCAAAAGTTCTGGGGATGGATGGTGGTGATAGTGGCATGGCAGTGTGAATGTATGTAATGCTACAGAACTGTACACTTAAAAATGGTTAAAATGGTAATTTTTATGTTATTTATTTTTTACAATAATTTTTTTTTTTTTTTTTTTTTTTTGAGACAGAGTCTCATTCTGTCGCCCAGGCTAGAGTGCAGTGGTGCAATCCTGGCTCACCACAACCACCGCCTCTCAGATTCAAGTTAATCTTGTGCCTCACCCTCCCAAGTAGTTGGGATTACAGGTGCACACCACCACGCCCAGCTAATTTTTGTATTTTTTAGTGGAGGCAGGGTTTCACCATGTTGGCCAGGCTGGTCTCGAACTCCTGATGTCAGGTGATCTGCCAGCCTCAGCCTCCCAAAGTGCTAGGATTACAGGCGTGAGCCACCGCGCCTGGCCAATAATTTTTTAATATTACCAAAAAAGGAGTTTTGTAATCTTTAAAGCATTCCCTTTACCCAGAACTTAGCAACCTGTTTTGCCAACTCCCTACTTCAGCAGCAAGTAACAACACAGGCACATAATAATGTATATATAGACATTCAACTTACTATGCATTGTGCCATGCTCTACTCTCAGAAAAAAAAAAAAAAAAAGTGACCATGAACATGGGACAGTCACATTTCAGTGAGAAACCCAGCTCAGAACTGAGCAGAATTCAATTTTGGGACCTAAGCTAAAAGACTCATGAAATAGGGAGCCGCGGTGGCTCAGGCCTGTTGTCCTGGCGCATAAGGAGGCGAGGCTAGACATTGGAGGTGAGCCTGAGCAACACAGAAACCTCTCATCTATATAACCAAAAAAAAAAAAAAAACAGACTCATGAAATAATTGGCACCAAAGCACAGTCAGTCAACTCCTGTGCAGATACCGAAACCAAATGTTTCTAGTAAGCAGCCACTCCAGACTACAGCAAACTGGTCTCCTGGCTACATTTTATCAGTCTAAGGGCCCACGTCTGCCCTCTGTGCCTGCTGGGACTTGTCTACAGAGTGTATCTATAATTGCAAAACTGAAACATAGCTTAACAAGTCTATAGTATAGTGTCCAAAAAATTCATAAAATTATGCCATTGAAAAAAATATATGAATTTTTTTTTCTGTGATAGGCCACAGCACCCAGTAATCACCAAGAAAACCAGGATCCCAACAGAACAGGCAGCTACAAAGAAACCTACTACACACTTAAAAGCTGTCAACCCCTCCTCTGACTAATAAGCCTGTGACCTTCATCAAGCTCCCTGGGCCTCAGTTTTCTCATCTGTATAACAAGGGTAAGAATACTTATCCGAGAATGATGTGATTACTCAGTAAGATCATAAATGTTAAGTACCTAGCACAACCCCTGGCACCAGGTAGGTGCTCAATAAATAATAAGTGAATCTGAATCTGTGAATTTTTCTGAGCGGAACAAAAGACGCAGTTTAGGTAGTCAATAATTCCATGTAATACATGGAAACACGTTTGAAGTATAGGAGATGGGTTTGTCCAAGATTAAAATTCTTGGCTCCAAGAAAAGCTGGAAAGCCCCAGAGAGCCCCTGCTGGAGACCTCTGGCCTCCTCCTTACAGCCCGGGCTGTCCTCGGGAGCCACCCTCCCTTTCTCCCCCTCAGAGTCCCTCTCTGTTTAACTGGCCATAATGTAGAACTGTATCCTCTTTTCTTTAATTTGCTGTATTTATTTAAATATGATAATGTTTATTAAAGCTCACTGGAAACCATAAAATCGTATGTAAATGTAGAGGTCTTTAATAAAAATTTATGAGGTTTGTTCTTGAATTTTTAAATGGATCAGCTTAGCCTTTTATGAGTCTCTCCAAAACAAAAACAAAACAAAAACACAACACAACAAAACCCCAATTCCTTTTCATTTGTAAATGGATCTTCATTGATTTTTATCCCCTGTAGAGACCACTTTTAACATTAAAGGGGAAAAAAATCTTCACCTTTGAATGGGTAATCTATTTCCTTCCCTGGAAATGATCACTGTCCTGAGAAATGCAAACACACACTAGGAATAAAAGCCAGTCATTCCTTGATAATAGAGTGGTACAGAAATCTTTGGAATCGATAAGAAGTTTTTCTGTTACAATTTTAAAGCACGGTAAAATTCAGACTCGAACAATTCCAAATTTAAGAACATTTAAACATGGCATGAGTTAAACTTTGAGGTCATCTACAAAAAGAGGGAAGGAACGCTTACCAACCAAAGTGTCCCAATATGATCTTCAACAGTATTTGAGAAATTATAATCTTGCCAAGGGCTCTTAAAATCATTTTAGGAATATCCAGTTTTCTACCCTTCATTATCTAGTCACTGAAACAGGATATGTTAGACACCTTCTGAGAATATTGAAGAATATTATTATGCTGCTTGAAAATTAATTAGAAAATTCACATTTTCTAATTGAAGACAATGAGCAGCATTCACTCTCGACTGAGCACTGTGTTAGGCACTTCATACCTCATATACCTCTTAAGTAGATCTTAATCTCCCCATTTTATAAATGAGGGCACCAAGCTCATGGAGCTTGCCTAAGGTCACCAAGTCAGAAAGTAGAAGCATATAGGTTTAATCATAGCAATAAGTGAGTAGTAAAGCCAGATTCCACAATTAGGTCTAATATACGATGGCATCATAATAACCTCTTGCATTTCTTTATCAGAGTTTAGCCTTGAACACGCTTTGTCAATGTGCCAAGCTGCTACCAAATTACTCCACAGTCACTTTTTCTGTCACAATAAAAAGACAACCTGTTTGCAGCCTCACTCCTGCTAAGTTCTGACTTCTTGCCTCAGTGGTCTCAAGGGCAAAGGATAAAAGAAATCTCTGTACTTGATTTTATCACATGCATTGACTTAACATTTCGGAGTCCTAAAATATCATAGCTTGGTTAATAGTAACTAATGTTTTATAGTGCTTGCCCTTTAATTTACAAGTAGTTTCCCCCATATATCGTCCCACCAAAGCTCTCATTTTCTCATACATTCTGATAAAACCAAAGAACATATGCTAGTAATGATGTTCTCACATCAGACAAACACAAACTAAACCAACTGGAGGATATGCTCCATGAGTTTATGTCCCAAATTCATTTTTATTTCCCATTTCCTCTGTATTTCCTGGTTCCAACAGGATATTCTGGTAGCTTCTCCCATCCAACCAGAAACAGGAAGCACCTGAGAAGCCATGTCCTAGTGCCAAACCAGAGACCAATTTTTTTAAGAATTCAGAAGCTTGAGACATTTTGGAAAGATCTCCACATATTTAGAGTCTCTGCAACCAAACCGACCTTCCAGTGTTGTAAAGGGAGCACAGCTGGCCCATATGGAGACTTACAATTGAGGCCACAGTTATAGAACAATGGGTGGCCTTGCTGAGCACTTTCACCCGAGTTTTATTGGGAGCTCCTCACCATAACCCAAAGACATAAATGCAGTGGAGGCATCACAGCGTCGACTCCCACCGAGAGGCCAACTGACAGGCCTGAGGCCACAGAGGCAGAAGTGTGGCAGAGCCGACCTCAACCCACAGCCCCTCCCACGGTCTTTCCACCATCCCACAAGAAGTGGGTTTAGAGGCAGCTGTCCCCCTCCTCCCTTGCCCTGTGCACCCACCACCATGACCAGTCTCGAATTCCCACCATCCCTCTCTTCCATAGTCTCAACAGCCTGCAAACTTTACGTGGGTTTCAGTTTTTCCAATTGTAAAATGAAATAATGCCACCTTGTATTTGGATGCAGCTCAAGGCCTTGGGGACAGGCTCCAGCAGGACACACACTGGCGGGAAATTCTCTCTCCACACAGCCTTCCCACTTTTAAAACACCACGTCCCCTCTCTGTTTTCCCCTGCAGATGGGGAACTTCTTGAGAGGTGGAACTGTGTCACTTGGGTTTTGTCTATCTGGCAACTAACAAGTACTTAAGATTAAGTGGACTCTATTCCCGCTACACAAGTCAGTCAGCCTATGATGATTAGCAAACACTTGCTCAGAATATAGTATGTTGTATGTGGCATATTAGTATATATATGCTTAGCATATATTAGCAAGTATATGCCAGACACTGTTCTAAAGACTTAGAAGCATTAACTCAGTCCTCTTCATAGACCCTTGAGGTTGGTTAGGCACAGAGAACTTAAATAACCCATCTGAGATTACACTGTTAAGAGGAAGTGGCAGAGCCAGGACTTGAACTCTGGCAGTCTGGGTCCAGAATCTGTGCCTTGGCCACCAAGCTACTTTGCCTCTCCATTGTGTGGCATGTGAATGACAGATAAGAAAGAAAAACTCAGGCCATCACCTCTCTGGACCTCATGAAAGACTGCTCTAGGTGGTATCTGAAAGGTCCTGTCAAACTCTTAAAACCCTCCCATTGTCTTTAACCACAATGTGACCCCCAACCTGGAACAGAGAACTTGCATCACTGAGTTTTTCCACATTGAGGAAATAAGGGTGGCCTTAAAAGCCAAAGTAGGTCTAGTTTAAACCACAAAACAGGGAGGCGGAGATGCCTAAAGCCAACAGAGCACATACAAGAGCCCTCTCACTACACCCTGCATCCTCCCAGCCACCTGTCCAGTCCAGTCTTCTAGAAAAAAACTCAGCATCTTCTACCTCTCTCCTCTTACAGGGCTAAGAACTACAGAAACTTTCAGTTTAGTCTCCCATTTTTCTAAGGGGCTGCTCTTACACCCCAATACTCCACATGCCAGACCCATCCATCCCCTATTTCCCACCGTAGGCCAATGAATGGGTTAGCATGTAAAAGTGCACGTGCGCCCATGGGAAGGAAGACTGGGCAGGGGCATAATCGTTTCGCTAATTTCTTCACTAGTTCCATTTAACCATCATTAAGTCCATTGTATTTTTGGGATAGTTCAGTCACCCTTTCTTGTTTCGTGAGGGTTGTCGACTGGCTTTTACTTCTCATTTAAATTAGAAACCCTAAAAAACAAACTAACAGAAATCACCATTAATTACCAGGACACAAAATGGTTTGCTGAGTCAGACAGATGCCAGCTTCAAAATCCTGCTCCACCATTTACTGTTTGAGTGACCTGGGGCAATTCACATACACTCTGAGTCTCCGCTTACTCCTCTGTCACAGGAGAACGGCAACACAGAAGCTGGCCTTTGGGTATCCCACCTGTCTCCCCCCAGCTCCTACCACAGTTCCTGTGATGTGGCCTGACTGCCACCTGCCAGCACCCACACCTCTGTCCTGGAGGCTTTCCCGGCCCACACACAGGACAGGATGCCAGGTGGAGGAAGCCCCTTCCCCTCAGCCCTCAGGAAGGAGGACTCTAGGTGTGTACTCCACACTGGCCGCAGCACCCACCCCAGAGACTGCACCCACTCGCCCAGGTAACGGCTGAGGAGCACATCTTCAATGGGCTGCCTTCCTTTCCCATTCTTACTTCCCCCTGCCTCACTGATGTCTTCTAGAACAATTTCCAAAATAAAATACCCATCATCAGACCCAAGAAAAAAAGAAAAAAACATTTTTCACAGCTTCTGGGAAGATTAGATGAGAGAATGTGTAAAGACCTCAGATCAACACTGGCCTACTGATGATCCACAGTTACTTAATAGAAAGTAATGCAGAAGTGTGAGCCACATGGACCTGTGTACACACGGACATTGAGCTCCACCTCCCTCTTTGGAGGGCTGTCCTTGTGCTTGTGGTGTACACAGAGGAATCACTGGGGACAGCCATGTGTCCCTGTCACAGCATGTCATCTTCTGGGAAAACCAAAGTACTGGTCCTGCCGCCGTCACCCTGCTGAGCCCCTTGCTCCTTCCCAGCCTGAAGAGCTGCCCCACTGCTTGCTCCAGAGGCTTTTCCTTTTCCTTCCTTGGGAAAAAGGAGGAGTAAACTGGGGCAGTGGAAACCCAGGCTTGACACATGCTTTGTGTTTCTGAAACGAACGATTCCTCCACTCTTGATTGATTATATTATCATCTATTTTTAAAACAAAGTTTGTTTTTCTTCTGTTTGGGACAATACAGATATAAACAGGGCCAGAGTTTCATTCCCCTACATGGCCCAGTCAGAGCTGATCAAATGCTGATACAGAGGAGAAAGAAAAAACGAAGGCAGGCTCACTCTATAGGGGAGAGGGTTTGTGCCTCCCGCAGAGATCTTGCTGGCTCTTCTGTGGGGGACGTTTCCCAGAGCACCCTACCTGGGTCACCTGGGTCCCCAGGAGGGTCCCAGTGTCCATATAGTGTTTCTCATGAATCCTTTTTAGTGTCCACAAAATTTGAAACCTAGGAAAACCCAGGGAGGCCCAAAGACAATGTGGACACAAGCCAGTGAGACTTCTGTCCAAATAAAGTAGGAGGGGAATTAAGAAATAAATAGTCCAGAACTTAGAGAAGGAGCAGGTTCCAGCTTACCCAAAATTAGGCTGAGAAAACTGGAAACTACAAGCTATTAAACTGAAGAAAATAATCGTGTTTTCTGAATGCTTAAAGCTCAGATTCGACAGGGCTAAATAGTGACTGACTCAATCACTATTAGGGATTGTCCTCGATGCCCAGGCATTTGAAGGTTCTAAGTCTGAAAGGATACATTTTCCTTCCAAGTGCACCTTGGCAAGGAGCTCTTAAAACCGCCTTCAGGATGCGCCCAATTCTCCAGCATCTGCCCGGGCTGCAGGACCACGTGGGAAGGAAAGTCAGACCTTGAATGTTATGAAATGCTGAGAGTGTCAAGTTTCTGTCCAGCTGTTGCTTTATGAATCCTGGGTCTCCTCTCCCCTCCGCCTTAGGACATCTGTCCACAGTGCAGCCAGGAACTGTGTGGGAGCCTAATGACTGCCTGGGAGCTGCCTGGGGCTGTAGAGATCATCTGGGCCAACCACTGAATATTCGGACAGGGAAACTGAGGTCCAGAGAGAGAAGGTAAGTTTCCCAAGGCAACACAGCACCTGGCATTACCAGAAAGTCAAGGCAGCTGTTAGGTCACTTGGCTGAGGCTTGGTGCATTTCAGTCCCTGAGACTTCATAAAGCTTGGTAAGCACTGTGGGCTCTGCGGCCGAGTCAGGTAAGGGTTGGAAAGGCCTGGGACTGCTGCCCCCTCCGTACCTGCCTCTTCTCTGGGCAGGGCCTTGGGGACCAAGAGACCATCTGGGGCAAACAGTGCTGCCCTATCATGAGCATGTGGAAAGCTGGGGAAATGTTCAGTTGGTGATACGCAGAGGTGGGAGGTAGGCTTAGGGCATGAAGTGGGTAGGGGGATGAGGAAAAATCAGTCCATGCTCACCTTCATAGCAAGGGATCAGCGTCCTGCCTTTGGCCTGGAGATTGGAAGGGATGATGTAGCAGAAGCCATGGGGTAGGATGTGGTCAGCTTCATAGTAGATGTTCTTCCAGCGATGAGCACAGGCCTAAAGGGATACAGAGCATTTGAGAGCAGGAAAGTTGGCCCCAAAGGATCACAAAGCAGACTCTTGTCAGCGCCAGGTGTTTCTTTCTGTGGGAGAAGAGAGGAGCAGAGGGGCCAGAAAGCCACACCTTCATAACAGGCACTGCTCTGGGTATCAGAAAACTGCATGAACAGGAACGAGCCCCTGGGAGTCTACTAGAAGATAGGAAATAAATATATCAACAAATGAGGATTGTAGCTAGTCCTGAGCATTGAGAAGGAAAGAAACAGGGTTATAGAATAGAGAATCTGGGAGTGGGATGGACAGTTTCCACCGGAGGTCAGAAAGGCCTGAAGCCTGAGGAAGAGCTAACCACACTGAGCACACGGGAAGAGGGTTCTGGGAGGATTCAAAAGACAGCAGAATGCAAAGGATACATCATCAGAAATGCTCAGAGGCTCAAGAGAAAGAAAGGGTGGTCTGGAGTGACTGTGGTGGGAGGGAGATAAGGTCAAAGAAGGGGCCAAGGTGGGACCACGGGGGTCAGGGGAATGGCTGTGACTTCAGCAGATCTGCAATGGGAAGTGGTGGAGAGTCTTACACAGGTGAGAAGCATGATCCAAGTGACAGTTTGGAAAGAACATTTGGCTGCCGGGTGGAGACTGCAGGAGGGCAAAAGTGCAAACGAACACCAAGTGAGAGATGATGCAGGTCTGGAGCAGTGGAGATGGGTGAAGAGGGTGGCTTCAGAGCTGACAGGCCCAAGGAAGTGAGCCGATGTGGAGACAGCAGGGAAGGGAGGAATGGCTGATATTCAAGCATGTTCCTACCCACAGAAACACTTCAGCATGCATCTCATTCACTAGAAGTAAATGTGTGTGGAGAGCTGTTTTTCTGATGGAAACTACATACAGCAAAATGCACAAAGGAGCTTTGACAAATGTGCACACTCATGTCACCAAGGCCCTAGCAAGACAGAACATTTCCATCTCACCAGAAAGTTCCCTCATGCCAGGGAATGGCTGGTTTTGCCAGGCAGGTCAAGGAAGGCCTCTCTGAGGAGAAAGCTGAAGAAAGATTCATGGCCAGGGGTCTTGGGGTGGGTGCAAGCTCTGTATGTTAGGGAAGAGGATGGACAGATGCATTGGCCAGCTTTCCAGAGGCGCCTCTGAGCACTAGGGTCAAAACTATGCAAGATGCCATGAGGCAGGGCAGCTCTGCTAACAGACACGGGAGCAGTGCCAGGAGGCAGGAGGCAGGCCTGGATCGTCCTTCTGCCACACCAAACATGCCCCTACCTGCTGCTTGGACATGACAGTGGCCCCAGTTCCCATGCATGTCTCTGCACATCCGGATGTCACCGCAGCACTGATGAAGAGCCGACCTGCTTACTCAGAGGCACACACTCTACTCTGCCCAGCCCGGTCCACTTCTCCTGGACATTCACTACTTACTTCTAATCTCAGTTCACTTCACCCTGGCCAGTGAATGCATTTTCTTAAAATATTGCTTTTGAGGTAAATGTTCCTGTCTGACAGCTTTGAAGAGAGCAGTGGTTCACCCAGCACGGAGGTTGAGATCTGAGAACGGACAGACTGCCTGCTCAAGTGGGTCCCTGACCCCTGAGTAGCCTAACTGGGAGACATCCCCCACTAGGTGCAGACTGACACCTCACACCTTGCATGGCTGGGTACACCTCTGAGACAAAGCTTCCAGAGCAAGAATCAGACAGCAACACTTTCTGTTCAGCAATATTCTATCTTCTGCGGCCTTCGCTGCTGATACCCAGACAAACAGGGTCTGGAGTAGACCTCTGGCAAACTCCAACAGACCTGCAGCTGAGGGTCCTGACTGTTAGAAGGAAAACTAACAAACAGAAAGGACACCCACACCAAAACCCCATCAGTAAGTCATCATCATTAAAGACCAAAGGCAGATAAAACCACAAAGATGGGGGAAAAGCAGTGCAGAAAAGCTGGAAATTCAAAAAATCAGAGTGCATCTCCCCCTCCAAAGGAACGCAGCTCATCACCAGCAACGGAACAAAGCTGGACGGAGAATGACTTTGACGAGTTAAGAAGGCTTCAGTCAATCAAACTTCTCACAGCTAAAGGAGGAACTATGTACCCAGCGCAAAGAAACTAAAAACCTTGAAAAAAGAATGGATGAATGAATAACTGGAATAACCAATGCAGAGAAGTCCATAAACGAAATGATAGAGACGAAAACTATGACACAAGAACTACGTGACAAATGCACAAGCTTCAGTAACTGACTCAATCATGTGGAAGAAAGAGTATCAGCGATTGAAGATCAAATGAATGAAATGAAGCGAGAAGAGAAGTTTAGAGAAAAAAGAGTAAAAAGAAATGAACAAAGCCTCCAAGAAGTATGGGATTATGTGAAAAGACCAAATCTACGTCTGATTGGTGTGCCTGAAAGTGACGGGAGAATGGAACCAAGCTGGAAAACACTCTGCAGGATATCATCCAGGAGAACTTCCCCAACCTAGCAAGGCAGGCCAACATTCAAATTCAGGAAATGCAAAGAACGCCACAAAGATACTCCTCGAGAAGAGCAACTCCAAGACACATAATTGTCAGATTCACCAAAGTTGAAATGAAGAAAAAATGTTAACGGCAGCCAGAGAGAAAGGTCAGGTTACCCACAAAGGGAAGCCCATCAGACTAAAAGCAGATCTCTCGGCAGAAACTCTGCAAGCCAGATGAGAGTGGGGCCAATATTCAACATTCTTAAAGAAAAGAATTTTAAACCCAGAATTTCATATCCAGCCAAACTAAGTTTCATAAGTGAAGGAGAAATAAAATCCTTTACAGACAAGCAAATGCTTAGAGATTTTGTTACCACCAGGCCTGCCCTACGAGAGATCCTGAAGGAAGCACTAAACATGGAAAGGAACAACCAGTACCAGACATTGCAAAAACATGCCAAAATGTAAAGACCATCGATGCTAGGAAGAAACTGCATCAACTAACAAGCAAAATAACCAGTTAATATCATAATGACAGGATCAAGTTCACACATAACAATATTAACCTTAAATGTAAATGGACTAAATGGTCCAATTAAAAGACACAGACTGGCAAATTGGATAAAGAGTCAAGACCCATCAGTTTGCTGTATTCAGGAGACCCATCTCACATGCAGAGACACACACAGGCTCAAAATAAATGGATGGAGGAAGATCTACCAAGCAAATGGAAAACAAAAAAAGGCAGGGGTTGCAATCCTAGTCTCTGATAAAACAGTCTTTAAACCAACAAAGATCAAGAGATAAAGAAGGCCATTACATAATGGTAAAGGGATCAATTCAACAAGAAGAGCTAACTATCCTAAATATATATGCACCCAATACAGGAGCACCCAGATTCATAAAGCAAATCCTTAGAGACTTACAACAAGACTTAGACTCCCATACAATAATAATGGGAGACTTTAACACCCCACTGTCAACATTAGACAGACCAACGAGACAGAAAGTTAACAAGGATATCCAGGGATTGAACTCAACTCTGCACCAAGCAGACCTAATAGACATCTACAGAACTCTCCACCCCAAATCAATAGAATATACATTCTTCTCAGCACCACATCGCACTTATTCCAAAATTGACCACAGAGTGGGAAGTAAAGCACTGCTCAGCAAACGTAAAAGAACAGAAATTAAAACAAACTGTCTCTCAGACCACAGTGCAATCAAACTAGAACTCAGGACTAAGAAACTCAATCAAAACCGCTCAACTACATGGAAACTGAACAATCTGCTCCTGAATGACTACTGGGTACATAACAAAACCAAGGTAGAAATAAAGATGTTTTTTGAAACCAATGAGAACAAAGATACAATATACCAGAATCTCTGGCACACATTTAAAGCAGTGTGTAGAGGGAAATTTATAGCACTAAATGCCCACAAGAGAAAGCAGGAAAGATCTAAAATTGACACCCTAACATCACAATTAAAAGAACTAGAGAAGCAAGAGCAAACACATTCAAAAGCTAGCAGAAGACAAGAAATAACTAAGATCAGAGCAGAACTGAAGAAGACAGAGACACAAAAAACCCTTCAAAAAATTAATGAATCCAAGAGCTGGTTTTTGGAAAACATCAACAAAATTGATAGACTGCTAGCAAGACTAATAAAGAAGAAAAGAGAGAAGAATCAAATAGACGCAATAAAAAATGATAAAGGGGATATCACCACTGACCCCACAGAAATACAAACTACCATCAGAGAATGCTATAAACACCTCTACGCAAATAAACTAGAAAATCTAGAAGAAATGGATAATTTCCTGGACACTTACACTCTGCCAAGACTAAACCAGGAAGAAGTTGAATCCCTGAATAGACCAATAGCAGCCTCTGAAATTGAGGCAATTATTAATAGCCTACCAACCAAAAAAAGTCCAGGACCACGGATTCACAGCCGAATTCTACCCTCTGGTACAAGGAGGAGCTGGCACCATTCCTTCTGAAACTATTCCAATCAATAGAAAAAGAGGGAATCCTCCCTAACTCATTTTATGAGGCCAACATCATCCCGATACCAAAGCCTGGCAGAGACACAACAAAAAAAGAGAATTTTAGACCAATATCCCTGATGAACATCGATGCAAAATCCTCAATAAAACACTGGCAAACTGAATCCAGCAGCACATCAAAAAGCTTATCCACCATGATCAAGTGGGCTTCATCCCTGGGATGCAAGGCTGGTTCAACAAATGCAAATCAATAAATGTAACCCAGCATATAAACAGAACCAAAGACAAAAACCAATGATTATCTCAATAGATGCAGAAAAGGCCTTTGACAAAATTCAACAGCCCTTCATGCTAAAAACGCTCAATAAATTCAGCATTGATGGAATGTATCTCAAAATAATAAGAGCTATTTATGACAAACCCACAGCCAATATCATACTGAATGGGCAAAAACTGGAAGCATTTCCTTTGAAAACTGGCACAAGACAGGGATGTCCTCTCTCACTACTCCTATTCAACATAGTGTTGAAAGTTCTGGCTAGGGCAATCAGGCAAGAGAAAGAAATAAAGGGTATTCAATTAGGAAAAGAAGAAGTCAAATTGTCCCTGTTTGCAGATGACATGATTGTATATTTAGAAAACCCCATCATCTCAGCCCAAAATCTCCTTAAGCTGATAAGCAACTTCAGCAAAGTCTCAGGATACAAAATCAATGTGCGAAAATCACAAGCATTCTTATACACCAGTAACAAACAGAGAGCCAAATCATGAATGAACTTCCATTCACAATTGCTTCAAAGAGAATAAAATACCTAGGAATCCAACTTACAAGGGATGTGAAGGAACTCTTCAAGGAGAACTACAAATCACTGCTCAGTGAAATAAAAGAGGACACAAACAAATGGAAGAACATACCATGCTCATGGATAGGAAGAATCAATATCACGAAAATGGCCATCCTGCCCAAGGTAATTTATAGATTCAATGCCATCCCCATCAAGCTACCAATGACTTTCTTCACAGAATTGGAAAAAACTGCTTTAAAGTTCATATGGAACCTAAAAAGAGCCCCATTGCCAAGACAATCCTAAGCAAAAAGAACAAAACTGGAGGCATCATGCTACCTGACTTCAAACCATACTACAAGGCTACCGCAACCAAAACAGCATGGTACTGGTACCAAAACAGAGATATAGACCAATGGAACAGAACAGAGCCCTCAGAAATAATACCACACATCTACAGCCATCTGATCTTTGACAAACCTGACAAAAACAAGAAATGGGGAAAGGATTCCCTATTTAATAAATGGTGCTGGGAAAATTGGCTGAAGTAGAAAGCTGAAACTGGAACCTTTCCTTACTCCTTATACGAAAATTAATTCAAGACGGATTAGAGACTTAAATGTTAGACCTAAAACCATAAAAACCCTAGAAGAAAACCTAGGTAATACCATTCAGGACATAGGCATGGGAAAGGACTTCATGTCTAAAACACCAAAAGCAACAGCAACAAAAGCCAAAATTGACAAATGGGATCTCATTAAACTAAAGAGCTTCTGTACAGCAAAACAAACTATCATCAGAGTGAACAGGCAACCTACAGAATGGGAGAAAATTTTTGCAATCTATTCATCTGACAAAGGGCCAATATCCAGAACTTGCAAAGAACTCAAACCAATTCACAAGAAAAAAACAAACAACCCCATCAAAAAGTGGGCAAAGGATATGAACAGAAACTTCTCAAAAGAAGACATTTATACAGCCAACAGACACATGAAAAAATGCTCATCATCACTTGCCATCAGAGAAATGCAAATCAAAACCACAATGAGATACCATCTCACACCAGTTAGAATGGCAATCATTAAAAAGTCAGGAAACAACAGGTGCTGGAGAGGATGTGGAGAAATAGGAACACTTTTACACTGTTGGTGGGACTGTAAACTAGTTCAACCATTATGGAAAACAGTGTGGCGATTCCTCAAAGATCTAGAACTAGAAATACCATTTGACCCAGCCATCCCACTACTGGGGATATACCCAAAGGATTATAAATCATGCTGCTATAAAGACCCATGCACACATATGTTTATTGTGGCACTATTCACAATAGCAAAGACTTGGAATCCACCCAAATGTCCATCACTGACAGACTGGATTAAGAAAATGTGGCACATATACACCATGAAATACTATGCAGCCATAAAAAAGGATGAGTTCATGTCCTTTGTAGGGACATGGATGAAGCTGGAAACCATCATTCTCAGCAAACTATCGCAAGAACAGAAAACCAAACACTGCATGTTCTCACTCATAGGTGGGAATTGAACAATCAGATCACTTGGACACAGGAACGGGAACGTCACACACCAGGGCCTATTGTGGGGAGGAGGGAGGGGGGAGGGATAGCATTAGGAGATATACCTAATGTAAATGACGAGTTAATGGGTGCAGCACACCAACATGGCACATGTATACATATGTAACAAACCTGCACATTGTGCACATGTACCCTAGAACTTAAAGTATTTTATATATATATATATTTTGCTTTTGAAAATAATCAGTTTTTAACATCTTGGTTTGCCTCCCTCAAATGCAGTTTTCGTAACTGATAACATTGAGTATTGTTATGGCCTACCTCTGACCTCTTTTGCAACCCTGGAAGGTGAGCAGAGGTGTCTTTAGAATTCCCATTTGCTGTACAAGAGCACTGCATATCAGAGAGTGCTTTGCCCAAGTGGCAGAGCTAGTAAGTGCTGCAAACAGCACTGGAATCCATGAATGCTGAGTCTTCCTTGTTTCACTATGAAGGATTTTCCATCTTAAAACTTCTCATTCCTACCTGAGAGGCCATCAAAACCCACCCACTGGGGCAGGCCTGGTGACTTTATCCTCTTTACAGCCCCACTGCCACAGGTCCCAGGACACCTGAAATAACCACTCAGGGGTCGAATGGAATGTCCCAGGTCACTGAGTGAGTGAGGGGGCTCTCGGGGCTTGGTTCTCCCTGACGTCATTCTATGATAAGATCACAGCCTTCTAAGTTCTCTGCTCTTCATCCTTCAAGCCACTGCCACCAAGGCCCTTGACAAGGCCACTCTCTGCCCAATGGCTAACGAGGACACACTCAGAACGACTCTCAAAACCTGAGCTTGCCCACATTCTGCTTCTTGTCATATGGCATTAAGCTATAGAAAACAATCTATTTTTATTTTTTCTGCTGCAAACCACATTCATTCCTCTACTTGATACTGTTTTGTGCTGAAATAGCAGGTTTCTAAATAGACTGAAATGATAAGAGGCAAAGAATTACAAAAAATATATCACTAAGTAAATAATCACTCCATACTGCTAAATAATTGATTTTTAAAATTCTGACTTAATTCTTATGGCTCGCAAACTTGAATCACTTATTGTTATCTAATTTGTGGATAAATCAGTTATGTTTTGGTTTTGCTAAGTTTTTGGACTTAGCAAAGCCCTTGGCTTCAAGGGTTGACCATGTTTTATTGTATTTCTGAGTTGGAGGGGCTGTGAAAAGAGGTGGATGTTTATCACAGTGCTGTCTGACAGCCAGCTGCACACTGACACTTATAGGAAGGCTTTGCTGTATTTAATGTCTGGTGTATTGTCTCATTTTTTAAGTGCCGTAAACTATTTAAGGGGTGATCTTGGAGAATTCCTAGAAGATCCAAATAGTGCATTTCATACTAAACTAAAATTAAAGCATTCTGGGAGGTCAGAGATCAAACTGTCAAAGGAAGGATTCATGTAGGAAAACAATGCAAAGTGTCTCTGAATATAAATTACAGAAAAGGAAGACTGTGTTTAGCCTTGATTATCATTATATATACACACATGTCAATCTGACCACTGCATTTTAAAAAAATTCCTAGGGACTGTCTCCAAAGCATTAGTAATTCCATCAATCTCTCCAAATGAGTTCGGCTGTGAGGGAGGAATGGGGACCAAGCAGAGAAGAAGAACAGAAGAAGGAGAGCATTCTCTGAAAACAGCAAGAATTGCTCAAACTCAGATTTCAATTAATCATAAGAAAGGGGGAGGAGGACCTTGTCCCACTCCAAATCTTAGAATCTGACACATTTCTAGTTATAAAGATTTTTTTTCCTCCCAAAACAGGAAAAAAAGAAAGAAAATAAACACTTTTTTTCAAAGGCCTTTCTTGTTGTATGGAAAAAACACATCCCTCCTAGAGGTGGGTACTGGCACTTTCTGGGTGCCTCGGCCACAAAGGTACATCCTGCCAACACTCCTACATTCCCACCTGCCATAGAGATGGCCAAAGCCTTTGTCACGCATCCAGGTCCACAGTGCATGGCCACAACTGGGCCTGGCTGCTGAGAAAGGTGTGTGGTGGGGAGCAAGATCACAGTGAGGCTGTGATGCCATGAGACTCCCCCAAGAAGCTCCCCAACTGAGGAGAAAGAGGAAGTGGCCAGGAGGGGCATTGGGAAGGAGCTGCTGAGTGTGAAAATGTTATTCTGAGGATGTTCACCTAATGAAAATTAATTGAGGTGTACATTGATGATTTATACCTTTTTCTGCATGTGTATTACAGCTCAATAAAAAGTTCACTTTAAAAAAAAAAATCAGGAAACAGAGCAACAGAAGTAAATGCAAAAATGTACCCTGTGACTTTGAAAAAAAAATGGAGAGATGGGAAGCACCAAACAGATAAGGACAGCCCTGATATTTAGAAAGGAAATGACAAAGAGAACCAGAGAATACTGCTCCTGCACAGAATCTAGAAGCTTAAATTATTCGTTATCTGAGCCTTGGCAAGTCTGATGAAAAGGGGCGACATTAGAGTTGAACATTTTGATTGCCCTCCAAAGTCTCAGAGCAGCAGTCAATGCCTATACAGAGCTTGTTCAGTGGTTATTTCAAGAAGTGATTCCCCTCCCCGCTCATTTTTTAAAATGTCATCTGCACATGGGGAGCTCAGGCTGAGACAGTGAGAAGGGAAGGGGCTTGCCTCTAATCCTGATGCTATCTTTGCATGCAGTATCATTTGTTTCTGGGGAAAACCTGGAAGATGCAACAGTGTCCATGGACCTGAGATGGGCAGACACTAAGCTAAGGTCAACCTGCCAGGCCAGGCTGACAATCTGGTTCTTGCCAGAGCTGGTTGCTGGGTCCATGGTCCACATAATGCCATTGGTCACTGAGACATTTCAAGCCCCATTGCAGCTTTCAAATTCTCCATTTGTTCTTAGCTTTTCTATCAGCACCAGACACCACTTTCAAAAAAGCCAGTCCACCTCTCCCTCTTCAAATCCAACCTTGGAATCCAATATTGTGCTCCTTGGGGATACTGGTCTCTTGCCTCCCAGGCACCTCTCAAGTTCTCAAAAGGCATCTGAACAACACACATCCCTCCTATTTTTAATTTAAAAGTAAATACTTGCCTCCCAGAAAGCTCTGACAGGTAGGATTGAAACATTAAAGAAAAAGCAAAAGGCTTTGAGGCCTCCAAACGTAAATATGGACTAGGCAGCCACTTGCTTGCTGTATCTTGTTTTGGCCTGTCATTCCCAATGAACATTTTATAGAATTTTTCCTGGTGTTTCCATCAGCCACTTAGAATCAGCCACCAAGAAAAGAAGGCAACTAATTTGGTTTCCAATTGTTTTAACATTGACCCTCAGTCCCTGTATTATTCAAACACACTTTCAGATCCCGTTCCTTAGAGAGATGTCCTCCAGATGCTGAGAATGAAACTGGTAGATCTGGTCTCTATCCCCAAGTGGCTTCCACAAAAGGGGACATATGGCCACAAAATAAATTATACACACAATATAAGTAACGAGATGATGTTGAGATCCTAATGACACAAAAGATGCTCAGCTTGTTCCAGAAAACCCTTAACAGGCTTCATGGAGGAGGCAGAGCCTATACAGGGAAAAAAAGAGGAGTGCCGAGGACAGAGTGGGACAGGGGCAGAGGGGACTTAGGACAAGCCTTTCCTAGCAAGACTGCCCATGTGCAAAAAGCCATGAGGATAACTCGACAACAATAAAAACGAAACAATCCAATTTAAAATTGGGCAAAAGACCTAAACATTTCTCCAAAAAAGATATAAAATGACCAACGAGCAGATGAAACAATGCTCAGTGTTACTAATCACCAGGGAAATGCAAACCAAAATCACAATAAAATATTATCTCACACCCATTAGGAGGGCCACTATTTAAAAAAAAAAAAAAAAAAAAAACAGAAAACAATAAATGTTGGCAAGGATGTGGAGCCATTGAAACCCTTGTGCACTGCTGGTGAGAATTTAAAATGCTGCAGCCACTTGGGAAAATAGTATGGAGGCTTCTCAAAAATTAAAAATAGAAGTACCATATGATCCAGTAACCCCACTTCTGGGTGTATACCCAAAAGAATTGAAAACAAGATCTCAAAGAGATATTAGTACACATTTATAGGAGCATTCATCATAGCAGCCAGGAGATAGAACCAACCTAAATGTCCATCAACAGATGAATAAAGAAAACGTGGTGAATTCACACAATGAAATATTATTCTGCCTTTAAAAAGGAAGGAGATCCGGCCGGGTGCAGTGGCTCAAGCCTGTAATCCCAGCACTTTGGGAGGCCGAGACGGGCGGATCACAAGGTCAGGAGATCAAGACCATCCTGGCTAACACGGTGAAACTCCGTCTCTACTAAAAAAAATACAAAAAACTAGCCGGGCGAGGTGGCGGGCGCCTCTAGTCCCAGCTAGTCAGGAGGCTGAGGCAGGAGAATGGCGTAAACCGGGGAGGTGGAGCTTGCAGTGAGCTGAGATCCAGCAGCTGCACTCCAGCCTGGGCGACAGAGCAAGACTCTGTCTCAAAAAAAAAAAAAAAAAAAAGGAAGGAGATCCAGTCACACGTTACAACATGGATGAATCTTGAGGACATTATGCTAAATGAAATAAGCTCATCACCAAAGAACGAACACCACATGACTCCACTTACATGAAATCTAAAGTAGTCAAACTCTTAACAGAAATACAATAGTTGGCCGGGCGCGGTGGCTCACGCCTGTAATCCCAGCACTTTGGGAGGCCGAGGCAGGCGGATCACAAGGTCAGGAGATCGAGACCACGGTGAAACCCCGTCTCTACTAAAAAAATTACAAAAAATTAGCCGGGCGCGGTTGTGGGCGCCTGTAGTCCCAGCTACTCGGGAGGCTGAGACAGGAGAATGGCGTGAACCCGGGAGGCGGAGCTTGCAGTGAGCCGAGATCGCGCCACTGCACTCCAGCCTGGGCTGGGCGACAGAGCGAGACTCCGTCTCAAAAAAAAAAAAAAAAAAAAAAGAAATACAATAGTTGTTGCCAGGAACCAGGGGAAGGAGAAAAAGGAGAGTTGTTGTTCAATGGATGTATGTTTTGCAAGATAAAGTTTAATGGCTTGTTGTACAACAATGTGCCATACAGTTACCACTACTATACACTCAAAATGGTTAAGGTGGTAAGTTTTATGTTATGTGTTTGATCACAATTAGAAAAACAAACAAAAGGCACAGGAAAGCAGATGGTGTCTGATGCTCCTCTTTGCCTAGCACACATATACAGTGGCTTATTGAATGGATGATGTAATTATTTCATAAAACATTTAAAAAATAGCCCTGCATGCAATTAATTAGACAGGACTATCCATGGCACCATTATCCACAAATGCTCCAGTGCTGCCTTCTTGGCTCCCTTTGCTAAATCTTCCTTGTGATCCTCATTGCTGTTCACTGTCCCCAGAAACGAATCCGTTGTGATACTGATCTGTGGTAATACAGAATTCTGTCTTGCCCCTCTGGAAACAAGCCCTCAGCCACAGAGAGGTTATCCTTCCTTGCAGAGAGGAAATATTTTCACAGGCGCAAACTCTGACTCTAGGCTCGATGCCCTTAAGAGCATTTTGTGTTGTGCTGTCATGGGGCCACCACCTCCTCTTTGTTCTGAATCAGGACCTTGGGCTACCCTTTGATTTATAGATGAGTCAGCTTCTTCCCTTTCTTTCCCCAGAATGGTAGACAAGGGTTCAGCCCCTCTGGGGCCCATTTGTCCAGTCAGGGTCAGGCCACCATGCCTGGAGGAATGTGGAAATTTGGAGAGGGTCCAGGGCCGGCCACCACAGTGATGAAAGGACTGGAAACCAAGGCAAACAGCGGGCTCAGGGAGCCTCTGCAGGACCTACAATGGCTTCCAGGAGGGAGGCCCCCATGATGCTGGCGACAGCATCCAGCTGCTTCCTCCTCTCCTGAGGGGCCCAACAAGGGGGAGATGCTTAATTGTGCTGAGGATGGAATTCGGATTAACAGCTTATGCCATGAAGAAGTTTAACACAAAAGTGGGCTCCTTAGAGAGGCGACAAAAACACTTTGCCTAGTTCCTTAAGGAAAACCTGTTTCCCCTGGGATAAAATACACATGAAACCCTCAGCTTTGCAGCATGTGACCCAAAGGAAGCCCTCCATAAGCGATAGCTAGTATTACTTTCCCTTCTTGGGCTTACGCTTTTATAATAAAAATCTTCATACAGTTTCTGATAGAAGTCAAGGGCAAGAGAAAGCCTATGAAGTCAGAATAGTGGCTCACTCACCAGGGGCAGAGGAACTGACTGGGAAAGGGTGCAGGGGTCTTTCTGGGGTACTGGCAATGGGGATGCATAAGTGTACATGAGTGAAAAAAACCCCACCAGGCTGTACACTCACAGCTGGGTGTGTTAAGTGCTTCAGTATTATACCGCATAGAAAAGTTTAAAGGAAAAACTGACAAAAACAAAATCTCTGCAGCAGTTAGAAATTCCTTTTGTGTTGAGTCTGATAAAACTTGCTGTGATGATGAAAATATTCTCTCTCTGTGCTTTCCAATAGAGTAGCCAGTAACCATTTGTGATTATTGAGCCATTTAAATGTGGCTAATATGACTAGAAAACTGAATTTCTAGTTTAATTTGGATACATTTGAGTTTAAATAAGTACACAGGGCTGGTGGCTACCTTACTGCACAGCATAACTCC
This sequence comes from Macaca nemestrina, assembly GCF_043159975.1. Classification (NCBI taxonomy): domain Eukaryota; kingdom Metazoa; phylum Chordata; class Mammalia; order Primates; family Cercopithecidae; genus Macaca; species Macaca nemestrina. The sequence goes on along the minus strand of NC_092126.1, from coordinate 100,644,423 downwards.
AGGATCTCAGGAGTCTCAAAGGCAAAGACTTCACTTTTTATCTCCCTCAAAGCACCCACGGATCAGAATACATCATAGGTGCTTTGGAGGTCCAATAAATGACTAGTTAAAAATAACGTTTATTTCATAAAATGTAATATTACGTAGAGATAAATGGGAATGAACTACTGATACATACAACAGGGGTTAATTTCAGAAAACATTATTTTGAGTGAAAGAAGCCTTATATAAAAGAGCACACACTGTAGGATTCTATTTATATGAAATTCTAGAAAAAGCAAAAGTAATATATAATACAAATCACAGCAGTGGTTGTCTCGGGTGGGAGGAGTTGGCTGGAAAGAGACACAGGAGACTTTTGGGATGATGGAAATATTCTGTATTTCGGTGGGCATAGGGTTACACAGGTGTGTACAATTGTGAAAATCAAGACTGTAATTTTAAGATTTGTGTACTGTAAATTATACCTCAATTTAAGACACACACACACACACAAATACCTATGTAATGAATGAGATGTACAAAGCACTTTTCACATATGTTTTATTTTTCAATAGCCACACCTTGAGACAGACATTATTCACATTTGACAGATAAAGAAAATAAGAAGATAAGCCATTTGTCTAAGCAGTAGTCCAGAATAAGCAACCTCAAAGCCATGCACTTGTCACCATGCCCTCCAGCCTTCCTAACAGATCACTCATTCTCAGAGTGCCACCCCCTTCCCATGGCACCCCCAGGAGGAACTTACCAACACGCGGCCATCAGCCTTCGGCTGCCGGGCCAGGCTCACCCCCATCCACTCATCATCGCGGTCTTCCCGGCAGGTCTTTCCGCAGGACGTGCCCCGATTCTTCCCTGGAGAAAAAGGAGAAGAGCCAGACTTGGGTTGAGGAGTGATGTTCTGCTGGCTGCTTTTCAAAGGGTGATCCAAGCCCCATGTTTATTACCCATGAGGAAATAAGGAACTTTCCACAAAATGTAAATCAACTCCATCACTATGTACTATAGTTTGATCCAGACAACTGTTTTTTCACATAGCAAGGCTTTCTTTTTCTTTTACTTTTCGTTTTGTTTTTTTTTTTTTAGTTTTTTTGTTTTTGTTTTTTTTTGAGACAGTCTCTTTCTGTCGTCCAGGCTGGAGTTCAGTGGCACAATCTCAGCTCACTGCAACCTCTGCCTCCCAGGCAGAGGTGACTGTCCTGCCTCAGCCTCCCAAGTAGCTGGGATTACAGGTGTGTGCCACCACATCCCACTAGGTGTGCGCCACCACATCCCACTAATGTTCATATTTTTAGTAGAGATGGGTTTTCACCATGTTGCCCAGGCTGGTCTCAAACTCCTAACCTCAAGTGATCTGCCCACCCCAACCTCCCAAAGTGCTGGTGTTATAGGCATGAGCCACTGTGCCCAACCACATGGCAAGGCTTTCTCAAGGAAAGAGGCAGGGCCTTGATTTATGTTATGAAGCAAGCTCCTTAATTTGTTATGCACCAGTAACAAACAGTTCACAAGCCTCTTTTTCTGCTAAAGAAAATCACAATAACTCTTTATTTAAAAAATAATTAGAAGATCTTGGCGGGCACGGTGGCTCACGCCTGTAATCCCAGCACTTTGGGAGGCCGAGGTGGGCGGTTCACTTGAGGCCAGAAGTTCAACACCAGCCTGGCCAACATGGCAAAACCCCATCTCTACTAAAAACACAAAAATTAGCCGAGGGTGGTAACATACACCTGTAATCCCAGCTACTCGGGAGGCTGAGGCAGGAGAATTGCTTGAACCTGGGAGGCAGAGGTTGCAGTGAGCCGAGTTTGCGCCACTGCACTCTAGCCTGGGCGACAGAGCAAGACTCTGTCTCCAAAACAAACAAACACAAAAAGCAAAAAACAAACAAACAAAAAAAATTAGAAAATCTTGATGCAAAAAGACTTCGGAGAAAGAAATGCTTGCAGTGATGATTATAACAAAATAGCTCCTTTGTACTGATGTGCCAAGCACAGTTCTGTGTACTCACCCGTGTTGTCTCACTTAATCTTCTCAAGACCATTCTCGTGAGGTAGGTATCTCAGTCCTGATTTTGAAGATGGGGGAACTGAGGCCCAAGAAGCTATAGGACATTCCCAATCAGTCCCAGCTGGGCTTTGAACCCAGTCAGAACCATCTGATTCCAAAGATCTTGTATTTTCTGCTAGATCAAAGTGAGCTTTCACTTTTTATTTTTTTATCTTTTTGGAGACAGAGTCTCAGCTCTGTCACCCAAGCTGGAGTGCAGTGGCACAATCTCAGCTAACTGCACCCTCGACCTCCTGGGCTCAAGTGATCCTCCTACCTCAGCCTCCTGAGTAGCTGGGTCTACAGGCATGCATCACCACATTCAGCTAATATTTATATTTTTAGTAAGGATGGACTTTCACCATGTTGCCCAGGCTTGTCTTGAACTTCTGGGCTCAAACAATCTGCCCACCTCAGCCTCCCAAAGTGATGGGATTACAGGTGTGAGCCACCATGCCCAGCCCAAAGTGAGCTTTTAAAAACATCCATCTGATCATATCTTTCCCTGGTTAAAATGTAATACCCAAAATTGATTTCAGTGGCCTCACCACTCAAATACAGAATAAAATTCCGGCACCTTCCCACATGGCCTGGCCCCAGGCTGCCTTGCTGCCCTCCTGTGCTCCACTCTCCTGCCTCCCTCTCCAGCTGCACAACCTCACTCTGTGCTTCCAAATGGCACCTCTGTTTGGAGGTTGTGCTTCCTGCACTTGCCCAGCTAATGACTATGCATCCTTCCAATCATGTCGAAAGGTCCCAGACCTTTCTTGAACCTCCAATCTAGATCAAATCAAATACTCACCTTCCCTCTGGTCTTTTCTCTCTCAATTACTTGTCTTAATATCTCTTTTGCCCACTAATTTATGGGGCTCGGGATGGCAGGATCCTTGTTTGTTTTGTTCATTGGTGTATCCCAGTGCTTAATAACTATTACGTACTCAATACATGTTTGTTGGAGAGAGGGAGGGAGGGAAGGAGGGAAGGATGGATGGGTGGGTGAATGATCAGGCCATCCTGGGAAGAAGATGAGCAAGGTGTAAGGGTACAGAACCTATTTCCATCACAGCAGTAATGGTCACCCACCTCGAGCCATGTCCAGTTCGGTGCATCTCCGGTCAGGGTTGGTGTGAACACGGCACTTAAACACAGCCCCAGGAGACTTCACTGAAGGGCTGTATTTGGAATCTGCCTTTGGTGCACCCACAAGGACCCTGCAGCAAGAGAAAAAGGCATTCTGTCACAACCTAGAGTAAGAAAATAGGAGGCAGATGGCTAAGTATTCACCCAACCACGGGTGGGCTCTCTGAGCGCTCGCTTTGAAAATCATATTATTATACTTTTCTGTGTAGGCTTGGGGGAGAGGTCCTAAAGTGAAACCTGTTAGATCTTCCCCAGGCACATTAAAGCTTAAGGAGGCTGAGTGTGGTGACTCATGCCTGTAATCCCAGCATTTTGAGAGGTTGAGGTGGGTGGATCGCTTGAGCCCAGGAATTCCAGACCAGCCTGGGTGACATGGCAAATCCCATCTTCACGAAAAATACAGAAAAAAAAAAAAAAAAAAACCGGCCAGACATGGCAGTGCACGCTTTTAGTCCCAGCTACCCAGGAGACTGTGATGGATGGGTGGGAACACGTACAACCAACAAAAGGTTCCTATCCAAAATCTATTTTAAAAACTCCTCGTTGATGAATAAGAAAAATACAGACAAGTCAATAGAATAGGCCAAAGACAAGCATAGATACTTCACAAAAGAAGCCAAATGGCCAATAAATGCATGAAAAGGTGCTCAACTATGTTAGTTATCAGAGAAATTCAAGTTCATATCAACCAGAAGGCTCAAACCAAAGAGACTGAAAATGCCAAGTGCTGACAAGGATATAGAGTAACTAGAACACTCATAAACTGCTGGTGGGAGTATAAGCTGTTAAAGCCACTGGGAAAACTAATCAACAGTTCCTAATAAAGCTGAACATGCACCTACCCTTTGACCCATTTCTAGGACTATACCTAATAGAGATGCATACATTTCTACCAGGAGACATGCAAAATGTTTGAAGCTGCATACACAATATCAAAACAAAGGCCGGGCGCGGTGGCTCAAGCCTGTAATCCCAGCACTTTGGGAGGCCGAGACGGGCGGATCACTAGGTCAGGAGATCGAGACCATCCTGGCTAACACGGTGAAACCCCGTCTCTACTAAAAAATACAAAAAAAAACTAGTCGGGCGAGGTGGCGGGCGCCGGTAGTCCCAGCTACTCAGGAGGCTGAGACAGGAGAATGGCCCGAACCCGGGAGGCGGAGCTTGCAGTGAGCTGAGATCCGGCCACTGCACTCCAGCCTGGGCGACAGAGCGAGACTCCGTCTCAAAAAAAAAAAAACAAAAAAAAACAATATCAAAACAAAACAAAACAAAACAAGAAGAAACCCAAAGGCCCATCAGTGCTAGAGTGGATAGGTAGGTAAATCATGGTACAGCAATACAACAGAATTCTATGCAGCACTGGGAGGCCGAGGTGGGCAGATTGCCTGAGTTTAGGAGTTCAAGACCAGTCTGGGCAACATGGTGAAACCCTGTCTGTACTAAAATACAAAAAATTAGCTGGACGTGGTGACAGGTGCCTGTAACACCACCTACTTGAGAGGCTGAGGCAGGAGAATCACTTGAACCCAGGAGGCAGAGATTGCAGTGAGCTGAGACCATGCCACTGAACTCCAGCCTGGGCAACAGAGTGAGACTCTGTCTCAAAAAAAAAAAAAAGAATTCTATGCAGCAATGAAAACAAATGAATAGCATTCAACTGCAACCACAGACATGAATTTCACAAATACAATACTGAACAAAAGATGCCAGATACAATAGCATACTCACTATCTGATTCCATTTATCTAAAGTTCAAAAGCAGATGAAATTTAACTATAGTGTTAGAAGGTAGGATAATGGTTACCTCTGGAGAGGAGAAAGCGAGGTCATAATTAGGAAGGGGGATTGCTGGGGGTGCTGATAATGTTGTCATTCAACCTCAGTGACATTATACAAATTTGTGATAGCTGTATATGATATGGACACTTTCCTGGATGTGTTACATTTCAATAACAAATAGAAAATTTAGAGATGCTATTTCTCTTCTGTCTCCCCTCCTCCTCCTATTCCCCACCACACACACAGCATGGGCATTTAGAGGTAAACAGGAAAAAAAACAGCAGCAGTATGGAATTACAAACTGTATCCTCTCTCCCACTGCAAAACAGGAGCAAGAATGAACCGCTGCATCCTCCATCTTGAACTGAAAAGCTGCCGAGGTTGGGCCATCCCCAGCAGGAGCATCCCCCGGCTACAGGAGAGCAGGGGCAAGACCTACCCAGAAGACAGAAGAGGCAGGTGTGGGCCTGTGTGAGTGCAGAACATGGGGGAAATGGCAGTAAGACCCCCTCCAGATGTTACAAAAATAATTCTGACCTACAGTTTTGTGCATTGTTTCTGGAAAGTAGTCAGCAGAAGATCTATAGCAAAGAATACCAAACAATACTAATGAGGCACGATTTGTGCTGAGCTACAAGCCATTTGGAAAATGTCTTGAACAATGAGACTTTAAACAAAATCCACACTGATGTTCAAAGAGTAGAAAATGCCAAGCCACTGCTCAGTGAGAACGGGCGTTGTTCTGTATCTCCAGCAGCCTAGAAAGGAGAGGGAATTCACCTCGCAAGGGTTTCGTATCATGAAATAAATCATCTCCCACATGCCTTGAAATAGAGTGCGTTATATATTATGTATTTGTGGAAAAGGTGTTGAGCAGAAGTTAGGATGAGCCTGCACAGCTTCCCTGGGGATGTGGAAAGCTGACCCAGACTCCCCTCCCTCTGCCCTGAAAGCCACCTTCATCTTGGGATCTCAGTCATTCACTGCACCCTGGTCTTAGAATGCTGCTGCTCCTGCTGCAACATTCCGGCTAGGCAAAGGGGCAGACAAACAAGGCCTCCACATCATACAACAGAAGTCTGAGGCCCTCAGAGGGGACTCCAGCAAAGGCTGGCAGATATCACAAGGGACATCGTCACTAACCTGGCTCAGAGACATGGTGTCAAGGTTCATGGGCTGTGTGTGAGCCCCATCCTAATTCCCACTGCCCTGAGTTCAACACCTAGAACCTGAAGAATCAGAGAGAACAAAGAGCCAGGGAGACCCACCCTCACTGGAGTGTCTCCTTCCAGGTCAGTCTTGGAGGGTCTGTATCTGATTCCATGAGGAAGATGCCCCACCGGGGAGTGAGAGAAGCAAGGCTCCCAATGGTGCAGGAACCCAGGCTGTCCTGTGGCCCCTCAATAATGCCCTGGGATGCTCCTCCCCAGGTGTTTGCTGGGCACAACTGCAGAATTCCCAAGCAGAAGTAGGGCTGGAACCTACAGCCCTCTGGAAATCAAAGCAAGCACTTTCCCAAACACACCACATCGCCTCCCTCACCCACACAAGAGCAGTTTGGCTGGTGCCTGTCTGCTCTAACTCAAATGCACAATGACATACAAAACAAAACTCCAGTGAGAAGAAAGCCACATTAAGGGATCAATTTTCCCCCTTGCTCTGGGGGCTGAGCTTTAGAGCAACTGGGGTAAGTCAAGGATTGCACTCTATAAGACCAGTTGTTTTCACAGGTGAGAAGAATTAGCAGTTTGCCCTGTCTAAACTGCTGAAACATCCTCAGCCTTTCCACAGGTCAGGTTCTAAGCCTTGGGGAGCATAAAATACCTCTTCCACTCAAAAACCCCAGGGCCACAAAGCTGCGTTCAAAAATTACCACCAACTCCAAATTTACATCAGCACAGTGACTAGTCGCCACTTGTAATTTATTTTACAAAAATCACAAAAAAATTAACAAGAGTGAGAATTCATCATGTCCAAGGGAAGGGAAATGGCTGCAAGAAACAACAGGTCCTCCCTCCACTGGGTCCCCCAAACTGGCATTGGAACCCTGGAAATTTCAGATAATGCCATTGCTCCCAATTCATAGACACAGATTCATAGGCTATCTAAGCAGGAGGGGACCCTGGAGAGCTTAATTCCCAGGCAGTGCTTCCTCCAGCCTAGAGCCAAGACTGAGAGGGACAAAGTTTACACCAAAATCTAAAGTGGAAAGGAACCTGCTGAATTATTATTTCTTTCCAAGCCCAAGGTACTCAATGGTTCTAACAACAATGGCTGATTCAAACCCTGATAACAACCTTTCAGTTCAAAACTTCTGATCAGCTGGTCAGACGAAAGGTTTTTCCCAAATCCTGTGCAATGGAAAATGAGGCTAGAGATAAGGGGGCATGCACACACACATGCACGACACTCACGGGGTGGCACACGGGAATGTGTTTGTATCTATGTGTGTACAGAACATCGTGGCTTCCTCCACAGGCAGCACTGCTCTGTACCTAGGCCACCGTCCAGCAAGACTGCACCGCAGGCCAGCCCATGAGTGAGTCTTTTCTGAAGTTAATTCAGCTGGCTGTTTACCAGGCTGATCCCAAGGGATAAAGAGATTACCGTGGCCCAGAGTTCAGAACAAGCCACTGAAAAGATGCCATCTGCAGAGTTATAAAAAGGCATCCTAGCCACTTCAAACATCGCCCCAACTCTCCTGGTACTCTCGAGAAGCCAATGTTCCTTTCCACTACAGTTACCACATAAAAGGGCCTGAGCGTCCCCACCAACAGGCTGCCATCAACAAAGCATCAAGCTACTTCTCTGCTTTGCTTGCTACTTCAAGTGTGGTCCTCAGACCAGCAGCATGGGGAACACCTGGCACTTGTCGGAAATGCAGAATCTTAGGCCCCAGCCCATTAAATCAGTGCATTTTAACAAGCTCTCAGGTGATTAACAGTTTAAGAAGTACTATGTAACCACCCAAACTGAGTAAAAATAACTATGTTCATTTGGAGCCAGTAGAAGAGACTGCCCTTCAGAAGCAAGGCTCTTCTTCTATCCCATCCCCAGTTAAAGATGCCACAAACTTCAAAGGCCCTTTTTTTTTTTTTTTTTTTTTTTTTTTTTTTTTTTTTTGAGACGGTGTCTCACTCTCTTACCCAGTCTGGAGTACAGTGGGGCAATCTCTGCTCACTGCAACCTCCACCTCCAAGGTTCAAGTGATTCTCCCGTCTCAGCCTCCCTAATAGCTGGGTACTACAGGCACACACCAACAGGTCCGGCTAATTTTTGTATTTTCAGTAAAGACAGGGTTTCACTCTATTGGTCAGGCTGGTCTTGAACTCCTGACCTCAGGTGATCCACCTGCCTCAGCCTCCCAAAGTGCTGGGATTACAGGCCTGAGCCACTGTGCTGGCCTCATGGGCCTTTTAAAGTCCTCTCATCAATGCAAGACTCTAAATTTCTAATTAGGGCAACCAGCATGTAGCAGGCACATAGAGTGTGCAGCTGCTGGGTAAAGCTCATTATGGGCAGGATCAAATTTAGTCTTCACAGCAACCCTACGGGAGGTACTAATATTATCCCCATTTTACAGATAGGGAAGCAAGTGGCCAGAGGAGGTTAAGATGGTTATTCATGTTAAATGCCAAGCTGTAGCATGCACCCCAGTAGTCAAATACATCACCCATGCCCTATTCTACCCACCCTACATCAGCCTGAAAGAAGGAAAAGGGAACCAACAGGTACCCAGTGCCCCCTCTGGTGCCAGCTGCTCACATATGTAATCTCCACCTGAGAAAGCCCCAGTGAGCCTTTGAGGGCAGCTCTGAAGTGAGAACTGTGATATGAAAGCTCCGTCATGTCAAAGGGCATGCTGCGGTTTGGAAGTGAAAAGAAGACTTTCTCCTCCCCATCAGGCTCAGGTGACTCAAAACCTGAATTTCAATCACCTTGCTTTTCCAAAGCACTGACACTGCTGTCATGGTGTTAACCAGAAGTTTGCCTCTCTTAATAAGCAGTGCTTTGGAAGTGTGGGTGCATCGGTTCATCCACCAACACTGGTTATGTTCATAAGGGTGCTTTCTTGCTCATGGCCAACCTGTCAGGCAGCCTCTCATGTGTTTTCCACTTGGAGATGCTGGGTCACACCGCCAGTAAGTGGCAGAGCTGGGATTTGAACCCAGAGTGTCTGTGTCCAATGGCATGGTCTTTCCAGCCTCTCCAAACTCCCTCCTGGTGTGGCAGTTTAAGTGCCCTGCATTTTTCCAACAAAGCCGCTTTCTGAGCTCCCTGTGTGTGGTCAAGCTGTCTGTGAAGGCTCCATTCCAGTCGCCCACCTCGCTCTGAACCTGTCTCACGTTTTGAGGGTAATCTGCAGGTAAATTCTCTGGAGAGCGGGTGACAGAGAAGGACTGAACCACAGCTGCCTCCTTGGGCAGGACTGAGAACTGACAGTGTCTCAAAGATTCCCTCCCTCCCCACAAATGCCACAGCAGCAATTCCACAGGCGAAATTATAGCCAGATCGAGGACAGCAACTGGGGATTAAAAACTTTAAACCCATTAGGTTTGCTTTTGGGCATTTGATCCCAAAGCCAAAGCTTCCCCAGGGGCCTACGTTTTGGTTACATGAGTCAAATTCTTCACTGTGTGTCCACCACGGGGAAACCCCAGGAATTATCCACATCCCTTACTGGGCAGAAAGCAGCCCAGGCTTGAGTAAAGGAAGAGCTGGTGTCGGGATAGCCACCTCTGACCACACCAAACTCTTCATTTCCAGAGAGAGGGGACTCACTAGGGACCAATGCTTGCCCAATGGAGCCATGGGACCTGAAAGGCCTCATAAGCTCTTCTTATATTTGGGGAAACTGAGGCTCCTGGTGTTTAAGCAGTGGATACTGACTGCTTTCTAGGGTTTTAAGTCAGTAGTTCTACCTGGCTTCTAAGCTTTGTGGGAAAGTTATGCATGGTGATAAAGTGTAAGAAGCACAGGCAGTAACACAGGGTTTAAATCCTGCCTCTACTGCTGACAAGCCGTGTCTCTTAGACAAGTGTCTTAACTACTCCGAGCCTCAGTTTTCCTCTTCTGTAAAACAGGAGGAATAAACGTGTACCTAAGAAGGTTTCTTGTAAGGTTTAAGCAAAAGACTGTTTATAAAGCACTCAGCAAAGTGCCTGCTACAAAGTAGGTGTTCAAAGAAATGTTAGACTGCTGGGCAGTAGTAGGCCAAACACCTTGACACCAAACTCATCCCAGCTCCAACTCCTGGCAGCACCCAAGAGCTCACAGATCCTTAGAATTGCAAACGTTGTCAGAATCAAAATGGAGTCACTTGTGTTCAAAAAAAAACCCTGATAAATAGAGCTGTGGGAAGCCATGAAGGAAAGGTTTTCATGCATAAATAACTGATAACAAGAACTAGCACAAAAAAATCTGCAAAAACACAATCTTGCACAAAGGCCATCACAACCATACACACACACACACACACACACACACAAACCTTCTGTGAGGAAATCTACCTACCAACTCTCTGTCCAACCTCAAACTGGTGCCACCCTTGTTACTGATCACTGTATCCAAGGATAATTATCTCAAAACAATTAAGTAATCCTCATTTTTCCTTTAAAAGCCTTTGTTTTCCTTTACCTCCCTGAATATGCACACAGATTACTGCGACACATGCATTCCCACTGCAATGCCCTATTCCTGAGTAAACATTTTCCTTTAGAGAGCTTCTCTCTGTGTTTGCTATTTAGGTTAATAGAACCTTGGTCCCTTTTCTGGTGTGCTGGGCAGGAATTTATTCAGACTGTCACAGTAATTCAGGGATGGCCAAGATGCTTTCACCACCAATAATATATTACAAAAGTGGCCACAATTCCCTACCCTTCCTGTATCCCTGCTCTTTTCAGTGTGACTTTGCAGCTTCTCTTGTCAAGATATGAAATGTGTTTCTGCCTCCTCTTGATGTAGGCTGGCCCTGTGGCTTACATTGGCCAACAGAATGTGGCAGAAGGGGCATGGTTCGACTTCTGAGCTTAGGCTTCAAGAAATCATGCAAGCTTCTGATTGTTCTATTGGTACCCTACCCAACCACCATGTGTACAAGCCCAGGCTAGCTGCAAGAGGATGAAAGACACATGGAGCACAAATAAGTCCTTCCAGCTGAAGCCATCCTTTGCCAGCCAGCCAGTCAGCCAACCCAGAAGTTGACCACAGATGCATGGGTGAGTCCTGCAGAGAACAGAAGAACCACCCAGCTGAATCCAACCTAAGTTGCCAACCGCAGAATAAGCTTCAAGTGGTGGTTGATTTAAACCACTAAGTTTTGGGGTGGTTTGTTATGCAGCAATATTGTGGTGATAGAAAACAGATACATCATCAAGCTAAGGCATGCCACTTCTGAAGGAATCTGGACCGTGGTAACTGCATCACCCACTAATTTCTGCTAAGTCCAAACCAATTATCCAACTATGCAGCTGACAAATATTGCTATGGCTCCTCTAGCTACCTGGTCTCCTTTCCCTCCCTCAAAGGAATCTCACCACCAACCAGGACCACAGACTTTTACTGGGGGCCCTGAGATGGGACAGGCATGGTGGAGTGGTAGAATAAGCCCTGAAGAGTGTACCTGAAGTCACACCCAGGAGTGTGCCAGCTACAGCTATGTGACCTTGGACAAGTCCCCTGGCCACTCTGACCCTTCCTTTCCTTTTCTCTAAAACAAGGATAATAACAAATGCATGATCTCCCTCCCAAGGCAGTGATGAGGCACAAAAGGAAAAGGCAGATAAAAGTGTTTGGGGGACCATGCACCCCAGGATGGCCTGACTTGCAAGAGTAGATTATGGTATTTTATCTGCAAGGCCAAGAGCAGATATAAATGCTCTCTAAAGAAGCCCTTTTCCTTTCAGGGCCCTTCTCTTTTTTCCTTAGAAACCTGATACCTTGGACAGGGCCTTGATGGAGGTAGAGGTAGGGAGGGCAGCATGGCTAACCCTGAGAACAGTCAGTTTAGCATTAAATCAGTCCCACCTTGGTTCAAAGCACAACTCTGTAATTTACTTACTTGCTGGGTAACCTTGGACAAGTGACTTGGCTTCTCTGTGCTTCAGCAGTGGTAGCCCCCTCTGCATAAAGAGGACTATGAACACAGTGCTTCTGGCATATAGGAAGTATTCATAAAAGCCTGGCAATAATAATTTTTATCCTGGAGAGCCTAGGTTAGAGTAAATAAATGGAGGGAGAGGGGCACAATCCATACCACATAATGCTAAGTTAGAGAATGAAATAGTTGGAGTCCAGGCCTGGCTGGGAAAAGCAGAGGCACGGGGGCAGGGTCCCACCTTGGAGTGACATTGGTCCCCAGCTTGTGATTCAGGGAGTGAAGGGTCAGAGGCTGCTGCCCTGGCCTGGGGCTCAGGTCTTGACAGACACACTGAGGGGAGGCAGCTGGAGAAGGAGGTAAGGGAAAAGGACTGAGGTTTTCCTTCCACATCTGAAAGCATCAAGTGAACACTAAAGTCCAAGGGGTAGAGCGAATTACAGACTTCTGGCAGATCTAAGAAAAAGCCTTGATATCTTCTTGTTGGTTTCTTGTGATAATTCTTTTCAAGAGAAATATGGCAATACATTTACATTTTTTTAAAAAGTACCCCACCTTGGAACTGTAGACCTACCTCCTAGACTTATCTGGAGCCTGGGGTGGGAGCTGGAGCTCCCCATAACAAGGGTGGCCTCCCATCTGCTCCTTGGCTTTCCAAGAGCACAGAGAAGAAAGAGGCAGGCAAAATTCTAGGATTTACAATCCCAAAGATCTCCATTTAAAGTAGCCATCTCAGATCCTTTTTGGAAGCAGACGGGGTGTAAATGAATGCACAAAAATGCAGATTTATGTAGAGCATAACGAAAATGTTAGAGGCCACACATAATGAAGAGTGTGTCTATGTTAGAATATCTCATTCATTTCAGTGTTGAGTGTCAACACTCAAAGTTTGGTGAATAAATGAATGAATCAACAAAAACACTGAAAGAAAACTCAGCATCTCAAGTCAGGATGAAAAAGACCATTTGTTTCATAAATCAGATCAAGTAACAAGAGAGATAACTACTGACATCTATCAAGGGCTTACTGTATGCTGTGTTGTGCTCTGGGCTTTGCAGATATTATCTCATTTAATGCCCCCACCAACCTAATGAGGGATGTACCCTTATTACTCTTTGCAGAAAAGGAAACTGAGGTTCAGACAGCTGAAGTAGGTTCAGACAGCTGAAGTAATTGGCCAAGATCACACAGCTCCTAAGCAGAGGGCTGAGTAAGGCAGGCTGGGGGCAGGGCTAATGCTGGAGCCCACTCTCTTGGCCACCAGGCACTTGTGTATCTCAGCGGTGCCCCCTTTTATGGCATAAAAATCGTGGATCTGGTTGTTGCTGTGGAACCAGGGACTCAATGAAGGTAGAGACAGGAAGACCACCACTCAGTTTTATCTGGAACATCCACCCTCTAGGACCCATCCTGGTGCAAAAGACGTGCCAAGACCCTCTGCAGTGCTGCCTACTGGTGTGTACTGCACAACACCAAGTTTACTCTGGGGTCCGCATATATCACAGCACTTTGACACTAGATAGGATGGGGCAGGAAAGGGCATCTCCCAGGTGACCTTAACACACCAAGAGATCAGCTAAGATGGAGGAAATTTGTTTCATACTTTTTTATTTTTTAAGAAAATTTGGGCACATAGGTTGGGCGTGGTGGCTCATGCCTGTAATCCTAGCACTTTGGGAGGCCGAAGCGTGTGGATCACAAGGTCAGGAGCTCAAGACCATCCTGGTTAACACAGCAAAACCCCATCTCTACTAAAAATACAAAAAAAAAAATTAGCCAGGCATGATGGCAGGTGCCTGCAGTCCCAGCTACGCGGGAGGCTGAGGCAGGAGAATGGCGTGAACCCGGGAGGCGGAGCTTGCAGTGAGCCAAGCTCGTGCCACTGCACTCCAGCCTGGTTGACAGAGTGAAGACTCCGTCAAAAAATAAAAATAAAAAGATTTGGGCCCATAGTAGGTACATATTTATGAGGTACATGAGATATTTTGTTACAGGCATGTAATACGTAATAACCACAGCAGGGTAAATGGGGTATCCATCACCTGATGCGTTTATCCTTTATGTTACAAGTGATCCAATTGTACTCTTTTAGTTATTTTTAAATGTACGGTCAAATTATTGTTGACTATAGTCATCTTGTTGTGCTATCAAATACTAGTTCTTACTCATTCTTACTCATTCTTTCTAATTTTTTGTACCCGTTCATGCCTTTTATTAAATGTTCAAATATTCGGGGATACAAATCATCCTCTCACATATTGTTGGCCACCGGTGCAGCAAGTTTGACTCTTTAATAAAGTTACAAACCCAGGAGTGATTCTGAAACACTGGCCACCATGGCTACCTTCCCCAATTCAGAGCTTCCTAAATAAGTGGTGGGAGCCAGTAGAACTCAGAGTGGATGGGGGGATAGTAACAAAGCAGCCCCAGGAGGTTAGGGGGATACATGGAATACTGCAGAGTACTCCATCTTTCCTAGGACACTTCTGTCTTAGTGTCAGACAGACTTGGTGTGAGAGGAGGCCCTTCAAATGTCCCTGGCAGAATCATTGGGTCCCTGTTCGCTCAGTGATCAAACACCTCCAGAAAACAGAACCCTTGCATCCCCCCAAGAGTAGCCAGTGGGTCATGAATAAGCATCCCCAAAGGGAGCTGCAGAGAAGCTACTACTATTGCAATTCAATCACTTGTCCAGGAAAGCAGACAGAACAGAAATTCACAAGACAGATGTCTGAGCTCCCTGGGTTGGGGACTTCCCCCCAAACTCAGATTCTTGACTTCCTGAGAGGCAGTCAGCCTGGGTGGACAAAGGCACAGGCCTGTGCTCAACAACTCATTAGCCATGTAACTTGGGCAATGATGCCTCTGTGCCTCAGCTTCCCCTCCATGAATGGGGATAAAATGATAGCCAGCTGCTACAGACTGAATGCTTGTGTTCCCTCAAAATGTATACGTTGAAATCTTCACCCCAAGGTAATGTTATTTGGAGGTGGGGACCTTGGGAGGTGATTATGTCATGAGGATATAACCTATGAATGAATTAGTGCCCTTATAAATGTGGCCCCAGAGAGCTCCCTCACCCCTTTCATCGTGTGAGCTTAGAGTGAGGACACCACTGTCTATGAACCAAGAAACAGGCACTCACCAGACAGCAAATCTGCTAGGGCCTTGATCTTGGACTTCCAAGGCTCTAGATCTGTGAGAAATAAATTCTGTCATTTATGAGCAACCCAACCTATAACAGTTTGTTATGGCAGCCCAAATGGCTACCAGCTGAAAGGACTGTTGGGAGTATTAAATAAGCTAATGTGAGTACCTATGTAGATAGCACTTGACATCTACTAAATATTCAAAGATACACTGTTGCTGCTGGTGGTGTTATTGTTGCTTCCGTTGCTAATTTAAACTCAACACAGAAGTCCTTTTTGCTCAGAGCAGACATTAATGGACCAAGTGAGCCTGTGGTTTCAAAGACTGTAGATTTTTCCCAATCTTGCACTTACATTGGCTTTCTAGGACTCCCTCTGGCAAAAAGGAAGGTTGGGATAAAACATTTTATTCTGCTTTGGTTGATCACCAAATCCACTTGGCTAAAAGGATTTGCAGTTCAGAGAACTCGGTGGCTCAGTGTAAAGCAGAGCTCCTTTCTTCTGAAATCCATCACCTGTGACTTCTCCGACATCAGAAAGAAGCACCTTATCAGTCAGCTGGTGGCAAGATTGCTCGGGATTCTGTTTCTGGGCCAGTTCCAATGGCCCTACTGTCAATCCTAACACTCCACACACTGATTACAGAGGTATGAACAAAGACAGATGACTCCCAGCCACACTACAGGCCAAGGAGCACACCTCACACCCTCCCAACACAGTGATTCATGCGTGGCGGGCTCCAGGGCATCAATCGAGGCGTGGGTCACTTCATGCTGTTCAGCTGCAAGGGGGACTGTCAGTGACAGCCTCCAGCTGCAGCTTTCCTGGGATCTGCTGCAGGATTCCAGCTGAGGCTGTGCTCTTTCCAGACAGCTCCAGCCAATGCCTGACCCTGGCAGAGGACAGCCATTTCTTCCCAGTGGTCCCTGTTGAGTTGACTGAGACTTTAATCAGATCTGCATAGAGTCAGAGGCTCTCTCTGCCCCATCCAACTGCCCCATTTCTATTTCACAGGCAATACTCAGCCCCAACAATTCTCTCACACTCCTATCTCTGTCCTAGCATCTGCTTCCTAGGGGATGCAAACTGACACAAGCCCCCAGTGAATGTGCATTGATCTCTCAGGCTGGGGTGGGCCTTGAACAAGGCGTGTAACTCTGTAAGCCTCAGTTCCCCAAATAGCAAACTGGAAACCACTCACCAGGATGTCACAAAGACTACGCCTGTGAAAGCATCTGACCTCTTGTAGATACCCAGCAGATACTATCTGATGAAACTCATTTTGGTTCTTAAAATTACATGCAACCCTTTGAAAGCAAGGAATTTCAGAGAATACCATGGCTGCTTTTAACAAATGCAAAAACAACATTTTCCCTGGACAAATCACAATAGAAGTTATCAGGAGACCATTTCCTGAACAGCAGCATGTCACCAGGGAATCAGAGCTGGCTGGGGCCCGGCCCTTCACACTCTCACACTCAGGGCCATTAATGACAGGTTGAGACAAGACTGTCTTCTTGCCCTGGAAGGTTCTCCACTGGGTAAGACAGCTGCCTCTGCCCCCAGCCAGCATTCAGCACTAGCTCAGAAAACAGCACCCTTGCCAGCTTCTCCAGATCTTCAGAGAAATTTCCCAGAAACCCCGAGAAGATGCTTTTTGCATCCCCTTGGAACTCAGGCCTCATATATGTGCTGTCCCTTCTTGAGAGCTTGAGAAAGCAGGCTCTGCAGGGTGAGTGAGGACCAGGAACAAGGTCTGAAAATGCCATTTCCCCAGAAAAATTCCAACGAGGAAGCGGACCTACACCTTCCCCTAGAGTCTGGCACAGGACAGAGGAACTCTGCAAAGATGCTCACCACTGAGGTTATGAGAAGGCAGGGCTCCCACCACCATTTCTGGGTGTTTCCTCAGCAAGACTGGCAGGGTCGGGGGCAGCAGGGCCTATGATCCCAGGCCTCCCCTTCTAAATGTTTTCCCTACACAGGAGTTTCTCTTCTGCCCCTCTGAATAACCCACGCCTGCCTGAGGGCAAGCCTCTCCCCCACCAGAGCCTATATCTTAAATTTCATTTGAGACACACAACTAGAACCCCACAATTTTCTCACCTACCTGTCAGATTGTGAGCAAAAAGTTTTCATTCTTGAACCCCCAGCCCTAAATACAGATCAGGCCCTGCGGTGTTTTATGAGTGGAAAGACAATTCAACCTCTTCAGTAGACAATAATTTTTAGTTAGATGTAAGCATCCGTTTCAGTTTTAGTACTCACATATGCTATGGGTTGCTTTTGTTCTTTTTCTTTTTCTTACCTCTCCTTTTGATCCTTGTCTAGCCCTTTAAGACTTACATCATTGCTCTAAACCCATACTGCCCAGTAGAACTTTCCATGATGATGAAAATGTTTTCTCTGTGTTGTGTCCAATACAGTAGCTACTAGCCCCATGTGGCTACTGAGTACTTGAAATGTGGCAAGTGCAACTGAGAAGCTGAATTTTAAATTTTATTTTTAGTTAATTTACATAGCAATATATCTGGCTAGTGGTTGACTACATCAGACAGCTCACCAGAACTGTCTAGCTTGTTCTTTTAATTCTCAACCTTCATGCAAATTGAGGATGTCAGGTTCTCCTTGGCTTAGAATTGCCTCCTATTCCTCACTGAACAACACTCTGACAACCTTAACAAAGCAAAAAGCCCAGCACATCTATTTCCGAGCACTCGCTCTGTGCCTAAGCGCAGCCGTCTTGATGCGTCCCAGGAGAGGGAGCAGGAAGCACGTCTCCAGAAAGGAAGCCAGTGCACCCAACCACTTTGGACTCCGGGGCGTCTGGGGCAGAGAAGGAGGAGGGGACGGGGCGGAGTGTGAAAGACGTCCGCTCTGGAGGCTGCACGCCAGCCAGGCCGCATTTATTTATATCACAGGGTGTTACAGTTGTCAGCCCTGCAGCTGAGGAACTGGTCCATGTCTAAAGGAAGGGGACAGAAATCGGCTTTGTCCATGTTCCCTGGCACTTACTGTTGTTGTTCAAAGGATGCCAGAAGACTCAGGCAGTGGGAGCTATAGGAGAGGAAGCTGGCTCTGGACCGGCAGACACACTCTGGGTGTTATTAGAAAAAAAGAAAATTGAGTAACTTGCATGTTTGTATCCCAACTGATACAAACGTCATCTGGAACACTGTCCAGGATATTCTAGTCCATATAGCCATGGGGACAGTTCTTACTGCCCAGAGCACAGTGACAGCAGGACCACTCAAGCAGGTATACTGAGAGAAGCTGGGTCTGGGGCTCTGTGCTCAGTGTGATATGGCTACAGAGCTGGGTTCAATCACCAGGGCTGGGAAAAGCAAGATCACCCCCACACTTATACAGGGATCTAGGATCCTTCCATTAGTGACAATTTTGGTCTACAAAATAATTGAGAGAAATGCTCAGTTATGGGATTAGAGAAGTGCTAGTTCCACCAATAGAGCACATTCACATGCTTTGAGATATACACCCGCGGGTCCCTCAACATGGGAACACTCTGCTCTGCTGCCTGCAGAGTCCATGCTGACTTTGGGGTCTGGGCTCTCCCCCTACCACTTGCAGCACATTCTTCTCCCTCCCTTTCCCTAGAGACAACACATTTTTTCACCTGTAAAACAGGTGGTTAATTAGCATGAAGCAAACATCTTAGACTGCAAAATATTGAATTAAGTAACAAAGAATAATTTATTTGAGAAGAGAGACATAAGATACAAGGCTTAATTAACATATCTTCTTTTCCTTTCAAAGTTCTGCTATACTACTTTTCCCTTTCATGTCTATATTTTACCTTCCTCACTCATTTTGACGAGTATTTGTGATCCTTTTAAGTCACCCCCATGTAGGTTCTATACTCTTTCACTGCACTAGAGCAGCCCTTTGCAAAACTACTCCAAGCCTCCAGTGTCTTAATAAATTAATGTATTTTTCTAAAGTACACACACTTTACTGGCACTTTGGTAATACATAAAGAATGCCTTGAAGCTTCCATCCTCTCTGACCCACCAATTCTAAGTCCAGGAATTTATTCAAAGGAAATAATTAAGATTGTCCTCAAGGGTTTTGTTAAAGGTTGTTTACCCCTGCTGCTGTTTGCAATCACAAATAATTGAAAATGACTGACATGTCCCTCAAGCAGGGCTAGAAGATTCAGGGCTTAGGCACTTCTTAGTAGTAAGCGACCAATAACCAGTCACCAAGTCAATCAACCCACCCCAGAGTTGAAGTTAAGGTACAGACTGAGGACAGATTCAGAATTCACAGGACCTGATCTTATAAATTCAGGGTGACTAACTTTAAGAAAATTGACATAAAATTATCAAATTGGGAACAGGGCATTAATAGGGGTCTATGCAAGCAAGAACCCTTTGGGTTAAGTTTCAGCAGCCTTGCACAATAAGTCTGGCCTGTAGAGGAAAGAAGAAGGAGAAAGAAGATGCTGGAAGTCACTTACTTCAAAGGCCTTAGTTTACCAAGCCTGGATAAAAAATACATTCGAACATACATACAGCAAAAAATACATTCAAGGTCTAAGACAAAGAATATTGGGAAAAAAAGGAAAGAGAAAAAAAGGATGGGGAGGAAAACACTTGAAAACAACAGCATGAGAACAGAAATCAAGGCGACAACAAAATCTAAGAAAAAATTAAGTCAATGTGGTGGGTGGGGGAGTAAAACGAAGCATTATTTTTAGAAGATTTCAGTAAAGTTGGTGCCTGAACAGCTACAGGAACAAGCACTCCAACACAAAAAAGCAGCCAGCTTGTATCACAACAAGAGAGGGCACTTTTGAGCCCAGCAGCCCAGCTACATGGGTTCCCATGGACCCCTGAAATACCAGTCCCACATCTCAACTGGCAACAAGGATATGCACAGCATTATTGCCCAGCTCCACATCCCCTCCCTACCATTTACCCTGGGTAACAAGTTGAAGGCCACAATGTCTTTTCCTACACTGGCCAAATCTGCTCACAACAGCTTTTCTTTATCCCCTTTTTAAATCAAAGTAGGCTGAACACCTTTTCTCTGTCAGATCTGCTCTCGTCTCTACCCATTCCTTTCCCAGGCAGGGTGGCTTTGACCTGTGGCCCATGCAAATCCACAGTGACAGAGGCCTGGCCTCTCTCCCTCTAGCTGTCAAAGAGCTCTAAGGCACTTGAGCCAACCTCAGCCTGCAGATCACATACAATGCTCTGGCTGGCTTGGCTGCCTGCTCAGCTGCCGGCCCTTTCTCAGCAGCCCCCTGTCAGCAGTAGCCCTCCCATTTTTGACAGCGCTTCCCATGTGCTTGGTGCCTAGTGTGGGGATCTGGGATGTGTTCTTCAACCTCAGACCCTGAGTCTGCAAGACACAGAAAAATGTTCAGCCTGCTCTGCTTTAAAAGGGGAATTGGACAAGTGTAAGAACAGACACGCGGTCTTAAACCCAGCAACTGGAGTGAGAGAGGGGGATGTGGAGCTGGGCGAGAGCTATGTGAGGGCTTTGAAATCTGGTTCTCTTGGAGGCTGATCTCCTGAACAACATTATTCTTAGTGGGATGGTCTCGGAGTCCCCTTTTCCGGGAATGCTTTAGTATTGCGATCCACAAATCACCCTTTTCCATCAGCCTCTGTCCAATACAGAGCAGTGACTCTCCTGCATAACTTCATGCACCGGCAACAGTGACCTCGACCTCCCTGCCTGCCACCCCTAAGGACGCTCAGGCTGGTGACTACACAATAAAATCAACCCCAGCCTGGCTGTCACCTGGGCCCCCACTGAGGCATGACCTTGAACGGGAGAACTTCCTGCAGCCTAACTCTCTCTCCTATCAAGAAGTGACCACTATGTGGCTGTTCATTCCCTCGGGTCCAGAGGAAGTGGCCAGTGAGGGCACCAACCTCCCCTTAGTGCTTCTCTGCTGGCGTTGGGCACAAGCTCTGTACCACTCAGCTTATGGTGCTTCATGGGGGAGGGCCGCCCCCTTCTTCAGGCCCACCTCTTCGTACTCAGGAGACAGCTGGACCCCTTGGCCTCTATAGAAACACGTCTCTCTCTTAAGGCTTCTGGTGAAGGTCTCCAGGTCGAATGGCCCGTATGAGATGAGACTCAGGCTGCCGCAAGAAACACCTACCTGACCCACTGGCGGTGTCACTCGTAGGTGCTCCCTCACCCTCCTCTTCCCTATATCCCAGGAGCTTCTCCGCTTCACTTCCACCCAGGGTCTTGTAGGGGCGGGGTGGGAGGGGGTGGCTCTGGGCTCCCGTGCGCCCTAAGGGATCCCAGACACCCTGTCCCTGGGGAGCCCCACCCCGCGCAGCGGCGCTGTAGAGGCTATACTACTTCCTCAGGGGTTCCCCAAAATCGGGGAGAGGTGCAGCTCCAGTGCCCCGACTCCTCCAGGCCCTGCGAGGTTCAGGAAGCTCACCGGGCCAGCGGCGGCCACTCGGAGGCAGAGGAGCCAAGTTACTTTGCGATCCAGAGAGCGAAGCCGAGTCTGGCTGGGCGGCGGAGAGACAACTCTAGCGGCTCTCCCCGCACGCTCCGGGCTGGGACCCCGGGGAGGGGCCCGGACGCCCCCGTCCGCCTCCAGGCGCCGACCCCGACCTCAGAGGGCCCTGGACGGCGTCCTCCCTTCTCCCGCCTTCCCCCCGGCGGCCGAGCCGCGCGCAACAGAGACATTTAAATCGCCCCCTCGGGACGGCGGCATGGAGGAGGCCGGAAAGGCGGCGGCGGCGCTGGCCTGGGGACCAGGGCGGTGGCCGCGCGGGCCAGGGTCGCGGAGCTGGGCGGGCACTCACCAGCGCGTGTTGTCGTGGAAATGCTCCAGAACCGCGTAGCCGAAGAACGAGTCGGCGGGGCCCTGGAAGTGCACCGGACGCTGCGGGTCGAGGTTGTAGGCGCCCGCGGGGATCCCCGCGACCACCAGCGCCAGCAGCAGCGCGCGGAGCCCCCCGGCGCCCCTCGGCGCAGCCGGGCCGCCCATCCCTAGCCGGCCGCCGCCGCCTTCCCCTCTGCCCGGCGAGCAGGGCGCCGAGCGCGCGGGCCGCGGGGTCAGCCGACGGCCGGGAAGCTCCCCGGGGCGGGAGCTCTGCGCCTGGACACGGGCGGGATGCGGGCGTCGGGCCCGGCACCGGGGCGCGGACGGCGAGCTGAGCGGGCGCTGAAGGCGAGCACAGGGACGGCCCCGAGCGGTGGGCGTCCTCAGTCCGCCCGAGAAGTCTGCGCGAGCGGGTCCCGGGCCGGGCGGCGCTGGACTGCGGAGGGGCGCGCCCGCAGGGTGGGCGGCCCGGGCGGCAGCGGCTGGACGGCGCGGCAGCGCCCCCTGCGGGCTGCGAGCCCTGCGCGCACTTCCCGGGCGGGAGTCAGCCTCGGGGACCCGCCGAGGCGCCCGGAGCTGCCCCCTCCCCGCCGCGCACGGGGCGCTCGGGTTCCCGGAGATAAAGCTGCTGCCCTCCGCCACTACAGGCTCTGCCGGCCCTAGTGGGCCTGTCTCCCTGTTTTTGTCTCTCTTTCCCTCCCTGTCTCACAACCAGTAAGATCCAAAGCAACCCCGGTGAAAGACAAGTTTAGACTCCAGATTCTAGCCCTGCGCATCCTCTGCTCCTTCACCCAGTTGTGAGATAAGCTGTAGGAGCAGTGCTCAGTAAACGCCCGCTGTTGTTCATAACAATAGTAGCCACGTGGAAGCGAGCAGAGCACCCCTCCATATTCTAGTCACTTGGTCTCATACACCAGTGATTCCCTAAGTGTGGTGTCTGGACCAGCAGCATCAACGTCATCTAGGAACTTGTCAGAAAAAGCAAATCCTCAGGTCCCACTCAGCTCTGCTAAATCAGAAGCTCTGTGGGTTGGAATCCAGCAGGGTCTGCGTGCACTCAAGGGTGTGTGTGTGTAATTGTAAATATGCATAAGAGAAAGTCTACCATCTTAACCATTTTTAACTGTGCCGTTTGGGGGATTAAGTATATGCATGTTATGCAACCATCACCACCATCCAACTTCAGAACTCTTCATCTTGGAAAACAAACTTTATACCCTAAACAATAACTCCTCTTTCCCCCAACCCTACCCCCATCCCCACCACCAGCCTCTGGCAACCACCTTTCTACCTTCTGTCTCTATGAACCTGACTGCTCAAATTCAAGATTCCTACTGAATTGACTGCTATCATGTTGAAGTCTGACCACACTCTTGTGGTTTCCCTGCCTGTGTTCTCTTCTTTCCACTTTTTAATTCTACAACAGAATTTGGACAATGGTTAAAAACTTCCTGTTGCCCCCCACCAGCTACTCCTGCCTATAGGATGGAGCCAGGTCTCCTTAGCATAACTTCAAATGGAGGCTCCATCTGTTTCCAGCCCCATTTTATGCCCCTTTCCTGACTCACTTCCCACAAACCCTACAATGTATCCACACACAACTTCTAGCTGTCCCCTGAATGTGTCCAGCAGGGGTTTTCACACACACGTGTGCCTTCTCCAACACTTCTTTCTTCCTGAAATGTGTCTACCTAGGATTTTCAACTGGCAAAATCCTATCCATCCTAGACTTCCAGTCCAGTTCTCGCCTCACCCTTTCTGTGCCATTTCCTCTGCTCCTTTCTTCTCTGAGCTGCCAAAGAGTGTCCACATGCCTCTATCTCGACACTTAGAATATGTTCATCATTTTGGGGGCTCTCTTTCCCTCTCTATAGACGGTACAGCTCTCTAAGGAGAAAAAAAATCTTAGATATCTTTGTAGCCCCCAACGCCCAGGTCAGTGCCAGGCTTAGGTAGATGCTTAAACATTGTTGAAAGAATGAACTGGCCGGGTGTGTTGGCTCACTCCTGTAATCACAGCACTTTGGGAGGCCGAGGTGGGTGAATTACTTGAGGTCAGGAGTTCAAGACCACCTGGCCAACATAATGAAACCTTGTTTCTACTAAAAATGCAAAAATTTAGCCGAGCGTGGTGGCACATGCCTGTAATTCCAGTTACTTGGGAGGCTAGAGGCAGGAGAATAGCTTGAACCTGAGAGGTGGAGCTTGCAGTGAGCCGGGAGTGTGCCACTGCACTGCACTCCAACCTGCGTGACTGAGCGAGATTCCATCTGATTTAAAAAAAAAAAAAAAAAAAAAAAAAAAGAATGGCCGGGTGTGGTGGCTCATGCCTTTAATCCCAGCACTTTGGAAGGCCAGGCGGGCAGATCACCTGAGGTCAGGAGTTCGAGACCAGCCTGGCCAACCATGGCCAACATGGTGAAACCCCATATCTACTAAAAATACAAAAATTAGCTGGGCAGGATGGCGCATGCCTGTAATCCCAGCTACTTGGGAGGCTGAGGCAGGAGAACTGCTTGAACCTGTGAAGCAGAGGTTACAGTGAGCCGAGATCGTGCCACTGCACTCCAGCCTGGGCGACAGAGTGAGAATCCGTCTCAAGAAAAATGAAAAAAAAGAATGAACTGCTTAAAGAAAAGCAAGCTTAGTAAGAGAACAAGGCACTATGGGGGAGATTTTGAAGGAGACTTTTAACTTCCTTTGTATTTTGGTTGTGTGAGAGTGAAAAATGATCAATTCTCATTGCGGGACACAAAACACAAGGTTTTCTTTTGGTTTTTGTTTTGGTTTGGTTTTGTTGTTGATTTTTGAGACAGTGTCTCGCTCCTGTCTCCCAGGTTGGAGTGCAGTGGTGCAATCACAGTTCACTGCAGCCTCAACCTTCCAGGCTCCAGCAATCCTCCCACCTCAGCCTCCCAAGTAGCTGGGACCACAGGCACGTACCACCATGCCCGGTTAATTTTTGTATTTTTGGTAGAAACGAGGTTTTGCCATGTTGCCCAGGCTGATGTCAAACTCCTGAGCTCAAGTGATCCACCTGCCTTGGCCTCCCAAAGTGCGGGAATTACAGCCATGAGCCACTGTGCCTCGCTGAAGTTTTCATCTGCGGTAGAGATCACTAGTATCTTCCCAATATTTATACTTCCCATTTTCCTTACTAACAAAGCCCACAGTTAGTGGAGTGTTAATATGCCTAGCTTTAAAAATAAATAAAACTATGTTTTCCAGTCTCTTTTGCAGACAGAGTAGCCATGTGCAGTGTCTGGCCAATGAGATACGAGCATGTGATTTGGGTGGTAGGCGTCTCAGGTGGTTTCCTAAAGGAGAGCCAACTCAGAGCTGACTTACAGCTTTCGTCCTGTGCCCTTGCCCCTCTTGCATGAAGCACAGAGGTCATGGCTGGAGATGCAGCAGCTGTCTTGAGGGCCACCTCAAAGGAAAGGTCGGGAGAATTGCAGAGACTTCAGCCGTCACATCCTAGAACTGCTGCACCTGACGTGGACTGCCTTCCTGGGGACTTCTTACTACCAGAGAAAAAGTAAACACCTAATTTATAACAGCCACTGCTTTTAAGGATTCTGCTATTTGCAGGCAAACAGAATTCCTTGCCGATTTAACATCTAGAATGAATGGAATCTAGAACAGATGCTCCTAACCTAGAGTTCATTCATTTTCCATGTTGCTTCAGAGGTCCTAAGATCCCCTGTGGTCGGTAGACTAATGTTCCCCCTCCTAATCCCTGGAACCTGTGAATACGTCACCTTGTATGGCAAAAAAAGGACTTTGCGATGTGATTAAGGTTTAGGGTCTTGAGATGGAAAGATTTTCCAGGATTATCTGGCTGGGCCCACTCTAATTATGTCAATCCTTAGAAGCAGAGAATCCTTCTTTGGCTGTAGCCAGAGAAAGAGATGTGCAGTGGAAGTGGGGTCAGAGAGATACCACACTGTTGACTTTGGAGATGAAAGAAGGGACCCATGAGCCAAGTAATACAGGCAGCTTCTAGAAGATGGAAGAGATGAAAAAATGGATTATCTCCTAGAGCCTCTAGAAAGGCAACACCTTGAGTTTAATCCAGTGAGACCCCTGTCCCATTTCTGACACCCAGAACTGTAAGATAATAAATGTTGTTGTTTTAAGCCACTATACTTGTGACCATTTGTTATAGCAGAAGCAGGAAACTAATATAGCCCTCTAGAATTGTATATAGAAGTGTGTATGTGTGTGTTTGTGTGTTTCTTAGGGAAGGATCTCTAGATTTCAACAGATCCTTTAAAGGTAAGGTAGGTTTTAGAAGGTAGGAAACCACTGATCTAAAACACACTGATTTCCAACTTTATAAACCAAACCCTAGGCATTGGTCTTTTATTTAATTAAACAGTAGCTCTCAATCTTGACTGTATATTAGATTCCCAGGCAACTATTTAAAAATACAGATTTACCAACAACACTTTGGGTCAGAATCTAGGGGCAAGGCCCAGGAATCTGCATTTCAAACGCCTCTTGGGAGATTTGTCGAGTAGCCAGATTTGGGAAGCACCGTTCTACAGGAGAGAGATTCAGAGCCCTGCACTATATTCCTTAGCCTGTGGCGCCATGATGTGGTAAGGAAAACGTAGGATTTGGCATCTGGTGAAGAGAATTTAACTCCCAGGCCTCAACAGCTGTGTAACTTTAGTAAATCAATAAAACAAGGATACTAATAACTAATAAACCTATTGATGAGCTTCTCAGGACAGCATTTCCTAATCATAAAACTCTAAACATGTATTAGTTATTTGTGTAATCTGACCTCAAGAGTGAGCTCAATTTCCTAGTTGCCAGAATAAGCTGTTTTACAGAGACTTGACCTGAAGTGCGTGTCTCCAGGGTCACTAGCTGGAGGGGAGAGGCATAATATTTCAAACCTGGACATACAAAATGCAGATTTGCTTTATGGGATGGAGCCTTTTGAAAAACTGAACCCCTTGTCCACTTTCCCAACTGAAATGGCAACCAAATGCCCTCCATTCCTTCATGCTCTCACTTCAAGAAGAAATCTGAAGATTTTCCACTAGCCTTAGTGGCTGCAGACTGAACAGCATGCTCTATCAGCTCACCTATCATTGGCCTTTTCTATAGTCTGTGCAAAATTGCTCTCCACAGTTACTTTGTTAAACAGTTAAACAGTTACATACATACTTTGTTAAATTGTTACAGCTACTGTAACAATGCAAAAGAAGTGATGGTTATACTGCTCTACTCCCTCCTGCCCCACTGCAGAGAGGAATATTGGAATGATTAAATGTCAGGGTGAAAACAACACTAGTTTTTCAGAAGCCTCAAAAAAGTCTTGGAGGCCAGACACAGTTGCTCATGCCTGTAATCTCAACCTTTGGGAAGCCAAGATGGGAAGATTGCTTGAGGCCAGAGTTTGAGACCATCCTGGGCAACATAATGAGACCTCATCTCTAGGGGGGAAAAAATGACCAGACATGGTGGTATCACCTGTAGTCCTAACTACTTGGGAGGCTGAGATGGGAGGATCACTTGACCCCAGGAGATGGAGGCTGCAGTGAGCTATGGTTCCACCACTATGCTGTAGCCTGGGTGACAGAGAGAGACCTTGTCTCTAGAAAGAAAAGAAAAAGGAAAAACTCTTAAGATTAATTGATCTTTTTAATCCTTCCTTTCTCTAATACCTTTTTTGTTCTTTTTGCTTATACATTTGTAGATTTTTATCTGCCTCTCATTATTTCCCAAATGCTTAACTACTAGGTCAAAAGCTAGGTAGATTTCTAAGGCTCTTAATACAAGCTAATTGGCTTAGCAATCTTTAGGTTTAGAATATAATTTTTCATAACAAATACACATAGTTCCTCCAGGTGAGTATTTCCGGACCCTGTCTTGAGCCATACTTTTTCCTGTGCTCTTTTTTCTGGAGTGCCCTTCCCATGGTCTCCGATGAGAAATACTAATTTCTCCCTGACAAATCTTCCCAACCATAAATCTCTAACATCTTCCTTGTCTCCCCCAAGGGACTGCTTGCATTTCTGGGGTCTGTGTGAGTGTACCCTAGGAGGACCCTAAATGGAGGTTTAGACACTCCCCAGTGATTATGAGAGCCTGGTTTGTAGAGACCTGATGGGTACAGACACGCGAGCAGAGCAGATGCTGCTGTAAGGTGACAGAACTGCTAGCAGCAAGGAAGGCTCACTCACTATGCGTCTTGCGTTGCACTGAGCATGTTCTAGATCACTTTATCTTATGTAAACCTCACAGTGATCCAGTTGGGAGGATGCAGGCTGAGATTTTATCTCAGTTACCATAGAACCATGTGAAATGAGGACGGACCATATGATGGGTTCACAATCCTTGTCCAAAACTCTTAGGGCCAAAGGTGTTTCTGCAGTCACGTTTTTTCAGTTTAGTAGAGAAGACAGCATCACACACCATATATTAGAAGACAATATACCATATATTACATAACCAGGCCATGAACACTGCATTCCCCCCAAAAGTGATCTCTGTAGTTCTAATCCCTCCAAAAAAGCAAGGCCCATAAAGTCAGTTGATCCTCTCTCACTCTTGGGGCACGTGGCATCTAATGCCAACTGTCAGGTTTCCTTTGGAGTTAGCCCTAAAGAACTTAGCTGCTTGGTTCTTAACAATGCACAATCCAGCCTATACAATCCACTATTTGGTTGAATCAGCACCTTACACAGCCTGTTACAAAAGGTTGGCATGCAACTTTATACACTGACAAGGAACAATCCCTGCAGCATATGAAGGGTAATAACTCAAGTTCCTTAAGGACATGCCTACTATAATCTGGTATATGTAAATTTCTATGCATCTGTATGTACATATGCACAAAGAAAGAGATTTGGAAGTTTACCCTAAATGTTAATAATGATTATGGTTGAGATTATGGGCTATTCTTGCCTATCTATCTATCTATTATCTATCTATCGCTCCTTTAGTACTGCTTGAATTGTCTACAGAGAGACAGTGGATGTCTACACCCAGCAGTGGATGCAGACGATGCTACCTCCGTAAAGCCAAAGTCACTAATCAAAGTTAGAAATGGGGAAGTGGATCAAGAGCTGTGCACACAAAGCTATCTGATCTCCAAATGAGGAGACAACTTGACCTTCACACAACAGAGAAAGAAAGAGAAGCCAAGGGCAGCCCTCATTCCCATCTATCCACAAGCCCTGCCCTCTGACCCTGGCCTCTGTTGAGGGGACTTTGCCAACTGAGGTAGGTAGACCAGCCACCATGTGGAAGGAAGAAGTGGTCAATAGCCAGATGGCTCCTCACAGTATTTTCAAAGGAGGGAGAAAAAAATAAAAAGGGTTTGGATCATTCACATACCAGATAATCGTTCTCTAAATGATTGACACAGCTAAATGCACCTCTTAATGGCAATTCTTCAAAA
Organism: Macaca nemestrina; assembly: GCF_043159975.1. Lineage (NCBI taxonomy): Eukaryota > Metazoa > Chordata > Mammalia > Primates > Cercopithecidae > Macaca > Macaca nemestrina. The sequence goes on along the minus strand of NC_092126.1, from coordinate 100,614,961 downwards.
GTTGCCTTGTTTTTCATACATAAGACAAGCTATACTTCCACATGGTTTTGAAATCCAGAAAGTTCAGAGGAAGGGCAAATACTATCGCCAAGCCTTCAACTATAATAGCAGGCAGAGATTTGAGCAAATACTTTCCCACTGAAGTATTTCACAAGCCAAAAGTTAAACTGTTATTATTGGGTGCAATATTTCCAACCTGTTTCCATGCTCAAACACACTCTTTTCCCAGAGATCTAAATTTAGTGAAACGGCTTGAAGCAACAACCATCAATGTTAGAATAGAGCTGTACAACATAATGCCAAGTTTTAAAAATACTTCTCACTTCAATTGAAATATTAAAACTAGCCTATTGCTTATCAAAACATAAAAATATGAAAATGATGATATTTGTTGGAGGCAGTTTAGGGTGATGAGTAACAGTGAGGGCTCTGGTGCTCGTAATCCCAATGTAGTGGCTTGTCGGATATATTAGTCTACTAGGGCTGCCATAAAAAAATACCTCAGACTGGGTGGCTTAAATAACATAAATTTATTTTCTCACAGCTCTGGAGACTGAAAGTCCAAGATCAAGTGCAGCAGGGTTGGTGTCTGGTGAGGGCTCTTCCTTTGGGTTGCAGATGGTCACCTTCTTTCTATGGACTCACATGACCTCTTTGTGCTTGCAGAGAGGGGGAGGTAGGGGAGAGCGAGAGCAAGAGAGAGGATGCTAATTTTATCAGATCAGAACACCACCCTTATGACCTCAATTACTTTCTTATTCCAAATACAGGAAAATTGTGGGTTAGGGCTTCAACATAAGAATTTTGGAGGATACATGCATTCAGTCCACAGCATCAGATATGTGGCCCTGAGAAGTTATTTAAGCTCTCTAAGCCTCTGTTTCCCCATTTGTTACAGAGAATCATACCCAAAGGTTTGTTATGAGGATTAAATGTAATGAGCCACTCTGCACATCGCAGCATGAGGGAAGCAACTGGTAAACGTTAGCAATTTACTGCCATTATTATTATGTCATTTATTCCACTCTTTTTAAATGGCTATTTTTATTTGGAGTAAAAGAAAAACTCAAAACACTTTTCTCAAGGCGACTGCATGTTTCAGTGGGCCATTGTAGAGCCTTCCTTTGTCTAAGTGTTCAAGCCTTCAAACCTTCAGGTGCTTCAGGTGCCCTGTGAAGGGCTGGAGAGATGAGTCACGACCCAAGCACCAGTGACCTCACTGTCACATCAGCGGCCGGCTGGCCAGCTCCTTTTTCAGCGCCCTCTCTACCTTAGCTTTTGTAAATAGTCAAATCCACGTCTCTCCAGGGCTTCCCAGATGTGGGCCATCAGATGGAGACCCTGAAACATCTTCTTTGGTGATTTCCTCAAGGTCCCACCCACTCATGGTTTAAATGCAGTGGGATTTTAAGGTGTTGACCTTGTGTGCATGTGTGTGTGCATGTGCACGTGTGCGTGTGTGCACGTGTGCGTGTGTGCATGTGTGTGTGTGCATGCACACACATGCAGGCAAGAGAGGTTCACTTCAATATCATTCAGATGTAATGGAACATTCACAAAAAAATGAGTACCTGGAACTGAATGTATCAGAAGTTGTCTGTCATAGTGGAGTGTGACTAAAAACTATGTAAGGAGAGTTATGAGTGGAGGAGTGGAGCAGGAGATGAAGCTTTGTAGGAAATGGAAGGGCAGTTCTAGCTTCTTCCCTGTCTTCTTTTAGGCAGCCTCAGTGTACCCCAAACTCTAAGCAAATGTCTTTAGGGAAGGGTAAACGCTAAACACGTTTTGGGACCCTTTCTGCTGCTTAACACACTCACACAAGAAGAGCCTTCTTATGCCTTCCCCTAGAAAGTTTTTAAGTTGAAGCCTAGGACCTCTTGTACTTGAAGCTGCAAGATACACATGTTATACCTTCTGGGTGCATCAATTTTATTCAAAGAAATGACGGGGGGAATAAATAATACGTTGTGAGATTGGGATGACTCCGAATCAAATTCAGTGACAGGGAAGGCCCCAAGGTCCCTGACATAAAAAACAGGTGAACTAGCTCCTACAGGAAGTTGGGGTTGAGGAGGCAAGAGTGATTCTGAGCACAGGAGCTGAGAGAGCCAGGCTGGGTGCAGCCATCCTCCCTGAAGGCAGGCTTGCACCCTGGGCAAGGGCTGGGTGCATGTGTCTGAGTAGTGATGCTGGAAGCTGGCCACATCTCCTGAGGGCAACGGGGAGTCGAAGATGGGTCCTTCCTTGACATGTCCCAGGGTCTGCTGCAACTGTGAAAAGGTCTGTGCCAGCAGTTGTGGAGGTGGCAGAAGCAGGACACTAAGCCCTGATCACACTGCCTGGGATGCCAGTGGGGTAGATAGAGTGCACATGACATTGGGGCATCCTCTGGCCTTGGATGGAAGTTCTGACTTCAAAGGCAAGGTGGAAAGGACAGGGACTGACATTTCAGATATGACTAAGCATCTTGGGGTCTTTCCTTGGAGGAAAGCCTGAGGCATTTCTCAAGGTGATAAGGGGAGGGCTTGAATTTTTACTGAGACATTAAAAGCTGTGACCTTATTTTATTTTGTGCCTCAAAACAGCAAAGTGGCTACATTAGTATGTTAAGAATGGACTGCCTTCCTGCCCCGCCTCCCTCTCAGAGTCCCCTGACGGACTCAGCCCACTGTCCATGATCTCTAATCATAGGTTGACTTTTCTTTTCCCAGAATCCTCTTCTGACCTCATCTGCCTGTGGGATCCACACACAGGGTCTCACACAAGGGAAACCACACAGAATACTCACAGCCCTGGTGGGGAAAAAAGGGGTAAGGGGAGCCCCACCACTATGCTGGGATGTGTACGCAAGTGGCAGGAAATGTCACCCTGTGGTGGTTTTAAAATATATCCACACGTTCTCTTGACACTCCTTCCTCCAAGAGGCGGAGACTAATTCCCCTTCCCTCAAACAGGAGCTGATCTTAGTGTCTCCCTTCTAACAAATAGGATATTGTGGGACTGCTGTGATAGGCCACGAAAGGCATTGCCCCTTCCCCTTCCACTTTACTGTCTCAGGTTGCTCAATCCCGGGAAAGCCACACCAGCCACCATGTCGTGAGGACACTCAAGCAGCCTGTGGAGAGGCCCATGTGGAGAGGAAGTAAAGCCTCCTGCTAACCACAAGCACCAATTTGCGAGCCATGTCAGGAGCCACCTCAGAGGCAGACCCTACAGGTCCAGTCAAATCTTCAGCCTCAGCCAATAGCTTAAATGCCATTTATGAGAGACCCTGAGCCAGAAGCACCCAGAGGAGCCACTTCTGAATTCCTGACTAACAAAGACTGTGGTATAATTGATATTGTTTTAAGCCATTATGCTTTGAGGTAATTTGTTACATAGCAATAGAAAACCAGTACAAATTTGGGGGTAATTTATGACCCAGTAATAGATAACAAATACATACCTCTTCGCCTTGGTGGTGAGCTGATGGGGATGGTAGGTAGAGCCACATAACAGATCTGCATTGCCACAGCTGCCTTTCTAAGTCAGGACACAAGGAAACCCTGCCTACTGTGGGATGGCTCTGTGTGGAAAAATTGACCTAGGTATGGTCTCAGACTTAAGACCTGACTCCAAACCTTGATCTGCCACTTAACAGCTGCCAGACATAGGGTTAGTTGCTACACCTTACACGGGCTCCATATCTCATCTAATAATAGTACCCACCTCATAGTCAGGAGGACAGATTAAATGGAAATAAGTACACCAAAGTAACAGCCAGATGGGGGGTCAGTTGAATCCAATAGAAGTTATACAGTCACGTGTCATGTAGTGATGGGAATACATTCTGAGAAATGTATTGTTAGGGCCAGGCGCAGTGGCTCAGGCCTGTAATCTCAGCACTTTGGGAAGCTGAGGCAGGTGGATCACCTGAGGTCAGGAGTTTGAGACCAGCCTGGCCAATATGGCAAAACCCCACCTCTACTAAAAATACAAAAATTCACCAGGCATGGTGGCAGGCACCTGTAATCCCAGCTGCTTGAGAGGCTGAGGCAGGAGAATCACCTGAACCTGGGAGGCAGAGGTTGCAGTGAGCTGAGATCACGCCACTGCACTCCAGCCTGGGTGACAGAGTAAGATTCCGTCTCTAAAGGAAAAAAAAAAAAAAAAAAAAAAGAAATGTGTTATTAGGCAATATTGTTGTGCAAACCTCATGGAACATACTTACACAAACCTCAATGGTGTAGACTACTACACACCCAGGCTACATGGTGTAGCCTGTTGCTCCTAAGCTACAAACCTGCACAGCACATTACTGTACTCAATACTGTAGGCAACTGTAACACAAAGGTAAGCACTTGTGTATCTAAACAAAGAAAAGGCACAGTAAAATATATACTATAAAAGATTAAAAATGGTACACCAGTGTGGGGCACTTACCATGAATGGAGCTTGTGGGCCTGGAAGATTGCTCTTCACTCAGTGAGTGAGTACGTGAACATGAAGGCCTAGGATGTCTGTGTACACTAATGTAGACTTTATAAACACTGCAAACTTAGGCTACACTAAATTTATTTTTTTTTAATTTTCTTTCTTCAGCAATAAACTAAGCTTACTATAACTTTTTTATTTTTCAAATGTTTAAATTTTTCTAACTTTTTGGCTCTTTCATAATAACAGCTTAAAACACAAACATGTTGTATAGCTGTAAAAATATTTTCTTTCTTTATAGACTTATTCTGCAAGTTTTTTTCTATTAAAATTTATTTTGACTTTTTAAACTTTTTGTTAAAAATGAAGACATAAACACACACATTAGCGTAGGCCAACATAGGCTCAGGGCCATCAATATCAGTCTTCCACCTCCCCATCTTGTCCCACGGACAGTCTTCAGAGCAGTAACACACATGGAGCTGTCATCTCTGATGATAACAGTGTCTTCTTCTGGAACACCTCCTGGAGGACCTGCCCGAGGCTGTTCTACAGCTAACTTTTTTTAATAAGTAGAAGTACACTCTAAAATATCAATAAAAAGCATAGTATAGTAAACACATAAGCCAATAACATAGTCATTTATTATCATTATCAAGTATTATGTTCAGCACATAATTGTATATACTATGCTTTTATATGTGGCAACATAGTAAGTTGGATTTTTTTGTTATTTTGTAGAGACAGGGTCTCATTGTGTTGCCCAGGCTGGTCTCCAACTCCTGGCCTCAAGCAACCTTCCCTCCTCAGCCTCCCAAAGTGCTGGAATTACAGACAGAGCCACCTTGCCCAGCCTCATACACCAGCATCACCACAAACACTTTAGTAATACGTTATGCTACAACATTATGACAGCTACATCACTAGGCAATAGGAATTTTCAGCTCCGTTATGATCTATGGGACCAGCACCTTATGATCCATCACTGACCAAAATGTTATTATGTGGTGCATGACTGTATTTAAAGACATTTTATTTTTACTTGTGTTTTTTGAGATAGGGTATCACTCTGTTGCCCAGGCTGAACTGCAGTGACATGATCTCGGCTCACTGCAACCTCCATTTCCAGGGCTCAAGAGAACCTCCAAACTCAGTCTCCAGAGTAATTGGGACTACAGATATGTGCCACCACACCCAGCTTGTTTTTTTGGTTTTTGGTTTGGTGTTTTTGTTTTTGTTTTGTTTTGTTTTGTTTTTTGCTTTTCGTTTGTTTGTTGTTGTTGTTTTTTGTTTGTTTGTTTGTAGAGACAGGGTTTCGCCATGTTGCCCAGGCTGGTCCCGAAGTCCTAGGCTCAAGCAATCCACCCACTTCAGCATCTTAAAGTGCTGGGACTACAGGCGTGAGCCACCGCACCTGGTCTAAAAAGACATTTTAAACATGAATAGCTGGCACTATAGCTATGTGTCCAATCTGCTGCCCAATTCAACTTCATATCATCAGGAGTCATTAAATCGGACCCACACAGGCCTGAGAGACAAGGCAATGTGGTCCTCTCTTTTGGTTCTTAGCTTATCTAAATTACATTCTAGATTGTGCCATTCTAAGATTATCTCCATATTCCAAATATGCTTAAGAGATAAACTTAGAATTAATGTAGAACTGAAAGCATTTCGTGGGAAGTATCTAGATAGGCCAATTCATTTTGTTTTTCCGTCTGCGCCTGTGAGCATCCATTCCTTCCCACAATCATGACAACAATTCATCAACCTCCAGCTCTTTAATGTAGACCTCTCCTCAAACCAATAAACAGAGAGGAGGGAGAGTGGAGAGTGAGTGGATTCAGTGTCCTTGGTTGTCCTGAGGCAGCCTCCACCAAGTCTGGCTCCCTGGGTTGGGTCCCTGTTCCAACAGCCCCCACTGGCTCTCCTTTCCTTCCCCTCTTCCTCCAAACCTCCTATTCTCTAATAGCTCTGTCCTCTACAAAGTATGTGAGCAAAAGCAGACATGACCCATACCAGAGGTGACAGAGCAGAAGGAAAGAACACAGCAGGAGCTGGGCCATCAGAAGATTTGTGTTCAAATCCTAGCTCTGCTCTTGACCAGTCATGGAACATGGGGCTTTTCTCTACCTCTTCAAAGCTGTTTCCTCATCTTTAAAACAACCTATTGTGGTGGGTATTTGATAGTCTTGTTGGCTGCCTGAATCACTCCTCACTTAAGTCCACCCACTCGTAAATGGGATTAGTGCCCTGATGAAAGAAGTTCAAGGGAGTTTATTTGCCCCTTCCACCACATGAAGATACAGCGTGAAGGCACCATTTACGAACAAGAAAGTGAGCCTTCACCAGACACTGAATCTGTCAGCACCTTGATCTTGGACTTCCCAGCCTCCAGAACTGTGAGTTATAAATTTCCGCTGTTTCTAAGCTACCTAGTCTATAGCAATTTGTTGTGGGAGCCCAAGGGGATTAAGATACAGATGATGTAAAACTTAAGGCATGTTTTCAAATAACTGCAATACATCATGCATCAACACTCATTTTTCCCTAGGAAAATGAATTTAGTGACTAACAGGTTAGCTTCCTGATAACTAGGACCTCATGGCCAGGTGTCCCAATTGGAGGCTCATCACAAAAGGTGGCAAATGACCATAGGCAACACCAAGTAGCTACTCCCTCAGTGCAGCGTAGGCCCTCACAATGTTTACATGGGCAGCCCCAAGGGTTCAGGGCTTTCTGTTCTGGTTTCCATCCATCTCACTATATAAGAGGGAATATATTTTTACCTCCCTCAAATTCGGATGCTGTTAAAATAGTATGTATTTTGCCGCTGAAGTTATTTTTAAAAAACCAGGTATGTTATCTTATTCTGTGTGTGGTATGGATATTATGCAATTTGATATATTTTGACTATAAACATGGATACTTAAACAGAATGTAAATGAGATCGGTCATCTATGATCACCTAAGATCAAGTGAAACTCTTTGCTTACCTTGCAGTCTCTGTGCACTGATTAGAAGGCAGGCAAATTTCATGAGCTGTGCAAAGAAGGAAAGAAACTTGTAGCGGATGCTGCGGATGCCCCACGCAGATGCCACCAGCATGTGATATTTCTGTGCATGTGACCTGACTTCCAACAGCCAGCATCCATGACTCTTTGTCGGAAGGCTTCCTGATCACTGGACCCTCTCTGCCCACACACATGGCAGGCCAGAAATGCTAGAGAATGAACACTTCCCTGCAGCAACCCTCAACCAGTGACTCCCTTTGCTCCAGTGAAAAAACTCTGAGCTGTATATTCTACACTGGCTCCCAGAGTTCCCCAGAGGCATTGAGCTCCAATTGCCCACAGTGGTAACTTGTTCAATAATACACTCTCCATTGGCTTCCCTCCTTCCCTGTCTTACTTCTCCAGTCCCTGAATGGTGATCCCTGAATGACTGTTTCTCAATCAAGCCACTTGCACTTGAATCCTTGTCTCAGCCACTGCTTCTGGAGGATGCAAACTAAGACAGGGATGTGTGAAATTCAAATATCAAAAGGTCATTGGAAAAGCAAAGAAATAAATCAACAAGGACCTCCAGTAGTTGTGGACAATGCTATTCTGATTCCTCATTTCCTGGTACCTAGTCCTTTTACTTCTGACATCCCTCTCACCAGACTTTTGCCATCTTCCACCAACATGACATTCTGGACCTTGGCCATGAAGGTTTGTCATTCTCAAGTCCATTTATTAATTAGCCCAGCTTACCCAAGTTGAAGTACAAAGGAAACTCACTAATTGAGCAGCTGTTGGGAGCTGTCCCCTAGTTTCATCCAGGGCCAGATCTCTTGGCTCTGTGTGACATGCAAACTTCAGTCTCCTCAGAGGACCAGGCTTTCAGAGGACAGAGTCAGTCTACCCAAGAACCAAGAGGAAGAAGGCCCAGGCGGATGTACAGGGACAGTGGGAAAAGCAGCCTGCACAGGACACAACTTTCCCGGTGAGGGAGCCATGCCTAAGACTAACTTGCAGGTCAGGAAGTTGCTTATTTAAAAAGAACATTTCTGAGCAAACGTCTCACTGCAAACCAAGTTCACTGTAGTTGCTGTTTAATGATCAGCACCTCCACCTCTTTAATAAAACCCTGGTTCAAAACAGGGCAGGGAGCCAGGCATGGCAGCTCACACTTGTAATCCTAGCACTTTGGGAGGCCGAGGTGGGTGGATCACCTGAGGTCAGGAGTTCGAGACCAGCCTAGCCAACATGGCGAAATCCCGTCTCTACTAAAAATACAAAAATTAGCCGGGCATGGTGGCATGCACCTATAATCCCAGCTACTTGGGAGACTGAGACAGGAGAATCACTTGAACCCAGGAGGCAGTTGCAGTGAGCCGAGAGCCCACCACTGCACTCCAGCCTGGGCAACAAAGCAAGACTCCACCTCAAAATATAAAATAAAATACCAAGCAGGGCAGGGGCACACACCTCTATGCACTACATGCTCCTTTAGGCTAGATCATCTGTATTCTCTTAAATATGTTTGGTTAAAAAATGTGTGCATATATTTGTGTATCAGATGACATGTATAAAATAATCAGAAGTCCCTCTAACTCAGCTGACTCTAAACCATGAAGCAGAAGAGTTTACTAGAAGGATATGGGGTGGTTCACAGAATGTGAGAGGGAAGCTCCAGGCCCGGCTTCTAAGAGTAAGACCCCAAAGTTGACCAGTGTGCTGGTGTGTTTGAAGGTGCCTCTGCCACCGTTACGCACTACAGTACATAACCACTGCACGCTACAGCAGGAAACAGCACCGCTTCTGTCAGGAATTTGACCTTGCAGCCCCCCTGCCAGATAGAGGAAACACCCTGTCCCCTCCCACCCAAGGTGATTTAACAGAGTCTTTGTCATGGCCTGTGCTACAAAGGAGGCTGGAAAGTAAGTACAGCATTCTCAGATCTGAGAGGGGGTCTCTGGCCCCCATCCAAATTGAATGGCCAAAGTCTGCCTCAAGCCCCAACTCTCCTCCCCAGATGTAACCACTATGAAGACCGTGGATGTGTCCTTCCAGCCCTTTTACACACACAGTTTTGGAAAACGGTTTTTGTAAGAATGAAGTTATACTATAAATATCATTCTGCAATTTTTCTACTTAATATAAGTCATGGATACCTTTCCATGTTCATACGTACAGATCTAACTTGTTCTTTTTGACTACAGCAAAAGATTCTGCAGAATCAAGTGCCATCATTTAGCCAGTCCTGTGTTGATGATATATAAGCTGTGGCCACTATCTTACTACAACAAACCACACAGGGAAAGCATCCCAGGGTATGTTTGTCATTGCTGCTGTTTGCACACGCATGTTGTCATTTTTGTAGGAACAGGTTCCTAGAAACGGGCAGCTGGGTCATACAGGCCATAGGGTCTGTGGTCTTTATCCTCATTGCAATATAAGGATGTTGGATTGAACTGAACTTCTCCACTTTAGGGACATTTCTATCCCAAGAACCAAGATAATTCTAGAATCAGGATAGCCCCCAGCCCAGCCAGTGCCAGAGCAATGCTGACCCAGGGCTCTCCTAATTCTGTTTTCCAGGCATCCCCGCACACCAGGTGTGCTGCTCCATTGCAGCCTCTTCCTCTTTTCAGTCCATCCGATGCTGTGATTCCACGTGAGAAGAGACACCTGCGTGGAGCAATGGAAGGCTGGTTTGCAGTCCCCGATCTGCCAGCAGCTGGGATTGAGTCAGTCCCCTCCCTTTTCTGAACTCCAGTTTTCTTACCTTTAAAATAAGAGACATGGGTTAAATTAATGGTTTTCTAACTGTGTTCTGCCAAGACCAGCGTTCCACAGAGGCATCAGGAACGGCTTCAGAACTTGGGGGATGAGGGCAGGAGAGCAGGGCCTGGTCCTCATGAGCTCTGCTATTAACCTTGCTGTGTAATGGGGTGCTGTGTGAACATTCATTTGAAAAAGGCGTTTTGCTCCTAAAGGGAAATTGAAAACTATGCAGTGTGAGTGGAGATTTTATGCTCCACAGCACAGAAATCCCACTCCATAGTGGTTTGAGGGGAAGAAATAAGGGGGAGGGTGGTTATTGGTTCATATAATTGAAATCCAGGGGATATTGACTTCAGGCACTGCTCAATCCAGGGGCTCAAATATTATCAGAACCCAGTCTTGTTTCTTCTCATTACTTTGCTGTTCACAATGTTGGCTTCATTCTCAGGCTCAGTGTGGCACCAGAATGACTGCCAACAGAGTCAGGCCTATATCCTCCCAGGTTCAGGTCCAGCAGAAAAGATCATGTGCCTCTGTTGTGACAGTCACAGCAAAAGACTCAACACATCTTATTGGCTTAGGCTGAGTAGTGTTCCATCCCCAAGCCAATCACTGTAGCCAAGGGAATGTAATAACTTGATTGGCCTGGCTGAACTCATGTGGTCAGTGGAGCTAGGCGTGAAATAAACCTTACCCAACATACATTGACTAAATGTGGGACAGGGATGATTCTCCAGAAAATTGTATTATTATTTCCCAATGCTGAGTAGCCAAAAATCAATGCATATAAAACCACGTACATGTGTTTACTCAATGAACAATTAAGATACTGATAAGACAGGATCTGCACCATACACTGGAGATGCAATGATAAATTAATTACAGTCCCCATGCATCTTGTGATGGGCCAAGACCACTGCAGGTCAACAAAGTCATCAGCTGGGAGGAATACCAGGCCACAGAGTGGAGGACAGCAAGAATAAATGGAACCCACTAGCACCCTCTGCATCTGTCTGTCACATCCAACCCTGACAATCTTCAGAGAGTAATGGTGGCTGCTTCACTTCTACCTTGCAAATGTTGTGCAAATTATTCTCTGGACCAATTCTAACTTGAGACCACTCAGAGAAGGGGATTCTGGGAAACGTAACTCCAGCCTAAGGAAGTTGATGTAGTTCAAACCACAACAGAATCCATTTGCTGCTATCTCCAGAGCTGAAACATCCAATACTCTGAATAAAGTATGTTTGTCAACTTAGCATCTAGCTAAGTGTTTTGTATGAAATCACAACATAATGTTAGGGTCCTCTTCTATCTAAATACTCAGAATAATTTTAGATAGCCACCAAACACTTGCTGTCATTTGTAACCACCTGTAATTATGAATTAGGATCTACACAAATTAAAAGTATGCAAACCACTTCAGAATGACTTGTTGTGAAACAGATATATCCAATAGACCCAGCTATAGAACTGTAAAGGATTAACTTCAAATAATATTCCCCATTACTGATATGAAAATGATTAATAAGTTTAAGATATTATGCTTTCTTTATTTCTAAAAATTTGATGAGTCTTTTGAAACATGTACCTAAAGTTGGCGGTGTGCTTGCCCGCCTAACAGCCATTCAGTTGCCTATGGACGCTGAACTCAGGAAATACTAGTCTAAAGTTCCTATAAAAGACTCAAGAAACTTAGTCACATCTTCGTTCTAGAATTTTAAGATGTAGGAGAACTGTTTGTCTTCCAGCAACTTGCCATCCTCCTTCTGTATATAATTGTTTTTTGTCTTTCCTTTCCTTTCTTTCTTTCTTCTATCTCCTTTGGCTGTGGTTGTTTACCATGGTTTGACTTTGTAATGGAATGTCTCCTTTTGCCCTATTCCATCACAGCTCTCTAATTCAGATGGGGTGAATCCCATCAGGAGCCTCAGCTCTCAATCTATGAAGCCATGAGAGCCGAAACTTCAGGAATGCATGATCTGCTATGATGTCATAACGACTGCTTGGAACATACCTCTCCCCTACAGTGCTGATTTTTCACTGTAGGGTGCTGTGGGTGTCTTTCATGAGCAAAGGTGATAAGGAGAGAGAGTGTGTTTGGTATAACAAAGAAGATGCATTTTGAACCCAGGACATCCATGTGGGGAGCTGGAGGCACTTCTAGGCCACCAAGAAACCAACAATCACATTTAGGAAGGAGAGCATAGGGAATCAGGGCAAATTGCCTATGCAAAGCTCATTGATTGTTAAAAAAAACAATAAAGCACAATGTATATCAAAGCCCAAAGCCAATACCAGAGGTGAAGTGCTTCCCAAAAGGGCTTCATTGACCCAGGAGTCAGCTTCCTGGGTTTGAACCTCAGCTCCAATATTGACCAGTAGTAAAACAAAACAAAACAAAACAAAACAACTTGCTTAACCTCTCCAAGATTGTTTCCTCAACCATAGGATGGGGATAAGGATACCTACTCATAGAGTTATTGGCAAGATTCAAGTAATGTGAATAGAACAATTCCTAGCATATAGAAAGCTTTAACCAATGGTGTGGTGTTAGTATCAGAAGATGTTGTTGTTGTTGTTTTTGTTGTTGTCAGCCAATGAGGAAGGAGAGCTGCAGAGATCGATGTGCCAGTACCCAAGAGGGCTAACTGCTTGATCTATTGTAATGAATGTGGCATGCCCTTGCAGAGGGCAGTCTAGCAAGGGAAGCTGATGATTAACCAGTTAATCACAGTATGAAAGGGGTTGAAATGGGGGAGAGGGTCAGTAAGAGTGCTGTAAGACTACAGAGGAAGGGTGCTGTGTAGGGTGGGAGGAGGTCTCTAAAGACTTCCTTGGGCTGGGCGCGATGGCTCACATCTGTAATGCCAGTATTTTGGGAAGCCGAGGCAGGTGGATCATTTGAGGTCAGGAGTTTGAGACCACCCTGGCCGACATGGTGAACCCCCGTCTTTACTAAAAATACAAAAATTAGCAGGGCGTGGTGGTGCACGGCTGTAATCCCAGCTACTCGGGAGACTGAGGCAGGAGAATCGCTTGAGCTTGGGAGGGAGGCGGAGGTTTCAGTGAGCTGAGATTGGGCCACTGCACTCAAGTGTGGGCGACAGAGTGAGACCTTGTCTCCAAAAAAAAAAAAAAAAAAAAAGACTTCCTTGAAGTGGCAACATCTGAGCTGAGCCCTGAAGGGTTAAGAGTTTGACAGTTAGGGAGGCTTCCAAGATGGCAGAATAGGAACAGGTCTGGTCTGCAGCTCCCAGCAAGACTGAGGCAGAAGATGGGTGATTTCTGCATTTCCAACTGAGGTACCTGGTTCATCTCATTGGGACTGGTTTGACAGTGGGTGCAGCCTACAGAGGGCAAGCCGAAGCAGGGTGGGGCATCACCTCACCCGGGAACCACAAAGGGTTGGGGGATTTCCCTTTCCTAGCCAAGGGAAGTTGTGACAGTCTGTACCTGGAGGAACAGTACACTTCTGCTCAAATACTGCGCTTTTCCCATGGTCTTCACAACTGGCAGAACCAGGAAATTCCCTCCCATGCCTGGCTTGGCGGGTCCCACACCCACAGAGCCTTGCTCACTGCTAGTGCAGCAGTATGAGATCCACCTGCAATGCTGCAGCTCGGCAGGGGGAGGGGTGTCGCCATTGCCGAGGCTTAAGTAGGTGGTTTTGTGCTCACAGTGTAATCAAAGAGGACAGGAAGCTCGAACTGGGCACAGCCCACCACATCTCAGCAAGGCCTACTGCCTCTCTAGATTCCACCTCTGTGGGCAGGGCATATCAGAACAAAAGGCAGCAGACAGCTTCGGCAGACCTAGATATCCCTGTCTGACAGCTCTGAAGAGAGCAGTAGTTCTCCCAGCATGGCATTCGAGCTGTAAGAACAGACAGACTGCTTCCTCAAGTGGGTCCCTGACCCCTGTGTAGCCTGACTGGGAGACATCTCCCAGTAGGGGCTGACAGACACCTCATACAGGCAGGGGGCCCCTCTGGGATGAAGCTTCCAAAGGAAGGATCAGGCAGCAAGATCAGCAATATGTGCTGTTCTACAGCCTCCGTTGGTGATACCCAGGCAAACAGGGTGTGGAGTAGACCTCCAGCAAACTCCAACAGACCTGCAGCTAAGGGGCCCAACTCTTAGAAGGAAAACTAACAAATGGAAAGAAATAGCATCAACATCAACAAAAAGCACATCCACACCAAAACCCCATCTGTAGGTCACCAACATCAAAGACCAAAGGTAGATAAAACCACAAAGATGGAGAGAAACGAGACAGAAAAGCTGAAAATTCCAAAAACCAAAGCACCTCTTCTCCTCCAAAGGATCACAGCTCCTCAGCAGCAACGGAACAAAACTGGACAGAGAACAAGTTTGACAGGTTGACAGAAGTAGGCTTCAGAAAGTCAGTAGTAACAAACTTCTCCAAGCTAAAGGAGCATGTTCTAACCCATTGCAAGGAAGCTAAGAACCTTGAAAAAAGGTTAGACAAATGGCTAACTAGAAGAAACAGTGTAAAGAAGACCTTAAATGACTTGATGGAGCTGAAAATCACAGCATGAGAACTTCATGATGCATGCACAAGCTTCAACAGCTGATTCAATCAAGTGGAAGAAAGGATATCAGTGATTGAAGATCAAACTGATGAAATAAAGCAAGAAGACAAGATTAGAGAAAAAAGAGTGAAAAGAAATGAACAAAGCCTCCAAGAAATATAGGACTATGTGAAAATACCAAATCTACATTTAATCAGTGTTCCTGAAAGTGACAGGGAGAATGAAACCAAATTGGAAAACACTCTTCAGGATATTATCCAGGAGAACTTCCCCAGCCTAGCAAGGCAGGCCAACATTCAAATTCAGGAAATACAGAGAACACCCATAGATACTCCTCAAGAAGAGCAACCTGAAGACACATAATTGTCAGATTCACCAAGGTTGAAATGAAGGAAAAAATGTTAAGGGCAGCCAGAGAGAAAGGTCGGGTTACCCACAAAGGGAAGCCCATCAGACTAACAGCAGATCTCTCGGCAGAAACCCTACAAGCCAGAAAAGAGTGGAGGCCAATATTCAACATTCTTAAAGAAAAGAATTTTCAACCCAGAATTTCATATCCAGCCACACTAAGCTTCATAAGTGAAGGAGAAATAAAATCCTATACAGACAAGATGAGAGATTTTGTCACCACCAGGCCTGCCTCACAAGAGCTACTGAAGGAAGAACTAAACATGGAAAGGGGCAACCGGGTACTAGCCACTGCAAAAACATGCCAAATCATAAAGACCATTGATGCTATGAGGAAACTGCATCAATTAATGGGCAAAATAACCAGCTAACATCATAATGACAGGATCAAGTTCATACATTCACACATAACAATATTAACCTTAAATGTAAATGGGCTAAGTGCCCCAATTAAAAGACAAAGACTGGCAAATTGAATAAAAAGTCAAGACCAATTAGTGTGCTGTATTCAGAAGACCCATTTCACATGCAAAGACACACATAGGCTCACAATAAACGTATGGAGGAAGATCTACCACGCAAATGGAAAACAAAACAAAAAAAAAAGCAGGGGTTGCAATCCTAGTCTCTAATAAAACAGACTTTAAACCAACAAAGATCAAAAGAGACAAAGAAGACCATTACATAATGGTAAAAGGATCAATTCAACAAGAAGAGCTGACTATCCTAAATAAAAATGCACCCAATACAGGGGCACCTGGATTCGTAAAGCAAGTCTTCAGGGACCTACAAAGAGACTTAGATTCCCGCACAATAATAATGGGAGATTTTAACACCCCGCTGTCAATATTAGACAGATCAATGAGACAGAAGGTTAACAAGGATATCCAGGACTTGAACTCAACCCCGCACCAAGTGAACCTAATAGACATCTACAGAACTCTCCACCCCAAATCAACAGAATAACGTTCTTCTCAGAACCACATCACATTTATTCTAAATTTGACCACATAATTGGAAGTAAAACACTCCTCAGTAAACGCAGAAAAACAGAAATCGCAACAAACTGTCTCTCAGACCACAGTGCAATCAAATTAGAACTCAGGAATAAGAAACTCACTCAAAACCTCACAACTACATGGAAACTGAACAACCCGCTCTTGAATGACTACTGGGTAAATAACGAAGTGTACCAGAATCTCTGGGACACATTTAAAGCAGTGTGTAGAGGGAAATTTATAGCACTAAATGCCCACAAGAGAAAGCAGGAAAGATCTAAAATCGACACCCTAACATCACAATTAAAAGAACTAGAGAAGCAAGAGCAAACAAATTCAAAAGCTAGCAGAAGGCAAGAAATAACTAAGATCAGAGCAGAACTGAAGGAGATAGAGACACAAAAAACCCTTCAAAAAAATCAATGAATCCAGGAGCTGGTTCTTTGAAAAGATAAACAAAATAGACCACTAGCAAGACCAATGAAGAAGAAAAAAGAGAAAAATCAAATAGACACAATAAAAAATAATAAAGGGGATATCACCACTGACCCCACAGAAATACAAACTATCATCAGAGAAAACTACAAACACCTCTATGCAAATAAACTAGAAAATCTAGAAGACATGGACAAATTCTTGGACACATACACCCTCCCAAGACTAAACCAGGAAGAAGTTGAATCTCTGAATAGACCAATAACAGGTTCTGAAATTGAGGCAATAATTAACAGCCTACCAACCAAAAAACATCCAGGACCAGACAGATTCACAGTCGAATTCTACCAGAGGTACAACAAGGAGCTGGTACATTCCTTCCGCAGCTATTCCAATAAATAGAAAAAGAGGGAATTCTCCCTAACTCATTTTGTAAGGCCAGCATCATCCTGATACCAAAGCCTAGCAGAGACACAACAAAAAAAAAAGAGAATTTTATGCTAACATCCCTGATGAACATTGATGTGAAAATCCTCAATAAAATACTGGCAAACCGAATCCAGACGCACTCAAAAGGCTTATCCACCACAATCAAGTCCGCTTCATCCCTTGGATGCAAGCCTGGTTCAACATATGCAAATCAGTAAACGTAATCCATCACATAAACAAAACCAACGACAAAAATCACATGATTATCTCAATAGATGCAGAAAAGACCTTTGATAAAATTCAGCAGCCCTTCCTGCTAAAAACTCAAAAAACTAGGTATTGATGGAACATATCTCAAAATAGTAAGAGCTATTTATGACAAACCCACAGCCAATATCATACTGAGTGGGCAAAAACTGGAAGCATTCCCTGTGAAAACCGGCACAAGACAAGGATGTCCTCTCTCACCATTCCTATTCAACGTAGTGTTGGAAGTCATGGCCAGGGCAATCAAGCAGGAGAAAGAAATAAAGGGTATTCAATTAGAAAAAGAGGAAGTTAAATTGTCTCTGTTTGCAGATGAAATGATTGTATATTTAGAAAACCCCTTCGTCTTCGTCTCAGCCCCAAATCTCCTTAAGCTGATAAGCAACTTCAGCAAAGTCTCAGGATACAAAATCAGTGTTCAAAAATCACAAGCATTCCTATATACCAGTAACAGACAAACAGAGAGCCAAATCATGAGTGAACTTCCATTCACAATTGCTACAAAGAGAATAAAATACCTAGGAATCCAACTCACAAGGGATGTGGAGGGTCTCTTCAAGGAGTACTACAAATCACTGCTCAGTGAAATAAAAGAGGACCCAAACAAATGGAAGAACATTCCATGCTCATGGATAGGAAGAATCAATATTGTGAAAATGGCCATACTTCCCAAGGTAATTTATAGATTCAATGCCATCCCCATCAAGCTATCATTGACTTTCTTCACAGAACTGGAAAAAACTACTTTAAAGTTCATATGGAATCAAAAAAGAGCCCGCATAGCCAAGACAATCCTAAGCAAAAAGAATAAAGCTGGAGGCATCATGCTACCTGACTTCAAACTGCACTACAAGGCTACAGTAACCAAAACAGCATGGTACTGGTACCAAAACAGATATATAGACCAACTGAACAGAACAGAGACCTCAGAAATAACACCACACATCTACAATCATCTGATCTTTGACAAACCTGACAAAAACAAGCAATGGGGAAAGGATTCCCTATTTAACCAATGGTGTTGGGAAACTTGGCTAGTCATATGTAGAAAGCTGAAACTGGATCCTTTCCTTACACCTTATGCAAAAATTAACTCAAGAGGGATTAAAGACTTAAATGTAAGACCTACAACCATAAAAACCCTAGAAGAAAACCTAGGAAATACCATTCAGGAGATAGCCATGGGCAAAGACTTCATGACTAAAACACCAAAAGCAATGGCAACAAAAGCCAAAACTGACAAATGGGATCTAATTAAACTAAAGAACTTCTGCACAGCAGAAGAAACTATCATCAGAGTGAACAGACAATCTACAGAATGGGAGAAAATTTTTGCAATCTACCCATCTGACAAAGGGCTAATATCCAGAATCTTAAGAACTTAAACAAATGTACAAGAAAAAAACAAACAACCCCATCCAAAAGTGGGCAAAGGATATGAACAGACACTTCTCAAACAAGACATTGATGCAGCCAACAGACATGAAAAATGCTCATCATCACTGGTCATCAGAGAAATGCAAATCAAAACCACAATGAGATACCATCTCATGCCAGTTAGAATGGCGATCATTAAAAAGTCAGGAAACAACAGATGCTGGAGAGGATCTGGAGAAATGGGAATGCTTTTATACTGTTGGTGGGAGTGTAAATTAGTTCAATTCTTGTGGAAGACAGTGTGGTGATTCCTCAAGGATCTAGAAGTAGAAATACCATTTGACTCAGCAATCCCATTACTGGGTATATACCCAAAGGATTATAAATCATGCTGCTATAAAGACACAAGGACAGGTATGTTTATTGTGGCACTATTCACAATAGCAAAGACTTGGAACCAACCCAAATGCCCATCAATGATAGACCAGATGAAGAAAATGTGGCATATATACACCATGGAATACTATGCAGCCATAAAAAAGGATGAGTTCATGTCTTTTGCAGGGACATGGATGAAGCTGGAAACTATCATTCTCAGCAAACTATCACAAGGACAGAAAACCAAACACTACCTGTTCTCACTCATAAGTGGGAATTGAACAATAACAACACATGGACACAGGGCGGGGAACATTACATACTGGGGCCTGTGAGGGGTGAGGAGCTGGGGGAGGGATAGCATTAGGAGAAATACCTAATGTAAATGACAAGTTGATGTGTGCTGTAAACCAACATGGCACATGTATACGTATGTAACAAACCTGCACATTGTGCACATGTATCCTAGAACTTAAAGTATAATTCAAAAAAAATTAAAAAGAGTTTGCCAGTTAAAGAGCAGCATGGTGGAAGTAAGAAATGAGGATAAATCAGACGGTCATTGGAGGATTATATGAGGTCAAGGAAGGGTTTTTCTTCATGCAAGTGACATTGGGCTTACCAATGGGGAGAAAGTTTACACAATGGGGGAAAAGAGATAAAAACAATGTATGAAGAAAGAAAAGAAATATCAAAAAGTTGAAGGTTGCAAAGGAGCAGAGGGTGAAGTAGGGGAAACATGCTATGTACCTACACCAGAAACAGGATGTGCCCCTGGAAAGTGTCCACTTCTACCTTTATTTTAAAATGGAGGCTGGGCACGGTGGCTCACATCTGTGATCCCAACACTTTGGGAGGCCAAGGCGGGCAGATCACTTGAGGCCAGGAGTTCAAGACCAGCCTGGCCAACATAGCGAAACCCCATCTCTACCAAAAATACAAAAATTAGCCAGGTGTGGTGGTGCATGCCTGTAATCCCAGCTACTCAGGAGGCTAAGGCAGGAGAATCGCTTAAATCTGGGAGGCGGGGGTTGCAGTGAGCTGAGATCATGCCACCGCCCTCCAGCCTGGGCAACAGGTTGAGACCCCATTTTGAAAAACTAAATAAATAAAATAAAAGTAAAAATGGAGAAATGGGGCCAGAAGGTAGGTCCAAGGTTATACATGGAGATGATGACAGAGGTAGAATTAAAAATGTTTGGGCCAGGTGTGGCGGCTCACACCTATAATTCCAGCACTTTGGGAGGCCAAGGCAAGAAGATTGCTTGAGCCCATGAATTCAAGACCAGCTTGGGCAACACAGTGAGAACTAACCTCTACAAAAAATTAAACAATTAGCTAGGCATGGTGGCACATGCCTATGGTTCCAGCTACACAGGAGGCTGAGGTGGGAGGATTACTTGAGCCCAGGAGGTCAAGACTGCAGTGAGCTGTGATCACACCACTGCACTCCAGCCTGGGTGACAAAGCAAGACCCTGTCTCAAAAAAAAAAAAAAAAAAAAAAAAAGTAGTCCAGGGGCTGTTTGGTGTGGTGTCCTTTATGCAGAAGGCAGATGGTTAATAAGGACTTATGAAGTTTTTAGCAGATGAAGGCATATTGTGCACCAGATGGAAAAATAAGTCCCAGCATTGCTAGGAGAATCTCAGGGGTAGAGACAGAGGAGGTCATAGAAGGTGGGATCAGGAGAGTAATCTCTCAAACTTGTATACTTTTACGTATTGATCCTGGGTAACGAAATTTGACATCAAAATTCTCTGACCTGTATCTATTAAGCATTTATTATATGCCAAGTGTTTCAGTTATCTATTGCCGCATAACAAACTGCCCCAGAACTTAGTGGTTTACAACTACTTCAATTTTATTTATTATTATTTATTTATTTTTAGAGAGAAATTCTTGCTGCATTGCTCAGGCTAGACTAGAACTTCTGGGCTCAAGCAATCCTCCCACCTCAGTCCTACTTTATGATATCTTACACTTCCGTGGGCAGTAATGTGGACAGGGCTTGGCTGGGCAATTCAGTTCTGTTTCATGTGGCATCAGCTGAGGTTACTTAGTGGTAGCCAGCTGGTGGCTGGGCTTTTTTGGAGGGCCTAAGCCAGCCTCATTCACATGTCCGGTACGTTGGAGGGAATGGCTAAATGACTGGGTTCAGCTGGGACTGCTGATCATGGCACCTACACAGGGCCTTTCCCACATGGTGCTCTTAGGTGAGTCAGACTTCTTATGTGGTGGGGTAGGGCTCCCAGAGACCATGTGCCAAGACACCTGGGTGAAAGCTGTGAGGTTTCTTAGGACTCAGCTTCAGAAGTCCCAGAATGTCATTTCTGCTTTACCCTACTCACCAGTCAAGCCACCCAGGTTGGTCCAACTCAAGGAGAGGGCAGCTAGACTCTAACTCTCAAGGGGAGGAGTAGCAAAGAATTTGCACCATCTTGAATCCACCACATCAAATAAGTGCTGTGCATGTGTGACCTTGCATAATCCTCTCAACAGTCCTATGGTAAGCTCTCTTATCACCTCCACTTAAGAGATGAGGGAATTAAGATACAGTGAGTTTTGGAAACCTGTCTAAGCTCATGCAGCTATGAGAACTGGATTCAACCCAAGCAGCCTGGCTCCTGGACATGTTACGTACCAGTATTCTATGGCAAGCAAGACAGATACTGCCTGTATCCCACCATCAAGTTTGAAAAGAACTGTCTCTTTAGAATGTTACAGCAGGAGGTACCCTAGCAGTCTCCTAAGGCAAGCCCTTCATTTACATGATGAAGAAATGCATGCCCAGGCTGCCTAAGTAACCACTCTTCTGTGCAGCATCCTGTCCTGGTGGAGATCCTTTGAGTCACAAGAGCATCTGTTGGCTTATCTCCTTTTGGCAAACAAAGAAATGGCCTCAGAAATTTTAAATGACTTCTGCTAGACTACACAGCAGGAGTATAACTAAGCCAGAATCTGAAGACCCATTCCAAATTCCATCATCTTCCCACTACTCTGAGCTGCCTCAACATAACAGATTAGAAGAGGCCCTAGGATGTCCAGAAATGAGGATGAAAGCTTGGATTTTTCCTAGGATCCAAATGAAATTGCACACCTCCTACCAGATAGTTGCTACCTGGGGTAGGGTTCACTGAGATCTTCTTTCCAGATCTAAAATGAGGAATTTTGCCCCCTGGAAAATCATAGGGCTCTAATCGAGATTATAAATGGCTTAGCTTGAGTTCCTCCCACTCCCTGAAAGTAGAGCCTAAGACAAGGAATCAGGTATAGATGCTTTATCTGGGATCTGATCCCAGGAAGCAAGACACTCAGGAGGGCGAGAGAAGGAGGAACAGGCAAATAAGGACCCATCGACAAGGTCACAAGTGCGGATGTGGGGGCAGATTCCATCAGAACCTTCTGCAGAGCGGATAGCATGACTGAGAGTGGTCCACTCAAGTGCAGCAGCCATGGCTGCAACTGGAATCAGAGGTGAGGTTCTGTGGATGTGAGTCAGGACCCCAGAGGTGTCTGAGCCTCCTGAGAAAGGAACCTTTAATCCAAGACCAGAAGGATGAATCAGAATCAGAGGAAAGGAAGCAGGGAGAGAAAGGTGAACATTCTGTTCAGAAAAAACAGGAAGTTCAAGGGTAGGAGAGCAGGGCCCTTTTGTAGAACTAGGGGAAAAAATTACCTGAGGCTGCAATAGAGACAGCAAGAGAGGAGGTGAACAAATGATGGGAAATGGAACTTGGCGGGGGCCTGTAAAGCAAGTTGAAGCTTCATCTGAAGGGCAACAGGAGCCCCTGAAAGGTTTTTAACAGGGGAGAGAATGTTCAGATTTTCATTTCTAAAAATGGTTATAATGTCCCCTCAGCAGGTGGACTCCCTGCTGCTTTTCCAAAGAAAATGCAAGCATCAAAGTGGCAAACCAAACTTTTGTGGCAACATATAGCATATATGGTCTGCACACATGGGGCCTTCAAATACCAAGAGATTCTTCTACAGATGCAAATATTGCCTACAGATTCTGTTCAGATTGGAGGACCTGAGCCCAAAGCCCCTCCCAACACAGGTCTCTAGAAATGAGATAAATGTGGTTTTGATCCATGACAATGTTAGGAAGCTGGAAGGAGTTTCCTTAAGAATAAGAAATCTTGAAAATTCCCTGAAATATGGAAGCCAGTCAAATCAGAGGAGTAGGGGATGGGGAGGTAGTCCACACCCAGTAACTAGATGTCGGTTCAATCCCAACCAAAGCTGCAGGCTGAGAAATGGGGAGAGGTGGCATCCCAAGGGAAAAAAGGGAAAGGGCTAATTCCAAAAGGGAAATGGATGCTGGGGACACATCCAGTGAACGCCCACTATAGGGTACTCATTCATTCATTCGTTCACTATTTAGAAATTGTCAAACAGTATTTAGGAGCTGGGGCCACATCAGGAAATAAAAAGCGAAAATCTCTATGGTAGATTCTGTTGATGCCCCCACTGCATGTCCCCTTGACACACCTGCAACTGTGTTGGACAGTTCCTATGCACAGGAACTATGTCTACCTCTGCTTCTTGGCCAGAAGGCTTTCTCTGCACGGGGCAAGCTTGCTCAGCCCATGCACAAGTCAGTCTGAATGTACCAGAGATTTAAGCCTCCCTACATTCAACAATGGGCAGGAGTTGGGGACAATACTCCAGTTTTTCTATCTCTAGGTAGGAAATGTATGAGAATTTCAGCTCAACAGGGCTTCTCAGAGGATCTCCAAAGAATTGTCCACAGCACTAATAAGTTTACTAATGCCTCCTTTATTGATTTTACTTTCTATGGTTTTTTCCCCCAGTTCCCTTTCTTATACCCTTCAGGATCATCTCCCAAATGAACAGCCAACCCCATATCCCCTGTCTCAAGGATCAACTTTCAGTGGAACTCAAACTCAGACCATCGCTGCCTTCATGGGCTTACATTCTGGTGGCAGGAGGAGATGAATAATAAAATAAATGAGCAAACTACGTGATGTTATATTAAGATAGGTGTTGTAGAGGAATATAAAGTAGAGAAAGGGATAGAGTGATGGGGTGGGTATGGGTGCAATCTTAAGGCCTTGAGGAAAACACTACAGGTAAGTTAAGACCTAAAGAAGATGTAAGGTTAAGCTGTGTTAACAGTCAGGTTAGGCTGTATTATGCTAAGATAACAAGTAACTCACAGACAATGATGGCTTAAATGACAGAGGTGTATTTCTCACTGAAACCACATGTTCATTTCAGGTCAGCTGGGACATTGCTCCACATGCATTCATTTAGCAATCAGCTGAAGAAACATAGCTAGTTATCATGGGAGACAGAAAAAAAGAATTCTAGAAGGTCTCATCTCATCAAGCAAAAGTTCAGCCCTAAAGTTATACATATTGTAAGTTCTCAAAACTCATTGTCTAAAACTGGTCACGTGGCCAGGCACAGTGGCTCACTGCTGTAATTTCAGCACTTTGGGAGGCCGAGGCGGGCAGATGACCTAAGGTAAGGAGTTCGAGGCAAGCCCAGCCAACATGGTGAAACCTGATCTCTATTAAAAATACAAAAATTAGCCAGGTGTGCTGGTGTACATCTGTAATCCTAGCTACTTGGGAGGCTGAGGCACAAGAATTGCTTGAACCTGGGAGGCAGATGTTGCAGTGAACTGAGATCGTGTCACTGCACTCCAGCCTGGGCGACAAAGTGAGACTCTGTCAAAAAAAAAAAAAAGTAAAAAATAAAATAAAACTGGTAATGTGGCCCCACCAATCACAAGTGATGAAGGAGGTACAACTTACCAAGTGTCTGGTTGACAGAGAGATAAAAATAATCTGTGGACAGACCTACTAACACCACAGTCCACCCTTCTGGATCACCAAATATTCTGACAAAATATGCACACCATCTCCTAAGTGGAGAAAAACAACCATATCCAACTCAAAGTCCATGAAGGATAATTTGTCTCCACATCAGGTTTGGTTATGATTTACTTGATCCAGAGACCTACAAACTAAAAAGACAAGTTGCCTGAACCCAACATGCAAGACATGAGATCTGGGTTTCAAAAAACAAACAAACAAACAAACAAACATGACAAGCCATACTAAAAGGCAAAAATACAGTTTGTGGAAATAGAATAAGCATCAGAACCAGACAAACATCGCATGCCCTCACTCATATGTGGGAGCTTAAAAAGTGTATTTCATGAAGATAGAGAATAGATTGGTAGTTACCAGAGCCTGGGAAGGAGAGAGGGGGCACAGAGAGAGATTGATCAATAGGTACAAATACACACTTTGATAGGAGAAATAAGACCCAATGTTTAATAGATAATTATGGTGACTATAGTTTACAATAATCTATTGTATATTTCAAAATAGCTAGAAAAGGCCAGGTGTGGTGGCTCACATCTGTAATCCCAACATTTCGGGAGGCCAAGGCAGAAGGATTGCTTGAGCCTGGGAGTTTGAGACCAGCCTGGGAAACATAGTGAAACTCTGTGTCTACAAAAAAAAAATTGTAAAAAGTAGCCCGGCATGGTGGTATGCACCTGTAGTCTCAGCTACTCAGGAGGCTAGATGGGAGGATCACTTGAACCTGGGAGTTTGAGACTGCAGTGAGATGTGTTACACCATTGCACTCTAACCTGGGTGACAGAGTGAGACACCATCTATAAAAAAATGTTTAATGTTTTTAAAAAATTGCTAGAAGAGAATAAATGTTTCTAGCATAAGAAAATACAAATATTTAGGATTACAAATGTCTTAATTAGACTTATTTGATCATTACAAATTGTATGAATGTATTAAATTATCACATATATCCCCAAAATATGTACATCTATGTATATATTTTTTAATCTTTTTTTTTAAAAGTGAAGGACAAGAGGTGCCCTGCCATGCCAGGCACCCCCACTGAAGCCTGGGACATACCATCTGCCTACTCACCCATTCCCTCCACAGTACATGCCAGGTGCCCTAAGTCAACTACCCTCCTCCCCTCAAGATAGCACAATATTGGGCTAATCTGCTATGTTCATGGCCACACTGTTGATTGTCCTGCTGCTGATGGTGTGTGATGAGGGGGGCATCCACTGTATTTTGTATGGCATCTTTTTAAAATCTAAATTCAAGTTTCTGCAAGAACTGATGGGAGACACAGAACCCCAAAAGGGAGATCAAGAGCATTCCGGGTCTGAAACCGAAGAAGACACTTCATTCTCTCCACATCTGAATGATCAGATTCATTCACCAAAAAAGGGTACCTGCTGATGAAGGCCACTGTCCCCACACATAGTCTGTTATTGGTGAATGATGAAAGAAAATTGCTAGCCTCTGTCTTTAGTGACTTGGCTTTGAAATTTACTAAATGACTGAAGAACATTTATACTTGGATTTTAAGTCCAAAAAAAGAAAAAAGAAAGACAAATACAGACTCAAAGACATTCCCAAACAAAAATTGAGAGAATTTGTTACCAGTAGACTTACCTTGCAAGAAATTTTAAAAGAAGCTCTTCTGACAGAAGAAAATTATATAGGTCAGAAATTCAGATCTACATAAAGAAAGGAAGGGCATTAGAGAAGGAACAAGTGAAGGTAAAATATAAAGTTTTCTTTTTCTTTCTCTTTTCTCTTTTTTTTTTTTTTTTTTTTTGAGACAGAGTCTTGCTCTGTTGCCCAGGCTGCAGTGCAATGGTGCAATCTCGGCTCACTGCAACCTCCGCCTCCCAGGTTCAAGCAATTCTTCTGCCGCAGCCTCCCAGGTAGCTGGGACTACAGGTGCATGCCACCACGCCTGGCTAATTTTTGTATTTTTAGTAGAGACAAGGTTTCACCATATTGGCCAGGCTGGTCTCGAACTCCTGACCTCGTGATCCACCCACCTCAGCCTCCCAAAGTGCTGGGATTACAGGCCTGAGCCACTGCGCTCGACCTGTTTTTCTTATTCTGAATTGATCTGACAGATAACAGTTTGTTCAAAATAATAATAGCAAGGAGGTGGGGCAAGATGGCCAAATAGACGCCTCCACCAATTATCCTCAACACAAGAATATCAAATTGAACAACTATCCACATACGATGCACCTCCGTAAGAACCAAAAATCAGGTGAGTGATTACAATACCTGATTTTAACTTCATATCACTGAAAGAGACACTGAAGACAGTTGAAAAGACAGTCTTGTGTTGGCTATGCCATTCATCTCCCATTCTCCAGCTCCAGCCATGAGGCATGGAGAGATAATCTGTGCACTTGAGGCAGGAACAGCACAGTGATTGTGGGACTTTGCAGTGGAAATCAGTGCTTGCCTGTCACAACAGAAAACAACAGCAGGCAGAACTCAGGCGGCGACAACAGAGGAAGCGTTTAGACCAGCCCCAGCCAGAGGGGAATCACCCATCCCAGCACTCAGAACTTGGGTTCTAGCAAGTCTTGCCACCATGGGCTAAAGTGCTCTGTGGTTCTAAATAAACTGGAGAGGCAGTCTACACCACAAGCACTGCAATTTCTAGGCACATCCTGGTGCTGTCTTGGGCTTGGAGCCAGAGCACATGGGGGCCATATGACCTAGTGAAACACTAGCTAAGGGTGTCCAAGGGAGTGCTTATGCCAACCCTCCCTCAACCACAAGTAGCATAGCTGGCAGCCCGGGAAAAGACTCCTTCCTTCTACTTTAGGAGCAAAGAGAGAAGAATAAAGACGACTTTGCCTTGCAGTGTGGATGCCAGTGTAGCCACAGTAGGACAGGGAACAGGCAGAGTTCTGAGGCTCCCATTCCAGGCCCTACCTCCTGGATGATATTCCTAGATACTCCCTGGACCAAAAGGAAACCCACTGCCTTGAAGGGAAGGACCCAGTCCTGGCAACTCTCATCACCCGCTGAATAAAAAGCCCTTGGGCTCTGAAAAATCAGCAGTGGTAGCCAGGCAGTACTCACCATGGGACTTAGGTGAGACTCAGAGATGTGCTGGCTTCAGGTGTAACCCAGCACATTTGAAACTATAGCGGCTATGGGGAGAGGTTCCTTCTGCTTGAGAAAAGGAGAGGTAAGAATAAAAGGGACCTGAGAGCCGGCCACTGCACTCCAGCCTGGGTGACAGAGCAAGACTCCGTCTCAAAAAAAAAAAAAAAAAAAAAAAAAAAGAATAAAAGGGACCTCGTTTGTGGCTTAGGTACCAGCTTGGCCACAGTTTGGTAGAGCACCAAGTAGGCTTGTAGGTTTCCTGATTCCAGGCCTTGGCTCTTGGACGATATTTCTAGACCTGCTCTGGACCAAAGGGGAGCCCACTGCCCTGAAAGGAGAGTGCTATGTCCAGAAGCATTCACTGCAAGCTGACTGAAGAGCCTTTGGGTCTTGAGTGAACAGCAGTAGCCAGGCAGTACTCACCTGGGACAATGGTGGCTATGAGAAGAGACTCCTCTACTTGTAGAAAGGGGAGGGAAGAGTGGGATATCATCTTGTAGCCTGGGTACAAGCTCAGTCACAGTAGAATAGAACTCCAGGCCCCGGCTCCCAGGAGACATCTCTGGACCCACCTGGGAACAGGAGGAATGTGCTACCCTGCAGAGAAGAACACAAGCCTGGCTGGCTTTGCCACCTGCTAATGGTAGATCCCTTAGGGCCTTGCACAAACATAGGTGGTAGCCAGGCAGAGGTTACTGAGGGCCTTGGTTGAGACCCATTGCCATGCTGGCTTCAGGCCTGACCAGCATAGTCCCAGTGTTTGTAACCATAGGGGTACGTATGTCACCCCACCCCCAGCTCCAGGCAGCTCAGCAGAGAGAGACTCCATTTGTTTGGGAGAAAGTAATGGAAGAGAACAAGAGTCTCTGCCTGGTAATCCAGTGAATTTTCCAAGATGCTGTCTAAGAACACTAAGGCAGTACCTCCACAAGTCTGCAAATTCACAGCATTACTGGGCTTGGGGTGTCCCCTCATGCAGATATGGCTGCTGTGATCAAAAATTTAGATCACAACACCCAAGTCCCTCTGAATGCCTGGAAAGTCTTCTGAAGAAGGATTAGTACAAACAAGCCTCGACTTCGAAGACTACGATAAATACCCAACTCTTCAATGCCCAGATACCAACAAACTCCATAGCATCAAGACCATCCAAGAAAACATTACTTCACCAATTGAGCTAAATAAGTCACCAGTGACCAATCAAGAAGAGACAGAAATATGTGACCTTTCAGACAGAGCATTCAAAATTGCTGTTTTGAGGAAACTCAATGAAATTCAAAATAACACAGGAAAGGAATTCAAAATCCTATCAGATAAAGTTAACAAAGAAATTGAAGTAATTAAAAAGAATCAAGCAGAAATTCTAGAGTTGAAAAGTGCAAGGAACATGCTGAAGAATAATATAGCAGAGTCTCTCTCTCTTCTTTTGTTTTGTTTTGTTTTGAGATGGGGTCTCATTCTGTCACCCAGGTTGGAGTGCAGTGGTGCAATCTTGGCTCACTGCAACCTTTACCTCCTGGGATCAAGTGACCCTCCCACTTCAGCCTCCTGAGTAGTTGGACCAGAGGCACACACCACTATGCTTGGTTAACTTTTTGTATTTTTGGTGGAGACAGGGTTTCACCATGTTGCCCAGGCTGATCTTGAACTTGTAAACTCAAGTGATCTACCTGCCTCAGCTTCCCAAAATGCCAGGATTACAGATATGAGCCACAGTAACCAGTCTATCAGAGTCTCTTAACAGCAGAATTGATCAAGCAGAAGAAAGAATTAATGAGCTTGAAGACAGGCTATTTAAAAATGCACGGTCATAGGAGACAAAGTAAAAAATAATAAAAAAGAATGAAGCATGCTTAGAAGATCTAGAAAAGAGCCTCCAAAAGGCAAATCTAAGATTTATTGGCCTTAAAGAGGCAGTAGAGAGGGAGAGATAAGAATAGAAAGTTTATTCAAAGGGATAATAACAGAGAACTTCCCAAACCTAGAGAAAGATACCAATATTCAAGTATGAGAACGTTACACAACACCAGGCAGATTTAATCCAAATAAGGCTACCTCAAGACATTTAATAATCAAACTCCAAAAGGTCAAGGAGAAAGAAAGGATCTTAAAAGTAGCAATAAATAAAAAAGAAATAACATACAATGGAGGCTGGGCACTGTGGCTCATGCCTGTAATCCCAGAATTTTGGGAGGCTGAGGCAGGTGGATCACTTGAGGTCAGGAGTTCTAGACCAGCCTGGCCAACATGGTGAAACCCTGTCTCCACTAAAAACACAAAAATTAGCTGGCAGTGGTGGTGGGCGCCTGTAATTCCAGCTACTCAGGAGCCTGAGACAGGAGAATCATTTGAACCCTGGGGGCAGAGGTTGCTATGAGCTGAGATGATGCCACCTCACTCTGGCCTGGGTGACAGAGTGAAACTCCATCTCAAAAAAACAAGGCCGGGTGTGGTGGCTCACACTTGTAATCCCAGCACTTTGGGAGGCTGAGGTGGGCAGATCACGAGGTCAGGAGATCAAGATCATCCTGGCTAACACTAACCGTCTCTACTAAAAATACAAAAAATTAATCAGGCGTGGTGGCAGGCGCCTGTAGTCCCAGCTACTCGGGAGGCTGAGGCAGGAGAATGGCATGAACCTGGGAGGCGGAGCTTGCAGTGAGCCAAGATTGTGCCACTGCACTCCAGCCGGGGCGACAGAGCAAGACTCTGTCTCAAAAAAAAAAAAAAAAAAAAAAAAAAACATACAATGGAGCTCCAATATGTCTGGCAGCGGACTTCTCAGTGGAAATCTTACAGGCCAGAAGAGAGTGACATGACATATTTAAAGTGCTGATGGAAAAAACTTTTCTCCCAAAATAGTGTATCCAGTGAAAGTATCCCTCAAACATAAAGGAGAAATAATATCCCAGACAAACAAAAACTGAGGGATTTCATCAACACCAGAGCTGTTCTATAAGAAATGCTAAAGGGAGTTCTTCAATCTGAAAGAAAAGAATGTTAATAAGCAATAAGAAATCATCTGAAGGTACAAAACTCACTGGGAATAGTAACTACATAGAAAAGCACAGAATAGGCCGGGTGTGGTGGCTCACACCTGTAATCCTAGCACTTTGGGAGGCCAAGGCAGGTGAATCACTTGAGGTCAGGAGTTTGAGACCAACCTGGCCAACATGGTGAAATACTGACTCTACTAAAATTCCAAAAATTGGCCAGATGTGGTGGCACATGCCTGTAGTCTTAGCTACTTGGGAGGCTGAGGCAGGAGAATTGCTTGAATCTGGGAGATGGAAGTTGCAGTGAACCAAGATCATCCATTACATTCCAGCCTGGGCAACAGAGCAAGACTCCATCTCAAAAAACAAAAAAAAAAAAAAAAAAAGAAAAGAAAAGAATATTATAACACTGTAATTGTGATGGGTAAACTACTTATATCCTGAGTAGAAAGACTAAACAATGAGCCAATCAAAAGTAATAACTACAATAACTTTTCAAGACCTAGACAGCACAATAAGATATAAATAGAAACAACAAGTAGAGGGTTGAAGTAGAGGGATGAAGATAAACTGCTGAGTTTTCATTAGTTTTCTCTTTGCTTGTTTGTTAGTTTGTTTCCTTGTTTATGCAATCAGTGTTAAGTTGTCATCAGTTTAAAATAATAGGTTATAAGATATTATTTGCAAACCTCTTGGTATCAACTCAAAAAACATACCACAGATACAAAAGCAAGAAATTAAACATATCACCAGAGAAAGTCACCTTCACTTAAAGGAAGACAAAATCAAGGAAAGAAGGAGGAGAAGACCACAAAACAACCAGAAAACAAATAACAAAATGGCAGGAGTAAGCCCTCACCTGTCAATAATCACATTGAATATAAATGGACTAAACTCTCCAATCAAAAGAGAGAGTAACTGAATGAATTAAAAAAAAAAAATCTATTGCTTACAAGAAACACATTTCACCTATAAAGACTCACATAGACTGAAAATAAAAGGATGGAAAAAGATACTCCACACCAATGGAAACAAAAAGACAGCAGGAGTAGCTACACTTATATCAGACAACATAGATTTCAAGACAAACACTGGCCAGGCACAGTGGATCATGACTGTGATCCCAAGCATTTTGGGTAGCCAAAGTGGGTGGATCACCCAAGGTCAGGAGTTTGAGACCAGCCTGGCCAACATGACAAAACCTCATCTCTATTAAAAATACAAAAATTGGCCAGGCATGGTGGCACATTCCTGTAGTCCCAGCTACTTGGGAGGCTGAGACAGGAGAATTGCTTGAACCCAGGAGGCAGAGGTTGCAGTGAGCCAAGACAGTACCACTGCACTCCACCCTAGGTGACAGAGTGAGACCTAATCTAAAAAAAAAAAAAAAAAAAGATGTCAACACAAAAACTATAAAAAGAGACAGGGAAGGTCATTATATAATAATAAAGGAGTCAATTCAGCAAGAGGATATAACAATTGCAAGCATGTATGCACCCAACACTGGAGCGTCCAGGTATATACAGCAAATATTAAAGCTAAAGAGAGAAATACACCTCACTACAATAATAGCTGGAGACTTCAACACCCCACTTTCAGCACTGTACAGATCATCAGACAGAAAATCACCAAGGAAATATCGGACTTCATCTGCACTATAGACCAAATGGACCTAATGCATATTTACAAAACATTTCCTCCAATGGGTGCAGAATGCTCATTCTTCTCCTCAGTACATCAATTATTCTCAAGGATAGACCATATACTGGACCACAAAACACGTCTTTAAAATTAAAAAAAAAAGAATCTTCCCAGACCACAATGTAATAAAACTAGAAATAATAACAAGAGTTATTTTGGAAACTATACAAACACATGAAAATTAAACAATATGCTCTTGAATGACCAGTGGGTCAATGAAGAAATTAAGAAGAAAATTTAAAAAGTCTTCCAGCCAGGGACCCAATGGCTTCCCTACTGAAGTTTATCAAATATTTAAAGAAAACTAATACCAATTCGACTCAAACTATTCTGAAAAATAGAGAAGGGAATACTTACGAACTCATTCTATGAAGCCAGTATTACCCTGATACCAAAACCAGACAAAGACACATCAAAAAAAGAAAATGACAAGCTAATATCCCCAATGAACAATGATGGAAAACTCTTCAACAAAATATCAACAAACTGAATTCAACAACATATTAAATTCATCATTGATCATTCATCATGACCAAATGGGCAAGGATGGTACAAGATATGCAAATAAATTAATGAAATACATTATATCAAAAAAAGAAGGAAAAAACCCATATGATTGTTTCAACTGATGCTGAAAAAGCACTTTATAAAATTCAATATTCCTTCATGACAAAATCCCTCAAAAAACTAGGCACAGAAGGAACGTACCTCAACACAATAAAAGCTATATATGACAGATCCACAGCTGGTATCACACAGAATGGGGAAAAATGGAAAGCCTTTCTTCTAAGATCTGGAACACAACACAAGAATGCCCACTTTCACCACTGCTGTTCAACATAGTTCTGGAAATCCTAGCTAGGGCAATTAGAAAAGAGAAAGAAAGGGCATCCAAATTGGAAAGGAAGGCCAGGCATGGTGGCTCACACCTGCAATCCCAGCACTTTGGGAGGCTGAGGCAGGCAGATCACTTGATGTCAGGAGTTTGAGACCAGCCTGGCCAACATGGTGAAAACCTGTCTCTACTGAAAATACAAAAATTAGCTGGGCATGGTGGTGGAAGCCTGAAATACCAGCTACTCGGGTGGCTGAGGCGGGAGAATCGCTTGAAGCAGAGAGGCAGAAATTGCAGTGAGCCGAGATCATGCCACTGCACTCCAGCCTAGGTGACAGAGCAAGATTCTGTCTCAAAAAAAAAAAAAAAAAAAAAAGGAAAGGAAGAAGTCAAGTTATCATTGTTCATAGATGATATGATCTTATATTTGGAAAAACATAAAGAATCCACCAAAAAACTATTAGAACTGATAAACAAATTCAGTAAAGTTGCAGGATACAAAATCAACATACAAAAATCAGTAGCATTTCTATATGCCAACAGCAGATAATCTGAAAAAGAAATCAAGAAAGTAATCCCACTTATAATAGCTACAAATAAAATTAAATACCTAGGAATTAACTTAACCAAAGAAGTGAATGACCTCTACAATGAAAACTATGAAACACTGATGAAAGAGATTGAGGAAGACACCAAAAAATGGAAAGATATTTCATGTTCATGAACTAAAAGAATCAATATTGTGAAAATGTTCATATTGCCCAAAGCAGTCTGTAAATTCAATGTAATCCCTATCAAAATGCCAATGACATTTTTCACAGAAATAGAAAAAACAGGCTGGACACGCCTATAATCCCAGTACTTTAGGAAGCCAACGTAGGAGGATCGCCTGAGGTCAAGAGTTTGAGACCAGCCTGGGCAAGATGGTGAGACCCCATCTATACAAAATTTTTTTAAAAAATTAAAATTAGGAGAAAAAAATGCTAAAATTATATGGAACCACAAAAGATCCAGAATAGCCAAGCTTTATTGAGCAAAAAGAACAAAACTGGAGGAATCACATTACCTGACTTCAAATTATAGTACAGAGTATATAGCACAGCATAGTACTGGCATAAAAACAGACACATAGACCAATGGAACCAACAGGCAGGATGAGATCACCAAGGAGACATACATAAGAAAGAGGAAAGGCCTGGAGCCTGAACCTTAGGGCCCTCCAATGTTCAGTGGTCAGGGAAATGAGGATGAACCAGCCAGCAACAAATCTACATCTGCAGTGAACTCATTTTTTACAAAAGTGCCAAGAACTTACATTGGGGAAAACACAGTCTCTTCAATAAATGGTGCTGGGAAAACTGGATATCCATATGCAGAAGAAAACTAGACCCCTATCTCTCACCGTATACAAAAATAAAATTAAAATAGAGTGAAGACTTAAATCTAAGACCTCAGGCTGGGCATGATGTCTCATGCCTGTAATTCCAGTACTTTGGGAGGCCAAGGCAGGCAGATCATTTGAGGCCAGGAGTTTGAGAGCAGCCTGGGAAACATGGTGAAACGCTGTCTCTACTAAAAATACAAAAACTAGCTGGGCGTGGTGGCACGCATCTGTAATCCCAGCTACTTGGAAAGTTGAGGCAGCAGAATCGCTTGAACCTGGGAGGCAGAGGTTGCAATGAACCAAGATCATGCCATGCACTCCAGCCTGGGTGACAGAATGAGAGTCCGTCTCAAAAATAAAATAAAACAGTATATGTGTGTGTGTGTGTGTGTGTGTGTGTGTGTATTGTGTATTATATATACAATACGTGCACGCATGTGTATATATAAAAAACCTCAAACTATGAAAGTGTAGAAAGGAAACATTGAGGAAACTCCCCAAGACATTGGGCTGGACAAAGATTTCTTAGGTAATACTCCACAAGCACAGGCAAGCAAAGTAAAACATGGACAAATGGGATCACATCAAGTTAAAAAGCGTCTGCAGAATGAAGCAAACAGTCCACAAAGTGAAAAGACAACCCACAGAATAGGACAAAATATATACAAACTATCCATTTGACAAGGGATTAATAACCAGAATATATGAGGAGCTCAAACAACTCTATAGAAAAAAAATCTAATAATCCAATTAAAAATGGCCAAAAGATCTGAACAGGCATTTCTCAAAGGAAGACATACAAATGGCAAATAGACATATGAAAAGGTGCTCAGTATCACTGATCATCAGAGAAATGCAAATCAAAATTATGACAAGATATCATCTCATTCCAGCTAAAATGGCTTTTATGCAAAAGCTAGGCAATCATGAATGCTGGTGAGCATGTAAAGAAAAGGGAACCACCACACACTGATGACGGGAATGTAAACTAGTACAACCACTATGGAGAACTGTTTGGAGGTTCCCCAAAATACTAAAAGTAGAACTATCATATAATCCAGCAATCCCCCTGCTAGGTATACACCCAAAATATGAGGAAATCAGTGTATCAAAGAGATATTTGCATTCCCATTTATTGCAGCACTATTCACAATAGCTGAGATTTGGAAGCAACCTAAGTGTTCATCAGCAGACAAATGGATAAGGAAGATGTGGTACTTATACATAATGGAGTACTATTCGGCCATAATAAAAGAAGGGGACCCTGTCATTTGTAGCAACATGGATAGAACTGGAGGTCATTATGTTAAGTAGGCCAGGCACAGAAGACAAACTTCACATGTTCTGACTTATTTGTAGGAGCTAAAAATTAAAACAATCCAATTCATAGAGATAGAAAGTAGAATGACGGTTACCAGAGGCTGGGAAGGATAGTGGGAGAGAGAGGAGAGGGGATGGTTAATGGGTACAAAATACAATTAGATAGAAAGAATAAGCTACTATCTGATAGCACAACAGGGTGACTACAGTCAACAATAATGTACTGTATATTTTTATTTTAAATAACTAAAAGAATATAATTGGATTGTTTGTAACACAAAGACAGAATAAATGCTTGAGGTGATGGATATATTTACCCTTATGTGATTATTATACATGGTATGCCTGTATCAAAATATCTCATGTACCCTATAAATATATACACCTACTATGTACCCACAAAATGGAAAATTTTAAAAAACAGCTGGAGTAGTTATATTAATTTCAGACATAGCAGACTTCAAAGCAATGAAAATTATCAAGAATAAAGAGGACCGTTACATAATAATAAGACGGTCAATCCTCCAAGCAGCCATAACAATTCTTAATGTGTATGCAACTAACAACAGAGCATCAAAATACATACGGCAGAAACTGATAGAACTGCAAGGAAAAATAGATGAATCCACTATTATAGTTGGAGATTTCAATACCCCTCTATTACACACAGCAGATAGAAAAATCAATAAAGATATAGTTGAACTCAACAGAGCCAAGAGGCCAGTTCCAAAAGGGAATAATAAAAACAGAACAGGCAGTACTCTAGCAATTTGGAAATCCTGATGAGCAGCTATTGCAAGGCTTTCCCACCCTAGAGATGGGAACTTTTTCATGATTAGGTCCAGGTCTGCTCCCTGGGTGGTGGGCTGTGGGGGAGTGGCGGGGGGGTGCTCCCTGATTATTGTTTTTAGGCCCTTGGCCCTATGCTCTGGAAGATTCTTCCTTCTCCTTTTCCTTTTCACCATATCTAAATTGAGCATTGGTGAATATGCCCTCCCTTGCAGCTGCATTGGGACACAAAACTTGTGCAACTGCTCAGATTCCTTTGACAGCTTCCTCCAACCACAATTCCAGAAACCTGCCTTGAAGGCATCCTTTCAAAGGACAAAACAACATATATACAAGGACATTAATTGCAGCCTTATTTGTAATATCAAAAGACTGGAAACAATTCAAATGTTCATCAAGTATTAAAGTATTATTCTAGTTGGTTGAATACATTATAGTACATTTATACAATGAAATACTGATGCAGCTGTAAAAAGAATGAGGAAGATCTCTCTGAACTGAAGTGACTGCCAGAATATATTGTTAAGTGAGACAAGCAAGATGCAGAACAATGCATATAGTATGCCAACTTTTGTGTAAGAAAAAAGTTATATATATATACGTGTGTGTGTGCACGCACACACACACACACAGAGAGAGAGAGAGAGAGAGAGAGGACTGCAGGCAAGAACCTACAAGATGACCTTGCCTTTAACTGACATGGGGGCAACAGTGAGAGGAGGAGGTTGGGGGCACACCAGGATTCAGACTTGAACATGCTAAACTCAGGATGCCAGTTACGCATCCATCCAATCAGAGATGTTGAACAATCAGTTGGATTTATGAGTCTGAGGGCCAGAAAGGGTCTGAATTGGAGACATAATTATTAGAGTCACTGGCATACAGCTGGTGTTTAAACCCATGAGGCAGGATGAGATCACTAAGGAGACATACATAAGAAAGAGGAAAGCCCTGGAGCCTGAACCTTAGGGCCCTCCAATATTCAGTGGTCAGGAAATTAGGATGAACCAGCCAGCAAGAAGAAAGGAGAGGGCCAAGTGAGTGGAAAGTTTCTCAAGGAGAAAATGACTACCTGTGCAGAATCAGATAGGGACAGAGAATGACCATTGGCCTTAGCAACTGACCTTGCCAAGAGCAGTTTCAGAGGAGGCGAGGAGGAGTCCTGATCAGAGAGGCTTTAAGGGGAAATGGAAGCCCACATATTGGGATAGTGAGTATAGTTATATTTTTTAAGAGTTCATCGCTGAAGAGTAGTGGGAAAAGAGACATGGAGTCAAGAGAAGATCAACATTTTAAGATAGGAGAAATGATAGCATGTTTGTATGCTGATGGTCCAGTAGCGGGACAAACTGATGATAGCAAAAGTGAGTCTTATCATATAATTTATAAATATGAGGGAAATGATACTTTGGGAGGCAGTTAGGAAAAGTTAAAACTGTTGGCCAATAGGACGTCCATCCCCACCACGTCCTAGAATGAGCACAGCATGTCTCTGGCCCTGCCCATCAATAGCCACAAACCTGTGAGCAGCTTCTGTCCCAGCCACTGGGGAGACAGGCTGCCACAGAGGGACAATAAAAGTGAAACCACCTCCATTAATCAGTGTACAGGATTAGATATGAATGGCTGAAGCCTTGCCAAAAAGCTCCAACTATGACAACTGACCAGGAAAATCAAAAGGCTTTTAAGCAAAAACATGTCTCTGAGAGCTTCTATGAAGCCTGTCTGAAAAAACGGTCACAGAACTCACAGACACAGCTGTCTAGTCCAAGGGCAGAAATCAGAGTTCTCCACAGAACCCACTACTGCTGGGAAAGAGAGGAGCAGACCGAGGGCCTACAAAAAACAGGCCCCTGGATGAAGAAATATCTCTCTCCTTTCTCACTGATAGTTGTGTGGTTCATACACTAGCCCTCGTGACAACTTGCTTTGACCAACAGAATGTAATAGATGTGATGGAGTTTGGGATCTGAGCTTAGGCCTCAATAAGCCATGCATGCTCTTATTTGCTCCCTCAGAGCCCTGTGGGGCTGCCATGAAAACAAGCCTGTGCTAGCCTGCCAACTATGAGGAACCACACAAAGTAGAGATAAGCCATCCTGGACCTAGACCAGCCAGCCTCAGCCAACACAGAAGTTGGCTGCAGTTGAATGTGTGAGCCCAACTGAGAGCAGAAGAACCACCCCACTGATCCCAGTCCAAATTGCAAACCCACAGAATTGTGAGCTCATAAACAGCTGCTATTTTAAGCAGCAAGCACTAACTTACATACCCAACTAATATCCACAGGTGAGCAAGTAGAATTCAGTGACTATTGGTTTACAATATATCTTTGGTTAAGAATTACTCAATGAGACTTTAAACCTCAATTTTTGGCATTGGTACAATAGAGTATGGCCTGAGGCCAGTCTTGGGGACGAAAGGCAAAGCCTCAAGGATGGAAACAGAAAGGGTGGGAGTATGCTCAGAGGTGAACATGAAGAATGGCATGCTGCTATATTTGAATGTTCCCTCCAAAACTCATGTTGAAATTTAATTGCCATTGTAACAGTACTAAGAGATGGGTCTGTGGAGACGTAATTAGGCCATGATGACTCTGACTTCATGAATGAATTAATGCCATGATTGTGGAAGTACGTTAATTATCGTGGGAATGAGTTCACTGTAGAGGAACACATTTGTTCTTCCCTCTCTTGTGTGCATTTTATCTCTTTGCCCTGTCACCTTCTGCCATGTAATGATGCAGCAAGAAGCCCTCATGAGATGCCAACCCCTTGATTCTGGACTTAGACTCCAGGACCATAAAAAATAAATTTCTGTTTATTATAAATTACCTAATCTCAGTTATTATGTTATAGCAGCACAAAATAGACTAAGATACACACCCAGCACCGTTCCATGCCACACTCTGGAAATCAGGCCTGTGATCCTCATATCTCCAGAGACCCACTAGCTCCAGTGCACAGAGTCCAGTCTTCCTAGGAGTCTGTGTGACCCTCTTCGTTGAGGCAGGACCTCCTCGAACCTCATACAACAAATGCGTACCCCTCCTCAATGCTTACATTTCCTTACCTTGTCCACTAGATTCTAGCCAGCATGATCCTGCCTCTGTCCACAAAGACTCACAGCAAGCGCAAGCACTTCCTGCTTCTGCAAAGGATGCTTTCTGAGGATGCGTACCAAGAAGGAGAGTGCAGAACTCCACATGACTCCCTTACATGTTGGGGAACATACTGAGCTGCTTATCCAACATCCTCATCCCTTTCTCCCCTACAAAGAGAACAGGTAGAAATGTGCCCAGATAAAGACTACATATCCCAAACTCCCTTACAGTGAGAGGAGTCATTCATTCATCCCTCTAGAACTTATTGAATACCTACTGGGTTTCAGGCAAGTTCTGGAGATGCCCCAGTGAACATAACAGATTAAGTGTTTGTCCTCATGGAGTCACATGGTAGTAGGGAGAAAGGGTGACAATAGGCAAATGCCCAAGAAAATAATGTAGAAAGAGTATATCACATGGTGATGACTGCTTCAAAAATACATAGAGTAGGGTACAGGAAATCGAGTTTGCACAGCAAGAGTGAGAGCACTATTTTTTGTAAGATAGTCAAAGAGGACCTCTCTGAAAATGTCTTTTTTTTTTTTTTTTTTTTTTTTTTTTTTTTGAGATGGAGTCTCACTCTGTTGCCCAGGCTGGAGTGCAGTGGCATGATCTCAGCTCACTGCAACCTCTGCCTCCCAGGTTCAAATGATTCTTCTGCCTTAGCCTCCCGAGTAGCTTGGATCACAGGTACCCGCCACCATGCCTGGCTAATTTTTGTATTTTTAGTAGAGATGGGCTAGTAGAGATGTTTGCCAGGCTGGTCTCAAACTTCTGATCTCAGGTGATCCACCCACCTTGGCCTCCCAAAGTGCTGGGATTACAGGCATGAGCCACCATGCCCGGATGAAAATGTCATATTTGAGCAGACATCTGACAAAGATGTTAGAAGCACAACACATAATATCCAGTGCAAGAGCATTTCAGCTGGAGGGAACAGCAAATGCAAAGGCCCTGAGGTAAGAACGTGCCTCAAGGTACTGCAAGGAGAATAGTGTGGCTGAGTAGTGGGAGCAAGAAGCAGAATACCAGCAATCAGAGAAGTGTCCCACAGGGCTTTTCTGGCCACTAAAAGAATGAGACGGGGTCTCCTGTGGCAGGGGTATGAACAGAAAGTGACATGGCCTGACTTCAGTTTTAGAAAGATTACTCTTACCGGCACATTGATAAAAGATTTTAAAGGCCAAAGGCAGAAACAGGAGACAGTGCAATAGGCCATTTTCCTTTTTTTATATTATTATTATTATTATTATTATTTGAGATGGAGTCTCGCTCTGTTGCCCAGGCTGGAGTGCAGTGGAGCAATCTCAGCTCACTGCAAGCTCTGCCTCCTGGGTTCACACCATTCTCCTGCCTCAGCCTCCCGAGTAGCTGGGACTACAGGCACCTGCCACCACGCCTGGCTAATTTTTTTGTATTTTTAGTAGAGACAGGGTTTCACCGCGTTAGCCAGGATGGTCTCGATCTCCTGACCTCGTGCCGCATTAGCCAGGATGGTCTCGATCTCCTGACCTCATGATCTGCCTGCCTTGGCCTCCCAAAGTGCTGGGATTACAGGTGTGAGCCACCGCACCCGACCACAAGAGGCCATTTTCTTAATATAGTTTTAAAATGATGATGGTTTGGATCAGGGTGATGGCAGTGAAAGCAGAAAGAAGCAGTTAGAATCCACGTGCATTTTTAAAGCAGAGACAGCAGGATTTGCTGGTGGACTGAAATGTGCAGCGAGCGAGAAAGAGGGGAGTATAGGATTTCAGCCTGAGCACCTGGAAGGATGGAACTGCCATTCACCAAGAAGACGAGGTGCCCACTGGACATCTGTTACAGACTGAATTGTACCCTCACCAAAGTTTTATGTTGAGGTCCTAGCTCCCAATGTGACTGTATTTGGAGACAGGGCCTTATCAAGGTAATTAAGATTAAATTAGGGCCAAGTACAGTGGCTCATGCCTATAATCTCAGCACTTTGGGAGACCAAGGCAGGAGGATTGCTTGATGCCAGGAGTTTAAGACCAGCCTGGGCAACATAAAGAGACTCCATTTCTACAAAAAAATTTAAAATGTAACTGGGTGTGGTGGTATGCACCTGTAGTCCTCACTACTCAGAAGACTAAGGCAGGAGGATCACTTGAACCCAGGAGTTCAAGGTTGCAGTAAGCTGTGATTATATCATGCCACTGCAGTCCAGCCAGGGTGACAGAGCTAAACCCTGTCTCAAAAAAAAAAAAAAAAAAAAAAAAAAAAAAAAAAAAAAAGGTCATGAGGGTGGGGTCCTAATCCAATATGAAAGAAAAGGCCTCACAGACACATGGAAGTGGCCATGAGCAAGTCAGAAAAAGAGGCCTCGGAAGAAAGCAAGACTGCCTAAAACCTGATCATGGACTTCTAGCCTCCAGAACTGTGAGAAAATAAGTTTCTGTTGTTCATCACGGTTTTTTGTTATGGCAACTTGAGCTGACTGATAAAACATTCAAGTGGAGACGTGAAGTCAGCAGTTACCTAGACACGGCTGGAGTTTGGTGGCGAACTCTGAGCTGGAGATGCATAGCTGGGAGTTGTCAGCCCTTCGATGGTCTCTGAAGCCGTGAGACTGAATGAGTTCACCTAGGGAGTGAGTCCGGCGAGAGGCTTCAGCAGTGATCCTCGGGGCACTTTACACAGGCTGGGGAATGAGAGGTGGCAGCAAAGGAGACTGCGAAAGTAGCGGCCAGTGGGGAGAGGTGAGAAAGAACACCCAGAAGCCAAGAGGAGGGAGTGGCAAATTGTCACATGCTGATGAGAGTTTGAGCAAGATGAACACTGAAAACCAATCATTGGATATGGCAAGACGGAGGTCGCTGGTGACCTGGAAAAGAGTCATCTTAGTGTAATTGTGGAGTGAATCCCTGACCTAAGTGGTTCAGAAAAAAAGGTGGCAAGAAAGAGTCTGGGGACAGACAGTGCAGGCAACTCTTTCAAGAAAGGCCTAATACAAAGTAAATCGATGAAGTGGGTGTTGAAAGGTATGTGGGGACAAGACAGAAATGTGTTATTGTTCATTTTGTTTCGTGTTTGAGTGGGAGCAATTATAGCATGTTTATAGGTGAGAGGATGCAGGCTCCCTAGAAAAGTGAGGCGTTGGCTTCAGATAAGAGCATTGGATTCAACTACAGAAAGAGAAGGGATGGTACAGTTTATGGGACCAATGAAAATAAGTTTGAAGGCCAGGCGCGGTGGCTTACGCCGTAATCCCAGCACTTTGGGAGGCCGAGGCGGGCGGATCACAAGGTTAGGAGATCGAGACCATCCTGGCCAACATGGTGAAACCCTGTCTCTACTAAAATATAAAAAATTAGCTGGGTGTGGTGGCACACGCCTATAGTCCCAGCTACCCGGGAGGCTGAGGCAGGAGAATGACGTGAACCCGGGAGGCGGAGCTTGCAGTGAGCCAAGATGGTGCCACTGCACTCCAGCCTGGTGACAGAGCAAGACTCCATCTCAAAAAAAATAAATAAATAAAATAAAAATAAGTTTGAAGAAGTGGTGGGGAAATAACCTTCTTCTTCTCCAATTGCCTCTATCTTCTCAGTGCAGTAGGAACCTTGGACTTCAGAGGAGTAAGGAATGAGGAGGAGGTACCGGAGGTGTGAGGAAAGACACGCATCATGTATGTGCTGTGAGAGTGCAGGGACAAGGGAACATGGGAAGTTTCAGGGCCACATGAAGGGCCCCATTTGAAGTTAGTGGTTGTGAATCTCAAGTGGGCAAGTGAGCACAATCCAGCAGATTCTCCAGTCTCCTCCAGCTGCCAGGCAAGGAGTGA
The DNA here is from genome assembly GCF_043159975.1 of Macaca nemestrina. Taxonomy (NCBI): domain Eukaryota; kingdom Metazoa; phylum Chordata; class Mammalia; order Primates; family Cercopithecidae; genus Macaca; species Macaca nemestrina. The sequence continues at coordinate 100,571,056 of NC_092126.1, read as the reverse complement.
GTGGAGGTTGGATGGAACCGGGGTAAGGGTTTTGCCAGACGAGTTCAATGGAGGGAGACAGGCATGGCAGCTGAAGATGTGTGACAGTAATGCTGGGCTATGGAATCTGGGATGGCCAAGGAGAAGTGTGAGGAAACAAGCAATAGGGACGAGGCTGGTGGAAGGACAGGAGTAGGAACGATATATCTTAAATTTGTCCTTCGGTGTTGAAAAATGTTGAGTCATGCCAAAAGAGGGAAGTAGTCAGTTGGAGAACAGGAGGCACAAAAATTACAGACATACCTTGGAGACATTGCTGGTTCTATTCCAGACCACTCCATTAAGGTGAATATCACAATAAAGTGAGTCACACAAATGTTTTAGTTTCCCAGTGCATATAAAAGTTGTGTTCATACTTTACTATAGACTATTAAGTGTGCAGTAGCACTATGTCTAAAAACAGCAATGTGCATACCTTAATTTAAAAATACTCTATTGCTAAGAAACACTAACAGTTATCTGCACCTTCAGCTAGTCAGTGTTTTTGCTGGTGAGGGGTCTTGCCTTGATGTTGATGGCTGCTGACTGATCATGGTGGTGGCTGTGAAGGCTGGGGTGGCTGTGGCAATTTCTTAAAATAAGACACCAGTGAAGTTTGCCACATCGATCAACTCTTCCTTTCACAAAAGATTTCTCCGTAGCATGTAATGCTCTCTGACAGCCTTTTACTCACCATAGAACTTCTTTCAAAATTGGAGTCAATCTTCTCCAACCCTGCTGCTGCTTTCCCAACTAAGTTTATGTAACATTCTAAACTGTTGTTATTTCAACAATGCTCACAGCATCTTTACCAGAAGGAAATTCTAGCTCAAGAAACCACTTCTTTGTTCATCCATAAGAAGCAACTCCCTATCCATTTAAAATTTGTCATGAGATTCCAGCAATCCAGTCATGTCTTCAGGCCCCACTTCTAATTCTAGTTCTCTTGCTATTTCTACTACATCTGCAGCTACTTCCTCCACTGAAGTCTTAAACCCTTCCAAGTAATTCGTGAGGGCTAGAATCAACTTCTTCCAAACTCCTGTTAATGTTGATATTTTGACCTCTTCCCATGAACCACAAATGTTCTTAATGGTATCTAGAATGGTGAATACTGTCCAAAAGGTTTTCAATTTACTTTGCCCAGATCATTCAGGGGAATTACTATCTATGGCCACTATAGCCTTATGAAATATATTCCTTAACTATTGAGACTTGAAAGTCAACATTACTCCTTGATTCAGGGGTTGCAAAATGGATGTTGTGTTAGCAGGCATAAAACAACTTAATGACTTTGTACATCTCTATCAGAGCTCTTGAGTGACCAGGTACATTGTCAGTATTTGAAAGGAATCTTTTTTTTCTGAGCAGTAGGTCTCAACAATGGGTTTCACATATTCAGTAAACCATGCTGTAAACAGATGTGCTGCCATCCAGGCCTTGTTTCATTTCTAGAGCACAGAATAGAGTTAGGGTAATTCTGAAGGGCCCTAGGATTTTTGGAATGGTAAATGAGCATTGGTTTCAACTGAGAGTCACAGGCTGCACCAGCCCCTAACGAGAGAGTCAGCCTGTGTTTTAAAGCTTCGAAGCTCTGCGTTGATTTCTCCTCTCTAGCTATGAAAGTCCTAGATGGCATCTTCTTCAAATAGAAGGCTATTTCATCTACATTGAAAATCTGTTGTTTAGTGCAGCCACCTTCATCAATGATCTTAGCTAGCTCTTCTGGATAACTTGCTGCAGCTCCTACATTCTGCTCCTACTTTCTGCTTCACCTTGCACTTTTATGTTGTAGAGATGGATTCTGTCCTTAAACCTCATAAACCAACCAGTGCTAGATTCCAGCTTTTCTCTTGCGGCTTCCTTACTCCTCTCAGCCTTCATAGAATTGAGGCAAGTTAGAGCCTTGCTCTGGATTAGGCTTTGGTTTAAGGGAATGTTGTGGCTGGTTTGATCTTTCATCCAGACCACTAAAACTTCCTCCATTTCAGCAATAAAGCTGTTTTACTTTCTTATCATTCATGTGTTCACTGGAGTAGCACTTTTAATTTCCTTCAAGAACTTTTCCTTTGCATTTACTACTTGGCTATTTGGCACAAGAGGCCTCGCTTTCAGCCTATCTCAGTTTTTTTACATGCCCTCCTCACTAAGCTTAATCATTTCTAGCTTTTGATTCAAAGTGAGAGGCATGCAACTCTTCCTTTCACTTGCAGGCCACTGTGGGGTTATTAATTGGCCTAATTTCAACACTGCTTGCATGTCAAGGAATAGGGAGGCCTGAGGAGAGGGAGAGAGACTGGGGAACCACAGGTCGGTGGAGCTGTTAGCACACACACAACATTTATCAATTCAGTTTGCTTTCTTATATGGGTGCAGTTCGTGGAAGCCTAAAATAATTACAATAGTAACATCAAGAATCACTGATTATAGATGATGATAAAAGATATAATAGTAATAATGAAAAGTTTGAAATATTGTGAGACATACCAAAATGTGACAGAGCACATGATGTTGGAAATATGACACCAATAGACTTGCTCAATGCAAGGTTCCCACAAACTTTCAATTTGTAAAAAACACAGTATCTGCAAAATGCAGTAAAGCAAAATGCAATAAACCAAGAGGTGTCTGTACACTGTGTAGGAATGCAGATGCCAAGAGTTGCAGAGCTCAGAGATTTTAGGAAAGGAGGAAACAGCAGCCTGGAAACTGCAAGGTGGACATTGGCGCCATGAAAGAGTTGCTTTGATCCAAGAGGGATGGGAATAAAAACGCAACCCCTTTTCCTCTCCCTGACACACCACCTGGAAAGAGCTGCAGGGGAATTGGAGTCTCAGAGGCATAAGATTTTCCCTTAAATCAAGAAAGAAAAAGAAAGTTTAGGGGTGGAGAACTGGAGAGATTTTGCTTGTGATTTGGCATGAATTTGAGAGGGCGCAGTGGAAACTTTTGGAATCACTAAGTCTAGGACTCAAATCCTACCTTTCCAGTTATTGGCCATGTAGCTTTTGGCACACTTATTGACCTCTGGGATGACCCAGGTTCCTTGCCTATGGCTCTTGTGAAAGATCAAGAAAATAAGGCATGCAGAGTGCCTGGTATAAAGTGGCAGTCAGCCAGGGCCACACTTCTGATGCTCAAACATGTTTCAATGACCATCTTATCAGTTGTCTTCAAAGCAAAAGCTCTTTCTTCCTCCTGGCTGCTCATGCTTGCACTCTTTTGCCCTCTCTCTCCCAACTACCTCCTCCTCTTCTCCACACCCCAACCATAGTTAAGCAACTCTAACATATCCCATTCTCCCAAGGAAAGAATCCAGTTGTATATTATCACAAGATCACAATGCACCTGATGTTTTCTGATCTTTAGGCATTTTTTTGAAGCATCTATACTTACTATGGCTCAACAAAACTCAGTTTCAACTTTTTTTTTTTTTTTTTTTTTTTTGGAGACAGGGTCTTGCTCTGTTACCCAGGCTGGAGTGCAGTGGTGGGATCATGGCTCACTGCAACCTTGACCTCTCAGGCTCAAGTGATCCTCCCACCTCAGCCTCCAGAGTAGCAGGAACTACAGGCTCATGCCACCATGCCTGGCTAATTTCTTTCTTTCTTTCTTTTTGTTGTTGTTTTTTGGGTGGTTTTTTTTGTTTGCTTGTTTGTTTGTTTTTGGTGGCGGTGGAGATGGGGTCTCATCATGTTGCCCAGGCTGGTCTTGAACTCCTGGATTCAAGCCATCCTCCCACCTTGGCCTCCCAAAGTGCAGACATTACAGGTGTGAGCCACGACTCCCTGCCTCAACTTTTAAAACAGCTATTGAATGTGGTTAAAGGTGAATCCTAATTAGTAAAATGACGATGACAATACCTCCATCCTGGGAGGGCTTAAATTAGCCTGTATAAGAAGAGTTATTTATGCTGAGCCCAAAAGGAGCAGATGCTCCATAAATGCTCCTTTCTCCTCCTCCTTTCTTCTTAAAAGAGATGCCCAGGGTGCACAAGGAGGCTGTGTCTCTGATATGTTTCAGGTTGCCCCTGTAATGTGAATTGGGAAAAGGCAATAGCTATTTCATCCTCAAAGTGCATCTGATGTCTCCTCCCTGTGTCCCTGCTCCCTGGCTGTCTGTCCATTACTGGCTCTGTAGGGAGTGCCTAGGGCTGCCTTGACACCTCGTTCGTGACCTCGCCATCTATGTCTTGACCTTGACATCACTTCAAGAGTTTAACTTCCAGCTGAAATTTGTAGAGCAAATCTTCTCTCTCACCACTCCTATTCAACATGGTATTGGAAGTCCTAGCCAGAGTAATCAGGCAAGAGAAAGAAATGAAGGGCGTCCAAACAGGAAAAGAGGAAGTAGTCAAACCCTCCCTGTTTGCAGAGGACATGATTCTATGTCTAGAAAACCCTACAGTCTCAGCCCCAAAGCTCCTTCAACTGATAAACAACTTCAGCAAAGTTTCAGGATACAAAATCAATGTACAAAAATCACTAGCTTTCCTACACATCAACAACAGCCAAGCCAAGAGTCAAATCAGGAAGGCAATCCCATTCACAACTGCCACAAAAAGAATAAAATACCTATGAATACAGCTAACCAGGGAGATGAAAGATCTCTACAGTGAAAATTTCAAAACACTGCTCAAAGAAATCAGAGAAGACACAAACAAACGGAAAAAGAGCCCATGCTCATAGATAGAAAGATTCAATATCATTAAAATGACCACACTGCCCAAAGAATTTATTTACAGATTGAATGCTACTATTTTTATCAAACTACCAATGAGAACTAGAAAAAACTATTTTAAATTTCACAGGGAACCCAAAAAGAGTCCAAATAGGCCAGGCAATCCTAAGCAAAAAGAACAAAGCTGGAAGCATCATGTTACCCGATTTCAAACTATGCTACAGGGCTACAGTAACAACAACGACAACGACAAAAACCATAGTACTGGTAGAAATATGGACACATAAACCAATGGAACAGAATAGAGAGCCCAGAAATAAGGCTGCACACCTATAACCTTCTGATCTTTGACAAAGCTAACAAAAACAAGCAATGGGGAAAAGACTCCCTGTTCAATCAATGGTACTTGGATAACGGGCTGGTCATATGCAGAAGACTGAAGCTAGATTCCTTCCTTACATCATATACAACAACCAACTCAAGATGGATTAAAGACTTAAATGTAAAACTCAAAACTATAAAAACCCAGAAGACAACCTGGTCAATACCATCCTGGACATAGGCACAGGCAAAGATTTCATGACAAGATACCAAAAAGCAATCTCTACAAAAACAAAAATTGACAAATGGGATCTAATTAAAGTAAAGAACTTCTGCACAGCAAAAGAAACTATCAACAGAATAAACAGACAACCTACAGAATGGGAGAAAATATTTGCAAACTATGCATTGGACAAAGGTCTAATATCCAGCATCTATAAGGAACTTAAACAAATATACAAGAGAAAAACAAACAACCCCATTAAAGGATGGGCAAAGGACATAAACAGACACTTTTCAAAAGAAGACATACATGTGGCCAACAAAACAAGCATAAAAAAAAAAGCTCACTATCACTGATCATTAGAGAAATGCAAATCAAAACCACAATGAGGTACTATCACTTACCAATCAAAATGGCTATTATTAAAAAGTTAAAAAATAACAGATGCTGGTGCGGTTGCAGAGAAAAGGGAACACTTATACACTGTTGGTAGGAGTGCAAATTAGCTCAACCATTGTGGACAGCAGTGTGGCAATTCCTCCAAGAGCTAAAGGCAGAACTTCCATCCAACCCAGCAATCCCATTATTAGGTATATACCCAGAGGAATATAAATCATTCTACCATAAAGACACATGCACACGAATGTTTATTGTATGCTATTCGCAATCACAAAGACATGGTTGACTATTGGGTACTGGGCTTAATACCTGGGTGATGAAATAATCTGTACAACAAACCCCTGTGACATGAGTTCACCTATGTAACAAACCTGCACATGTACCTCTGAACCTAAAATAAAAGTTTAAAAAAGAAGTTGATAGCCTAGATATATGCCCAAGAGAACTGAAAACATATGTTCACATAAAAGCTTGTATAGCAATGTTCACAGGAGCATTATTCACAAATAGCCAAAAAGCGGAAGCAATCATATGTCCATCAATTGAAGAATGGATGGATAAAATGTGGTCTGTCCATACAAAGGAATATTACTGACAGTTAAAAGAAATGAAGTTCTTATACATGCTACAACACGGATGACCCTTGAAAACATGGCGTTACTTTAAAAAGTCAGTCACAAAAGGCCACATATGATTGATTCCATTTCTAGGAAAGCAATGGGGAAAACACTCCCTATTGTCCAGAATAGGCAAATCTACATAGATAGAAAGTAGATTAATGGTTGCGCCAGGGTGAAGGGGTTAGGGAAGGAGGGAAATGAGAAGTGACTGCTAGAGGTTGCAGGATTTCTTTGGTGGTGATGACAGTTTTCTAAAATTAGATTGTAGTGATGATTGTAAAACTATGATTATACTAAAAACAATTGAATTGTATACTTTAAATTGGGAAACTGTATGGTATGTGAATTACATCTCAATAAAAATTTTTATAATACCTTATTAATATCTGTCATGCCCCTGTGGATTGACTGGGCTCAGCTGAGTGATTGTCACTTGGGATTTCTCATATAGTTTGGTCAGATGATGGCTGGGACTGGGTCTTGGGAAGGCTTTATACTTCCTAGGCTGAGAGAGCTACAACCTCTCAGGACTGACCAGACATCTCTCTCCACGTGGCTAGCTTGAGTTTTCTTACAAGTATGGCAGTCTGTGAGCAGTCAGACTGCTTATACGATGGTTAACTCCTCTCAAAGTGAACCTTCCAGGAAAAGGAGGTAGAGTTTGAGACCAGCCTGGCCAACAAGGTGAAAACCTGTCTCTACAAAAAATACAAAAACTAGCCAGCCACATTTGAATTTAGGTGAGTAATTGATTACTTTGACCAATAGAATGTGGCAGAGTGACAGTGAGCCAGTTTCTGGTTCCAGGGTCTAAAAGACTGAGGCTTTGAGATATGTAAATAAATAAAACAAGAAAGAGTGGATTAGCTCTAAGTGAGCAGGAGAACCCAGCACTGTGCCTTTCATCCTCCCCCTCCTTCCATCACCCCAGTCCCTGCAGAGTTCCCTGAAGCACTCCTTTGGAACTGAAGGGCTACACAAAACCTAGCTTGAAAATTGCATATTTAGAGTTGTAATGGCGAACAGCTTTTATGTGGTGTCTGAACTCAATCGATGGGCAGCAGCCATGGAGGACTGTGTTGAAAAGTGTTTTGGTAAACTGATTGCTTTAAGTGCCCCAAATCTTCACCCCTCACTGTATTCACACCCTTATAATGTGACTTTTGGGCTCCTCCCATCGAGAGATGGTGTGAATCTCCCCCTTCATTCTGAGTTTGGCCAATGTTGTGACATGGTAGAAGCTTCAAAAATGCCAGCAGGTTGCCACTTCTGCTCTTGCACGTCCACCTTTGCCATGAGAACATGCCCAGCCAGCCTCTGGAAGGATCCAGAGTTTTCCAGAAAGTTTTCCCTGCACGGCCAAGGCTCCCCAGCTAAGCCCCAGACAGGTGACCCCCAACTGACAGCCCGCGCCACCCTGCAGGTCACATGAGGAAGCCTAGCCAAGACCAGTCATCCAGCCTGAATCACTGATCCAAAGACTCTCTTGGGCTAAACAGACACTTGTTATAAGCCACTGAATTCTGGGTGGCTTGTTATGCGTTGATTGTGGCAATAGATCACTGAGACATGTGTTGATAGTTATGTCTGCCACGGGCACAGGAAGGCAGCCAGCTGCATCCCTGCCAGGCATTCTGGGAGAACTGACGGACTGCCTGGGCTTCAAAGCATTCTCCATATCCTTCCATCTCTGGTTTTTTCACATATTACACACCACGGGCAAAAGTCCCATTTCAGAGATTCGCCCAAGATCCCCCTCCCTGTGGTAGCGCCCAGGGGTGGGTCCAGTCATGAACCTCCTAAGAAATGCTTGGAAAGTCAGCGGGCGGAAGTGAGGCTGGGTTTGGCACCTGCTACTTAGCCATCATTCCACAATCCAAAACCGGGCAGAGGGAGAAAGGGGGAGCCGACACATCCTTGAAAGGCAGAGATAATACTCTCCCTCCCTTAAGATCAGTCTCCAATCATTTAGTTGGCTTGACTGCAGTCATTCACACCTTCAGCTGGACGTGGAACAGACTTCCCAACTTGTGCCTGGGATCCATGTGTGGATCTGCTAAGTAAGAACTGAGCAGTGGGCCAAGGGGCCTGGGGGCTGGTCCAAGTCCTTGCCTGTGAAGCTGTTTAGACTGTCGGGCTTGGTGGCAAAGGCCAGCTGGCTGTAACGTCATTCTCCTGGGCCCAAAGAGCGAGCAGCAGGGTGCACACAGCTCTAATAAACAAACTTGACTTCAGACAGCAGCTTCTTTTCCCTTCCTCTGAGAGACCCAGATTACTTTGTGCATTGCATTCACCTTAAGCAATGGAACACCCCACATACATTTCATTTTTCAGAGTCCATACTGGCAAAAGCTGCTGTTGCAAGAGTCTGGTTGCAAAACTGGCCCTAAACTTTCAAGGAAGGAGATAAACGGCTTTCAGCTGAAAAACATCGAAGACTCTTTTGGAGTTGTTTCTTGTTACAGTTTAGGATGAGGTCTAAGAAATTAAGCCAGACACAGGGGTCTGCACCTGTGATCCCAGCTACTCAGGTGGCTGGGGCAGAAAGATCAAGGCTGAGGCAGGAGGATCACTTGAGCTCAGGAGTTCAAGGCCAGCCTGGGCAACATAGCAAGACTCCATGTCTTACCAAAAAAGAAAGGAAAGGAAAGGAGGAAGAAGGAAGGAAGGAAGGAAGGAAGGAAGGAAGGAAGGAAAGAAGGAAAGAAATTAGCAAGATGTACATGGCTTTCAACTTCTGGCCCCTATCTGCCTCTAGCCTCATCTCCTGCACTTGCCTCACACTTTCTTTGTCAGTGGCTGTCACTTGCTGTGGACTCATGTTCACACAAACTGGACTATTTCTTGCCTTTTGCTGGTCCTTTTGCCTTGGAAGCCTTTCCGGACTTCACTGGCTCTCTTCTACTCCTCCTCTAAGCCTAAGACCAGGTGTCACTCTCTTGGTGATCAGTTAGGTGCTCCTCCTCTTGGCTCTCATGACACCTGCACTTTCTTCTGTGCACCTATGTTAAGGTTTCTTTCAGATTGTTTTATCATCTCTCCTTCTTGGGGGTGCAATCCCGTTTGTGTGTCCGTGGCTGCTCCCTCTCACGAATTCGTTTCCTCTCATGGCTTGGAATCTTTCCCACTAGCTGGTCTTCACCAGGGTGATTCTCCATGGGAGTTTCAGCACCCTGGGATATGCAGGCATCTTTTAGCTTCCCATCGGCTTTTGCTGGGATCCTGTGGGCTTCAGGGCAGTGTTTACGTTCCATTCCTTGCTTGGAGTTCCTGCATGACTTCACACACTCACATAGTACGGGCTCAGCCTCGAACTGCTCACAGGCAACTCTTCTTCTTTCCACTGACCTGGGCAAAGTGCAGCTTCTGCTTTCCCAGACCGGATAACAGAGGGTTTGGGGTTTTGGTTTTTGGTTTTTTTACTTCTGGTTTAATGGACAGACAGTCTTCAGTGCCTCCTGGGTTTATATAAGAAGCTCAAGTCTAACTTCCCACCTACAGGGGTCTGAAAGTTTCTAGCAGACTCATCTGGTGCTCCACTCACAAACTCTTGGCCTCACCTCTGATTCAGCCATGGCTGGGGTGGACAGTGCCATGTGGGCTTAGGTTCATTATATATGACAGTGTCAGCCTCAAGCATATAACCAGGCCCCAAGAACCAGCTCCATTCCCTCCCCAACCAGCCTCAAGAGCCTGTGATGGGGCAGGATCCAGGGATCAGGTCTGGACCAAACAGGATGATTCCTTGGGACAGCTGGGATCAGGCTTTGTCCAAGGGTTGGTTGTGAGTAATAGTTAGGGAGGCCTGGAGGCCAGAATTAGGGTTAACTCTGAGAGAATATAATCAAAGGTCAGGAATGAAGGGCAAGTTCGAGACTAAGCAGAGTTGAGGTCAAAGGAAAAGGCCAAGAAGGTTAGACCCAATGGTTAAGACTGCAAAGCTTGCTACGGTTGACATAGGTAGGAATAAAGTGAGCATGTGTATTCTCATTGAATACTGGCAGTAGGATTGCTGGACAGCTGTTCACCTCACAGACCTAGGGTAGAGCAAAAACAAGCCTGGATTATCCCAGGGTAATGGAGTAAGGTGGTCACTAATAGACTAATAGAGCACAAATAGAACTAATAGAGCACCTGATGGCAATTCTGGCTTCAGGTTCAGGAAATCCTGAGTCTTCTCCAACAGACTGAGAGCCAAGGTTAAAGCAGGGGCCCCCTCCTGAGCTTTCCTTCGGGCCTGCCCCAGAGAAGCCCTGGCTGCTCCAAGTGACCATTAGCTTTGCAAACACCAGAGTTCAGCCTGACACAGCTCCTCAAGGATCCCTGCAGGGTGAGGGCACAGAGAGATGAAATAGACCACTTAGAGTGGGGTGCCTCCGAGATCAGAGAGGGAAAGGAAGGAAATCTTGCTCTCAAGGCAGGACAGCGTGTGAGAAAAGAACAAGGGCTGGAAAGGACAGCCAGATTGGTGAAGCCCCTCCCTGCGGTCTTTGCTTGTCTTTGTTAATGAGTCATCCCTTTGCCAACGTCCAGGCAGAATGTGGGCACCTCTTTTGGCTTAGGCTCTTCTCTGTAAGGTCTTCCTGGCATTGGCAGGGGTTTGTTCTGGGCAGTTGGTGACCACAGTCATCAGCATCTTGCCTATTGTGGCCAACCACAAAAGTGCCTGGCTTTAGTTTTGTTCAACTTGCATTTTACCTGGCACTCTTGCATGTTAATAGTTAATAATTAACAATTTCAATCTTACAAGCTATTAACAGGCTGGCAATAGCCAATTTTAACTGAGCTCTTACTGTGTTTCAGACACCAATCTGAGTACCTTATAAGTACTAATTCAATCTACAGCCACCCTTAGAGGTAGATGCTATTATTATTCCCATTTTATAGATGGGAAAAATGAGGCTTACAGATTAGGTCCCTTGCCTAGTGAGTAAACAGTCAAGCCAGAACTGGAGCACTGGCAGACTGGCTTTCTTAGTCTGTTTTGTGCTGCTATGACAGAATATCAGAGACTGAGTAATAAATAAAGAACAGAAATTTATTTCTCACAGTTCTGAAGCCTGGGGAGTCCAAGATCAAGATGCCAGCATCTGGGGTGGAACTTCTTATTGTGTCCTCACATGGTGGAAGGCAGAAGGGCAAGAGAGAGAAAATCCATTCCCACAAGCCCTTTTTATAGTGGCATTAATCCATTTATGAGGGCGGAGCCCTTAGGATCTAAACACCTCCCCAAAGGCCTCACTACCCACCACTGTTGCGCTGGGGATTAAGTTTCCAACACATAAATTTTGGGAGACACATTCGCTCCACAGCACTGGCCCCAGGGGCTGCACTCTTAACTAGTAGCCAATGCTGCCTCCCCAGGAGATTAGGAAAAATTAAACTCAGAGGGCAGAGTCTTCTTCTGGGCCTATGCTAAATTTCAAATCAAAGAGGCTCAAATCCCAAAAGAAAAACTTATCTAGAAAAGAAGGAATGCCCCAGGGTCTGTTGTTCCCCTTTTTGTGTTCATGAGTTCTCATCATGTAGCTGCCACTTGTATGTGAGAACGTGTGATATTTGGTTTTCTGTTCCTGTAGTTGTTCGCTAAGGAAAATGGCCTCCAGTTCCATCCATTTTTCTGCAAAAGACATGATCTCATTCTTTTTTACAGCTGCATAGTGTTCCATGGTGTATCTGTACCACATTTTCTTTATGCAATCTGTCATTGATGAGCATTTAGGTTGATTCCATGTCTTTGGTATTGCGAATAGTGCTTCAGTAAACATTCGTGTGCATATGTCTTTATGGTAGAATGATTTATATTCCTTTGGGTATATACCCAGTAATGGGATTGCTGGGTCAAACAGTAGTTCTGTTTTTAGCTCTTTGAGGAATCACCACACTGCCTTCCACAATGGTAGAACTCATTTACACTCCTGTCAACAGTGTATAAGTGTTCCCTTTGCTCCACAACCTTGCCAGCATCTGGAGAGGATCAGAAAAAATAACTATCGAGTACTAGGCTTAGTACCTGGGTGATAAAATAATCTCTACAACAAACCCCTGTGACATGAGTTTATCTATATAACAAAGCTGTACCTCTGAACCTAAGATAAAAGTTTTCAAAAAAATTTATAAAAACAATAATAATAAAGTAGGAATGAAAACAATAGAGAGCTTCTTTCCAGCTCTACTCATTCCCACTGGTGTGTCTTGATCAGTTGTGAGTTGTGTTACAAGTAATTGGTTCTTTAAAATAGCAATCTTTGTGATTAATTGGCTTATAAAATAAGAGTCCATATTCTGCCCAGAACTGTGTTTCTCATACTCCCTCGCATTTCCATGTGCCTTCTCATTGGAGAAAGAGGTGATAGTCTCAGTCTTTTCAAAATGTTTTGTTTTTAATTACAAAGAAAGTACTGACACATTTTATCCCCTTTCTTATTCACTTTTTCATTAATTTATTCACTCAGTACACGCTTATTGAGTGCTTACTACATATTCTAGGTGTTAAGGATGAACAGTGAGCAGGATGGATAATGTTCCTGCCTCTTGGAGTTTTCATTCTAGTATGAGGAAAAAGACAATAAACAAATAAACATACAACACGAGGGCAGGCAATACTAGAGGCCATAAGAAAAACTAAAGAAGTGTGAAGAAACAGAGACTGGGTGGTAGTGATCAGGGAAGATCAGTTATAAACCCTGTGGTGAATTAACTATATATTCTTCCAGGTTATATATGCATACATTTATTAAAAGTATGTATACCTGTGACAATACATATAACTTTTCAAATTTACATAAATAAAATCACATTGTATTGGAGGAAACTTCTGCTTCTGGGAAGATAGACATACTTCTCCCTGTTCCTCCCACAGAATGCAACTAGAAACACTGGACATTATATATAAAACAAATATAACACTGTAAAAGATGAAGCAAAGGCAGACCGGCTAGAGACCGTGGGACCTAAGGAATGCCACAGTAGTGAGTTCCCTGGGTTTTCTCTTCGCTTCATAGATCCCAGACTTGGAGCTGAAGAAGCCAGCTACCTGGAAATGCTGAATTCAGTCTAAAAAAAAAAAAAAAAATCTCCAAAAAAAGACTCCTCTCTCTAGCCAAGAAACCAGGAAAGAGGCAGCCTAGCAAGACAGGAAGCTTTCAGACAACTGTCTACTCCAGCCAAACACCACAGAAAATACCGCAGGCTCACCCTGACTTGTGCCAGCAAATACAGAGTGGGGAGCCTAGACCTCTAACATCTGCCAAGCTGTAAAGGAAGCACACTCTGTCCAGGGTGATGTCAGAGAAGGCCAACTAGGGAGCATCCCTGGTGGGTGGCAGTGAGACCTTCCCACCATATCATGTCCCCACATCAGTGGAGACCACATGGAAAGTCTGGACTTCCACCCCTGTGAAGGGTAAAACAACTTTATCCTGGATGCTAACCCCAGTTGTGGGGATGCTTCTGAGATTTCTTTCACACACTTACTAAATCCTGCCCTTAGGTCAAACAACCTTAATGTTATCCTGTACTACCATATTTGGGATTAAGAAAAGAGGGGTGTGTGTGTCTGTGTGTGTGTGTATGCATGTGTGTGTGTATGTGTGTATACATATATGTAATCAGTGGAGGCCTACTGGGCATCAGTGGAAGCCTACTGGGTATCAGTGGAGGCCTGCTGGGGAAACCTAACTCTACATCTCCACCCAACAGTAATAAGGAGACCCTCCCCGACTCTGGATGTTAATGAGGGCCAAGTGGAGAACCTAGACTTCTGCCCTCACCTGGCAGTAATAGTGTGCCCCCAACTAGGTGTCCTGCCCCAGCCAAAGTGTGTCAAAAAGGGCCAGCTAAAACAGAATATCCAGAGTCTCATAATATCCAAAAGGTTCATGTTTCAGTTGAAAGTCACTAGACACACCAAGAACCAGGAAAATCTCTACTTGAGTGGAAACAGACAATCAGTAGATGCCAACACCAAGATGACAGAGATGTTAAAAACATCTGGCAAAGATTTTAAAAACAGCTATCCTACCGACACTTCAATGAGCATTTACAAACATGCTTGAAACAAACAATTCTCATCAAAGAAATGGAAGATATAGAGAGCCAAGTGGGAATTTTAGAACTAAAATATACAATACCAGACCAAAAAAAAAAAAAAAACAAAACCCTCAATTGATGGGTTCAATAGCAGAATGGAGGGTTCCAAAGGAAAGAATCAGTGAACTGGAAGACAGAACAATAAATTGCACAACCTGAACAACACAGAGAAAATAGGCTGAAAAAATAAATGATCGGTGCCTCAGAGACTTGTGGGACTACAAAAAAAAAAAAAGGTTCTAACACTGTGTCATTGGAATCTCAGAAGCAGGGTATGGCTGAAAAAACACCTAAAGAAATAATGACTGAAAATAACCCAAATCTGGCAAAAGATTAAAACCTACAGGTTAAAAAGGCTGAGCAAACTCTTAACAGGATAAACCTAAAGAAATTCATAGCAAGGCATATTATCGTCACACTTTTAAAAACTCAAGACATTATCCTGAAATTTGTTTTTGCTGTTGTTGTTGTTTTGGTTTGTGTGTTTATTTATACAACATAGTAGCCATCCTTCACAAGGTTATTATTCTACAGTGTTATTATTCTACAGTAAGGAATTACACCCAAATCTCAGTGGCTTACAATAGTAAGTGTCCATTTCTCACTCATGTTACATGTCTGCTCCATGTGTCTTCATTCTTCCAGGGCACAGGCTGAAGGAGCAACCTATACCTCAGTCTCATGGCGGAGATAAAAGAGCAAAGGCAGGCCGGGCGTTGTGGCTCAAGCCCATAATCCCAGCACTTTGTGAGGCTGAGGAGGGTGGATCACGAGGTCAGGAGATTGAGACCATCGTGGCTAACATGATGAAACCCCGTCTCCACTAAAAATACAAAAAATTAGCCGGGCGGGGTGGCAGGCGCCTGTAGTCCCAGCTACTCGGGAGGCTGAGGCAGGAGAATGGTGTGAAACTGCGAGGCGGAGCTTGCAGTGAGCCGAGATCGCACCACTGCACTCCAGCCTGGGTGACAGGGCAAGACTCCATCTCAAAAAAAAAAAAAAAAAAGCAATGGCTGAACTATGCAAGGACTCTCAAAACATCTACTCAGATATGGCATACGTTCTATCCACCCAAAACTCACACAGCCAAACCCAATGCCAGGAGAGAAATGGACTCCATCTATTCTAACAGGAGATACTGCAAAGTCATATAACAAAGTATGTGGCTGCAAAATCCAAACACAGGAAGAGAGTGAAGAATTGAAAACAAGAATCCAGTCTACCATGATCTGCACACTGGATCATAAATATTCATTTCCTTCCTGGCTGCTGGGAAAAATATACTCATCCTCTTCCCCAAGACACCCCAAAAGACTTGTCCAATGATTGAATTGACATTATGTCCAGGATCTCATGATCAATGCCAGATCTTGATTCAACTTCTCTTGGAGACCTGTGAATTTGAAAGACAAATTATCTGTCCCACCCACTCCCAACATAACAGTAGTGGAAGAGAAACAGGAACAGAGATAGGAAACACACTGAATACTCCTGTTTAAAGGGGAAAGAGTGCCTGATCTGGTTGTGGGGCAACCAAGAAGTCTTCCAGAAGCAGGGGAGTAAGCCACTGTAAAATTATAAGGAATAAAACCATATCTGCATTTTAGGCTAATCTGGAGGAAAATCTTTAAATTTTTTAATGGTGGCATTGTTTGCAAAGTGTCATTAAGACAATGTTCACACGCTTGGAGTTTGAACATATCTAAAGAACATAACAACAACAACCACCTAACCAAAGAGGATCCCAAATTAAGGTGAGAGAAAATTGATTGTTATAACAGAAACAAGCGGCTCAAGGATGGAAGGCATGCTGCTGCTGCCTTTCCCATACCCTCACCTATCACCCACCTACTCTGGCCACAGAAAGTATGCTTTAGTCATTGCTATTTCCAGTCATCTTTGACGCATCAAGTTGAGCAGAGCCCAGTTTTGAAAGGTGATGTTCTAAGAGCATACCAACTCAGAATGTTGACCCATGCATTGTGATTTAGAATGTTAGGGGATATGGCACCAAACCTGGCACATGATAATCTGTAATGTATCCACTCGTTTGGCACCAAAGGCTACTTATGGAAAGACAGGTTGGTCCTGATTGTTTTTTCAAGTGCTTCTACACTACAGAAAAGTAAGAACATCATGGAGTACTGAATGAAAGTGACTGCACGTAACCAAGATGTTCAACAGCAGAGAAATGAGTTAAACAACGGTATATTCATAGAATAAAATATTATGCAATTAAAGATGGTTTCAAAGAAATTTTAATGACCCAGTATAAATAGACATATACATTTGTGTACATGCACACAGCCTGTTGTTCCATCATCCACTCACATATTAGAAAAATACTCTATGGGCCAGGCTCATGCCTGTAATCCCAATAGTTTGGGAGGCTGAGGTGGGAGGATTGCTTGAGCTCAGGAGTTCAAGACCAGCCTGGGCAACATAGACCCTGTTTCTTCAAAAACATTTAAAAAGTTAGCCAGGTGGGTGGTACATACCTGTAGTTTCAGCTACTCAGGAGGCTGAAGTGGGAGGATCACATGAATCCAGAAGATTGAGGCTACCGTGGGCCATGATTGCATCACTGCACTCTAGCCTGGAGGACAGTGAAACCATGTCAATAAAGAAAAGAAAAGAAACAAAACGCTATTACTGAATGTACCAAAGTGTAACCAAAATGCAGCTGCTTGCAGAGTCCAACTAACAAGAGTGAGGTCTGGTATAAAGAAAGTGACTTTTATTCCAATGCTAACTTAGGAGAACACATGCAGACTTCCTGCCTTAGGGGTACCACTTCACTTTTGGAGCAGAAAGTGTGTGCTTTTAAAAGGGGGCTTTGCATGAATGGCACACAGGAGAGGAAGTGAGCAGCTGGGGTTCCACATAACTTGCTTTGGTGCCTTATCTAGTGGGTAGCCGAGCTGGTGACCACTGGTGCCTTTGTGGGCAGAACTATATTGTAAAGGTGGCCAAAATGCTCCAGGTGGGACAGAGTTTTGTAGTGGGCATATTTTGGGATGTAAATTAACTGTTGTCTCTTAAGACAACCTCCTGGCTGGAGAGAGCTTCATAGCAGAGTTTCTTAGGACAAAGTTAGATGCACTTGCCCTGTAGGGAGTGTCTGGTGAAAGGGAGGTAAAAGGTTATAATTGCATTTCCAAAGAGCTAAGTAGAAAGTGGGGAAAAGGGGGAAAGAGAATAGAAAAAAATTTTTTAATTATTCATTTTATCTCTTAGAAAAATGGATGTACTCTGTTACAACTCCTCGCTGCCAAGTTCCATTCCATTTCTATGGGATTCGGGCACTGTATTCATTCTGGCTAAGTACTTACTGCAAATGGAGACACAGCCACTGAGCACCAGAATGGAACTAATCTACTTGGGGTTGGAAATATTCATGAGTACCTGGACTTACTCATGATGATGATATTTGTTGGAGCATTATGGTGCAAGATCTAGAAAGTATCTGGGAAAGCCCGCCTTGCATTCTTTCAGAGAGGGTGCAACAACAGTAAAATCCACAACGTGGAAGTCTGCTTATTTCTGCACAAGGACCAAAGTCACAAAGTAGCTTCTGCCACCAAAATAGTCCTGACCTGAATCAGGATGATCTAGCAACAATGTTGGATCAGACATAGCTTTGATTTGTTGGTTCATGTCTTGGACGGTGAT
Organism: Macaca nemestrina; assembly: GCF_043159975.1. Classification (NCBI taxonomy): domain Eukaryota; kingdom Metazoa; phylum Chordata; class Mammalia; order Primates; family Cercopithecidae; genus Macaca; species Macaca nemestrina. The sequence continues at coordinate 100,553,032 of NC_092126.1, read as the reverse complement.
ATACTTTGGCTCTGTGTCCCAACCCAAATCTCATGTTGAATTGTAATCCTCAATGTTGGAGGAGGGGCTGGATCATGAGGGTGGACTTCTCCCCTTGCTGTTCTCATGACAGTGAGTTTTCGTGAGATCTGGTTCTTTGAAAGTGTGTAGAACTTCTCCCTTCTCTCTCTCCCTCTCCCCTGTAGCCCATATGAAGATGTGCCTACTTTCCCTTCGCCTTCTCCTATGACTGTAAGTTTTCTGAGGCTTCCCCAAAAGCAGAAGCCTGTACAGCCCACAGAACCATGAGCTGATTAAACCCCTTTTCTTTATAAATTACCCAGTCTCAGGTATGTTTTTATAGCAGTGTGAGAACTGACTAATACACACGGTTATCAAGACATCTCCTGAATTATTTGGGATGAATATGCAGCATTTAGTCTTAATAACTAAGCCAACTGTAATGGATATGATGACAGGTTGGCTAAATATATATTTACCAAGTTACAGGAAGAGCTATGACTACTCATGATAGTGGTCATAAGCCCTGTCTAGTTCTTGAGAATAGATCGGTTTAATTAGCTGTGTCCCATCCAGGAGGTGGCACTGCAGATGGGCTAGGCCTCTGTATGTGATGAAGGCAGATTTTCAGTAAGAGCCATTTCTATGAAAACAGAAGAAAAACAAAGGTTAACGTTGGGCACATTTTATCCAGATGTTGGACTCAAAGCACCTTTAGTTACAGAGGAGGAAGGTGGTTAGCTGTCTGACATGTTTTTCTTGCCTATGTTACAAGGAATAACATAGTAGTAATTCATTGAGCCCAGATTTTAAAAATGGAAGAAAAATTTGAAAACATTAGCTTGGGGATCTGTAGCCTGGAAAGAATTGATCATCTAGTCCAAACTGCAGAAAGAAAAAAGATTTTCCAGACTCTGAAAAACAAACGAATTAGCGATGTTTTAAATAAGTCTTAAAAATATTATTTCAGTCTTCCATCAGTTCAGTCTATGTAATTAACTTATGTTCTGCTCAATATTCATGAACACATTAGCTCTCTATGGGAACGCTGAAAGTTTTCCCCTCTATTCTAATGTCAAAATCTCCAAAGTTACCAGAAACCTGCATTCAAGAGCATCTGTCAGAGTGCTAGAGCTGATTATAACACTGCCTGTGAAAAACATTAAAGTAAAATAACAATTATGGAAGACAAGTCTCAAAACAGTCACAGTTAAAGTCTGGTCATCTCTGCGGGACACAATAATTTGACAGAATAGCTCTCTCTTGCTCGATCCTGCTTTCGCCATGTGAAGCGCCTTCTTCCACTTCACCTTCTGCCATGATTGTAAGTTTCCTCCTCAGAAGCTGATGCTGGACTTATGCTTCCTGTAAAACCTACAGAATTATGAGCCAACTAAATCTTTTTTCTTTATAAATCACCCAGCTTCAGGTATCTCTTTACAGCAGTGCAAGGGTGGCCTAAAACAGAAAATTGGTACTGAGGGGTGGGGCATTGTTATAAAGATACCAAAGATGGGGAAACAGCTTTGGGACTGGGTAATGGGCAGAGGTTGGAAGAGTTTGGAGTGCTCAGAAGACAGAAAGATGAGGGAAAGTTTGGAACTTCTTAGAGACTGGTTAAAGGGCTGTGACCAAAATGCTGATAGTGATATGGACAGTGAAATCCAGGCTACTGAGGTCTCAGCTGAAAATGAGGAACTTATTGGGAACTGGAGCAGAGGTCATACATCTTGTAACCTTAGTGAAGAGCTTGGCTGCATTCTGTTCATGGCCTAGGGATCTGTGGAAGTCTAAACTAAAGAGTGAAGACCTAGGGTATCTGGCAGGAGAAATTTCTAAGCAGCAAAGCCTTTAAGATATGGCCTGGCTGCTTCAAACAGCCTATGCTCAGATAGAGGAGCAAAGGTATGACTTAAACTTGGAATTTATATTTAAAAGGGAAGCAGAGTGTAAAAGTTTGGAAAATTTGTATCCTGGCCATGTGGCAGAGAAAGAAAAAGCCTTTTGGGGGAGAATAATTCAAGCAGGCCATGAAGCAACCACTTGCTAGAGAAATTTGCACAACTAAAAGGGAGCCAAGTGACACTAGCTAAGACAAAGGGTCAACGGCCTTGAAGGCACGTCAGAAAACTTTGCTGCAGCCCCTCTCTTCAGAGGCCTGGAAGCCTAGGAGGGAAGAATGGCTTCTTGTGGGTCAGGCCCAGAGCCCCATTACCCTGTGCAGCATTGGGACACTACTCCTTGCATCTGGGAAGCTCCAGTTCCAGCCTTGGCTTAAAGGGCTTCAGATACTATTCATGCCACTGCTTCAGAGAGCACAAGCGCACTGTAAGCCTTGGTGGCTTCCATGTGTATTAAGCCTGCAGGTGCACAGTGCAAGGTGAATGAGGCTTGGCACCCTCCACCTAGATTTCAAAGAATGCAAGAGAAAGCTTGGGTGCCCAGGCAGAAGCCTGCTGCAGGGGGCCCCCACAGAGAACCTCTACCTAGGGTAGTGCAGAGGGCAAATGTGGGGTTGGAAGCCCCACACAGAGTTCTCACTGGGGCACTGCCTAGTGGATCTGTGGGAAAGGGGGCCACCATCCTCCAGGTCCCAAAGTAGTAGATCCATTGGTAGCTTACACTCTGCACCTGGAAAAGCTGCAAGCACTCAACAACCTGTGAGAGCAGCAACAGGGCTGAACCCTGCAAAGCCATAAGGGTGGAGCTGCCCAAAGCCTTGGGAGCCCACCCCTTGCACCAATGTGCCCTGGATATGGGACATGGAGTCAAAGGAGATTATCTTGGCACCTTAAGACTCAATGATTTCCCTGCTGGGTTTTTAACCTGCATGGGGTCTGGAGCCCCTTTCTATTGGCTGATTTCTCCCTTTGGGAATGGGAATGTTTACCCAATGCCTCTACCCCACCTTGTATCTTGGAAGTAAATAACTTGTTTTGATTTTACAGGCTCATAGTGGGAAGGAGATGAGTCTCAGATGAGACTCTGCATTGGACTTGGGACTTTTGAGTTACTGCTAGAATGAGTTAAGACTTTGGGGGGACTATTGAGAAGGAATAATTTTATTTTGAAATGTGAAAAAGACATGAGATTTGGGAGGGACCAGGGGTGGAATGATATAGTTTGGATATTTGTCCTCACCCAAATCCTATGTTGAATTGTAATCTCCAGTGTTGGAGGTGGGACATGGTGGGAGGTGACTGGGTCGAGTGGGCAGATTTCTCATGCATGGTTTAACACCATCTCCTTGGTGCTGTTGTCATGATAGTGAGTGAGTTCTCGTGAGATCTGGTCGATTAAAAGTGGGAGACACCTCCCCCTCCACTCTCTCTCACTTCCTTTTGTTTTTGCCATGTGAAGTGCCTGCTCCCACTTCACTTTCTGTCATGATTGTAAGCTTCTTGAGGCCTCTCCAGAAGCTGATACCTGTACAGCCTGCAAAACCATCAGCCAATTAAACTTCTTTTCTTTATGTATTAAAAAATAATTTAACATAATCATATTTACTGACAACATATACTGAGACATACCAGAATTATAGGAATCTTATACAATTTTGGAATACATGCTAATAACATATTTACATGAATATAACATGAAGAAAGTCAAACACCATTTTACATTTGACATTTTTTCCTGTATGGTTTTAACACACCAAATAAGACAAATATGTCTCTTTTGGACTACAGGGTACCTAATATCTAAAAGAGTTAACTAGATTTTTTAAAGCGTTTAATTTAGAATTTGACTTTAAGATGCTTGCCAAATATCAGAGGTTTAAACATTTAATATTATAAAATAGAATCCCAGGTCCACTATAAGTCATTTATTTAGCCAAAATGATAATTCGAAAAATTTTTAAAGGCAAAAATCTTTACTTGTTGATAAAGGAGAGATTCAGCCTTCTAAACAAGACCCAATAAATACAGCGTGAGACCAACTGAATCTCTTTTCTTTCCCCTGTCACTTATTTAAAAAGCAAACAAAAATCTTTCATTATCTTTCACAGAAATCTTGTTGAAAAAAGAAAGCAAAGTTCACCTTTGCATTAGTGTACTACTAATGTTAAATCCAATTCTTGATAAAACCTCATAAATAAATCTATCCAATCTTACTTAATTTGACCATAAGGTAAAATTTCCATAAATGTTTTATAACCCTTTTGCAATTTTCTGTGAAAGAACAGATCAATGCTCTAAGAAAACCCTGCTATCCAGACAGATGGGCCAAGATTCTGGCACTACATCACTGTGCTTTTATTTTAATGTTTAATTTACAGAAAAACTGAATAATCCCCTTCAAATTTTAGCCAACTGGCTCATACTCAGAGAACTTCTTTTACAAGATCAATCTTTCACAAATATTTTAAAACTTGTTTAAACCTTCAGTTTTGTCCTATTACTCTTCTAGGTTAGGACAATCCTTAAAAACTTCTGAACTAAACAAAACTACATTCCCTTTAACGAAAACCATATTTCCATGCCTTCTTATAACATTTTATCAAAAACACATTTGACTTTCCTTATACACCTTGCATGTAAAACTGTTTCTCCAGTAGCCTCAATTAGATGTTACAATGTCAACTCTCAGCAACTTTTATTTTTGGTGAAAAACCTGGTAAGTAAGCAAATTTAACCATACATCAGATTGTAGAGTCCAGGACAAGGACAGAGCTGCAGGCAAGGTGTGAACCTTCCCAGCCTAGGCTGAGGGGCTAACTCTGTATGTCCCTAGGCTTTTTTTAGAATCTCATGGCCATAAGAGACAAGTCAAATAATTAAGTCATGGAAGCAATTTATGACCGTAAAGCATCTAGCAAACAGTATCTGACCTGCCTAATTTAGACCAAATGTCTACATTTTGAAGACTTTATTGATAATCTTTAAACTGTATTTACCAAAGATTAAAGTCACATGAGCATTAAAGTTGCTATTTTTCTGACAATATATTTGAGTTAAGCACTTATTATTTTTCAGCCCATTAACTAGAACCCTTTCATAAGTTTTGGTAGTGAAACATTGCACATGACACATAATGAATAGACATACACAGACATACAGAAGCAGATCTGGTAGGGGGTGATAAAAGGTTAGATACAAGAGGAATGAGGGCCAGACAAGAGTAAATGAAGAATCAGACAGAATTCTGTTGACTAAGAAGTTTTTAGAGGGAAAGCAGGGGCCTTAAGACATTATCCATACATATAAAACGCAAACACCAGTGTAAATTCATTTCTAACTGTGGAACTCTCAAAAGAAAAATATTTTTAAAACCTCGGCAGGGCGTGTTGGCTCACACCTGTAATCCCAGCACTTTGGGAGGCTGAGGTGGGCAGATCACCTGAGGTCAGGAGTTCGAGAGCAGCCTGGCCAACATGGCAAATCTCCGTCTCTACAAAAAATACAAAAATTAGCCAGGCATGGTGGTGGGCATCTGTAGTCCTGGCTACTCAGGAGGCTGAGGTGGGAGGATCATGTGAGCCCAGGAGGTTGAGGCTGTGGTGTGCCATGATTATGCCACTGCAGTCCAGCCTGGGTGACAGAGTGAGACCCTGTATCAAAAAAAAAAAAAAAAAAAAAAAAATCTATTATTATCAGATTTTAGCCAGGACAAACAGCTGATATTTCTGGCTTTTGAAAATGTATGTACTGGCATTTTTTTTAAATTAAAGGTAACCTCCTATGTGACATCAATAAGCCTTGAGGGTATGGCAACCACAGGTGCACAAGGTAGTTTCAAAGGGATGGCAAATGGTTTTTACCTAGAATTGCCCCAAAATATAGCTCAGAGAATGGAAAATTTTAAGATAGGAAATCAGAAGCTGTCCATGGAGGGAAAAAGTATTAATAAACGGCAAACGGTCACAGAAATAACAAAGCAGAAAAGACTCATTCCCTAAGCCAGAAGTTGAATCCAAGCCTCCACTGTAAAAGAGCAAAGCTTTGGCTGGGCACGGTGGCTCACGCCTGTAATCCCAGCACTTTGGGAGGCCAAGGCAGGCGGATCACGAGGTCAGGCGATCAAGACCATACTGGCTAACACGGGGAAACCCCGCCTCTACTAAAAATACAAAAATTAGCTGGGCGTGGCGGCGGGCGCCTGTAGTCCCAGCTACTCAGGAGGCTGAGACAAGAGAATGGCATGAACCAGGGAGGCGGAGCTTGCAGTGAGCTGAGATTGCGCCACTGCTCTCCAGCCTGGGAGACAGAGTGAGACGCCGTCTGAGGGGGGGGGGGGGTTAAGAAAAAAAGCAAAGCCTCAGCTACTGAGCTACAACACGGGACAGGTGCCACTGCTCTTCCCAGAAGGTCCTAGAGCAGTTACTGTTGAACTTACAAAGAATTTTAACCACTCACAAGAATTAAGGGTAGACACTGCATTATCACGTGCCCTTTTTAGACCCAAGAGTCAAAGCCGTGTATTTTTTTTTTTTTTTTTTAGATGGAGTCTCACTCTGTCACTTAGGCTGGAGTACAATGGCACCATCTCGGCTCACTGTAACCGCCGCCTCCCAGGTTCATGCAATCCTCTCGCCTTAGCCTCCCAAGTGGCTGGGATTACAAGCATGTGCCACCAAGCCCAGATAATTTTTGTATTTTTATAGAAACAGGGTTTCACCAGGCTGGTCTCGAACTCCTGACCGCAAGTGATCTGCCCACCTTGGCCTCCCAAAGTGCTGGGATTACAGGCGTGAGCCACCACACCCGGCCCAAAGCCATGTAACTTAACAGCACAAGGACTTTAAAAGCAATGCAGAAAGTTATGTGGATGCAATAGCCTTTTCAAGTTCATAATTTGAATTAACTTTTAAATAACTTTAGAATTAGATAAAATTATTCTTTTTCTCAATAAGAACACATCTTCTTTGGCACATTTTATGTAAACCTAGGAAGCAAGAAATTCTGAACTGCCTATCGGATATTAGCATTTTATAGAGGAGAACTGTTCTACAATTTCTGGAACATGTTTCTCATATAATAACCCTTTCTCTTCATGAAAATGATCCACACATCAAATAAGAACCAAAATGATTTTAACATTTTAAATTATACAAAAAGTTTACTTATAAGCATTATCTCATTTATATGTATCCAGTTTTCCCATTTTTAGCAATTTAGATTACTTCTGAAAACGGAGATATTATGCAACTTAAAGTTACTTCCCTACTAACCATTGTTAAAGCCTGTTCTTATGAAGTGTTTAAGAAAACACATGGCATTTTGTTGATAGCTCAGAAGATTTAGCTGTTTTCATTGAACTAATAACATCAGTCTCATTCATATACATATATATATTCTTTTTTTGAGATGGAGTCTTGCTCTCTCTCTATATATATACACTCACCACTTTATAAAAGATGGCTGGATCCACACTATTCTTTGGTGAAACTGGAACTTGTTTACATGGCTAAACTTTCTTAGCTCCAATATATAATCCAACAAAAGCTATGAACTAAAATTTGGGTAAAGCAGTCTCTATGGTGGTATGGTTTTGGTTTTTTAAATCACAGAATGAATTTAAAAAAAAAAAAAAACTCTTATACTTTTTTCTTCAGTTTCAAATGAGTTTCCAATGTTTACATTCTAGTTAGACCACAAATAAGGAATCCTATCTCAGCACCAGCAACTTAGTAACAGCAGATGTAAAGCAGGCAGAAAAGAAGAGAAAGGAAGATATAGCCTGGTAGGCCTCCACCTAGGAGCCAGATTTTACAAGTAGGGTGTGAGAAAGAAAGGAGAAAAAAAAAAAGATAAAGTGGGAGCCTTCCAGCCACTACACATGGTACAGTAGCCACCTCCGCCATTCTAGTTTATCTTCCCTCAGAGACAGCCTCAGTAGCCCAGGTGGGCAGCCCACATGGGCCACCAAAATTGGAACCGAAATGCAGGTTCAGTCGCTTGCTGTAAGAAAGTGACGTTTTATTCCAAAGTTAGCTTAGGGAAAAAAATATAGGCTTCCTCCCTTAAGGGTACCACTTCACTTTTGAAGCAGAAATGAGGGCACTTTTGAAAGGGAGCTTGGCATGAATGGCATGCAGGGAAGTGGGCATCTTGGGGGCCACTTGCTTTGGTGCCTTATCTACTGGGTGGTCAAGCTGGCGACTGCTGGTGACTTCATGGGAAGAACTAGGACGTAAAGTGGCCGAAACGCTCCATGTGAACTCTCCAAATTTAGTCTAAAATTAGACTAAATTTCTTTCAGAATCAGGAAAAAAAAAAAAAAAAAGGCAGTAAGTCTTCCCTGTTTGCTGTTTCAGACATGAGGAAAAGATTCAGTCTGGGTACAGTATTTTAGCTTACTCCTTTGTAGCCCCAGTATGCTGCAGAGGATAAGGAAGCTCCAACTGAGCCACGTCCATTTTCTGGGCATTCAGCAGGTAAAATGAATGAGCACTCTAATAGCCTATGTGTGTTACTTACTCTACAGAATGAGTTTTGTGGCCAATGGATTTTTGAAAGAAAAAAAGTCAACACTTATATGTCAGAAAATTAGAAATAATGTTCCACTCCTTTAATCAGGAACACCTAATTCAACAATTTTCAACAATTGTCAACACTAAGGTCGTACATGCACCTGACCTGAACAAAGTGTCTATGAATTCTAGTAACTTCAAGTGAATTTTTTGCCAAAAATTCTTGCTAAATATCTGAACATCTAAAACCTTTCAAAGTGAAATGCTTATTTTTTGGCAATATATTTACTGCATCAATCTTTTTGTGTGCTGCAGTCATGAGGTCCTGGAGACAGCCTTAGTTTCTGAACCTGTGTCTGGATTTATGCGCTCACTGGAACAAGTAACATCGAAAGAATGTCCCCATTATTCTTAATCAAGGTGAAGTGAGTTTACTGCACCCCTTTCTGAAACAAGGGCTGCATAGCTGTACTGAAGAAAAATGAGCAACTCCTATATATTAAATGATTACCACCCCTGCCCCCTAAATAAACATTTAAAGTCCAGCTTGTTTGCTTTCTAAGGGGTTGGCACACTACAGCCTGCAAGTCAAATCCAGCCTGAGACCTGCTTTTATAAAGTTTTGTTGGAACAAAGCTATGCTTTCATGCATTATCTATGGCTGCTTTTGCACTACAATGAGAGTTGAGAGTTGAAAGGTTGCAACAGAACTATATAGCCTATAATATGTACTTTCTGGCCTTTATAGAAAAAGTTTGCTGCTCTGTTTGATCCTTCCTCTTTTAGACATGTGTGTCTCTATACAAGGGTTAAAGAGTGAAAGTTGCATATGGATTTCACTGAGAGTCCACCATTTCTACCCTAGAAAAAGATAAAGATAAGAAGTCATATCTGTTGTCAGAAACCCTTTGGTGGGACAAAATGTTGCCAATTTAAGTAAACCATGATTTTAAAACCGAGGCTTGGAGAGTGGGGTGGTTGCGTGCTGAGAAGACCCTCTTCTGTTACTGGAATAGTAAAGGAGTCAGCTATGGGTTATGGGCCGACCCCTTGCTTATCTGTCCCCCAGAGCTCCCCACTCTATCACAATGTAAGATATATCAGGAGAGCTAAGGTCCAGATTGGCTGGAAAACTGAGATTCTACCTTGAGGCAGAGATTGGATAATACCTAGATATTGAGTATTGTATTTCCCAGAATATGAAGGGTGTGTGAAGCCCTGTGAATAGTACCCATCTCTCAGTGTACAGAAATTTCTCTTTCAGTAAGTTAAAAAATAATTCAAGTATGGTCTATTCCAGAGAGAAGAGGCGTTTCCAAGTTGTCAGAATCCTAAAACAGACATCATGGGGGTATTATTTCCATGCTCCTTCTAACTTGGTCATACCAAATTTGAACACGAAAATTCTTTTCAAATGCTCAGCATTTAGTTATATTGACAAATAATTCCTCACTATATTCATCCAAATAGAATACGCATTCATAACCACTGTAAAACTAGATCTCAACTGAGGAAGAAGTACAATAAACAAATGTTATATAGTAAATAAACTTTATTTATCTGTTTCTCAGAGATGACACTGCCAACAATCACAGATCTGCATACAATACAGTTATGTATTGGCTATTCACAATTTACAGTAGTGTTTTTTTCCTCTGAAAAATATAAGTACAAAAGCTAAGTAAACAATGAGGTACTGCCATTTGGGATTTATTACATGTCTTAGCTTAAAGAACTGGTCTTTAGCAAATATTCAACAGATCAACCTGAATAAAATAGTCAATTAAATGCTTTAATTTATCAGAAAAAATCCACTAAGTTTCACCTCAAAATGTATTGCACAAGTCTTTTTAAAAAATCACCCTAAAAATAAATAGGAAAGGTAAGCCGTTCTTTAAAAAGAATGGATGAAAGGAGTATTACGTAAGCCCATAAAGCAGGTTAAGTCATTCAAAATATTTTTTAAACAACATAAAACTCTTCCCAAGAGAAAACTGAAGAAAAAACTATCACCATTTCTCCACTGATAAAATCTATTTTAAAGGCAGTCTGCAACATATCTGTGGGCCAGATTTTTCTTGGTCTTTGGGCTACATGAGGGGCCCTGAATGACAACTTCATTCTCAAAGAGTAGCAAGTGTGGACAGTTTTCCAAGCAGCAGTCGCCCAATGTCACTCTTCTTCAAGATGAAGATCGGAGCCATGACTGGAAAAGAAAAAGGAAAAGAGAATAAAGGAGGGAAAAACCCCAAAACATTTAGGTTGACTTTTTGGGAGATTTGCTTTTTCAAGTTTGAAATAAAATTCTATTCCATGGTCTAGAGACTGCAGTAAGGAAGGAGAAATAAGGCTAGGTGTGGTGGCTCATGACTGTAATCCCAGCACTTTGAGAGGCCGAGATGGGAGAATCACTTGACACCAGGAGTTCGAGACCAGCCTGGTCAACACAGCAAGACCCCATTCTTTAAAAAAAAAAAAAAAAAAAAAAAAGTAGAAATTGTTTAAATACTAAATCTTAAAGGTTCTTCTAAAAATTAACATTCTTGCAATTATGTAAACCAACCTATAGTCAGCAATCCTGGAAAATGGCATTTCTAAGTGAAATCTGGAACTGCAACCATTCACCACATATTGAATGCTACCAGTCTGTTTATACAGTAACCCAGGAGTAAACACGCTGACTTGGTTGAATCTCACAAATATTGGACTGGAATTAAAGATGACAGGCTGGACATGGTGGCTCATGCCTGTAATCCTAGCACTTTGGGAGGCCAAGGCGGGCAGATCACTTGAGGCCAGGAGTTTGACACCAGCCTGGCCAACACGGCAAAACCCTGCCTCTACTAAAAATACAAAAAAATTAGCCAGGCGTGGTGGTGCTTGTACTCTCAGCTACTTGGGAGGCTGAGGCAGTAGCCTCCTACTTGGGAGGGTGGGTTCAAGAACCCAGGAGGTGGAGGCTGCATTAAGCCGAGATCACACCATTGCTCTCCAGCCCGGGGCAACAGAGCGAGACTGCCTCAAAAAAAAAAATTAAAAATAAAGATGAGAAAGAGCTCTTTCCTCTTATCCAGTATGCTGATTATTCTACATATTGCAATTCTCCCAGCATGACATAATAGCAAAAGACAAACAGCATTTTGGTGTGAAAATTTTTGTCTCATCTGGAATTAAGAAATTTAATTTAAAAATTAAAAATAGCCAGGGCAACATAGTGAGATCCCATCACTACAAAAAAAAGAAAAAATTAGGCAGGTATGATGGTGTGTGCCTATAGTCCCAGCTACTCTCAGGAGGCTGAGGCAGGAGGATCACTTGAGCCTGGGAAGTCAAGGCTGCAGTGAGCTGTGACTGTACCACTGCACTCCAGGCTGGGCAACACAGTGAGACCTTGTCTCAAAAAATAAATTAGAAATGCCGGCTGGGCATGGTGGCTTATGCCTATAATCCCAGCACTTTTGGGAGATCAAGATCGGAGGACTGCTTGAGCCCAGGAATTCAAGACCAGCCTGAGTAACATGGCACGACCCTGTTATCTACAAATTTTTTTTAAAAAAATAGCTAGGTGTGGTGGCATGTGCCTGTGGTCCCAGCTACTCAGAAGGCTGAGGCGGGAGGATTCCTTTAGCCCAGGAGGTCAAGGCTGCAGTGAACTGTGTTCACGCCACTGCACTCTAGCCTGGTATGACCATGCTGGGGGGGAAAAAAAACAGCTATGACAAAGCCAAAGTCTTCCTCATAATGTTTCTCAAATGAAAATGCTGGCCAGGAGCAGTGGCTTACACCTGTAATTCCAGCACTATGGGAGGCCGAGGCAGGTGGATCACCTGAGGTCAGGAGTTTGAGACCAGCCTGGCCAACATGGTGAAATCCTGTCTCTACTAAATATACAAAAAATAAGCTGGGCGTGTTGGCGGGTGCCTGTAACCCCAGCTACTCAGGAGGCTGAGGCAGGAGAATCACTTGAACCCAAGAGGCAGAGGTTGCAGTGAGCTGAGATCGCGCCACTGCACCCTAGCCTGGGCAACAAGAATGAAACTTCGTCTCAAAAAAAAGAAAAGGAAGAAAAAGAAAATGCTAAAACCAGTAGTCACATCGAGGTATGAGTTTAAAATCCCATAAAAATAAATTACCAAGTAAGATTAATAGAGGCAAACTTTCCATATATATTAAATGGATAGGGGAAGGTTTAGTCTTCTCAATTTGTAAATGAACAATATGATTCACCACTCATAATGTACTACTAATAGTATATTATTTATAAAACTAGTTCAACAATCATGTTGGTCCTAGGAACCTAAAGAAGACATCAACAAGATCTTCTGTTATATGTAAATTCCTTTGTCAGTTATTATTTGGAAACCTTAGCTTGATCTGTTGTGAGAAACAAAATTCAACATCAGTTCAACAATGCTGCATCATGAAAGACAAAAAAGCTAGGGGAAGTTTCTCGTTTAAAAAAGACTAGGAAAATATGACCACTAAATGTAAAGTGAAATCTCTTGAGTAGATCCTGGATTCTAAAAAATTATGGGAGACATTATTTGGAAAACTGGAAAAAACTGAGTATTATGTACTATATATTAGTATTAGCCAATATTAAACTTCCTAAGCGTAATAACTGTACTGTATGTAGGAAAATGTCCTTGTTTTTAAAGATACATGCTAAAGTACTTAGTATATGTTTACAATGTCAAATACTTGCAAGCATGTCGGTAAATAATTGCCAAATGTTACAAATGGGGAATAATATATATGGAGAGAGAACAAGAGTGAGAACAAGTGAGAAAATCTGGCCAAACACTACTAGAAGAAAGGTATATGGGTGTTCACTGTACTATTTTTGCAAATCTTATGTCTGAAATGTTTCAAACTAAAAGTTGAGGAGACAGTCAATTAATAGAAATGCTGCACAATATATATTTCCTGTGATAATCGATATTTAGTTGCAATAATATAACAAGTGCAATGCAGTATTTATAATATTGTTTTTAAAAGAAAAACATTAAGACTTAATTGGTTAGCTATAGAATTTACAGTTTTTCAATGTTCACATTTATTATCAAAGTAACCTAACAAAACCATGCACTGTACTGCCAGTAATGTGGATGGCAGTAATGTGGATGACAAAAATAAGACAGTTCTGGATAATCACTAAGGCAAACCAAATAATATATATTAAAATGAAAAGGAGGCTCAAATGTAGGCATAGAAGACTTTTAAAGATAAACGCTTAGAGGGCCAGGCGCAATGGCTCATGTCTGTAATCCCAGCACTTTGGGAGGCCAAGGCAGGCGGATCATGAGGTCAGGAGATCAAGACCATCCTGGCTAAGACAGTGAAACCTCGTCTCTACTAAAATACAAAAACTTAGCCGGGTGTGGTGGCGGGTGCCTGTAGTCCCAGCTACTCGGGAGGCTGAGGGAGGAGAATGGTGTGAACCCAGGAGGCGGAGCTTGCAGTGAGCCAAGATTGCGCCACTGCACTCCAGCCTGGGTGACACAGCAAGACTCTGTCTCAAAAAAGAAAAAAAAAAAAAGCTTAGAAGCTGAGGTAGGAAGATCACTTGAGCCCGAGGTAGGAAGATCACTTGAGCCCAGGAGTTCGAGACCAGCCTAGGCAAGATGGTAAGACCCCATCACTACAAAATAAAAAAAAAAAAAAATCGACAGGCGCCTTGTAGACCCGATTACTTGGGAGGCTGAGGTGGCAGGATCCCTTGAGTCCAGGAGCTGAGGCAGCAGTAAACTATGATCACACTACTGCACTCCAGCCAGGGTAATAAAGGCTCTCCTTATTAAAAAAAAAAAGAAGAAAAAGAAAAAGAAAAAAAAAAGGTAAAAGCTTAAAAGAACGGAGAAATGTTGTATCTTGCCATTTTAAACCTTGATAGTATTATTAGCTGGATATTAACAATCACTGAGAGTATTTATTTTAATTACAGTGAAGCCCTATTAATTGTGATCTGTTTTGGTTTTGTGAAAATTCTAGCAAAGGCTGAGGTAAAGATGTATGCTACATTTTTAGGGGGTACTAAATCAACCTAACAGCATGAAAAATATGTAGAGATGAGGGGAGAGGGTTTCAATGATGAAGACAGTCAACTGGGTTGAAACGTTTTGTATGCCTCCATTTCACTGTAATATGTTAATCAGAAAGAATCACGTACAATTAAAGTAGGCTGCCTAAGGGTCTCTCCTCAGGACAAATGTGTTGTCTTGTGTTAAACTGTCTGATCCCAGGAAGTAATAAAGCTATACTTTAAAATCAATCTTACTAGTTTTCATTATTTCTGACTAGCCTTGACTCTACTTAGGCTAGCAGGATTAATTCTCACGAAATATACCACTTCACTTTTATCTAGAAAATGATTTTCACTTCTCTCTCACAATCATAATTTCAAAGATCATTCTTGGAAAATTAAAAACAAAAGGGAAAGTAAGTTACATAAATACTTTTTTGGATTATTTAACAAAATTTCAAAGAGCAATTTTCAAACTTTCATTTACTCTTTAAAGAAATGAAATTTCCTAAAATTATATAACTCTTACTGGTGGTAATAATTTTTAACTATTATTGATCCATATAACATAATGAACAGAAAATACTTGTATTAACCCATAGCATAATCATATGTTCATTAAACAAGAGCAAAAGAATTTCAGCAAAATGGTTAGTATCATGCAACACATTTGATTTTTGCACAAAAGACACAAGACATTGTTCTTCACTCACCACATGCTAACTAAGCACAGACTGATGGTTTACTCAGAAGATACCACTGCGAGGTGAAGTAAACTACAAAGCCAGGAAGAAAAAAAGCTTATTGGGTTAGTTTTAAGACTTAATATAACACATAGATTATATGTGTATATGAAGTTCATAGGATTACAGACTATACTTAAATTTTTCTCAAATCTCCCCAAATTGAGGGTGCACAGGCAAGGAATAAGGAATCTGTAATACCTCCCCCCATATCCTAGGTAAATAAAATATTATGTCGCTGAGATTTTACTTGCAACTTTCATTTAAAGACTTAACATAATGAAAGGTGTACTGCATATTTTAAGTACATATTTACCAGTTAAATTATGGGGCAATGATTTGCTTTACAAAAGGATCTTTCAGAATTCCATGAAAGTACACATTAAAATTTGATTTGCATAATCCCAATTTACCCTAAAAAGTTTTCGGGAAAATGATGATGAATTTGAAGAGACATGTGTCTATATGTTGAATTCTCATTCCTAACATGTGTCAATTTTATCACTGAATAACTATCTTGTAATTCAACAATGTATCAGAAATGGTTTCAGGAATGGTTACCCAAACTGAAATTTCAATTTAAGGAAACTCAATCTCAAATACAGTTTTTACTGTGACAAACCTTAAATAAATTCTATGCCCCACTGTAAGATGATCATAGTCCAAAATCATTAATTACCTTCACGGTGATTTAAAATGGCAGCATTAAAAACAAAGATTGTTTATAAAATCTGAGTCTATTCTTGGACAGTGTGGCCAACCTCAGAAACCTCATTTTATTTATTTTTCATATTTAAAGTTAGTAAAAAGCAGCAAAACCAAAAGACAAGCTAGAAAATAATATGTACAACACACACAACACAATGAGGTTAATATATCCAATCTGGCAGAAGTATACAAAACCCATGTATATGGATATTCCCTATGTCTCTGCTTGTTAAGTACTGAAAATCTTGAAAACAACATAAGTAAATGGAATGAGCAGGAAACTGGTGAACTAAACTGTAGGACATCCATATAATCATACAATCAGCCATTGAAAAGAATGAGAACAATTTGTAATTAGGTAGAATAATATAAAAATATATTAAGTGAAAAAAGCAAGCCATTGCATACTCTCATTTTTATAAAGTAAGTGATAAAGGAATAACTATAAATATGTAATTATATGGCTTAGAAAACATGGAGATATTTCCCAAACTGTTCACAGAGATGATACTGGCATAGCAGAAGTAGTCTGGAGGCTGAAGATCATGAGGGACTCCCTTTCTATGTTTCTGGCTTACATTGTTTTTTCCAATGATCACATATTACCTTATTCTACCAATACCAGAATAAAAATCACTCTCAAGAAAACAAATATGTATTTGACATGTGCAATATTTTCTACAATGTGTCAGTTTTATTTATATGTGTTTCCTGAACCCACCTTGCATGCATCTTCTGAGCCCATGCAAAGGGAAAGGGTAAACCTCGTGTAGGAATGGAAAACTTCTGTACCTAGCAATGCTGAAAAGTTCTGATGATTTTATTAATTCGGAGGAAATTTTGAAAATTCCAACAAAGGAAGAAAATGAGACGTTAATAGAATACAAGACTGGTCCAGGGCAAGGAATGATGAAGAAGTATATACAACACCAAGAATCAGTGTGAAAGCAAAGCTGAAGGAGAGTCAACAAAAGAGCAATTGAAATACACGACTAGAATGGACAGAGAACACAAACAAGCCAACCTTCTCCATCAAAGAAGAGAAATTTTCTTTAATGGAGTCATCAAGAAAACAGTGGTGTCAGTTTATGTCATTACATTTTGCTAGCACTCTAAAGAGAAAAATGTCTAAGAAAACTTTTAAAGAGGGGTTTCCATATAACAAAGGACTCTCTCAATTCTGAGATGACTTGTTACCCAATTACAATAAACTTTCCTAATGAAATTATCTTAAAGAATGTAACAATATTCTCCTTTAAAAAAATTAGGGTGTACTTCTGAGGCAGTTTTATTCAATAAAAACACAAACAATTAGACAAGCCAAGGACTTATGTATTCACTCTTGCCCATACTGTGGTACTCAAATATCCAGTCTACTCTGGCCATCTAAGCTACCTAAACCATCACAAAATGAAACAGCAAGATATAGTAAACTAAAAATTGAGAGGAAGGAAAAAAGGCTGTTCTAGGAAAAACAGAGATACGTGCATTTGGTATGTGCATTTTGTTTTAACTTCTGCCTGCTGTTTAGAGGCAATTCTTTTTCCTACTTGAAACAAATCTAAAACAAAATTTTATACTTTATGGGGAAAGAAACCTTAGAGATAGTATAATCCAACAATCTCATTTTACCAATGAGGGTCAAAAATATGAAAACGGTTTGCTCTAAGTCATACAGCAATCAAGCTGTTGAGATCTAGGCTTTCATTCCAGCAATATCGCATGTGGCTGGCACTCTAAGGTACTGAAGCTGGAGATGGGGGCATTTTGTGGGCTGGTGTCATCCTGTGACTTGACTCTCCTACTGAGGTCTTTAATGGTTTTTATTATACACATAAATGATTTGTTTACCTTTCCAGTCTCTTTTTCCAGAAAAGACTAGTTCTACACATTGCTATAAGGAGGCTAAATAATCATCATCACCATCCCTACATTATCACTCAGCACAGACAACTGTACTATGGTTCCCCGACAAACCTAATAAGATTATGTTAGTCTTGTGAAGAAAAGAGGCTCTGAGAATTGCCTGAGTTTCCACAGCAAGTCAACAAAGGACTAAGATTCCTTCCCTATACACCAAGACCCTCAAATAAACCAGACTGTAATTATGCTCTATAATTTAACCTTACTTAACAGATAGTGATTTCTCATCTATAAAATCTACTCGAGATTGGTTAAACTCTGAAAACAGTAATAACTTGTATCCTCTAATGAGGTTTTTTACATAAAGAGTATAAAACTCACTGAAGAGAACAAAGTATAGTAAAGATAAGATATATTGAAAAGTACCTCACCAGCAGTCATAGAAAGTTTTTGATTAGTGCTACAAAGTAAATGTATAATCATCATGGTCAAAAAGCAAAGTTTTTAGAATGTATTCCTCTGATAATAGCTGATAAATAATGTAAAAACTAACATGGGCTGTACACTGTCAACAAGAAGTACGATCCACACTCTTGTAAGCATCGCAAATATTAATCTGACAGAGGGGGTAGCTTGGCAACATATTTTACGTTTGTTTTGGTTTTCTTATACCACCTTTTCAGCCCTTAGGCAAAAATAACAAAACACTTAGGGTTGCTGATTTTAACAGAAGTGAAACCATAGCTGCACAGTTACAAAAACTTACAGAAAAGATCCATTTTGATGTATACATTTAAAATTAATGTGATTAAATCATTTAAAAATGATTATTTAATAAACTCCTACAGTTTTGTTTTCTATACATTTCATCATGTGCACTTTCTGTTGGAAAAAGAAAAGTCATTTTCATACCTGTGTTTTGTTCTAATGAGCTACAGCTCAATGGACAGAGAGGTATGAAATTAGCTGAAATTTCTTCAAGAGACTTATTCAAAGACAGTGATTCTTATTGCTCATTTTATGAATGATGGCAATCTCTGACAAAGGTAACTCTTGCTTCAACTTTCTTATACTCGTGAAACAATCATGAGTCACATTATCAAGTATCAAGAATCTCCTTAAACTGACAAAAGTTGACTCAAATTGATTAATTCATGTCATCTCATATTTTGGGGCCTTCCTCATTTCAATGCAGTTCATCATAAAATTTCTTATTTCCTAAGCATCTTTATTATTTGAATAATATTACTTAAGCATATATTTTTATTCATGTATGAATAGATGAATGGATATTACACCTTCCCCCTAAAATGAAAAGTTCCACAAGGTCAACAACCAATGTCTTCTGTATCTTCTATTTTCCTATATTTCCTGTAACAACTAGAAGAGTAGACGACTGTTGACTGAACTTATTCATTAAGCAAGAGATAATGATGGATGAGACTTGCTTAAAGGAGTAGTAGAAAAGTAGAACATTCTTTCTGGGCAGGTCAACCTCTGGGATAAAGGAAGATTCTTTCAGGAAGGATAAGTCAGCCAACATTTCATCCCTACCTAGAATGAATACCACTGTATTCAGGAAGAAAACAGTCTGTTTTTCAAAGACTTTTTAAAAGTTAACAAAAAGAAGCTTTTTTGTCTGCTTTAAAAGAGTTTTATTGATTCACTACCTACATTTACCAATTTGATTTGTTTTTCATCAAAGCAAATCAACCAAAGACTGCATGTGTATACGGAATGAAGGGGAATGTTTCCTACCACATTTACTTCAGCAGTGACTTAAGATGAGTCTATACTATACAGCAAATCCTGAGAAAATGCAGTAAAAGTCTGCCATATTCCAACATCAAGATGATAAAGCAGCTATGGGAGAATGAATACAGGTAACTATATAAAAGCCCTTTTGTATCATTTAAAATTATTTTCTTAAACTGGACCATAATGACAAAATTATGTCAACAGGCTCAAACTGTATTAGAAATTTGTATCTTCACAAAGATAGCTATTTTACCCAGTAAAGGAAAAATTTCTACTCATGGATACAAAATTTCACACTTGTAGAATTAGATGTTCATTCTAATTTAAAATAACATTCTATTGATGAATGGTATACATTATAGTGACATACTTCGTTATCAAAAATATTTATAATCAGAAATAACTAGAGCAATGCTTTTCAGGCTACTAAATGCCAGGGAGTGGCGGAGGAGGGATTTTTACAAAAAAACAATTAAATGCTAACCAAAATAATAGCAATTACCTCAGAAAACAGGCAATGAAGTATATAATACAATACAATATAAAATGAAGCATTGGGACAAAGGTCAGGGAAAGCTAGGATGAGCTTAGAGGAGACCAAGAAGTGGTCAGAATGTGCCTGAGACATTGGGGTCCCTTCAGGGCTGACCTTGTGCAGAGGGTCAGAGGAACTTCATAAAAGGCTGTAAGTGTAAGAGGTATTATTTAGCCGGGAGGGGGAAAACTCCTCCATCTAGGTCATCCCCAGATTTTTGGTTGAGTTCTATGAGTTAGAACCAGAACAAATAGGTGATCATGTAGAGAAGGAGATTTGAGTTCAAGAGAATCAAGAACTTTTGTAAGAAAACAATCTGTTGGGATATGATGAGATGCTTTGGGACTTAGTGACTTATGCTCTTTATTGGAGATGCTCAGACACACGCTAACCCACCACTAAGGAAAAGATGTTGGCTTGCTTTAGTGAGGGGAGAGAGAGAAGAAAACCAGCGCTGGTATGATGAAATAGGTTAAGAGATTGGGAGGAGGAGGGTATTCACGGAGGGCTCTGCAGGCTACTATCAAGACAAGGAAAGGAAGCAGAAAAAGAGAGCTGAATGCAGGACCCAAATTTTTCAAGTTTTACACTCTGCCTAGAATGGACCTTATTAAATTACTGGTCCAGGGCAAAACTAACTGTGGCATGGAGAATTTTGTATAATTTACACAGTGTGTATTTCTTTCATTTTTCAATTACAGCTGACTTCACACTATGTTTTTAAAAATAACTCAGTTGTTTGTCTGATTTCCCCCGTAAGGTATCAAAAGCTCAAGAATGCTTAAATTCTTTCACCCAGAATTAATGTATTTGGAAATCAATTGGAATGAAATAAAGAACTATAATATATAAAACATCTAACATCATGATATAATTTGGTTTAAAAAACTATTACTGGATATACCTGAACAAATGTCTTTTCCATCCTTTCCAAAAAAAGCCCAAGTTCTGGAAATTCCATATAGCATATATGGGTGTCAACCTCTTATATAGTATTAAATTAGACTGTTCCTTTCCTTGAGGGCATCCATTCACATTTACCCTTGGTTAAATGTCTTAGTGTAAATTCCCTCTCATTTTTCAGGCTGTGATATAATAAAGATTTGAAATCTTAAAATTTATTTTACCAACTCAAAAGTCCTTATAAATGAGACAGAATATAAACAGATGGGATATCATCTTCTTCTATCTAGAGCCTACTTCTAGAACTTACCATTAGCCGAGCATCTTCTCTTTCCAAAATTTTCTGGGTCTGATCATCAGGGAACTTCAGTACAGTGGTTATAACTTTTGCCATGGTCTATAAGAAAAGCAAGAGATGATCACTAACAGACAGTGAAGCACATAAAGTCTCAACCCATTCTGACATGTTCTGCTGGTGGGATTCTTTAGTGCTCTCAATGAAAGCCACGAACAAAGAAGTATGATGTGAAGGTATTAGTCAAGGAAATAACAACACTAGAATTTCAATTTAAAAGGACTCCTTACAATGTCTAGATTTATATTATTTTAACAAGATGCATTTATAATAGCATGAAGCTATATAAAATTCTAATGCTCTTGGCCCCTTTATTAAAATAAAACTTTATTATACATTCATTTTAAAAGGCTTCTTATTTGCAGAAATCTATCTGGTAAGTGATGTATTGCCAAAACATATGCTCTAAATAATCAGATTTTAAATACCCCCATGTTCAGCTTTAACTAAATCACATCATATATCTCATAAACACGGCTACTGCATGAACATGAACATGCTCAGTAGGTATTTTTCAAGACATGCAGCACATCAACCTAATAGAAATACAAATTACATTTTAAATAAACACAAGATGTTTTATTTGGTAGAAAACATGATGAATCAAAACATTACACATGGCGGCTTGCAAAACAAGATTATAAATTGTGCAGATCTAAATAAATATACCGTAAGTCAGACTGTCACCCATAAGCTCCTGGAAAATTCTCCTCAAAGGTTGAAACTCCCTATTTTGTATCAAGATGAGATGTTTTGAGGGAGACAGAGAGGAAAGAAGATACCACTTATGAAATAAGTAGGATAACAACTTCAGTGCTTACATACAAAATCAGGTGGTAGTATTCTCCTAAAGATTCCTACAGCAGACGGAAGGGTAGCCCAGAAAACTGACTCTAACATTCCTTGATCATAGTTACACAGACTTTGCGTATGGGGGAAGAGGGAAGGGTGGAAGTGATCAGGGGAACGTCATGAAGGAAAAGATAATATAGTTAACCAAAAATTTTGGAGACTCATGTCATTAGGAAAAAAAGTATCATAATTATTTCCAGGAAGGAAAGGAACTAATTTTTTTAAAGTTCTTATTATATACTAAGTCTAGGCAAGACATTTTACGTATTTCTAATATTTACTTCTACTAACAGATCAACTAATACTATTCCTTACTCACAAATCCCACACATGGCAAGATTTTAGTTTCAGACCTCTTCTTCCTTTTGTCTTTCGTCTTCTCCCATTTTGGTAATAAAAAAAAGTTTAGTCGGGTATGGTGGCTAACAAATGTAATCTCAACACTTTGGGAGACTGAGGTGGGAGGATCGCTTGAGGCCTGAAGTTTGTGATTAGCGTGGGCAACATAGTGAGACTCCCATCTCTACAAAAAAATCTTTTAAATTAGCCAGGATTATGGCTATTTTATTTATGGCTATCTCTACAAAAAATTTTAACAATTAGTCAGGTGTTATGGCTCATGTCTGTATTACTAGCTACTTGGGAGAGGTGGGAGAATTGCTTGAGCCCAGGAATTTGAGGTTGCAGTGAACGATGATTGCACCACTGTCATTCAGGTGATAGAGTAAGACCCTGTCTTAAAAAATACAACAACAACAACAACAAATACATATATATTTAAGACAACTCAGTTCTTGGAAAATTCCAAAGGCATTTTACAAAAACCCTCATCATTTAAATTGTACTGCCTAGAATCTTGTGTGTTAAACTGCAGTCTAGAAACGAAGTACAGGCATACCTCATTCTATTGCGCTTCACTTTACTGAGCTTCACGGAAACTGTTTTTTAGTTTTTGTTTTTATTTTACAAATTGAAGGTGTGTGGGAATCCTTTGTCAAGCAAGTCTATTGGTGCCATTTTTCTAGCATGTGATCACTTTATATCTCTGTGTCACATTTTGATAATACTTGCAGTATTTCAAATCTTTTCATTATTATAATATCTGTTACTGCACTCTGTGACCTTTGATGTTATGATAGTCACTGTGTTGGGGCACCACAAACCATGCCCATGTAAGACAGTAGACTTAATCCGAAAATGTGGTTTGTGTTCTGCTGAGCCCCCATCTCTTTCCCTTTCCTTGGGCTTCTCTATTCCCTGAGTCACAATAATATTAAATTAGGCCAAATAATAACCCTACAATGGTCTGTAAGTATGCAAGTAAAAGGAAGAGTCGCATGCCTCTCACTCTGAATTAAAAGCTAGAAATGATTAAGCTTAGTGAGAAAGGCATTCTGACAGCCAAGAGAGACTGAAAGCTAGGCCTTGTATGCCAGTTAGCCAAGTTGTAAACATTAAAGAAAAGTTCTTGAAAGGAAATTAAAAGTGCTACTCCAGTGAACACACGAATCAGAATGAAATAGCCTTATTTCATTTAGTGGTCTGGATAGAAGTTTGGAGAAAGTCTTAGTGGTCTGAAGAGCAAACCAGTCACAACATTCCCTTTGCCAAACCCTAATCCAGAGCAAGGCCCTAACTCCCTTCAATTCTATGAAGGCTGAGGGAAGTGAGAAAGAGGTAGAAGAAAAGTTTAAAGCTAAAAGACTGGTTCATGAGATTTAAGGAGAGAAGACATCTCCATATCATAAAATTGCAAGGTAAAGCAGTGACATGGTTTGGCTCTGTCCCCACCTCAAATCTCATCTTGCAGTTCCCATAATCCCCACATGTTGTGGGAAGGACCCAGTGGGAGGTAACTGAATCATGGGCACAGTTACCCCCATGCTGCTGTTCTTGTGATAGTGAGTGAATTCTCACGAGATCTGATGGTTTTATAAGGGGCTTTTCTCCCTTTTGCTGGGCACTTCTCCTTTCTGCCATTATGAGAAGAAGAATGTGTTTACATCCCCTTCCACCATGATTCTAAGTTTCCTGAGGCCTTCCTCATGTCATTAGTTCAGCCCTGCAGAACAGTGAGTCAATTAAACCTCTTTCCTTTATAAATTACCCATTCTCAGGTATGTCTTTATTAGCAGTGTGAGAAGGGACTAATATAAGCAGTAAGTGCTGATGGAGAAGGTACAGCAAATAATCCAGAAGATCTAGCTAAGTTAACTGATGAAGATGGCTACACTAAACAACAGATTTTCAGTGTAGATGAAACTGCTGTCTATTTGAAGAATATGCCATCTAGGACTTACATAGCTAGAGAGGAGAAGTTCAAAAGCTTCAAAGCTTTAATACATAGGCTGGCTCTCTCATTAGAGGCTAGTGCAGCCTGTGACTCTCAGCTGAAGGCAATGCTCATTTACCATTCCAAAGATACTACGGCCCTTCAGAATTATGCTAACTCTACTCTGCCTGTGCTCTAGAAATGAAATAAGGCCTGGATGACAGCACACCTGTTTACAGCATGGTTTACTGAATATTTGAAGCCCACTGTTCAGATCTACTGCTCAGAAAAAAGATTCCCTTCAAATATTACTGCTCATTGATAACGCACCTGGTCACCCAAAAGCTCTGATGGAGATATACAAGATTAAATTGTTTCATGCCTGCTAACACAACATCCATTTTGCAGCCCATGGATCAAGAAGTAATTCCAACTTTCAAGTTTTCTTACTTAAGGAATATATTTCATAAGGCTATAGTTGCCATAGGTAATGATTCCTCTCATGACAGTGGGCAAAGTGAAGAGCTTCTGGAAAGGATTCACTGTTCTAGATGCCATTAAGAAGATTGGTGGTTCATGGGAAGAGATCAAAATGTCAACATTAATGGGTTTGGAAGAAGATTCCAACTTTCATGGATGACTTGGAGGGATTCAAGACTTCAGTGGAGGAAGTAGTTGCAGATATAGTGGAGCTATCAAGAGAACCAGAGCCTGAAGACATGACTGCATTGCTGCAATCTCATGATAAAACTTTAAGGATGAGGAATTGCTTCTTTTGGATGAACAAAGAAGTGGTTTCTTGAGATGGAATCTACTTCTGGTGAAGATGCTGTGAACATTGTTGAAATGACATCAAAGAATTTAGAATATTAAATAAACTTAGTTGATAACGCCACGGCAGAGTTTGAGAGAACTGACTGCAATTTTGAAAGAAGTTCTATGGTGGGTAAAATGCTATCAAACATGCTCATGAAAGGAAGTGTCAACTGATGTGGCAAATGTCACTGTTGTCTTAGGAAAATGCCACAGATACCCCAACCTTCAGCAACCACCACTCTGATTAGTCAAGAGCCATCAACATCGAGGTAATACCCTCCACTAGCAAAAATATTACGACTTGCTGAAGGCTCAGATGAATGTTAGCATTTTTTAGCAACAAAGTATTTTTAAATCAAGGTATACACTTTTTTTGAGACAAAATGCCTATTGAACACTTAATAGGCTACAGTATAGTATAAATGTACTTTATACACACTGGGAAACCAAAATAATTTGTATGATTTGCTTTATTGTGATATTCGTTTATTGCAGTGGTCTAGAACTGAACCTGCAATACCTCCGAGGTATGCCTGTAAATATGTGGCATGAAATGGCAAGAGAAATATGAAGTAGTAATCACTTCCGTATTTTAGTTTCTAGTATACTATCTATAAAGGTTTTTTTATAAGTACCAAAAAATCTAAAATTCAGGGATTCACAATTATAGGAAGCATTTCTCTAATATCAACACCACGTAAAGCTCCAAGGACCAAAAAGTCCATTTATATTTACTATGAAACAACATATACACGCATGCACAAGCATGTTTGGGGGAAAAAAAAAAAGAGCTGTGGCTAGTTGTCTCTTCATATTTCTAGACGACATTAAAAGGTAAACCCACCTCTAAATTCATCAGCGATCCAGAATCTGCAGCTCATTACCCAGTAAAGAGTTAAAGCTCGTCCCTGGCTTGCCAGAAAACACTTTGAGAAGCCCAGGCTCTTTGCCACACCTTGGAAAAGATATCAGACTGTCTACTCTACATACAATATCCTCAGGCCCTGGGAAGTAAGGAAAAGTTCAAATGAGCCACCTGATTTAGAAGTGACCTCTCCCGCCAGGTATTCCTTAGGGAGAGGCATCTGCAGAAAAGCTTAGGATGAGAAACACTTTATGTTGAAAAGGAGAACAGGCTGAATTTCAGGTTCAATATTAGCATGGAGGATCAAAACCCAAGAAAAAGAAGTATACGGATAGAAGGAAGGAAGGGAACTTACTTAACTCCATACTACAAGAACGTATGTACTATATACAGTCTTCTTTTAAAAGTCATCTGCCTCATAAAATAAAGAACACTGTGTACAAAAGCAGATGAAGAAACACAGGTGAGAAGACATATGAATCCTGCTAGACAAGAAACAACTGCAGATGGTAATCAAATCACAAAGGGCACAACATAATCTGACTTATTCTAAAACCGAAACCTGGTCTCCATTTCAAATTCTTTGTTAATGTATAGAAATTGGGCAAGCCCAAAAAAAAAGTGTCTAAAAACAGCTCTGATCTTGTCAATCCCTACGTGAAAATTTTCAGGGCTACCCCCTCCCAATACCTACAGGTAAAACTCTGAAAACATTCAAGGCCCTGCACTCTAGTGTAGCCTTAAGTGAATCACTTCCTCTTCATAAATCCAGTGTTTTAGTTGGACCAGGCTACTTGTGATTTCAAAAACCCACATTCTATTTCCTGCCTGAAACCTTCTGTCTGGGCTACCCCTCCACCATCTGGGCTCATATATAAAAATCTAACATCCCCCCTTAAATCCTAGTATACACACCACCTCCTCCGTGATGTTCTCCTTGATCTTCCCACAAGTAAACATGAGGACTCTGTTTCTCTCTTACAGCACTTATTACATTCATCATCACATTATGGTTAAGTGAGAATGGTTCCCTTCCTTACTGCACAGTGAACACCTTAAAGTTAGAGATGGTATCAAATGTGATCTTGCTATCCACCATGGTGATAAAAGGTCATGCTCAATAAATGTGCAGCAACTTAAAAGTAAATACCTGGTACCAATTTTCTATTAGTCTATAAAATGTGATGGCAGAATGACAGGCTACCCTGCATTTTTAAAGCCAGAAAAGGAGAATCAATGCTGAAGATAAGAGGAGACAGAGGACTACTCCTCAACACAGATTCCCAGCCACCTTATTAGAAGGGGTTGCTTGTGCCATGAGACATCCCTTTCAGCTACTTCCCAAGTCACACTCTAAGATTAATTGCAGAGCCCTGAAGCACAAGCTTAGACTTGGCTGAATTGGTACTACCCCATAAGCCACTTATGCTAGGCCTTTCTTCAGGGTAGTTAAGCTCTGTAGCTATCTATCTCATCTCACATACATTCATAACCTTCAGAAGAAACAGGTTGAGGCAGTCTGTCTCTCCATTTTACAGATCAACAAAAAGCTAAATAAAGTATTTAGCAACAACCTTTGCATCATAGCTTTAGATTCACTGATGAGCCAAAGTAGCTAAAGTTCTGAGGAGCTTTTTGTTTTTTAAAGACATGCCTCTCCTCCCCACCCCCAAAACAATAACAAGGTAACTTTAAACAATCTATCCCACCTCAAATATCCCCCCACAGGACGTAATATACCCTGTATTTGAGGTAAGATAGTGTATGTCCCATAAGGACATAAGAGAAAGCTGTTATTTTGTTAGTTTTGTTTTTAAAAGATAAGGAAAAATTAGTTTTTATCTATCCTTGAACTTTTTGAAAAATGGCATTGAGAAAAAAAAAAGACACTAAAGTGCTGTGATTTAATATCTCCCTTCTGTGATACATGTTCACAAAATTAGATATTACTTTAATTTGATATAATGAAATGTGATTTCTACAGATATTAAGGATTCAAATGACTTCTAACCCACTCCTGGTATTTAGTTGAATCTCCAATCTATACATTTATAATATTCTTTTAAGATATTTCCTTTTATAATACTATTTTAAGGTACTTGCTTTTTAGGTTTTAAATATATTTGCCAAATCAGTGCTTGAACCTGCTTAGTATCCTATGACTCAGCAACTCCCACACACCTACACATTAAAACACTGATTGCCTCTGAGCATAGAAAATTCATTATCCCATTCTCAGCCAAGGCACACAGACAATCAAAATTCCTTGAAGGTAAAAAATGTCAAAAACAGAAACTGCTTTAAATGAAAAATTTTGTTTGAGGAAAGGCTCATCAATTTCCCTAGAAGCATTTAACTCAATTCAACATATATTTACCAAATGTCCAATAAGGCTCTTTTTAAAACACTGCAAGGGATACAAATAAGAATAAGACAAGACTCTACATTTAAGAACCTTACAACAAATGCAACATTCTAGAAAACAAATTAGCCAAGCATTATTACTTACATGGGGTAATTTTTAAATGATCAATATGCCACAAGTGCAGAAATTATTTTCTTACAGTAAAGTACAATGTTTCTAAATCTCTCCAGGTAGCTATTAATTATTACTATTTCCAATATTATTCATAATATCCTAAAGTCTCCTTGAAAATGAAACTTATTCTTCTAACTTAAAGATACGAAATCAAGAAGAAAAAAAGCCACATGGTTCACCAATTATTCTTACGTTAATGAAATTTTAATGTTTAGTGTTCAGTGTTACCCACAGTATTTTAAAAATTAATATTTTATAAATTTAACAAATATAAGCAAGATCCACCAATTCACTTTGTAAACTAACAGCAATAAAATAATTATCTATTACCTACTATTAGCATGTCTGATGTGCTAATAGTAAACATATGGCATTCATATGTGTATTAAAAGTGGAATATATTTCTTTTAAAATTAAGCCACACACCAAATCACGAGACATGATTTATACCTTAGTCTCACGACCCATCATATACTCAAAAAGCACTTTTCGCAAATACTCAAATTCGGTAGGTTCTCCAAAGAGTGAGACATCAGTATGGTACAAATTGCCACCTGTCAAATAAAAAGCAGACCAAACTGTAAAGACAAAACCAGGTAAATTACTTATTACTTATAAAAACAGATTTTAAAACAACCAATGGAACAGAGAGGCATTGCTTTTACATTGTATCATATTGCATTGTATACACACATGCACACTAAACATTCCAATTACTATTTTATACTTGGAAGAGAAAACAAGAATCACTATAACAATTTTATTTCTCACATCTTTTTCTCTTCCTCCTCTTTCTTCTGGCCTTTTATTGTAATTATACATTACTTCGGGTTTAGAATTTAAATAACCATTTGTTCAGTGAAAACAAACTGTGTTATGTGTCATTTACAGAGTCTGATGAGCAAAATCTTAAAAATCAGATAATACAAAGCACTGGTGAGGATGTGAAACAATGGAGACTCTTGTGTACTACGAGGAGAGGAAACTGGTAACAAGCACTACAGATGACAATTTGGCATTGCTTTTAAAACTGTGTAACATAGATAATAAGCATATTATATGACACAGAAATTCAATTATTAGCAATATAACCTACAGAAACACTTCACATGTACAGTAGGAGTCAATGTTTATTTACACTGTTTATAAAAGCAAAATTGAAACAACTCAAATGTCCACCAAGAGAATATACTGTGACATAAAGATATAATGTATTATTGTTAAATTCAGCGTTGAAAATGGTCAAATTATAGCTTCACACATTAGAATGAATCTCAAAATAACAATATTGGGTTAAAATAAGTAATTTACATAGGACACATACAGTACGATGTCATTTCTATACAGCCCAAAACATATAAAACATTAAAATCAATTTTTTTTAAGGAACTAGTTATGTTGTAATATAATAACAGCAGTTACTCTTGGGAAACAACAGAGATATAAAGACTACAGAGCAGCACAAGAAGCCTCAAAAGAAATGGCAATGTTCTGGAGGGTGGATTCTGAGGTGTTAAACAGCCTCCATACATTACATGTACGTTACATGTACTCACATGTTTGGAATTTTTTTTAAGTGCATACTTTTAGAAGACTCAACTCACTCAAATTATACTTTGCAAGTATAGAGTTCTAAGAACTAAATAATGAAAATACATTATTTCCTATGGGTAATATATCCTTCTATATATTATACTTAATTGTTTTATTCCTCTAGATCTATACAAAATGCAGATCTTTTTTCACTTTTCAGAAGATAAGTAATTTTATTAAATAGGCAGAGTACTTTTTTTTTTTTTTTTTTTGAGACAGTCTTGCTCTGTCGCCTAGGCTGGAGTGCAGTGGCGAGATCGTGGCTCACTGCAACCCCCACCTCCCGGGTTCAAGTGATTCTCCTGCCTCAGCCTCCTGAGTAGCTGAGATTACAGGTGTGCGTCACCATGCCTGGCTAATTTTTGTATTTTTAGTAGAGACAGGGTTTCACCATGTTGGTCAGGCTGGTCTTGAACTCCTGACCTCACGATTCACCTGCCTTGGCCTCCCAAAGTGCTGGAATAGCTATTTTCCAGGAGAGGGAATTAATATTATTTTTCAATACTTGTGCCTCTTCTTGATTTCTCCCAAACAGTTGCACAAAAGACTTTATAGCTCTTATTTCTGGTTTTAAGCAATTATTAGAGGAAATTAGTTACTATTCAAATAAAGAGGCTTTCCAAATTGTCTACTCATTGCCTCTAATGGGTCTTCCCAAATAACTTCATCTACGTAACACTCAGCATTTTAAAATCCACACTTTATCTGGGCCAAATTCCAAAGTGTATAACTAAAAAATCCACTTGACATTTAACATAATTTTATCTGTGTGTTACAGATAATTTTAAAACATAAGCTTGCTTGGATTTTCCTCAAAAAATGCATCATGCCGTAATGCCTTTAAAATATGCATTTAGTTAGAAAATAAATATTACATTTACAATCACATCTACGAATAAATGTAATAAAAGAGGTGCAAGATTACTACTGAGAACAACAAACATTATTATTTTGAGACAGGGTCTCACTGTCACCCAGGATAGAGTGCAATGGTGCGATCACAGCTCACTGCAGCCTCAATCTCCTGGATTCAAGTGATTTTCCCACCTCAGCCTCCCAAGTAGCTGGGACTACAGGTACATGTCACCATGCCTAGCTAACTTTTTTTTTCTAGAGACAGGGTCCCACTACACTGTCCAGGTTAGTCTCGAACTCCTGGGCTCAAGTGATCCTCCCACCTCAGCCTCCCAAAGTGTTCGGATTATTGGCATGAGTCACTGTGCCCAGCCAAGAAACATTATTGACAGACATTGAAGACCTACGTAGATGTTGAGGTATACTGTGATTATGGATTGGAGAATCAATACCATATAAATTCCAATTCTCTTTAACTTTTCTATAAATTCAATGTAAGCCTAATCAAAATCCTCCCAAGAATGTATATGTATGCATGTATATAACTTAACGAGGTGATTTTAAAATCTGTATGGACATTCAAAGAGCTAAGAATAGTTAAACAATTCTTAAAGAAAAAGTGGGAGGACTTCCCCAGCCAGACATCAAGACTTATTATGAAGTGACGGTTATTAAGATAGTGAAGGTTGGGCATGGTGACTCACTCCTGAAATTTCAGCACTTTGGGAGGCCAAGGCAGGAGGACCACTTGAGGCCAGGAGTTCGAGACTAGACTGAGCAATAGAGAGAGACCTCATCTCTACTGAAGGAAAAAAAAAAAAAAAAAAGACAGTGAGGTATTAGAGCAGGCATAGACAAACTGATCAATGAAACACACTAGAGGTGCCAGAAACAGATCTTCAAAAATACAGACTAACTGGCCAGATACAGTGGCTCATGCCTATAGTCCCAGCACTTTGGGAGGCCAAGGTGGGTGGATCACATGAGGTCAGGAGTTCGAGACCAGCCTGGCCAACATGGCAAAACCCCGTCTCTACTAAAAATACAAAAATTAGCCAGGCGTGGTGGTGTGCGCCTGTAATCCCAGCTACTTGGGAGGCTGAAACATGAGAATCGCTTGAACCCAGGAGGCAGAGGTCCCACTGAGCCAAGGCTACACCACTGCACTCCAGCCTGAATGACAGATTGAGACTCTGATTGAAAAAAAAAAAAAAACAAGAAAAGCAGGATAAACTCTGTTTACCAGTTTCAGACTAACTGAAATTTATCCTGCTTTTCTTGTTTGAGTTGTACCTCAAGGTAACCATATAGATAATGTGGAAAAGTTCCTATTTATAGAAGAATTCCAATTAATATATGCACAAGAAATGGTCGAATTTTACTAACACCATTATGCAACCACTACTGAAGTAACAGATCAGGGAAGTTACCAATGGATGCTAAAATCTGGTGAAAAGTGATGGATCACACCTGGAACTGGGTGGCAGATCTTAAAATTGTAAATATGTCATGAAAGTTTTGATATAAGACAACAAGAATTACACAACTTCCTTCATGAAGCACTACTGTCAATGCAAACCTAAAGCTAATCAAACCTAAATCTGATCAAGCCTCTAGTTCTACCTACCAGGGGACAGAGGACTCCATGGAGATGGAATCCAGAAAATTAAGAATGTGGTTCACTCTATATGACAAGTAAGTTGGTTTTCTCATCAAATAAATGATAAAAGCAAAGGTGAAGAAGGACCTAAAGTTCAAAACAGACTTAAGTAATTTATCAATCAAATGTAATGTATGAGCACTGTTTGGCTCTTGATTCAAATTAACCAACTATTTATCACCACCAAAAGAGAACATTTATGAGGCCAGGCACAGTGGCTCACACCTATAATCCCAGCACTTTGGGAGGCCAAGGCAGGCAGATACCTGAGTTCAGGAGTTCAAAACCAGCCTGGCCAAAATGGTGAAACTCCGTCTCTCCCAAAAATACAAAAATTTGCTGGGCGTGGACCTCTGTACTCCCAGCTAGTTGGGAAGCTGAGGCAGAATAATTGCTTGAACACAGGAGGTGGAGGATGCAGTGAGCTGAGATCACGCCACTGCACTTCAGCCTGGGCAACAGAGCAAGACTCCATGTAAAAAAAAAAAAAAAAAAAAAATATATATATATATATATATATATATATATCCAGCACTGATGAGGTGCTAGAGTGGTCAGAAATCTCACCCACTGCTGATGGAAGTGGAAATTACTACAAAAGATACAGCAAACAGTTTGGCTTAACCTAATATGGAATATGCACAAAAATATATCCTATGACTTAGCAATTCCATTCTTATTATATATTCTAGAGAAAAATTTCCACATGTGTACTAGGAAAAATGAAAAAGAATGCACAAAATTAATATAATGGAAATGAGTGAACCACAACTACACACAATCTGAGTAACTCTCAAACCTTATATTAAGCCAAAGAAATAGGTCATACAAGAATGCTTATGGTATGACTGAATTACATAAATTCACAAAGCAAACAAAATCTAAACAAAATATTGCTTGAAAATATAAATACAGGTGTAAATGATAAAGAACAAGATAATGATTAAGAAAAGTCAGGGGAAACAGTAAAAATGATGAGAGGGATAGATATTGTAAAGGCAAACACACAGGGACTTCTAAAGAACTAGGAATGTTTTATTTTGTACTACAAGATAGGTGCTCATTTTACTCTCTATTTGTTTTTGAGACAGAGTTGTGCTCTGTTGCCCAGGCTGGAGTCCAGTGGCGTGATCTCGGCTCACTGCAACCTCCGCCTCCCAGGTTCAAGTGATTCTCCTGCCTCAGCCTCCCAAGTAGCTGAGATTACAGGTGTGCACCACCACACCTGGCTAATTTTTTGTATTTTTAATAGAGACAGGGTTTCACCCTGTTGTCCAGGCTGGTCTCAAACTCCTGGCCTCAAGTGATCCACCCACTTTGGCCTCCCAAAGTGCTGGGATTACAAGCGTGAAACACCCTGCCTGGCCTCATTTTACTCTTTAAAGAGGCAGCATGATGAAGAGATTAATGTGCATACTGCACCAGACTGCTTGGATTTTTAAGAGGATTAAATGAGCAGATAAGCTATATTATCCTTCAGAAATCTGAGAAAAATAATGTTTTAAAAAAGACAAAAATGTGTTTATAAGTGTTTAGCACTTAGTATTATGAGTTAGCTATTAAATTGTATACACGTATTCACAAAATTGAGAAAAAAGAAAATTATGTAGGAAATTCTTAAATGGAAAATAAAAGGAATCGACACTATTCTCTATGCACTGCTGAGTACTGATTCAGTATAGTTCTTCCACACAAATATTAACCAGGCCCAACCCTGCTTAGCTTTTGAGATCAGATGAGATTGGAAGCATTCACGGTGGTATGGCTGTAGGCTGATTCAGCCTAGTTCTATGCTGAGAATCATATACAGTGACTTAGCTATAGTAAATAATCTTTGCAGCAAGAATCATCTCTGCAGTGAGCATAGGAAACTTCCAGGCTGGTTTTTACTTTTTTTTGAGGAGCTCCAGTTTGGAAAGGATCGACAGCAAGCCTTTTAATTTAGTTAAAATTTGTGTAGTGTAGTATTTTACATTATTTGATAGCAATGAGAGCTTTCAAAACCACAAAAGAAAAGAATGCCAAATGGCTTTTATGTCCTCATGCTTCCCATGAGAAAGCAGAAAGGTTTACAAAACATGTAGCAAAACAAAACTATTCTTAATACAGTGAGGTAGCGAAACTGAACTTTAGAGAATGGGTGTTATATAAGATTATTCAATGATTTCCATTATCTCAAGGGAATTACCACATAAAGACTCAAGCTCATCTTTAAAATCCTTTGGGCCAGGTGTGGTAGCTCACGCCTGTAATCCAACACTTTGGGAAGTGAGTGGATCTTTCCTTTTTTTTTTTTTTTTTTTAGTGCAGTGGTGTGATCTTGGCTCACTGCAACCTCCACCTCCCAGGTTCAAGTGATTCCCCTGCCTCAGGCTCCCGTGTAGCTGGGCCTACAGATGCACAACACCATGTCCAGCTAATTTCTTTTATTTTTAGTAGAGACGGGGTTTCACCATGTTGGCCAGGATGGTCTTGATCTCCTGACCTCATGATCCACCCGCCTCGGCCTCCCAAAGTGCTGGGATTACATTACAGGCATGAGCCACTGCGCCCGCCAGCTTACTATCTTTCTTTCCTTAAAACCAGCTGTTAAAAGGTAAAATATATTCATTGTTAAAAACAGATTAACCACAGGGAATACTATTCGGCCTCCAAATAGAAGAAAACCCTGTCACTGGAACAACATGGTGAAGCTGGAGTACATTATATTAAGTGATATAAGCTAGCTGCAGAAAGGCAAATACCACATAATCTCACTTATATGTGGAATCTAAAAAGCTGAACTTAAGCAGGGTAAACTGGTGGTTATCAGGGACTGTGGGCGGTGCGAGATGCTGTCCAAAGGATACAAAATTTCAGTTCAATAAGGAAGAATAAGTTCAAAAGATCTATTGTAAAATATGATTATAATAGTTTGAATAAGAATAAAATTGACTATAGTTAATGTAATAAATAAGAATAAAATTGACTATAGTTAATGTACTGTATTATTCCCCATCCAATATACCGTATTCTTGAAAATTGTGAAAACAGTAGATTTTAAAGTGTTGTCATCACACACACACAAAAAAGGTAACATGTTAGGTAATGCACTTAGTTTAACCATTCCACAATGAATACATAACTCAAAATATCACGTTGCACACAATACATATATGCATTTGTCAATTAAGAAAAAATAAAATTAAAAATTTTTTAATGAGAAAAAATATAAATTAGCAAAGACAAAAATAAAAATCATGCACAAATCCACCAATAAAAGATAACAGTGAATAACATGATACGAGATCATCCTTACCTTTGTAAGGTGTCCCCACAGTTGTTGCATATACATTCTTTTCATATTTCTTCAAACGGTCTTCTAAATTATGAATCTAAAAATAACAAATAATCAGACCATGTAAGATTCGCAGGGAAACTGTATGAGATCATGCCACTGCACTCCAGCCCAGGTGACAGAGCGAGACTATATCTCAAAAAATAAAAATAAAAAAAGCCCAACATAAAAGGTCGGGTATTGTATTATTCCATTTATATGAAATACCCAGAATAGGCAAATCCATAGAGACAGAAAGCAGATTAGTGGCTGCTAGGTGTTATGGGGAGGAGGTAATGGGGAGTGACTGCTTAATGGGTATGGAGTTTCCCTTTGGGGTGATGAAATATTCTGGAACTGGGTAACAGTGATGGTTTCACAACATTGTAAATAAACTAAATGTCAATGAAATGTGTACTTTACAATGATTAAAATGGTAACTTTTAATGTGTATATTTGCACAATAAAAATAACTAATATAAAAATTGTTATGCTAGGGCAGTTTTCAAGATTTGATGTTAAAAGAATTTTAAAGCAGTAATCTTGAGAATAGATGGGAAAAGTTAAATCACTGGTGAAACAAAAAATAAAGTCACATTGGGACCTATCTTTATGAAATTTTTAGAAATATTATGAAAAATTTCAAACATATTCCAAGGAAGTATAGCACAATTAATGCTCATATACCTATCCATCACTCAGTTCTAACAATTATCAAGATTTTTGTCTGTATGAATTTTAAAAGAACTGGGAAAATCCCAGGAGATTTAGCCTTCAAACTCAGTCTGCTGATTTGAGGCACTATTTCTCCTAGAGTTTGGAAAAAGACTTTACTAAAGATCATATACCACATATCCTGGTATGTGTGTACTGTGCATCCTTGAAGGTGTACCACATGGTCCTATTTAAATTGACTTACATATATTGTCCATCAATAATATATGGGCGAATTAAATTAGGACAATTAAATCACTTGGAAAAAGTACCAAAGATAGATGACTATTTTCTCTCTGATAAAAGCAAAAAATAACTTCTTTGTAGAACATAAATTACTATACATTATACAAATTGTTATAAAAAAAGTTAGGCATTAAAAATAACATGATACAAATGTTCTTGCTTAAATATATATGATCATGAATTTATAAAGAAAACCTCTAGTACCTCTGGATGTGGACATAAAATTTCCTGTGTGTAAGACTGAAAAATTTCAAAGCCAACTATTTAAAAATTAGCTGAGATCCAAGGACATACTAACGTAACTTTAGTTCAAAATAAAAGATACCAATTAGGCCTGTACCTGTTCTCTGAACTCTTGCTCTTTCAATTTCGAATCACTGATTAAAGTCGTCTTCTGTGCTAGCTGTGTCTGAAAGAACAAAAAGTCAGATCTGAAATGCACAGAGGTTTCATTATTGCCCAGACACATTTCTGTACTGCTTGGAAATTTTTCCTTGTTAAAATAGTCTCTTTATGTTTTAACTTGTAACACTGAATACTCCTAAAATGCACAACTTTCAGACAAATTCAAAGAAGAACAAGTCTTGGTTGGGTGTGGTGGCTCACGTCTGTAATTCTAACACTTTGGTAAGCCGAGGGGGGTAATTGCCTGAGCTCAGGAGTTCGAGACCAGCCTGGCCAACATGGCAAAACCCCATCTCTACTAAAAAAAAATTGGCCGGGCGTGGTGACACACACCTATAGTCCCACCTATTTGGGAGGCTAAGACATGAGAATCACTTGAACCCAGGAGGCAGAGGTTGCAGTGAGCCGAGACTGCACCACTGCACTCCAGCCTGGGCAACAGCCAGGGTGACAGAGCGAGACTCTGGCTCAAAGGAAAAAAGAGAAAAAAAAAAGAACTAGTCTTACCTGTAGCTCCGTAATTGTTACCTGAAAAAATGGAAAAGAACATGAGTGTATACAATAATAGCTATAAGAAACAGTAAAACAAAGCACTATAAAGATATAAGGAAATAAGAAGTCAGGGTTAAGAGTCTCAAGGAAGTGGTCAGACTTGAGGTAAGGCAACTTTAAATATGTGCTTCTAAACAAATGGTCTGTTTTGTTTTACAAAATATTATACTCTAAATACATATTGCAATTTAAGATATCTAGAA
The DNA here is from genome assembly GCF_043159975.1 of Macaca nemestrina. Taxonomy (NCBI): domain Eukaryota; kingdom Metazoa; phylum Chordata; class Mammalia; order Primates; family Cercopithecidae; genus Macaca; species Macaca nemestrina. Next base: position 100,514,844 of record NC_092126.1, on the reverse strand, counting down.
GCACCAGAAGATGCTCCAGAAGGAAACAAATTTATGAAGAATAAAACAGAAAAAAAAATGTTTAGAGTAGAAATAAAAATTAAGTCTTCCTTCCTCCCTCCCTCCTTCTCTCCCTCTTTCTCTCTCTCTCTCTCTCTCTCTCTTTCTTTCTTGACAGAGTTTCACTCTTGTTGCCCAGGCTGGAGTGCTATGGCGCGATCTCAGCTCACTGCAACCTCCACCTCCCTGGTTCAAGTGATTCTCCTGCCTCAGCCTCCCAAGTAGCTGGGACCACCGGCATGTGCCACCATGGCCAGTTGATTTTTTTTTTTTTTTGGTAATTTTAGTAGAGATGGGATTTCTCCATGTTGGTCAGGCTGGTCTCGAACTCCCAACTTCAGGTGATCCGCCCACCTCGGACTCCCAAAGTGCTGGGATTACAGGCATGAGCTACCACGCCCCGACAAATTAAGGCTATTTTCTTACCTTTCTTATGACACAAGATAAAGGACTCAGAAGTCCTTCTTAATATCTCATAATGTTTCAATATTCTATGGCATCCTGACACAAGTTAAAATGTTACTATATCCAATATTAATACTTTGATACTAAGGAAAAGTTAGTTAAAAACACGTATTTTCTCAAAAGAAGTAATATATAATAGCACCTGGAATACTCAAGTCATGACTACATGACTAAACGGCAAAAAAAGAAAGAAAGTAAAGAAAATTTAAACACAACTAACCTAGCTATTAAAGAAACAGAAAATGGTCCTCTCAGCGTGCTCAGTGCTTACACCTGACATATGCCTGCTAAGTGACAGAGAAGGAAAGCTCTTTTTAGAGGCCCTTTCTCTGCACTGTGGGTAAGTCATCCATGTAACTGGTTGTGTAAAAAATTGTTATCTGGTAACTGACATTCTGTAACAAATCCTCTCCAGGATAAAGTCATAATGACCACCCACCTTCCCATTACCCGCAAGACTGTGCTATGAAAAGACCATCCTGGATGAGTGAGAACATTTTAGGCAGTAGAAAAGTACAGTGGCAGCCTGCTCCAACTGTGGGTGTGTGCTGCTGAGGTGCACAGCAGGACAAGAAAGCACGGAGTAAACATGGTCTACCTTTCATAATGACGATTTTACTTAAGGATTAGGACTCTCTTAAAAAAAAAAAAAAAAAAAAAAAAAAAAAAAGCTTAGATTTGCAAGCCAGTTCTCTTTGAATTCAGTCCAATTTTCCCAAATCATCACATTGTATTTGCATCTGGTCCATTGGCCAAAAAGAAATTGTTTTTCTTAATAGTATACAACTAAAAACACCATTTTTATGTGACTACAACTAAGGATATATTACAGAGTAGGATATAAAATTAACGTGAATTTTTAGCACAAAAACCCAAAAATCTAAACGTATTACATTTACGATGGACTATTTTTAGCTATGCTCCAGGGTTGTAAGATTCACTTTCCTCCGCTATTGTTTCCATGGAAAAGATGGAGAAGCATTGGTATAACAAAATGCCTAGGCTTTGACGTCTGGTAGATTTGGTTTAAATCCTCACCACAACATTTATTGTGTGAGCTTGAACATTTTATTTAATCTCTTTGAACATTAGTTTATCTGTCTATAAAACAGAGGTAAAAATCTCAAAGGGTTTTTGTTAGGATTAAATGAGATAAATATGTATGTATGTTAGTAGGCTAGTCAAATCACAGAAATGACAATGTTTTCAAGAAACATGTGCAGCAAACTCAAACTCCTCTCACATTATCATTGCCAGGGTTCTCCTCCTGCTCTAGCTTTTGCTGATATTTCTTCTGCAGCTCCTCAAGTTGAGTCTGCAGGTCCATTACTTTTGTGGTCATTTCTTCTTCACGAGCCTTTAGGATTAAAAAAAAAAAAAAAAAGAAGCAGTGTTAATAAATGAACACATCAAAAAAGCACTCTGGAGAGGCAACATGGTGTAGAGAAAACTCTCTCTGTAAGGAAATAAACATTTAAGTTTTTGAGACACACACTACTGTTTTTATTTTAATTCATTATTGTGCTCTAAACACCTTCCTTCATGCCTCACTTTAAACTCCAAGCCCTTTCCAATGCTCATTATTCATAGGATATCATTTTTCTCACCCTCACTCCCTCTCTTCTCATCCCAAAAAGCTCATCAAGCTGTTTATTTCCCCTTAAACTAGGGTTCCCAGGTTTAAGCAACAATTAGGTATATAACAGAATTGTGACAGAACTACAATACATAGGCTGTGTTTTAAGATTTCAGCCTTTTCTATATTGGAATTTGATTTCTAGAAAATATTCATTAAAATAAAGTAGTAGATATTTTTATACACAACACTACCCAATCAGATGGCAATTTACAGATCACAGAAGTTACGGGGTTTTCAGTTTTCTCACCCTCTTTAGTTAGGCTGCATAAATCAACAGATAGTCCTTTGTTCTAATTTGACAAGCCTGCACATCTCCTATATATCCACCCCTACCAGTGGTTCTCTGAGGTAAAATGTTCTACTAAAATCTATTTTTGAAAAAAAAATTAGTTACTGTCCAATGTGCTGGTAAGCAACGTAATGACTTCCTTTGCCCCAAACTGCAAAAAACAAACAAGGCTGAATTAGAAAGAGCAATACGTGACTTATTGATTCAATATTCCTACTTATAAAATTTGGCATACGAACTGTCCTCTCTTCTGTTTTGACTGCCCTGGTAAAAGGCTGTTTTCCATCCTTACATTCCTTCATTTGTCTTGGTCATTGCCATGATTTATTGTACAGAGCAACCCAGACTTCTCTTTATTCTTATAAATCTTGCAATAACCTTTGTGCTAAAATAATATTTGGAATTGGAATATTGATCTTATTTGAGTAATGAGGGCAAGTGTTTGCTGAGCAAGAGACTTAACAGGAAAAACAATCACAAACAGGTATCGGATTTAACAGATCCTGACTTGCCAAAAACAGAAACATCATTCTCAAAAACAAATGCAAACATAGGCCCTATGGCACAAAATAAGGCAATGAATCATAGGACATTTGGAAAATCTAATTTTAAATACCACTTTTCATGAAATTTTCTTAGACTTAATTGCAAAAACAAATCCCTTTTTTCAACATAAGTATAGCAGAGATCTCTACTAGATATCCTCAGATATCTTAGATATCTTCCCACTGAGGCACACATGAATTTGGCCTCCACCTCTAAAACACCATCAACCCATAATTGTTGTAAATACGTCACTGCTGTCTTGGTTTGTTGACATTTCTTGTATGGTTGTGTCAATGTGGTTTAGCCTTGTTTGAAAGAATAACCTCTAGAGCTACTTGTTTAGTCACGCTCAGTTTCTAATACGACAATTAGCTATGTCTGACATTTCCTTTGACAACTGTGGGATACTAATTTAAAGCAATCCCCCCAATAATTAGAAAAGAATCTTTGATGTGTCATTTCTAATTGAAGTAACAGTTATGTAATTTCCTTTATAAAGGCCTTCTAGTCTTCTTTTAAGATTAAAAAAAAAAGTATATTATTGCTCTGAAGTAAAAACACTAAGAAAAACTATGTTGAATTTTTATGTATATACATGACAGGTTATGCTTTGAAGACTAGTTATTATGCCAAAACAAAATCACTAAAATACAGTCAGTGTTAAAAAGAAACCAATTTTGTATCTAATGCAGCCTTTTGTATCTAATGCAGCCTTTTGTATCTAATATAGTCTCCAAGTGAGACTGCTCTGAGATTGAGATTAGGCACCCTTACTTGTGAGTCTCCAACTTGTAAGTCACCATGCCCTCCTCCCAAATGAATTCCACCATGTGTCACCTCCTTCAAATTTATCAAGTGCTAGTATGTGCCAGGCACTAGGCCAGATTCTCAAGACTAGAGAAGAACAAAATCTCTTCTCTAGAGGGATGCTTATAATCTAAGGGAGAGGATAAATTTATTAATACATTCCTACACACATATGTGTATATGACAAAAATCACATAAGTAACAAATATAGATGAGTACCAAGGAACATAGATGCAATTAATTATATTTAAGAGGTTTCAAAAAAAACGAACAAGTGAAAAAACAACATAGAAAAGCATATTCAAAAAGCTACCTTTTGAGTAGGAAAGGGGAAAAAAATAAGAATATATTTCATTTTTGCTTGTTTACATAATGAAACACTGGAGTATAAGAAACTAATGGTTGCCAGTGGAGGGAGAAGAGGGAGAGGACACAGAACACAGAGAGGAGGAATGGGTACAATTTTCATTATACATATATGCCATCTCCAAGAATACTTTTTAATATTATTTTAATCTTTAAGCCATGTGAATACATTTGATTCAAAAATTTTTTCTAAATAAAAATAAAAATTAAAAATTTTAATTTTTTGTTGTTGTTGTTCTTTTGAGACAGGGTCTCACTCTGTCACCCAGGCTGGAATGCAGAGGCACGTTCACAGCTCAGTGCAGCCTTGACCTCCCAAGCTCAAGCAATCCTCCTGCCTCAGTCTCCCAAAGTGCTGGGATGACAAGTATAAGCCACTGAGCCCAGTCACACACACCTGCTCCCCAACATTTTTTTTAGCCAAAAGAGAGATGGTAACGCCTGCATTATTTTATGAAGCCTGAGAATGTGATTTTAGGCACACAGAAAAGCATGTACAAAGGAAACATCTGGAGAAGAACAAGCTATGGTTGAGTTTGGCTGGAACACAGAACAAACTGGACGAGGTATCACTGTGACAATGGGAAACCACTGCACATATTTAGGAGAAGTAATAAATTCACGCCTTTGTTTCCAGACAGACAATAACTCTGACAGAGATGACTATGTTAGGGAAAAAAAAAACTGCAGTAAGGGAACTAGGTAGGACATTAATACAACAGATCGGGCCAGATGAAAAAATGGCAGCACAGACTGTGGTGGCAGCAGCAGAGTTCAGAGAAGAGCAACAGGCAACATGACTCTCAGGATGTTTCAAACCATATCCTGTGAGCCCATTATATGTCAGATAATTATGCTGGGGAGAGAAGCAGATTTAACGACCAAATAGGTACATGAATATATATGTGTATGGTGTTTAGAGACATAGGAAGTGGGAACTAAAGATGTCAAAAGTTTCCAGCTTCTTCAAATGGAGGAATGGTAAGAATGTCATTCAAAGTAGAAAAATGAAAATGTGCCTGTGTTCAAACTTGCTATTAACAAATCACAGAATTATTTTAATAGGTGACAAAAATGCAGCATTCTACAATGTCATCACTGAGACAAATCACCAATCTGATAATAGCTTTTAAGGGGTAAAAAACACTACTACATAATACATACAAATCCCATACGAAATTCCAATCCCAGAAATTTCTAAATGAGAGAGTCATAGAGACTATGTCTTTGAATCAAAGCAATATGGTGTTTGCTGAGAACTGCTAATAGCCCTTTTTAGTAGTATTTGCATTTTTAAAAAAATTTCTTCAGGATAAGGTATATCTGGGGATATCTGGATGGGGACTGGCTATTTAATTACAAAGTCAGTCCTAAGTCCTGGCAGCTGAAAGTCTAAGGCTATACTGTTCAATATGGTAGCCACTAGCTACCCTAAAACTGTGGACAGTGAGAACTTGAAATGTTGCTATTCCAAATTGAGATGAAATGTAAAAACACAGTGAATTTCAAAGAATTTATATGTATGTATATATTTTTAATATTGACTACATGTTGAAATGATACTATTTTGGTTATATTGCATTGGTAGCAGATAATATTAAAATTAAGTTTACCTGTTTCCTTTTTTTCTTAAATGTGTCTACTAGAAAATTTCAAATTACAATATGGCTCACATCTGTGGCTTGCTTTTTTTTTTTTTTGAGATGGAGTCTCTGTCGCCCAGGCTGGAGTGCTGTGGCACAATCTCGGCTCACTGCAACCTCCGCCTCCCAGGTTCAAGCGACTCTCCTGCCTCACCCTCTTGAGCAGCTGGGATTACAAGCACATGACACCACATCTGGCAAATTTTTTGTATTTTTAGTAGAGATGGGGTTTCACCATGTTGGCCAGGCTGGTCTTGAACTCCTAACTTCAGGTGATCCACCCACCTCAGCCTCCCAAAGTGCTGGAATTACAGGCATGAGCCACCGTGCCTGGCTGGCTTGCATTATATTTCCAAAGGCAGTGCTGGTCCAAGGCACAGGAAGGAACTTGGAAAAGAGTCCATGCCAATCCCTTGCCCACCCTCCACTTCCTGTCCACTTGCTCTACTACTCTAAGCCTGAAGTTTGAAGGACAATTTCATTAACTTCCCTAAAATACAGCAGATTTTTTAAGGAAGAACCATGTCAAAGGGTATACAGTAACCTGTCTCTTTGTTCCCTCACCTTCTACCTAAAAGGTCTGTCATGACTCTAGAAAAGTCTACCATCTGCTACCCCACACATCCCAAGACAGAGAAATAGCTCACAAAAGGGAATTCTAGAGCTATGGCACAATTTACTCCCTGCAAATGAATCTCCCTGACTTAATTATCCATGATATATAACTGACTTCTCTAAGTTCCTTTGTTAGGAAGAAGTCTTTTTTTACAAAATGTGTAAAGCTAATGAAGAATCACTGCTCTACCACTCACTATGTAGTTTTAGCGAAATTACTTAACTATACTGAGCTGGCTTTTCCTTCTGAAAAACAAAAACAGAAGAAAAAAAAAAGTAGAACTAAACTAGCTTTACTGTATCTTCCAATTCCAACATTCTCTAGGCATTCAAGAAATAATACTGTTTTTTAAAACTTAGCACATATACCCTCTATGGAAGTATAAGAAAACGTGAAATTATTTAAATCTTTTCATAATGATATATAAAGCTCAAGAATTATAAAAGGTGGCATTTATAGGTATGTGTTATATCTTGGAATTTTAGCCATTTCAATTACATTTAAAATAATTATTAGAATCTGTTCCTGACTCAGACTTCTGCTGACATAGTCAGTTAAGGCATGATTCTTTGATTTATAAATTCTTAATCACCAAAAGATTCTCAGCATATAGTGAAATAAGGCTTAGAGTAACTACAGAATCTGTAAGCCAACCAAAAACAATTTATATTGTGTTACATTTGAAAATGTTTTCTTTTTTTTTTTTTTTTATTTATTTATTTTTTTTGAGACGGAGTCTCGCTGTGTCTCCCAGGCTGGAGTGCAGTGGCGTGATCTCGGCTCACTGCAAGCTCCGCCTCCCGGGTTCACGCCATTCTCCCACCTCAGCCTCCCAAGTAGCTGAGACTACAGGCGCCCGCCACCACGCCCGGCTAGTTTTTTGTATTTTTTTAGTAGAGACGGGGTTTCACCATGTTAGCCAGGATAGTCTCGATCTCCTGACCTCGTGATCCACCCGCCTCGGCCTCCCAAAGTGCTGGGATTACAGGCTTGAGCCACCGCGCCCGGCCTGAAAATGTTTTCTTAGAGTCCAAAGTACTAACTAGCATTTATGATTTATCTTCATGGTATATCTTCAGGGCTTATCTTATTTTGCTAATGGCAATGCATTAGTGGCATATTCTACAAATTGCAACATGGCATAAGTAGAGTAAGTACTTTGAAATAACCTTCCATTAAATATAAAAGATTTGGCTTACAAATTCCATTTTTTCCCAGTTTTTTTCTCTTGAGACCAATACAACCTCCACATACTGGGTAGAGATAAAGTTAACTGGCCCTCCCAGAAAGATTCTAGCTAAGTTAAGCAGCCACATTTAAATATACACTCACTACCCCATTACTTAGACTTCACTGAAGCACAAGGTCTTGATTTTTAGTCTGGTTCCCTCACAGTTCAGTCAGACTCTGTGAGGCAGATGGGAAAGAAACTATTCTTTCTTTTAGTATCTACTGTTGCTTCAATACTAGCAACAAGGGGACTGTGCTGCCAGGTTAGCAGAATCTCATCAGGAAACTACAATCCTGGCAGAAATCAACTCAACTTTATAAATCTGCATATAACAGTACTAATTTGAATAATACTGAGTCAAAAAAAAAAACCACTTTTCGTTCAAAAAAACACATTTGAAAAGGAAATCTTCGGCACTACCACGAAATCTATTACAGCTAAATTTCAAAAGTGAGAGAGAAGAAATGAGGTACAAACATCAAGGATTTCTTCATATCTTTTGGCTGTTCGTTTTAGATCATCATCTTTCTCAGCAATTTTTTTAAGTAACTGATTTGTCTCTTCTTGATGGCTTTCTAAAAGTTCGGCCTCCACCTCCTGGGCCTTATCTAATAAATAAAAATGGACACAGGCAAGAAAACACATTAGTCAAGAGTTAATATTTACATCTCAGTTTCAGTAACAATTCTCATTCCAATTAATTTTGATATTTAATTTTATATAAGCATTGTAAGATGTTTAATGAGACATCTAACTCAACAGTGATCAAACGTTTCCTTTCCCTGAGCAAAAGTGTCTTTACAAGGTAATTATTTAGCTAATATTTTCCGATTGTTTTACCTGCTCCCCCTCTCCTTAAGGTAAGTCATTGCCAGGCAGGGCAGGTTCCCAATAGAGAATGTTATTGGGCAAAGATTTCTTCTTCTCCAGTTTAATGACTTAATGCACTTACCACAAAGTGCAAAAACAATAAGCTTAAATTATAGCCTCTGCTGATATAATTGTTCCTTCTGGAACTTAAACTTTTACTTACTGATAGTTTCTTTTATGGTCATTTCCAGCTCTTGCTCCTTTTGTGCCAGCTGCGTATTAAACTCCCTCATCAGCTGTTTTAATGTGGAATTGTGCTTCAGTTCAAGATCTTCCTGCTCCTGTCTGAGGAACAAAACTTTACAGTTAACTGTGGCCACACAAAGAACAAGCTGCAAGGAACTACCTGGTCTTCAAAACAGTGCATTGAGTTCACTGTATGAAAACATTTTTGAGAGAGAGAGAGAGAGTGTGTGTGTGTGTTGTGTGTCCAGGTACAGAAAACACTTCTGGAAGGACACATCAACTATGATTACCTCTAAGGGAGTGGTCCTAGGGACCACAGAATTTTTTGTTTTCCATTTTAATTTTTTTTCAAAACACATCTATGTTATATAATAATACTGCTAAGACTAAAAACAATGAAACGAAAAGAAAATAATTACTTGGATATGTCCCTAATAACCAGAATCTTGTACACAAGAAAAGGTTTTTCTCCCCTAAATGGACATGGAATAACACTGTCACTTGCCCTAAATTGTTTGTACTTCTCCTCATATTTAACATACTGGATTTATGTTTAATACTTTGGGCTGGTGAAACTTACCCAAATAATTTAAAATAACTGTATTAGGCACACACACACAAAAAAGGAGACTTCATTAAGGATTGCCATAAAAATATTCAAGCTGATATAAAACTTACTTGATTTTCTCTTCCCTTTCTTGTTCATATTCTTTCTTTAGTATTTCCAATTCTTGCTGATGTTCCTTTCTCAACATTCGAAGGTCTTTCTGCAGTCTAACAATCTCCTTGCCCAGTTTCTGTTTCTCCCGTTCTGCCCCTGCTAATTTAAACTCCAGGTCATTGTGCTGGGCTTCCATGTTACTAAGCAATTTGGGTTGGACCAAATGTGATTTGGACTTTTCGTCAGTGTTTTCTTCCAAAAATTCTGTGGGTTTATTTTTTCCATCCATCTGTTGTAAAGCCTGTAATTTTTCATATTTTGAGGTCAACGCTTCCATTTCAACTCTATGTACTTCTTTCTGTCTTACTAAGCAGGAATCCAGCTCTTTTATCTTTTGCTCCAAGATTTGACAGGTTAGTTCCTTCTCCTGGAGGATTTTCTGGACATCGTCAAACACATTTTCCAAGTTTTGCTTTGCCTGTATGTTATTTTTACCTTCTTCTTCCACATGCTGGGATACTATCAAGGAATATTTCTTGTTTTTTTCTTCAAGTTCTTCTTGAAGATGACCTATCATAACTTGATCTTCATGTTGCTTTGCCTCAGCATGTTCTAGCTTTATTAAGAGCTCCTGGTATTTGCACTGCATTTCAGAATGAGAAGAAATGGTCTCTTCTTTTTCCTGCCCTACCCGCGGCAATAGCTTTTCTTTTTCAGTTAAATTTCTTTGTAAAACACTGATTTTTTCTTCATGTGTCTTCTGCATACAGCCTTGGGAATCTGCTGCTTCTTGTTCAGTACATGCTGCCACATTTTTTGCTGATCTGGGTACAATTAATGTCTCTGATTGTGAACTTTCCACTGACTTAAGTTTTTCTTCCAAGATGTGAACTTCCCTTTCTCTTTCCTGCAATTTTGTATTTAACTCACTCAAATGGCTTTCTGTACCTTTTTTATACTGCTCTTCTTTCTCTTCCATTTGAGATAACAACTGCTTCTTAATGGCAGCAATTTTTTGTTCAGCTTTTTTCTTCAACTCTGCTAATTTTGCAGCACTTTCTGACTCAAGCCTATCTTCCAATGCCTTTAACTCCTCCTCTTTGCTTTTCACACTTAAATTCACATGTTCTAATTCTTTCTTCTTAGTTTCAAGTTCAGCTTTCATGGAATAAACTTGGTTTTCAAGGGTCAAGATTTTTTCTTCAGCTTCTTTAACCTTGTTGTCCTTTTCCTCTCCTAACTCTTGAAAATGTTGAAGTTTCTGAACCAATTCTTTGTGTTCAATATCCTTTTGTTGATTGTAATTTTTAAGAACTTCATTTAAGGACTCTATTTCAATCGTTTTCTGGGTAATATGGTCCTCTAATTCCATAATTCTTGCTGTTTGAGTCTTTAACTCTGTTTCTAAATTACACTCCTTTTTCTCCATCTTGCTCTTCTTGTCTTCCATTTCACCCCTTAAACAATCAAATCTTTTATTTTGTTGATCAAGGTCTTCCTTCAATAAATTTATCTTCTCATCCTTTTCATGAGCTTCCTTTGATTTTAACTCAAGCTGAATCTGCAAATCTTTAATAGTGTTTTGATGCTGTGTAAATCTTGACTGCGCTTTCTTCTTCCATTCTGAGAATTTATTGGACCAGTGATCTACCTGCTCAAGAGCAGAAATTTTCTCTTTACTCAGAGTATCAACTTTTAAAGATAAATCTTGCACCTGATCCAGCAATTCATGTTTTTCTTCATCATATTGCTTTCTTAGTGATGAAATGGCTGCTTCTTTTTCGGATAGGCTGATACTATTTTGAAGCTGAACATTCAAATCAGTTAGTTGTTTACTAAGACTGCTAATCTCAATTTTTTTTTCTTTAAGCTCTTCTTTCATCAATGTGACAGCATTGATGTTTTCAGACAACTCTTTCTTCAACTGTGTTATACAAGACTCCTTTTCAGAAGCAGCCTGTTGCTGATTGCCTCCTTCCTTCTGTAAGGCTTCCTTTTCTGTTACAAGACTTTCAATATCAGCCTTCATGCTCTTAATTTGATTTTCTTTTTCTTCTAACTGATGAGTAGCCTGTTGAAAAGAAGTATTTAGTGCATTCTGTTCCTCTGTCAACTGTCTAAGCTGTGCTTCTAATTCAGAAACTGTGCAAGTTTTAATTAACAGTGCCTCCTTAACTTTAGTTGTATGGTGCTGACAATGAGAAATCCTAGAGAGAATGGCATTAGTTTTACTACTACTAATGTTGATTAGCTCATTTGTTTTAGCTTCTAATAAGGCTTCGGTTTTCTTACAGCAAATATCTAGCTGAATCGCTAGTTCCTCAGACAGTTTTTTAAATTCCAAGCTCTTGTCCTCTAGGCTTTTGTTACTGCTTTCATGTGAAGATTTCAAACTCTGGAATTCTTCATCTGTGGTTTTCAACTTGCTAGTCAACTCAGAAACTTTCCGCTTATCTTCTTCTGCCAGCATCTTCAGTTCAACTAGCTGCTCTTGAAGAAAAGTATTTTCCTTCAGAGAATTATTCAAGTCAACCTCCAGCTTTTCAAGGTCGGCTTTCAGTTTAGTTTCATCTTGTGCAAGAGAATTCACATGGGCAGACTTCTGCTTTAACTGTTCCTGTAATTCATTTAATGTTGTATCCTGCTTAACACCTTCTTCCTTCAGCCATGTTATTTCCTTGTTCATCTCTTCTTTTTCACACCCAAATAGGAGGATCTTCTGTTTCAGTTCTGCTACCTCTTGTTCTTTTTCCTGTAATTGGATTTCATGTATTTCCTGAAGTTCTTCAGCTTGCTGATTAAGTTTCTTTTCCCAGATTGATATGACATCATTGAGTTCTCGTTGATGAACCTCCATAAGACTTTCTATTTGTTCCTTTTGGTTTGTTTCCAGTCTTGACACTGCATCACTGATTCCAGCTGAGTTAGCCTGTGCCATTTCCAGCATTTTGGCATTAAACTGTTTTTCTTTCTGACTAAGTTCTAGAACAGTATTTTCAAGCTCTTTCTTAAGTTTGGCTTCCTGATCCAGTAATTTTTTCTTTAATGTTTCTTGCATCTCCTTTGCTTTCTGCTTAATTTTTTCCATCTTTTTTTCTTGGTTTTTAAATTTGGTTTCATATTCCTCATTCAAAATATGAATACTGTCCTCCTTGGCTGACAATTTCTGTGTGAGTATCTCAATTTCTTTCTTCTGTCCTTCTCTCATTTGTAAAATCGTATTTTCCTTTTCCACCAAGATTTGTTTTGTCTGTTTCTGTTCTCTGTTACTATCTTCAAGTTTGGACTCATAGACTTGGGTTAAAGATTTTACCTTTTGCTCCATTTCACTATTCTGTTTTTCAAGTTGCTGCATTAAGTCCTGCACCTGGATTTTGTGAGCATCTAACTCAGTACAAACATCTTTCTTTTGTGTTTCAACTTCAGCTACCTGTTTGGTAAGAAGAATTCTTTCTGTTTCCAAATCCAACAACTTCTGCTGCAATTGGGCCAACTGTTCCTCATATGCTTTTGTCTGCTCATGTGTGGCACTCTGGTAAGACTGAAAAACATCCAGCTTAGTAGATGCCTGCTGGAGTTCCCCTTCAGACCTTTTAATATCTGCCTCTAAATTTTCTACATGAGTCTGATGCTCTTTCAAATGCTTGTCCTTTTCCTTCAACAGAAGCTCAAGTTGATTAATTTGATCTTTTAATGCCTTCTCAGTCCTCTGGATAGATACCTCGTGTTCTTTAATGATACTGTCAACTTGCTGCTGGTGATGATTTTTCTGTTTATCCATCTTGGCCTCTAATTCCTGCTTCATTTTATCTGTTTGATCTTTCAGAACAGAAAGTTCCTCTTCTAGCTTGTGACGGGCTTTTAATACCTCTGACAGTTCAGAAGATAATGATTCTAGTTCTGTTTGTTTCACGTCAAGCTTTTCTAAAGTCTTTTCATTCATTTCTTCTATGTGGGCCTGGAAGAGAATCTCTTTGTCTTTCAACAATGTTTCTTTTTCTTGTTCACACCTTTCCCTAAGTTTTTCCATTTCTGTCTGATATTGTTGCTTTAAGACTTGGAGTTTTTCAGTCCAAAGGGCATCCTGCTGATGCTTAAGGCTTTCCAATTCTGTCTTGTGTTTTTCAACCATGACTGTAATCTCCTTATTGTGCTTATTTTTTTCAGCTTCCAGATGAACAGCCAAATCTTTTGACTGATTTTTGTTTTCTTGTAAGCTTTTTTCCAAAGAACTTTCCAATTCAAGAATTCTCTGTTAATTAAAAACAGACGCATTTTTATTAAAGTACGTACTTACCTATTAGCAATGATACACAGACATGATGTCTACCACCTACCTGAAGATCAAAATTTACATAAATAGCTTAACATATCATACCAAACACTAGAAAGAACAAAGAATCTGTGCTCAATTACTAAAGGAATCATATAACAAAGAAAAGATTATGGCCAGGCACGGTGGCTCACGCCTGTAATCCCAGCAGTCTGGGAGGCCAAGGAGAGTAGATCACTTGAAGCCGGGAGTTTGAGACCCAGCCTGGCCAACATGGTAAAGCCCCGTCTCTACCAAAAAAATACAAAAATTAGCCAGGCGGGGTAGCGTGCGGCTGTAGTCCCAGCTACTCGGGAGGCTAAGGTTGGGGACCCTTGAACCCAGGAGGCGAAGGCTGCAGTGAGCCGAGATCGTGCCACTACACTCCAGCCTGGGCAACAAAGCAAGACTATCTTGAAAAACAAACAAAAAAACAACAAAAAAAAGACAAGAAAAGAAAAGATTATATGCTTAACCCAACTCATAGTTCCAGCCTACATACTATTTTATTATTCTCATAATTTTAGAAGAAAAAGAACGTATGATTTTTCCACCTTCAAAATTATCATTTAGAAGGTTCTTTCTTTTTTCAAAAAGAAGGAACTTGCACAAATTTTAACAAAGATTATTATTATCTCATGAAAATGTAATTTTGACTCTGAAGGAGTTAAGTAAGGCAGACCCACAAAATGTCAGAGCTGGAAAGGTCCTAGGGTCCTAAGGAATTACTGAATCTAATCTCTTCATGAGACAGGTGATGAAATTAAAGTACAATTAAATTAAAAAGCTAACAAGTAGAAGATCTAGGCCTCCTAAGTGTCCATTTCACCCACCATGGAACCTTTTGTAAGTGTTCGTAATGGAAAAACTAAGGATGGTTTAGAACTATGAGTAAGAAGTATGGCTGTTTTACTATCTAAATCAGAGGAAAAAAGTTAACAAGTCTAAACATCGTCAGTTTTCAAAACAGGTTGTACATTTCAAATACTGCTAAGGAAAGGGTCAGACAGGGTCTTTAAAATGTACACTCTGAGACATATATACAAATATGTTCATTACAGGACTATGTTTAGTATGGAAAAACTGGGGAAACCAAATGCAAAACAACACACTAGTGTAATTAAACTGTGATATAAGCAGAGACTGGATTACGTTCAGGACATGGCATAAGATAAACCTGGACAAGCAGGAAGGTGCCAGAACAAGTACTGCCTACAAAATGAGCCCACTTCCTAGACATCAAGGATGAGCATGCAATGGAGATGCTGCAGGGTCAGTGAAAAGCGGCAGACTCAGTGGCTGACAGAAATACAGCTAGCTAAAGGCAGAACCAGGAGCACCATGTAATAAACAGAGCCCAAAGCCAAATCCACTCCCATGCATAGCTCACACTATCTAAAAATGAAGGGCACGTATACATAAATCTAATCCAGTAATCTTTGAAACTTTTTACTGACTAGAGAGATAACAAATTTTCATATGCAAATAGTTTCACAACTCCAGAATCTGAGTATCATTAAAACTTACAGTTCTGTAAGTCTCTGCTTCTTGCTGAAGGTCCCGAAGTTTATTTTCACTTTCTGTGAGGATTGCTTTTTTCTGCAACTCTAACTCTTCTAGGGCCAAAGATTCTTGCTGTTCTTTTTCTTGGCTGATCTTCAAATATTCTGATTGACTCTTTTCCTGTGCCAAAAATAATTAATACCACCTTAAATGCATATAAATCTTCAGCATTCACAAAGTACTTCCCCAGGAATCATTCATTTCTTTTGATCTGCACCCAGCCCTGTTGGATAGGTAATGTCATCATCTCTCTCCTCCCATGCTCTAATCTATACAAACAAGGCACTATGGTTTTTCCAGTGGGGTAATTGCCACAATTATTACTGATATGAAAAATTATGTTCCAATAACCCCACTATGTCTGCTATTTTTCCACTACTTAAATGTTTTACAAAACACTGCTGAATGTGAAAGGTCACCAGAGTTCGGTATTTCTACTCTAGGTCTAGAAACCAGATTTAAGTTTATACAGTTTGTGAGAAATACGTCATTCAGAAAGGGACCCCACATGGAAAATCAAATTGAAATCAGAAGATTACTTGTCAATATATGGGTAAGATCAAGACAATATCTATAAAACAAAGCTACATTGGTTCTACCACCCTACTAATACTTAAAAGCTTCTCTGATTGTCCTTACCATGTATCAATATTCAATTTAAAGTGTTTAGTGTTTTGAGAAGAGAAGCTTTAGAGAGTATTTTTAACGGTCGATTAACATATTAAATGTTAATTTCTTAACTGAACTCCAATTAAGACAAGTGTACTTATCTACACCTATTGCTTAGAGCAGATATTGCCAACGGCAATACTTTCAGTTCACTGTACTCAAGTAAAGTGCACTACTTTAATTAAGGAAAGATTTTGTACCATATTATGAGTAGGTTGATAAGAAAATATTAGTTTCCATAGCATTGATTTTAAAATATCCACTTAAATATATTATTTAATGTAAACTATATTTTAAATATATCTCTATATGCCCATAAAGGAGGAAATTTTAATAGTCCACTGAATTAAGAAAAGGGCAGGCACAGGTACCCACACATGTGTATATGAAGGCTGGCTCAGTATCCCCAAAGGTCAATTACCCCAGCATGAAAACTCAGAGTAGGCCCTTGTGACAGGCATTTTTAGTGTTATTTATTTCCCACTTTGTTCCTTAATTTTTTGCCCCTATTTTTAATTTATGTTGTACTGTTACAGTTAAGTATTCTTGTAAAATGCTTTAATTCTTTTCTGGATCAACAAAGAAAACAAGTATGTGGCCACATATGTGTAAATTTCATGACCACAGACACCCAATCATACTGTAAATCCATGTGCCCCCACAAAGCAGGTTAGAGAACTTGTTAACTCAATTCAAGAATCACTGCTGCTAGAAATTCTCGGGGCCCCAGAAGCAACTAAGAGTGAAAACAACAATATATGTAAGAAAGAAGATTAAAATCTAAAATACTATTTATTATCCTTTTACACTGAAAGCATTTTTGAGTTACACATATTATCTTATGGATAATAACTTCATACAAAAACGTATTACATTTTTGTCACTAACACTTTTTTATGGCAACTTATGTAAAAGGCTTTCATAAGTGAAGAAAAATATTTTTTGTTTTAAACTTTCAAATTACGCTATTTTAAAAAATCTTTCAACAAAAATCTCAATCTGCTTTTCTGGTTTTTGTTAGTTCAGGAAGTTTTTAAATTTAACTCTATTTTTTAAGCCATCATATGGACTGAAAATTAGTACTGAAATTATTCCACTTAAAATAAAAATTACTTGGCCATTTTTATTTCTTATTCTGTAAAATACAACTCAGCCAAAATTTTCTCAGACTTGAGCTCTGGGTACACTCAGTCTGATGAGATTTTTGACACTGTTCTTGAATTATGCACTCTCTTCTTGAATTATGCAGTCACTAGTTCAATTAATCTATCTTCTCCTTTTCTTGTCCCTAATCATAGCCGACTGCCAGGTGGGAGGGACGGAAAAACAAACTGCTTAATGAAAGTGTGTTAATTATACTGAATATTGACAATGAAAGAGAACTATAAATATTGAAAGAAATTGTTAAAAATTTTTAAATGTTTTAAAAAGAAAGTGTGGCCAAGCACAGTTGCTCACGCCTGTAATCCCAACAATTTGGGAGGCCAATGTGGGTGGATCACTTGAGGTCAGGAGTTCAAGACCAGCCTGGCCAACATGGTGAAACCCCATCTCTACTAAAAATAAAAAAATAAAAATTAGCTGAGCTTGGTGGTGTGCACCTGCAGTCCCAGCTACTTGTGAGGCTGAGGCAGGGGAATCACTTGAACTGGGGAGATGGAGATTATGCAGGCTGCAGTGAGCCGAGATCTCACCACTGCACTCCAGCCTAGGCGATAGAGCGAGACTCTATCTCAAAAAAAAAAGAAAAAGAAAGAAAGAAAGTGTGTTAGATCAGTAAATTTAATTTTCACATAATACCAAGCTAATAAGCTCTGACAGCTTGCCTACTCCCTATCCTCTCTTTATACCCAAACGTCAAGGCTGCCAGTAGTCTGACCTCTAACTGGAATGCAACGGTGAGAGGATGATAACTTTGTAACTCTGAGAAGTATATCTAGAGCAGAAAAAAAAAAAATAGGCACTTACAAGAGCTACTTTCATTTGCTCCTGAAATTCCCTTTCTCGGGTCTGAAGCTTCTTGGTCAGTTCCTGCTCTTTTCTGGCCAGCTCCTTTTCATGAAGCTTCTGTAGCTTAGCAATTTGTTCTTCTGAGGATTTCTGAAAATGAGCCATATAGATAATATAAGGACACCCAGAATAAAATATGTAACTCCACAACTAAATACTATTATAATTTACTCAAACTAATAACTTTTTAAGAAGAAAAAAATCATATTCCTCCTAAAACACATTTCCTACACAGATCAAAGTCATAAAAGCCATGATAGTTAAAAGAATAACCAGTAGTTTTCCTCTTATTTTAAGACAAATGCTGCTGCTGCTGCAATAGACTTCATTTCCACATCTTGCAGGGATGTTCCCTACAAGTCAGGATAGGGGAGCACAGCTGAGGAATAAGGATGCTCTCAAAGAGGGCACTACACTGGTGAAGGTGCGCCCTGGCTGCACCAATCAAATTATGCCCAGCTTTCCAGGCTTGTACTATTTATTAAAAGGTACAGGCCTTGCTCTTTTTTTTGGATAGGAAACCTCAATCTCATAAAAATGTCAAATCTCCTTATATAAATCTAAAAAGTTAATATATAAAAAAAAAAAAAACCAGAATGGGGGAGCCCACTGGACAAAATAAACATGGAAGAATAACAAACACTATTCCAAGAAATAAGAGTAATAAGAAGCAGCTACCAAATAGCATATTATAAAATTAGAGTAAACAGCTGCACATGGTCAGACAAATAGAACAGCACAGAAAATGAAGGGAAAAAACCTCACATTTAATACTTTAATAATTTAGTGTGTATTAAAGATAACATAGGCAGGGCATGGTGGCTTATGCCTGTAATCCCAGCACTTTGGGAGGCCAAGGCAGGAGGACAGCTTGAGCCCAGGAGTTCAAGACTGGCCTGGACAAAATAGGGAGACCCAGTCTCTACAAAAAAAAACAAACAAAAAAAGAAGATAATATGGCATATCGGAGGGAGAAATGTGGATTACTAAATAAATGATTTAGAGACCATTTAGTAGCCATCTGGGAAAAATTTAAGTTGAATCCTTATCTCATTCCTTACACTAAATAAATTTCAGTTGGATCAAAGATGTTAACAGTAAAAAAAATTGAAAGCATGAAAGTGCCAGAAGAAAAAATAAAATTTTAAAAAATGATCTCAGGACTGAATATGTGTTTAAAAAAAAAAAAAAAATCCAGATAACATTTAAAGAAAAGCCTTATAAATTCAACTACAAGGAAAAAAAAAATTTCTACAAAAACAAGTTGTAAAGTCAACAAATAACAAACTGAGAAAACTATTTGGCTAAAAGGACCTATGTCCAAAGGGCTAATTCTCATAAACAAAGAGCTTCTACAAATCAATAAAAGACCAACAGCCCAATAGAAAAGTGAGTCAAGGATTTGGGCAAATAAATAGGAAAAATATGTTTATCATACAGGTAAGAATTATATATATTAGAATGATAATTTTTTAATGTATAAAGTTGGAAAGACAAAGTTAGATAATGCCATCTTTATGAGGGGGGAAACATATTCTAACACATTGCTTGTGAGGGTATAAATTGTCCTCCACAGACCTCATAGCAACTAGGCAACAATTAAAAATACGTATAGTCTTTGCTTGAGTAATAGTCCCCTTGTAGTCATCTACCCTAAAGAAATACAAATGTGAACAAGTATGGATAAGAATATTCACAGGCCAGGCACAGTGGCTCATGCCTGTAATCCCAACAATTTGGGAGGCCGAGGCAAGTGGATCACCTGAGGTCAGGAGTTTGAGACCAGCCTGGCCAACATGGTGAAACCCCATCTCTATTAAAAATACAACAATTAGCTAGGCATGATAGCACATGCCTGTAATCCCAGCTACTCAGGAGGCTGAGGCAGGAGAATCGCTTGAACCTGGGTGGCAGAGGATGCAGTGAATCGAGATTGCACCATTGCACCCCAGTCTGTGTGACAGAGCAAGACTCCGTCTCAGAAAAAAAAAAAAGTGATAATTTGCAATAGCAAAAACAGAAAACAATCTAAGTATCTATCAATAGGAAACTGATTAAATTACAGGATATTCATACAATGAAATCTTGAGCAGCCTTTAAAATAAATGGGGTATCACTATGAATTATCAACTACCAATGGCTAAGGAACAATCTCCTAGAAAGATTATTAAGTGGAAAAGCAAAATATAGAACATTCTATATAACATGCTATCTTTTGTGTTTAAAAAAAGAAAAAACTGAATTTTTAAAAATGATGTCAGGATTAACCATGTGGTTTTTAAGTTAAAAAAAAAATCCAGATACCATTTAAAGGAAGCCTAATAAACCCATCTATAAGGAAAAGAAAAAAAATTAGAGGAGAAAAGAGAAATTATATACACAGGCTATCTATGGGAAATATACTCAAAAAGGAAAACAGCACTTTTCTGTGGGAAAACAGGGGAATCTTTTCACTATATACTTTATATCCTCTGATTTTTATACCATATGTCTATATTATTACCTTTCAAAATAATACATTATTTTTAAGTTGTTGGAGTCCATGGTAACATTACTTATCACATCATATGACTACTTTAAAACTTAAAATACAGTCAGGCAGTTATAGTTAAAGCCTTATATATCCAATAATTGGCCACAAATAATTTCTACTTTGAAAATTACCTACAGTTCAGCAGGAAGAAGAAAATGAAAAGAAATATAATTTGCCCCCTCAATGCTTGTTATGCACTCATAAAATCACAGAAACCTTACCATGAGTTGTAGAAATGCATACTGCAACTCTGAAATCCAAGCCTCATCTATTCAGATCTATAATTTATCTTGAGCAATTTTAGTGGCCATAATGAAATATCAAGAATATAAATGGGGAGTCAGTAAAGAAATAGGATAAAATAAGCAACGTGGCAAGAAAGGCAAACATGACAGGAGGAAAAACAAGCAAAAAAACAAAGCAGAAAAAAATGGGTGAGGAAGGAAGCTGGGAGCAGGGAGGGGCCATGATGATGACATGTTCATATTTCTGAAAAATTGAAAATCTATGGGATTTTAAAAATTCATTAATTTCTAAGAGATCTTTCCAAAAAGCTAACTTTTAAAGTAAGGTCTATCTATATTAAGAGTAACCAGAACATTAAGTAATAATGATCCTTTAAAACATTTAAACAATCTAGTCCCTCAGTCACTACTCCCTCATTCCCTCAACACATACTAGGCAAGTACCTTCTTGGCCAAGTTCTTTGGAGGATATGCTACTGAAGCAGCTAAGTAGCCTATCTTCAAGGTGCCTAAGCGTCGGGGAGCCACAGAACAGTTAAGGCACATCTCAGTTTATAACATAGTCCACTGGAGAGAAAGCAAAGCTTAAAAGGTTCCAAAGAATTACCTAAGTATTAAAAGCATTTATCTATCAAAATTTGTACTATATCCTGAATATCAGGAAACAGTCAATGTCTAAAATACAAACAAATTCTTCTTTACAGTCAAAGAGTGTAAGGAAAAATACACTTAAATTTCAAATTTGTTGTAGCCCATTTCATTACAGAATTATTCTTACTTTCATTACATCAACAACCTCTTGTTTCACCCGACTTAATTCCTTTTGAAGACTGATGCGTTCCTCCTCACTTGTTTTTTCGATAGTTTTTATTTGTTCATCCATTTCTGCTTTCAGTTTTCTCCGTGCTTCCTCTGTTTTTTGGGCTGTACTCAAAGCTTTTTCAAGTTCCTCAAAAGCTATAATGAAAACAGCAGAAATCAAGTATCTCAAGAAATATCACTGAGCTAAAGTGTTTTACATTCAATTTTTGAGAACTAAGAGCAGCAGTAGCAGGACAGCTTTAAAAACTCATCACTGTTCTAAGCCAAGAGATATTGGAGTAGTTCAACAAAGCCACAAGAAATGTTCAGTCACCAAAACCAATTTATCACTCAGTTCTGGATTAGGATATTAAAACTGTTTATATGAGTCTAAGTTTAGAAGTTTGGAAAAAATAAATGACTGAAGGCTCTCCATTCTCTACCAGTTTCTTTATGGATAGTAAATTTAAAGAAATGAAGACTTGTCCCTATTTCTGTACTGTATAATTTCAATTGCTTTTTGTTTGCTCTATAGTTCTTATCATCAATAATTATGTAATACTATTATATACTCACTATGACACTTTTAAGAACGGAAAAACTATTCTTAGGCATATTTTATTTTTAAAAACTTCTTAACTATATAATAAAAGAGCAGAGATTTTTGTTACTTTTTTAAACATTTACTGGCTGAATATTTTGAAATGAAACTTACTATCTGTATAAGTTTCAAACCAGAGCTGTTTCCAGGTGACTGGAAAGAAATCTTTACCTGATTCAACAGTATTATAGAAAGGCACTACCACAGCAGGGGGTTTTTGGGTAAGATAAGGAAGAATTCAGACTCTGCAAAAATAATCATCTTGGCTAGAGTAGCAGGGTTTTTTTCGTGAGAGAGAGAGAGAGAGAGAGAGAGAGAGAGAGAGAGAGAGAGAGAGAGAGTGTGTGTGTGTGTGTGTGTGTGTGTGTGTGTGTTTGAGACGGAATCTTGCTCTGTCACCCAGGCTGGAGTGCAGTGGTGCAATCTCAGCCCACTACAACCTCCGCCTCCTGGGTTCAAGCAATACTCCTGCCTCAGCCTCCCAAGTAGCTGGGACCACAGGCATGCACCACCATGCTTGACTAATTTTTGTATTTTTAGTAGAGATGCGGTTTCACCATATTGTCCAAAATGGTCTCAAACTCTTGACCTCAAGTGATCCACCCACCTTATCCTCCCAAAGTGCTGGGATTACAGGCATGAGACACTGCATCTGGCCAGGTCTTTAAAGAGGCCAAACAGCTCAACATTATCAAACAAAATCAGATAGGACGGGTGCAACAGGTGTGTAACTTGGCACCAAAAATACATACGTGTGACTGGGCACAGTGGCTCACACCTGTAATCCCAGCACTTTTGGAGGCTGAGGCAGGTGAATTACCTGAGGTCAGGAGTTCAAGACCAGCCTGGCCAACATGGTGAAACCCCATCTCTACTAAAAATACAAAAATTAGCCTGAGTGTGCAGTAGCACACTCCTGTAGTCCCAGCTACCCGGGAGGCTGGAGACAGTAGAATCACTTGAGTCTGGGAGATGGAGGCTGCAGTGAGCTGAGATGGTGCCACTGCACTCCAGCTTGCCTAACAGAGCAAGACTTTGTCCCCAAACAAACAAACAAACAAAATACATATGTGTGTGTTTACGTGTATTTGTGTACACAGATGGTCCCTGATTTACGATGCTCTTGGATCTGTCAACTTCACAACAGTGCAAAAGCAATACACATTCAGTACACTCCTCCACTTAATAATAAAGTTATATCTGGATAAGACCTTTACAAGTTGATACTGATATTTTCAACTTACAATTAATTTATCAAATTCTAACCCTATCATAAGTCAAGGAGGATCTGTATATGCCTTTATATATGTGTACATATATGTGGGTTGTATATGTATGTATGCATGCACACACACACACACGCATTATTAGCATAATGATACCCTAGGAAAGTCCTACTGCTACTGCCATCCTAGATTATTTCCTTTAGTCCTCACAGAAGTCTCCAGACTTCCCTCTACCATTGAGATGGACTATAAACAAAACTCAGTTTTCAAGATAGGTTTGTAATCCTACCAAGAAACATATGCCCCAGGGAGACAGTCGTTTATTGGCACATATAACATTTTCACTTCCAGTGGTATAAGAAATGTGGGAACTTCAACCTATGGCAGCTCAGGAAAAAAGGCCTTCATTAACAATTTGGTTTAACACAGTGGTTTGGGTACAGGAATTGCAAACCTGAAGACAAACATTTATTCTAAAGCATTTTCTCAAAGGCAAAATTGCCAAGAGAAGAGTGAATTCTGGTAACAACTGGGAAATGCAACTTAGTTTGCTCAATCATTTAAAAAGTAATTTATCTGACAACCATATACATTTTTTTTCTTTTGAGATGGAGTCTCATTCTGTCACCCAGGCTAGAGTGCAGTGGGCACGATCTCGGCTCCCCGCAACCTCTGCCTCCCAGGTTCAAGCGATTCTCCTGCCTTGGCCTCCAGAGTAGCTGGCACTACAGGTGCCCGCCACCACACCCAGCTAATTTCTGTATTTTTAGTAAAGACAGGATTTCACCATATTGGCCAGGCTGGTCTCAAACTCCTGACCTCGTGATCCGTCACGTTGGCCTCCCAAAGTGATATCTTTTACATAAAAAGCAAATCTATCCAATTTATTTATTTTATATGCCCAAAGTATAAAACTGATACTCAAACAGGTCTAAATTTCAAAGGAATATTAATTAGCTGAAATCATTTATAAAGATTCCTATTGCCAGGTGCAGTGGGGCTCACGCCTATAATTCCATCACTATGGGAGGCCAAGGTGGGAGGATTGCCTGAGCCCAGGAGTTCAAGACCAGCCTAGGCAACATAGTGAAACCCCATCTCTACAAAAAAATTAAAAATTAGCCAGGCAGGTTGGCTTGTACCTGTAGTCTCAGCTACTCTGAGCAGCTGAGGTGGGAGAATCACTTAAGTCTGAGAGGTCAAGGCTGCAGTGAGCAGTGATTGTACCACTGCACTCTAGCTTAGGTGACAAAGAGAGACCCTCTCAAAAAAAAAAAAAAAGAAAAGATTCCTATTCTAACTTTACTGGCATTTGCCTGCAAACCCCAAGATGATAATCCTCAGATATAAATATGTTGGAAACAAAAATGGTGTCTTTGGTTTACATATTCTTTTACTATAAATTCTGATGTCAACCATACAGAAAATACAGAAATAATGAACGCTTACTACTAACAAGAAATTAGTTTCCTCACTTAAAAAAATCAGTCAAGAAATAATGAACGCTTACTACTAACAAGAAATTAAGTTTCCTCACTTAAAAAAATCAGTCCAGTAAAGTGACTAATTATGGGAAAGATTCTGAAACAAAGTGCTTACTGCCTAATTAGTTTGTGTTGAAGGTTAAATGCTGGGGGAATGAAAAAAGGTATGATCAATGTCTTTTAATACTTAGATGTCATCAGTACCTTTTCATTATTATTCAGCATATAAAATTGCATCTCAGCATTTCTGAGTAATTCACAAAAATATCTTCAATCAGGCTCTGGAGAAACTGAAGAGTTTTGAAACCCTTTCAGCAAAATAAGAGTTTAAATGAAAATCTTTTGTCAATTAAGTAAAATAAAACAAAACTATGTAGTCAAATCTAGTGAATTTTTTTGTTTTCATTTTTAAAATTCCGGAATCCAGCACAGTATAAAAAATAAATGTAATGTTCTCACCTTTTCAAACAACAAAAAATCCATGCCACAAGTTCCTGTTTAGATATAATTTTCTGCTAATTAAGTTTTCTAATCACATTCAATAAATTTCAGGATACTATTCTATATAGAGTCTAATATTAGTGTTTAATCCACTAAAACAGTTTGTCCAAGTCACCTTATTATCCATTATACAATGATGAAAATAGGATGGATTTGGTTTCAAAGTTCTTTTCATCCTAATTTAACCCTCTCTCCTACTTTCCAGTACCATGTCAGGGAACCAAATAATTTCACACCTAGAAAGAAACCATTGAAATCTTTCATTGAAATATGGTAACTGAAGCATCCAATTTTTCCTTCAGATGATAAATCAACCTGAATATATAAGCCTGATGATAGAACTTTAAAATTGGATTTAAGCAACGATCCTTACCTTGCAATATTTTTAAAAACTAAGAATGCTGACATGGATCAAGCTCCGTTGGGCAATAATATTTCTTACTAAAGCAGAATTTCTGAACCAATTAATTACTAATGGCTTTTAACTCTCAACAAAATGCAATATGTTATACTTCTTTCTGACACAAAACTCACTGCTTTCTACCTCCCCATCCTGCTTTAAGGAAATGTTAAATAGCCAAAAAACTGGTGGGGAAAGGCATTAAGATTTTATATATATATATATATATATATATCTCCAAACACAGAAAACATATTTCAAACCCATTATGGATTCTACACTGTATCACAAATGAAGCCACTTCCTCACAGGAAGTCTGCCTCCAACACTGATTCTCATCACAATGTTTAAGGAGGATATACCAAGAGTTTACTTACTACCCAGAAACATCTCACCTGACCTTGTAATTCCCAGAAATGGCGTCCACAGCCTATAATATTATAAAAGTGAATTCCCTACTCTTTCCAAAGTGAAAATAGAATTTTAATGTAAGTACTAAAAAAGTATGTTCAAAATGTCTAGACAATTTATCTTTCAAATTCCCAACAAAAGATAAGTGAGTGAGGAGAAATAAAGCGTGCATCAGCCACAGCTGACAAGTCTTCTGCCAACATGCAAGAGTGCATGGGAAAACCACAGTCACGGCACACATCAATAGGAAGGCTAAGCATGAACTGCCACAGAATCTTGCAAGAACACACTGTGTTCTTCCAAAGCAAAATTCAATGTATCTCAGGCAATTTTTATTTAAAAAAAAAACCCACACACTTTAAAAATACTTTTAGGTCAATTTTCAATGAACTGTAAGTATGATCCTCTGTCAGTTAAGTAAAATGCAGGGCAGACCCTTTATTGCTAGCTCCTCACTTTCCACTTCAGATGAGGTTCACTCACATCCATGGGAATTATAAAAATGGGCAAACGCTCTCTATAAGGGTTAAATGAGAAAGGTTGGCAATCTGTAGCTCAATAATCCAACCATTCAGTCATCAAATACATACATAGCAGCTGTTTACCAACTGCCAAGCATATGCTAGGTATTAAGTGACAAAGAAAATATTTCACAAAAAGATAGCTGAAGTAGTAAGAAAGGGGAATAAAATAACTAATCCTTAGATACAGCTAGGAAGAATGTGGCATTGTTTTTGCTACTCCAGCACCTCTTAGAGGATACTCCTCATCCTGAGTATCCTAATCAATTATAATAAGAAATGCCAGAATTCTGAGATTTCATGTAGCATTACTATTTTGTTACACTGTCCCAGAGAACACTTTACTACATGGTTAAGAAGACCCACTTCTACTCCCAGTGTAGGAAATAAACAAAAATGCAGAAGTGTGAAAAGGCTGTTAAACTCTAGATTAATTGATGATCCTAACAAGCTGGTTAATGACATGAAGAATAAGTAAGCCAATGCCTGTCTCTATCCCAGCAAAAACAAACAAACAAAATGAGTGAATGAAAAGCACTACAAAATGAATGAAATACAAATTAACAGAAAAAGCAACAAAAATAATTTTATCAGAATTCCCACTGAATCATCAAGCCTCTTTGGCAAATAAAATCAAAGTCTACAGCAGCAGTTCTCAACATGTGGTCCAAAGATCCTGGGGTCTTGAGACCCTTTCAGAGGATCTGTGAGATCCTCCCTTTTCCAAATAAGTGTCTACATAAGACTAGATTTTCTTCATATATTTCAACCAAAATAATATATCACAACGGATTAAATGCAGAAACAGGCATGAAAATCCAGCTGCATTGTATTAAGCCAAGCAATGAGATAACAAAAATGTAAAACAAGGCCATTCTTCACACTAAACCTTATTTTGGAAAATACAGGTAGATTTCATAAAAGTATTTGTGCTAACATGTAATGGATTTATAAATGGTTTGTTTTTTGTTGTTTGTTTGTTTGTTCTGAGATAAAGTCTTGCTCTGTCAGCCAGGCTGGAGTGCAATGGCACCATCTTCAACCTCCACCTCCCAGGTTCAAGCAATTCTCCTGCCTCAGCCTCCAGAATAGCTGGGATTACAGGCGTATGCCACCATGCCTGGCTAATTTTTGTATTTTTAGTAGAGACAGCGTTCACCATGTTGGCCAGGCTGGTCTCAAACTCCTGACCTCAGGTAATCCGCCTGCCTCGGCCTCCCAAAGTGCTGGGATTACAGGCATGAGCCACCATGCCCGGCCTATAATTAGTATTATTATTTTTGAAACAGAGTCTCGTTCTGTCACCCAGGCTGGAGTGTAGTGGCGTGATCTTGGCTCACTGCAACCCCCACCTCCTGGGGTTCAAGCGATTCTCCTGCCTCAGCTTCCTGAGTAGCTGGGACTACAGGCACACGCCACCATATCCAGCTAATTTTTGTATTTTTAGTAGAGATGGGGTTTTGCCATGTTGGCCAGGCTGTTCTCAAACCCTTGGCACTCAAGTGATCCACCTGCCTTGGCCTCCCAAAGTACTGGGATTACAGGCATGAGCCACTGCACCCAGTCTATAACTGTTATTTTAAAAACGAATTAAACAAATATTGTTAAAATTTTTACTTTTAGCCAGGCGCGGTGCCTCATGCCTGTGATCCCAGCACTTTAGGAGGCCGAGGCGTGCAGATCACGAGGCCAGGAGTTCGAAACCATCCTGGCTAACACAGTGAAACCTCTCTCTACTAAAAATACAAAAAAATTACCTGGGCATGGTGGTACATGCCTTTAGTCCCAGCTACTCCGCAGGCTGAGGCAGGAGAATTGCTTGAACCCGGGAGGCGGAGGTTGCAGTGAGCTGAGATCACATCACTGCACTCCAGCCTCGGCGACAGAGTGAGACTCTGTCTCCATAAAAAAAAAAAAAAAAAAATTTTTTTACTTTTAATTATTAATACAGTAAATGTCAATACATATAACCCAAATAAATAAAGCTCTTTGGAATCCCCAATAAATTTTAAGAGTGTTAAGAGGTCCCTGAGATCAAAAAGTTTGCAAGCTACTAGTCTAGAGCTTACATAAATGAAAATAAACTACTACCACCCAGTGGCATAAATTAGATAGTGCAATGCTTATCTATAAATTAGGGCCTTTGCAGAGATTTAATAAATATTACATTTGCAAGGGAAATCTAAATTTTAAGCCATACTACAAAATATGTAATGAGATTCATTCTATAAACTGACTATGCTTTGACCTTCAAAAAATTTACCAATTTATCCAAATTTTCTTTTTCGGTTTTTTTTTTTTTTTTTTTTTTGAGACAGTTTCGTTCTTGTCGCCCAGGCTGGAGTGCAACGGTGGGATCTCGGCTCACGTGCAACCTCTTCCTCCCAGGTTCAAGTGATTCTCCTGCCTCAGCCTCCAGAGTAAGCTGGGATTACAGGTACATGCCACCACACCCGGCTAATTTTTATATTTTTAGTAGAGACGGGGTTCACCATGTTGGCCAGGCTGGTGAACTCCTGACCTCCTGGCCTCAGCGTCCCAAAGTGCAGGGATTTCAGGCGTAAGCCACCACGCCCAGCCCCAGATTTTCATGTACATTTTACATACATATTTATCTATCAAATACCTTGAAAACATCAGGCAAATGTTGAAAAATATTAGGCTAAAGCTAAGTACATTGATTAAATTAGAAATATAATCTTGCACCAAAGAAATGTGTTTTTAAATTATTGATAGTTTCAAGTAATAGTGACATTGTTGGAGACATAAATAATTGCATTTTAAAAGCCATTTAAAATAAATTTTTCCAGCAGCTATTCATTTAGTGCCAAAATACGTACATATTACTTATCTAACATGGCATACTTAAAATCTACTTTAATTCATACTTTTTTTTTTTGCCTGAGAAACATGGAATTTTCTTTGTAAAGCTTATTCTAAGTACCCATGATAAGAAAAAAAAATAGCCCTTACCCCAGTCCTGTTCATACAAGGCTTGGGAAAGGCACCATGATTCACTTATTGGCATGTGTGGATGCACAAAAATAAGATGTTTTGTGAGACTTAAGACTCCAAGAAAACTTTGTTACATAAATTATCAGCAACTAACAAAGCGGTTAAATACATATGTGATTTTGGTTTGTTATATAAAAATGCATAAATCTTACACACATAAATACATAAAACTATGTTAAAGGATCCTTCAAACATCAAATAAATATGTTCTAATGAATTGCTTTTGGCATATCAGACCTCTACTATAAAAATGAATATATGAATAAAAAAACATATTTCCTGCACAAACACAACATGACAATAAAAAAGCAAAGAATGTTATGAGTTAGTCCAAGTCTTTAAATCCACTAATCATATAAAACACATAACTTCAGCAAAGACGAGGTACATGAAAAGGAAATGGGGTTTACAAAAGTTACTATACTCTAGAAACTTTCCTAATCTAAGCAAAATATTTCATTCATTTTGCATAATTGTAGGAAAAAACATTTTAACAGGGGGGAGGATTAACGTTATAGCCCGGGTTAATTTTTTTTTAATGGCTATATATATTTAAATCACTTAAAAGTGGCTAACGAAAAAGACTAAAAGTCTGTGGTTAAGAATTTATCCGGAGATAAAATTCAAAGATCTAATAAGCTATATGTCAAAATTGTCACAATAGTATTTGTAACAAAACTATAAAATAATCTAGATGATAAACAGTAAGGATATGATAACCAAGTAAATAATGTACATGCACTTTGACACAGCCATTAAAACATGTTAGTACTTCAGCAACACGTAAAAGTGTCAATAACAATGCTAAATGGGGGAGAAGAACATACAAAATTGAATGTACAGTATTATTACAATAATATAAAAATAAAAATTAGAGAAAACACTACATGGAAATTTACTAAAACAACAGTGATGTCATTTTCTCTATTTTCCAATTTTTTGGTAATATACTGCATTAATAATTAGCTACCCCTATCTCCTATCCTGATACACACACACATGCACACACACACATGCACACACACACACCCAGAACAGCCAAGAACTAGTGTGAACTTTAGTAGCATTAACATTCTACACTGGTGCTACACTGAGGATATAATTTCCTGGAGAGTTAAAATACAGCATCAGGCACTTAAGCTAAATCACCAAACTTTTCCAAGTTTAAAATCTGGTTAATAGAAGATGTGACCATCTGTTCGTAAGTAACAACAAGAAAGAAACACTATCAACAATTGTAGAAGCGCTTATAACCAATAAACTTATTTTCTGTTTCCTTTATACACTAAAATACATATCTTTAACAAAACAAAAATGCTATGCTATCATACTTCAAAAAATATGCCTAACATTTCCACTAAAGAGGAGACTATTTAAGAACTGCAGGTTGATACACCATCCTGAAATCAGTATACCACCGTATTCACAGTCTCAGTATTTTATAATAGAATTATTCTTTTTATGCCAGCATGCAAAAACAGAAAAAGAAAATAAAGAATCATTCTGTTTAAAATCAAAGACATTCAGATTTCCTCTGTCCTCCAACATATGAAAGGCACCACAATACATCTAGAAAAAAATATGAGGAGCAGCTTAAGAGATTGTTTCCCAAGAAAAGTAGTGGGGAACGTTCTTGAGCTGATTTTGACATCCAGAATAAGTGAGCCAAAGGAATCAGTGATTTGTTTACTAATATCCACATCAAGAATTACTAGCAGTATCAGAATTAAATTTCTTCACAGTTGAAAATGCACTTGGAGAGTTTATTTTCTAGATAACAGTTTTATGTAGCTATATCTACTTCTAAAATCCTAACAGTAAGCTGTAATGATATTAATGTTTCCTTCACATGACCAGTTCTTATGTGTTTAACCTTTGAATTTTAAATCTAACAAAGAAAACAAATATTTAATAGAGCAACTGAATTTTCCAATAGCCAGACTATTTATAGAAATCCTACTTCCTTTACACTGAATTTTTTTTTTTTTATTATACTTTAAGTTCTAGGGTACATGTGCACAATGTGCAGGTTTGTTACATATGTATACTTGTGCCATGTTGGTGTGCTGCACCCATCAACTCGTCAGCACCCATCAACTCGTCATTTACATCAGGTATAACTCCCAATGCACTGACCTTTTCTTATGCTTAGTGCTTAATTGGAAGTTTTCTTTCAATTGGCATACACACTTTACATTTGAACTAAGAACCACTTCCTACTTGAACAGTTCTGTTTAGACTCAATTAAGACTATTAAATGAAATACAGTTTGTGTGCCTAAAAGTAGCTTTCATTATAGATGTAAAAGGCATTATCTTCAATGTAGAGCCAGTTTGTTACAACTTTGTATCATAGCCCTCATTTATTATGACTACAAATATAATTTTTACGAAATCTATAAAAGCACTTACAACTTTGTTATCTAAAGACTTTCCAAAATAAATATATCCATTAATAATTTAAATCTGGCAGGGCACAGTAGCTCACGCCTGTCATCCCAGCACTTTGAAAGGCCAAGGAGGGTAGATTACCTGAGGTTGGGAGTTCGAGACCAGCCTGGCCAACATAGTGAAACCCCGTCTCTGCTAAAAGTACAAAAATTAGCCAGCAGTGGTGGCACACATCTGTAATCCCGGCTACTCAGGAGAGTGAGGCACGAGAATCACTTGAACCCAGGAGGTGGAGATTGCAGTGAGTCAAAATTGTGCCCAAAAAAAAGTAATAATAATAGTAATTTAAATCTTAATTCTTTTAGTATTTATTAATTTTTTATTTTTGACAGTATTAATAGAAAAAAATTTAAACCTTTAGGCTATCAAATATTTATAAAAATATGGTTTATGAAAATCACACTTAAAGACAAAATATATATGTTTTGGAGAAGCAAGCAAGGGAAGGAAAGCTGTACAACTAAAGGTTTAACTGGAACATATACACGGAAAATTTTATCCTGCATGTGAACGAACTATATATTTTGTCTACCTTTTAACCATTTACCCTTTCAACCTGATATTTATTCATCAGTTTCTATCTCCTCATTAAGTACACCCAATTTCAAAAGAAATTTAATCCCCTTACCAACATTTTCTCTTTACTGGCTACAATAGTCAACAAAAAGCAGTTCTAAAAATGGAAAGGCTTGATATGAGAAGCTGAGGCTATGCATTAGATTTTCTGTTCACTGAAAGCAAAGCTGTTGAACCAATGTCTTACAACACTCAAACTGGTTCTAGAAAGTATTCAAAGATTATATTCTGAAAGATGCCATCTACTCTCTCTAAACGGAAGTTTTCTCAGGTTTGATGAGAACAAATTCATTAAATTCCCCAGTCACTTTATCCATAAAATAACTGCAAGAAGATGGGGAGATATTTATGAAATAGTCAACTATTTCTCTGTGTAGAGACCCAGTCCCCTTCTTAACACCTTAAAATCTGGTTTGTAAAATCATTTCTCAAAACTGCATCCTCCAAATCATATCCTTACCAAATTCAAAGACCTTTTCAAAGTCTTCATCTTACCTTCTCCACTTCTTGAAACACATCTTATATTCCCCCAAAAACCTAACTATCCACAATTTCTATGACTTCATGAGGTAACTTTTTTTTTTTCTCATTTATGTCTCATTGCCAAACTCAAGACCTCTATATGGTTAAGAGCACAGACCTGAGTCACAATGCCTGGATTAAATCTTGAGTATATACTTACCCTCTGTGCATAAATGTGGGTAAATTACTTAACTTCTACATTCTTAGGTTTGCTTATTTGTAAAATGAAGATAACAGTATTATTTCACACACTTGTGAGGATGCAACACAAGTAAATACAAGCAAAGCCCTTAAAGCAGAGCATTACAAAGTAAGTAATGGCTAGCAGCAGTATTAACAATAGTAGCAGCAGTAGTAGTAGCAGCAACAAGTGCTAAATAAGTGTCAGTAGAAGCAGCTGCTGCTGTTACTACCACGACTATTACTACTACTGTAAAACTTAACCTTTTGTAGAAATCAGCCTCTCCTAGAGATTTAACCACAGGTTTCAATCCTAGGCTGACGACTCCTGAAAGATGTTCCAGTTTCTTATTTCCAAATTCCTGCAACTCAATTCCATTTGAAAAGTTCATGACTGGCTCAAATTCAATGTATCTAAACAAACCCATCATTTCACTCCAATTCTCAACTTCCCCATTTAGATTTCCTATTCTAATTCCACACTACTATTCATTAAGTGTCCTAACCTTAAAACTTTGGAGTCGACTTAGAGTCCTTACTTTTCTTCTGCCTCCCTGAGTTGATTAGATACCAAATTCTACAGATTCTTTCTTCTCCTTCCCAGAACCACCATCCTAGCAAGGTGACCAAAGCTCATAGTCCCTCAAATCTGGATTTCTGTCTTTGCTTCTAAGTTTGACTTCCTATTTCATTTATTTTCTATGTAAAACCCTAGCTCCCATCACACTATGCCTTCCTATTACTGGCTTCCTGTTACTTTGTATATCAAAGTCTAAACTCAGCTACCTACCTTTTAAGATTTCAATAGTCAGTTCCTTTACAATCCAATTGCATTTCCCACTTCAGCAAGAATGGTTTTCAGCTGATTCACACACCTACTATGATCACTGTGCCTGTTCATGGCATTGTAGCATCTGAAATGTGTGCTGCCCACACCTCTCTTGTTAGGCCCATTCTATTCATTATTTGAGGTCCAATTCAAAATTCACATCTTCCCTGATATGAAGGCACAGTTCATCCTGCCCTCCCCCTTTCAAACATCCCTCCTTTCCTAGCTTTAGTCAGTTTTGTACCTTGTTGAATACTATGCTGGGTTCTATACTTTATAGCCCAGCATTTATTGTGTCAAAACATGCTATTAACACTAAAGTGCTCATTATTCTCTTTAAAAGCAGACTATAACTTATACTTTTTGTTTACCCTAAAGCAACTATAAGGTAACAATTATTTAATAAATACCATGCTGTACCTTACTGGGAAGTTCTAAAATTTTAAATGTGGATTTTGATACTCTGTCAGCAAACATTTTCTGTACGGGGCCAGATGGTAAATATTTTAGGTTTTGTAGATCACATCTGATCTCTGTCATATATTTTTCTTTTCTTCAACTATTTAAAAATTTAAAAATCATCCTTAGCCTAAGGGCCGTACATAAACAGGCAGTGGGCTGGATCTGGCCCACAGGCCACAGTTTGCCAACCTCTGCCTCCCCTAATAAGCAGATGGGTGTCTTATTAGGAGCCTCTACAGTTAAGAATTTTTATCAATATTTAACTCATTTTTTAAAAAATACTGGTCAAGCACTTTAAATAACTTTAGAGTTCCAACATAAAACAAGTAACCCTCAAGTTCTTACCAGCTCTTTCGGACTTTTCTTTCTGTTCCCGTAATTCCTCTCCCTGGGTAGTCATCTGTTTGATGCGACTACGGAGTTGAGCAATTTCTTCTTCTTTCATTTCCAGGGTTTCATGCATCTGGCGTTTTGTCTCTGCGATTACCATTCCCTGAATAGAAGTGAAGACTCTAAAACATTTGCATAACAAAACTGCATCAACAGCACAGATAAAACTTAATTTAAAAGGCAGAAAAAGGCCGAGCATGGTGCCTCATGTCTGTAATCCCAGCACTTTGGGAGGCCAAGCAGGGTGGATGGCCTGAGGTCAGGAGTTCGATACCAGCCTGGCCAACATGGCGAAACCCTGTCTCTACTAAAAATACAAAAATTAGCCAGGCGTGGTGGCACATGCCTGTAATTCCAGCTACTCAGAAGGCTGAGGCAGGAGAATTGCTTGAACCCAGGGGGTGGAGGCTGAAGAGCTGAGATCATGCCATTGCACTCCAGCCTGGGTGACAGAGCGAGACTCCATCTCAAAAAAATTAAAAATTAAAAAATTAAAAATAAAAGGCAGAAAAAAATATTTCTTGCTAAGTACAGCGTAACAATTATTTCAGTACTTCACAAACTGAGATCTGTTTTCTGCTCTAATCCTATTACCTAGCATAACAGGGTATTTTTTACATTAAAAAATTTTAATAGTTTAACCCTTAATGCATTAAACCATTACTACTTAAAATATTTAATTTATAACCTTTCTACAAATGTGCTATCTGTCTTTGTAAACAGTTTATAATGAACAAAATATAGTCTTCTGAACTTGGCTTGATGCTACAATAAACTACAAGTATTGATCTGTGCTATAACATGGGGATAACCCCAGAGACTGAGAATGGAAGGTGCCTGCTGCCACACTGGATAAAGCAAAATCCCAGGGCACATCTACGTGGTTTTTCTCTTTCTTCCTGTGACTGTCTCTGGTACCACCACTACTCCTTACTTTGCTCAGTAAGGCATCCCCATTCCTCCAACTTGCTAGTTACTTCTGTTCCCTCTTTCTGGATAATCTACACTAGAAATGGAGCTCAGCAGCGGAAAAAGATAACCAAATTGTATGAAGTAAAAAAGTCATTTAGGACTAACAAAAAATGAGGTGGTTCACTTGTCTGTTGAAAAAATGTTCAGACTTTGTGACAACTATTTCATGGTCTTAAGATTAGCACCCTCTCCACAGGGTTTGCCAACCCTTACTTTAGAGTATGACTCTTCCAGATGGCTAATATTAATGGAGAGATAGAAAGATAACAACCAGGTAAGTAAGACACTGTTATATGAAATCTCAAAACAAAATCATGGGACTTCAGTTTCTTCAAAAACCAAAATATAGTGGAAAGAGAAGGAGAGAAAATAATCGAACCTCTAAATTAAAAGAAATCTTGAGAGTCATACCAACCAATTGCAATGAAAAAACTTTATAAGGACCCTGATTCATAAAAGAGCAAAAAATATATGAGAGACTAGAGAAAATCTGAAACTGACTAGATAGCAGGTCATATTAAAAAATTATTAAATTTTTAGATGTGATCATGATAATGTGGTTGTATTATTGTAAAACTAACATCTTTTATTTTAAAGATATACTAAAATACTTTTGGAAAAAAAATGATAAAATTTCTTGGATTTGCTCTAAAACAATCCTGGGATGAGTACGACAATGAGAGTTGAGAAGGTACAGATGAAACAAGATTAGTCATGAGATGTTAACTGTTGAAGATGGGTGGTGGGTTCACAGAAATTCATTTTAGCAGCTTTTCTTTTGTAAATGTTTTAAGTTCTTAGTAATAAAAAAAAAAAAAAAAATTTAAATAGGCCCTCAAGAAGTTTATAATCTAGCAAAGCAATATTATCAAAAGGATGAAAAAGACTGCCAATACATTTTAACAGCAGGACAGTTCTGACATGTTCTTAATTACATGACCACTTAAAATACTGTAGTGATAACCCGGCATATTAAAGAAACTGGTGGATGGTATGGAACAAACTGGGAGCTGCTTAGAAAAAGGACCCAAGAACTTGGGATTGAAAGACTTAGGTCAAAACTGTTAACCCATGAATTTTCTGGCTGTCTTTGCTGCATAGCTATAGCTGCTGCTCCAACTCCAAACTACCAAAGGTAAGACTCATTCCTAGCCGGGCGCGGTTGTGGGCGCCTGTAGTCCCAGCTACTCGGGAGGCTGAGGCAGGAGAATGGCGTGAACCCGGGAGGCGGAGCTTGCAGTGAGCCGAGATCGCGCCACTGCACTCCAGCCTGGGCTGGGCAACAGAGCGAGACTCCGTCTCAAAAAAAAAAAAAAAAAAAAAGACTCATTCCTTCCTCAATCCTCCAATCTCACCTACACATTCTAAGATTTATTTGTAGAAATTGTTATTTATGCTAATATATACATTATCACTTACTTACTTTTTGTTTTTTTAAGAGACAGGGTCTCACCCTGTCACCCAGGCTGCAGTACAGTAGTGTGATCATAGCTCACTGCAGCCTCTTACTCCTGGGTTCAAGCAATCCTCCTGCCTCAGCCTCCCGAGTAGCTGGGACCACAGGCATATACCAACATACCCAACTAATTTGTTACTTTTTGTAGAGAGGGGTCTTGCTTTACTGCCCAGGTTGATCTTGAACTTCTGGTTTCAAGCAATCCTCCTGCCTCAGTCTCCCAAAGTACTGAGATTAAAGGGATGAGACACTGTGCCCAGCCCCTTATTTATTTTTTAGGCAACTTATCTGAGAGATTAATCTGTTTCCATATTATTTGAAAGAACATACTGATATTATTCACATTTAGAATGCCTTAACTATAAATAATTTAACTTTTCTCTGTAAAGTAGTTATGCACTATAAATATAAACTTACTTTGCAACAGTTATTCTAGTCTACAAATCAAAATGCTGACTGGGATCAACAAATCAGAGAATCAGTTTCACACAATACAAAACTAATGCTAGTAGTTACATAAATCTAGGAATTAAAAAGATTTTTCATGGAAAAAGCTGCAATAATTTTGGAAAACAGAAACAAGCATGAATGTTTCCAACTGTTTCCAAAAGTAAATGTTGGGACCTCTTGACAAATTTTAGTATCATAGGTTTTGTTGTTTTACCTTATCTTGTTCAAGCTGTTCAATTAAGTTCTTTGCATCACGTAACTGAGTGATAAGTTTAGTCTTCTCAGCCATATGAAGGTCCTAAAAAAAATTTTGAAATTCATTTCCATCTCTAATAAAGCTTCTTCTCATTTGAGAACTCTAAACATTTATCAAATTTATATACATGTTACAGTGTAGAAGGAGAAAAGTACACAGGAAGTCTCAAGGTATAGTAAGTGTTATGCAGGCCAGGGCAAATAAGAATGTCCTTTCCATCCACTCTCCTTTCCCGGAGGTACAAGCCATGCTGTGGAGCCTGTGGATCTAACTTTACAGGATTAAATTAGAACAAAACTCATCTGCTCTTTTACCTTTATCTTTTCTAGTTCTTGAAGTCTTTCATCCAGTTGTTCTTGCAGAGCTTCTTTTTCACTAGTTAATAGTGTACATTGTTCCTTATGTGACTGAATTGTTTCCTTACAACGCTTAAGTAGGTTCTCTTGACGCTTAACTCTTTGCTGGAGTGTTTCCAGTGTTTTAGCAGAAGTTCCATCTTCCACTAACAATAAAGCAGCATAAGGAGGGGCCATCAGTAAGGAATATGAAACCACCTTTGGAAAATTAAGACTGAGACAGTGAAAGAGATCTAACCTAACTGACTCCATCTTGGTTCTAACCTTTAAGCTGTCATCGTTCGTTCCTGGGTGTAGGCCGAACTAACTTTGGGAGAACTTATAGTTTAAAACAAAGACAATAAAAGCCATTTCCCAAACAAACCTCCTTCTTGCCTGGGGACTAGACTGCCTTTGTAGGACTAACAAATTAGCCAAAAGATTAGAAATTATCGTTTAGGAGTCATGCAGCTGAAGGCCACAAGATTCTGACCACCACTAAACGGCTCCTAATATCACTGCTTGAGATATTTTGCAGACCCTGCACTTGATGGATCAGCTGGCAACACCCAGATCGATAAATTGGCTCATCTGATCTTGTGGCTCTCACCCAGGAAGTGACTCAGCATAAGAAGACGGCTTTGACTACCTATGATATCATCTCTGACCTGACCAATCAGCACTCCTGGCTCACTGGCTT
Organism: Macaca nemestrina; assembly: GCF_043159975.1. Taxonomy (NCBI): domain Eukaryota; kingdom Metazoa; phylum Chordata; class Mammalia; order Primates; family Cercopithecidae; genus Macaca; species Macaca nemestrina. The sequence continues at coordinate 100,475,616 of NC_092126.1, read as the reverse complement.
CCCCACATCCACTAAATTGTCCTTAAAAACTCGGATCCGCAAATGCTTGGCGAGACTAATTTGAGTAAAATAAAACTCCGGTCACGTGCAGTCGGCTCTGTGTGAATTACTCTTTCTCTACTGCAATTCCCCTGTCTTGATAAATCAGCTCTGTCTAGGCAGTGGGCAAGGTGAACCCATTGGGCAGTTACAAATATAAGGGTGCTCCAGTAACAGTCTGTTAGTACACAGGAGTGTATTCCTTTTTTTTTTTTTTTTTGAGACGGAGCCTTGCTCTGCCACCCAGGCTGGAGTGCGGTGGCGTGATCTCGGCTCACTGCAACCTCCATCTCCCTGGTTCAAGCAATTCCCCTGCCTCAGCCTCCCAAGTAGCTGGGATTACAGGTGCATGCCACCACGACCGGCTAATTTTTTTTATTTTTAGTAGAGATGGGGTTTCACCATGTGGGCCAGACTAGTCTCGAACTCCTGACCTCAGGCAATCCGCCTGCCTCAGCCTTCCAAAGTGCTGGGATTACAGCCGAGAGCCACCATGCCCAGCCAGGAGTGTATTCTTACACCAACGTTCTGCTATACTCTTAGTCAGAGGAAGAAGGGACAACCCTAGTCAGCTAATAAACTGGCACCCTTCCAAAACTCTACTTAGTATTAGTTGTTTAATCTTTATCTGAAGAAGCTTAGTAGTGAATTCACCTCTTTGTGGTTCAACCCCATTCAGAATGGCACAGTAGTTAACTAACATTAACTGAATCCACCCTCCTTAAAATGACAGTTTGATAATCATCTTTTGTTATTCAAAATTATGTGTCTTAGCTCACCTCCCAAAAGGATTAATAAAGTACAGTGTTCTTTCCAACCACATTCTAATATCTTTCTGAGAGAAGTTCTGGTAAGTGCAGCTTTCTCCATCACTTTACATTTATGAGTCTGAAGTTTCCACATATTTGGGGAATTTCGGGAACGACCCCCCGCCCCATCACCCCACCACAGGCTGGCTGCTCAGACAGTTAACTGCTCAACTACTTACTCCAAGTTTAGCCTAAGTCCCTTTGAAAGAAAAAGCTAGGAAATAAAAGATGGGAATTTTATTGCGTATATACCTCCAAGCTTCAAAGCAAAGAAGGCTATAACTGAATTTTAAGACAAAATATAGCTATTTCTTCTTTTTCCAGTTAAAAAGCAATTAATAGGAAATACGACAAATACAAATATCTAAGAATATAGAAATATTTAAGCAATATTATTTAAAAACGAAAATATCCAAACAATTACACATAGCACATTTATTAGCATGTAAGCAGAACTGACCTGTTCATATGACCTCTAGCTACTGCTATTAATAAAACAGTGTAGCATAATAAATGAATTTCAGTTACAATGAAAATGTGGTGTTACTCACAGACTATGACATTTTTGCATATTAAAACAATTATTTTGGTTGGGCACAGTGACTTGCGCCTGTAATCCCAATATTTTGGGAGGCGGAGGCAGGCAGATTACTTGAGATTAGGAGTTTGAGACCAGCCTGGCCAACATGGTGAAAGCCCGTCTCTACTGAAAATACAAAAATTAGCCAGGCGTGGTGGTGCACACTTGTAATCTCAGCTACTCAGGAGGATGACGCAGGAGAATCACTTGAACCCAGGAGACAGAGGTTGCAGTGAGCCGAGATCATGCCACTGCACTCCAGCCTAGGCAACAGAGTGAGACACCACCTCAAATAAACAAACAAACAAACAAAAAACACTTATTTTCTCCTAAATAACAAAGAACCAAAAAAAAACAAAACAAAAAACAAACCCTTGCATCTTCCTGAAACTATTAGGACCACGGACATTTCTACCTCAGCCCACATCTATCAGTTCACATCCTGGAATCTCTCAAAATCCTCCTCTAGGTTTTCTTGGGGTTTCGTTTTCATTTTTTTTTCTTGTGGAGAAGGGTTTTCTCTATGTTGCCCAGGCTGGTCTCAAACTCCTGAACTCAAGAGATCCTCCCACACTAGCCTCCCAAAGTGTTGGGAATACAGGTGTGAGCCAAGGAGCCCGGCCCTCCTCTAGTTTTTAAATTAACCTTTTGACAAAATGAAGCTTACCTACTGGCTCTACATCACTCTCTGGATTCTCTTCTTTAGTCAAGAATTCAGCCTGTGGTTCCAGCTGAGGAAGTGGTTTCAGTACATCAACATTCATCGGGCCATTTCGTAATCGTTGTTTCAGCAGAGAAACCTAATATAAATGTGCTTCATTAGAAAAAAGCCAAAAAAAAAACTATGGGAGTAGTACAATTGTCCCTTGGTATCTGTGGGGGATTGGTTCCAGGATTCCCTGTCAATACCAAAATTTGCAGGAGCTCAAGTCCATTATATAAAATGGTGTAGTATTTGCATACAGCCTACACACATCCTCCAGTATACTTTAAATCATCCCTAGATTACATAAACTACCTAAATAATGAAAATGCTACGCAAATAGTTGTTATACTATATATATTTTAGAAAATAATGACAAGAAAAAAAGTCTACATGTTCACTACACATGGCTTTTTCCCCCTAAATATTTCTATCCAGTTGGTTGAATCCACACATACAAAACACATCAATGTAGATGGCTTATTGTACTTTCTTTAAAACAGAGAGAGGATGGATTAAATGATACTCTTCTTACTAAAGTGGGGGAAAATAAAACAAGTTTACTCCCAATACAGTCGGTTTTTGTATTTGCTATTATTATTATGCAGTTAGTCAAAAGATACAATAAATAAAAAAATATCCTTAACATTAACTGAGGAGCTAGGAGTGGTGGCTCATGCCTATAATCCCAACACTTTGTGCAGCCAAGGCGGAAGGATCACTTGAGCCCAGGAGTTTGAGACCAGCCTGGGCAACAGAGTGAGACCCCATCTCTACAAAAAATTTTAAAAATTAGCTGGGCACAGTGGCATATGCCTGTAGTCCCAGCTACTCTGGAGGCAGAGGTTGGAGGATTGCTTGAGTCCAGGAATTTGAGATTGCAGTAAGCTATGATCATGCCACTGCACTGTAGCCGAGGTAAAAGAGCAAGACCCTGTCTCAAAAAAAAAAAATTAAAAATAAAAAAATTGAGGAAAGCAAAAAGTTTTAAAAATAGGTCTTAAAAAAGAAAAAACTTTTGGAACCTTGCAGATATCCAAATCAAACCACCTCTATTTTTCCTTATCCAAAAAATTCCATACTTTTTCTTTTATTCTTTTACCTGAGTTTGGAGAACACTGATATATTGATCTTTCTCCTCTAAAGATGCATCAAACTCCTCTTGGAGATGTTTCTTTGCCTGCTGGTCCATTTGGAGCTCCTAAAACAAAACGATTTACAGGCAATTTTCAGTATAAAACAAAAAATATAAACTTAAAGTTTTCAAAATTTAAAAACATGTTGAATACAGATTTACATTTCCCTTAAGGCATCAGCGACAATAATTAGAGAATAATCAGCATGTAAAACATTAACATTATTTAAAACATTTGCATCAACAAATAATTTTGTTCCTTAAAGAATGTGAAGATCCAAGAAGAAAAATGTACACTTTCTGGAGCTGTAATGATGGCTGCATTGATAATAATGTGGAGAAAATAAATAATCACTTAAAATAGGCCAGGTGCGGTGGCTCATACCTGTAATCCCACACTTTGGGAGGCCGAGGAGGGTGGATCACTTGAGGTCAGGAGTTCGAGACCAGCCTGGCCAACATGGTGAAACCCCATCTCTACTAAATATGCAAAAATGAGCTGGGTGTGGTGGCAGGCATCTGTGGTCCCAGCTACTCGGGAAGCTGAGGCAGGAGAATCACTTGGGGGCAGAGGTTGCAGTGAATTGAGGCTTGCCACTGCACTCCAGCCTGGGTGACAGAATAAGGCTCGGTCTCCCAAAAAAAAAAAAAAATTACTGAAGATAAAAGTAAAACTTTGAGACTCTTACTACTTGTGTTATATTATATGCATTTGATCTGAAACCAAATTATTATATGCCAAACAGCCAGTAGAGTCTTCCTCCTCCAATATATGAAAGTATCTGATAGTCGAAACCAAATGCTTTCTCATCTGTAAAATGAAATTTCTAGTCCCTGCAATTAGTTAAAATGCTGCTTTCTTTAGGTCATTAACAAGCCTTCCTAACCAAATCCACTTATTTTTATCTCTCTGCAATACCAGCCACCAGTAATTACCCTTTCATTTTAGGTATAGTCACATACCACGTAACAACATTCTGGAAAATGACAGACCACATATACGACGGTGCTTTCATAATATTATAATAACGTATTTTTACTGTGCTTTTTCTATGTTTAGATAGACTTGGATATACAAATACCATTATGTTACAACTGTCTACAGAATTCAGTACAGTAACATGCTGTACAGGCTTATAGCTTAGGAACAATAAACAATACAATATTGCCTAGGTATATAGTAGGTTATACCATCTAAGTTTTTGAAAGAACACTCTGTGGTATTCGCACAATGACAAAATCACCTATGGAAGCTTTTCTTGGCTATATCTGCTGACCATGGCTTTAGGGCTCTTGGCTACATTCCTGTCAATTACAGTTTCCTCTTTGTCCTTCACTGATTCCTTCCAGCCCTCTGGATTCAATCTTGTGTCTTCTATGTTTCTCCCTTAGAATGCTAGAGGTTAGCATATGGAAATATCAAACACTCCTTTATCATTCTGGGATTCCTATACTTCACTAGTTCCCTAAACTCAAAATATTCAAAGTCACATTTTACTTATCTTTGTTAATCCCTGCATATAATCAATATTTTTTATTACTTTTTCTAGAATTAGATCCTATCTTTTACCATAACTATAACCACAGTTCAGGTGTCTAAAACTTTAGATCAGGGATGTCCAATCTTTTAGCTTCCCTAGGCCACACTGGAAGAAAAAGAATTGTCTTGGGCCACACATAAAATATACCAACTATAGCTGATGAGCATTTAAAAAAAAAAAAAAAAAATCACACAAAAAAAACCTCACAATGTTTTAAGGAAGTTTACAAATTTGTGCTGGGCAGCATTCAAAGCCGTCCTGGGCTGCATGCAGGCCATGGGTTGCAGGTTGGACAAGCTTGTGATAGTTCATTTCCTTCACTAGCCTTCTAGACAGATTCCTTACCTCAAGTCCTCCTCTAATTTAATCCATCCCTCACACATTTGCTAGAAAACTTTTCCTCAAACAATATTTTCGAAGACTTATAAGCAACTCCCTCTTCTTACATTGTTTCTAACTTATTAATTCTCAAAACACTGAGAACTGCCCCAGCAAAACACTGAGGCACTATCTGGTACACTTATAAGTGTTCTCTATTCTGCCCAACACCCACATTGCCCCAACATCTCTGAGCATATTTTTTACTTTTCCTCTCACAAATGTCTCCTGACTTGACATTCCCACAGCAGTAGTCTCCAAATGCTGGTCATGTTCTAAATAAAGTTTTCAGAGATCCATAGTGAAATAAGAAACAAAAGCCAATGTGGAGAGATTTTCTTAGATCTAAATTCCTTTCATGTAAGTAGCTGCTACTTTGTCCTGGGAACATGTCCTTCCTAATTGCTTTGGTACTAAAACAACTTTTTTTTTTTTTTTTGAGATGGAGTCTCGCTGTCACCAGGCTGAAGTACAGTGGTGCGATCTAGGCTCACTCCCAAACTCCACCTCCCAAGTTCAAGTGATTCTCCTGCCTCAGCCTCCTGAGTAGCTGGGACTACAGGTGCATGCCACCACACCCAGCTAATTTTTGTTATTTTTAGTAGAGACGGGGTTTCACTATGTTGGCCAGGAAGGTCTCAATCTCTTGACCTCGTGATCCACCCACCTCAGCCTCCCAAAGTGCTGGGATTACAGACATAGGTGTGAGCCACCGTGCCCAGGAGCCACTGTGCCCGGCCACAACTTCTTTAATGAAATAATGCCAATAAAAGAATCTGGGTGAAGAAATTCCTGATGGGTGAAAGAAATTCCTGATGGGTGAAAGAAATTTCTTCTGGGTGAAGAAATTCCTGATGTCTTTATTCCGAAATACAACAGTTAGTGGCCCTATGACATCCCTTCTCCCCCACTTCTGGAAGGAACTGGAAGGTAAAATTCATTTCTTCCAAATAATTTCCTACAACCTACAACCTTCCATGCTCGGCTCTGTTACAGAGCGGTCCTAATAGCCCACCAAAACAAAAAACAAACCAAAAAACACTCCTCGATTTATACTATAGTTTTCAGATTTTGCATGTTTTCATTTCTTCATCTAGACAGAAAGTTCTCCGATACAAGGGAGCATCTTTTAATCATGTCCCCTTCTCCCTCTCCCGGCTACCTATACACTATTTTGTCAACATGTTAGCCCAGTGAGGCTTGGATCAAACTTCCAACATAATGTATTTGTGCTGTGTGAAGCCATTAAGTTGGTGGTAATTAGAAAACTAACACATGTAGGTAGATTAAAAAACAATAACAACAAATTCTTCAATCTGTGATTCTGATAAGTATTAATATTTCCTAATAGAGGAAGATAAAGTTACTGCATAAAATTATGGATTTAGACAGGAAAGTTAAAATAGACCCTTTAGTTCCATATTCCCTTACCTCTGGTCTTTGCCCCCAGTATTTCACCAGCTCCTAAAAAATTTAGGTAGAGTTGCAAATCTAACTGGCAGCATTCAGAGTACTCACAGAGCTCCACCCTCTTTGGAAGGTAAACACAAATGCATTTTACCACAGACAAGCATGACAAGGCATGCTTTTTAGCCAGTGAGCTCTCTCACAGTTTTTCTAAGTCCCTCAACAGCTGAAACTGAGTAGATGAGTAAGGCTGGGGCCCGCTAGCAAAGTCAATTCTTTTTCTTTCCCCATTTGATGTTGCCAAGGAATGCTGGTTCTATAATTTAAATTCGAGAATAGATAGGAGGCCTATCTTTACTAACAGCCAGCAATCACATGGGTGCTTCCTCATCTATGAATAAAGTAGATGTGTTTCCCGTTCAGCTGTATTTTCTTGAGTATAGCTCCCTCAGACGAGGGCTCCTAGTGGAGAAGGGCTGAGCATAGGAAGGAAAAAAAACAGGTATTCCGGCCGGGCGCGGTGGCTCAAGCCTGTAATCCCAGCACTTTGGGAGGCCGAGACGGGCGGATCACGAGGTCAGGAGATCGAGACCATCCTGGCTAACACGGTGAAACCCCATCTCTACTAAGAAATACAAAAAACTAGCCGGGCGAGGTGGCGGGTGCCTGTAGTCCCAGCTACTCGGGAGGCTGAGGCCGGAGAATGGCGTGAACCCGGGAGGCGAAGCTTGCAGTGAGCTGAGATCCGGCCACTGCACTCCAGCCTGGGCAAGAGAGCGAGACTCAGTCTCAAAAAAAAAAAAAAAAAAAAAAAAAAAAAAAAACAGGTATTCCTGTATTTCCAGATGTAATAACATTATAAAGAGGTATTCCTGTCTCTTTATTCAATGCATATTTAAATAATGCGAATGTTTTAAAGAGGATTTATCAGGTTTTAGGCATCAAAACCTGATGCCTAATCTCTAATGTACACTCTCTGAATTTTAAACATGCCTGCTCTCCATTACTATGTGTATCTAATCATTAACTGCATAAAACATGGGCATTTAATTTCTCACCAGAAATACAAGATACCTATCATTAACACCCTTCATTTATTCCCAAAATACAAGACAAGTAAAAAAGAAATGTTAAGCAAAAAGATATTAGCTTAACAGAAAAATCTTTTGGGTAGAAATGCCGTATTATTTGCCCCTCTAGCAAAAGCAAAGGGGCTTTTAGCTGCTAAAAGCACTTTCTCTCTATTAATATAAAGCAGGAGAAACAAAAGAGGATACCCTAGCTATCATTCTCTCACTTTCCACAACCCCTTTGTTGCATACGCCTAACCCCCATGCATACTCTTCTGAGTACTAACACATTCCCAGTCCAACTAGAAAACCAGAATCTTGGGCAGACCAGGAGTTAAGGTTTTGTTCCTTCTCTATAACTTCCAAAGTGGGTATACATTTTTCTAAGTTATTAATCCAAAAGAAGTTATACAAATTTTAATTAATAAAGGACATCTGTAATTATTTGTATTACTGATGCCAATGCTTGGTCTTGTCAGTATAACAAAAGTAAATTAGCCTGGTTTTCAAAGTCATGTTTAGAATGTTTTAAAGAATTTATTTGGGAATTGTGGTAAATTATATAATCTTTCTTTCATATCACAAAAATTCAGTGATTTGGCTACATAAAAAATATTGCAAGAGACTAGAAATCAAACATGATAGCAATAAGAATAAAACTTTAGTGATATAATACATGGAATTCCTATATGATTAATTCTGATTGTTAATTCACGTAATAGTCTGTCATTGACAATAACAACAAAGAATATTCTATGGGACAATATGGCTATATTGATGATATCATCCTAATCTATACTCCCTTGTTTTTCTTCTTTGTCTCCTCCCACAAATATACTAGCTTTTCTCAATTACTATTTATAGATTTATTAATTTACCTGACCCTTTTAAGGCTATCTATACTTTTTAAATCTGTATCTTGGACTGATAAATTACACAGTTACAATACCTAAAACATTAAACTTACTTGGATTTGTCCTAAAGCTACCTATTTCAAACTTCTCAAAATAATACTAGTTTCATTAACGAATTAACAGAAAGTAACAAAAACCCATGAAGAACATTCATAACAAAAATAGGTAACAAGACATTCTTCAACAAACAATATAAATGAGTGGAGAGAAAGCACCAATAGCAGTAAAATATGCAATTGTTGGGATCTGTATAGGAGAAAGCAGAGGGAAGCAACAAGGTATCAGATGGACCTGACAGCAGGAGAACCCCAAAAGTCAACAGGTACTCATTACAAAATAATTTGAGACAGCAAGTCAAACCAGGAGTGGTCTTGCCTACTCCGATGGCAAGTGGGTACACATGGCCCACGGGAAGACATTAAGGAATTCAAACAGTCTGCTATGAAAAATTACTCACCCCCTAAAAATTACAATAAACATAATTTATTTTATAAAAAAGACTGATGGTTAGGAAAAACAAAAAGAAGCCTGAAATACTTAACAGAAGAACCCAGTTAACCCTTGGAAGTTGACGCTGACTGTTCATGCAGACAAATGATATTCTGTTGCTAAGACCTTATTTCATTAATTTTGACAACGTATCTTAGAAAAATCATACAAATAAAAACTTTAAGAACAGACCCCCTGGTCTTGGAGGCTGGACTCGTTAGTTATTTGTATAACTAATGAGATGCATATGAAACTACCCTAGGACATACAACAGTTCTGATAAATATGAGATTTAACTACTATTTTCAAAGTACTCATCACTGAAACTTACCTCTCTTAATTCTGCAATTCTCCGAAGTGATTTATCCTGACTCTGACTTAATATACCCTTTAATTGAGAGGGAAAAAAAAACTGGTTAAACAGCTAACTGTATGACATAGTAAATACAAAGCAAGTCAAAAATAATTATTTTTAAAATATTACAACCGTTTATCCAAAAATAACCTGAAGATAGAGGACAAGATTAAAATGTTAAAGATGTGACCATATTGAAAAATCTGTTAAAACTTAGATCATGATGTTATAGAACTGTTCTGCATCCTGGCAGTGGCAGTGGTTCAAAATCTATACATTTGTTAAAATGCATGGGCATGTAAACCAAACAAAAAGTCAATTTTACTGTTTGTTCAATTTAAAAAATAAAATTTTTAAAAATTAAATCAAATTCCAACTGCAATTTATTTCACTGAAACCTATAATGTGTGGAACACATCAATTAACAGCCTGTTCTAAAGGTTTTTGTGGCTTAGAAACAAAATAATTGTCTATATTTAAAAATACAAAACCAGCCGGGCACGGGGCTCACGCCTGTAATCCCAGCACTTTGGGAGGCCAAGGCAGGTGGACCACAAGGTCAGGAGATCAAGACTATCCTGGCTAACACGGTGAAACCCCTTCTCTACCAAAAATACAAAAAAAATTAGCCAGGCATGGTGGCAGGTGCCTGTAGTCCCAGCTGCTCGGGAGGCTGAGGCAGGAGAATGGTGTGAACCTGGGCGGTGGAGCTTGCAGTGAGCCAAGATCGTGCCACTGCACTCCAGCCTGAACGAAAGAGTGAGACTCCATTAAAAAAAAAAAAAAATCCAGAAAACTTCACAAAGAACATCAGATGGCTAAATTAGTAACCATACATTAAAAAAAATCAAGAAGCTGGCCAGGCATGGTGGCTCACACCTACAATCTCAGCACTTTGGGAGGCCGAGGCAGGCAGATCACGAGGTCAGGAGTTTGAGACCAGCCTGGCCAACATAGCGAAACCCCGCCTCTACTCAAAAAAGAAAAAAAATTAGCCGGGCATGGTGGTGCGTGCCTGTAGTCCCAGCTACTCAGGAGGCTGAGGCAGGAGAATTCCTTGAACCCAGGAGGCGGAGGTTGCAGTAAGCCAAGATCGCACCACTGTACTCCAGCTTAGGCGACAAAGCGAGACTTCTCAAAAAAAAAAAAAAAAAAAATTGAGAAGCTAATAAAAGACTAATATTGAGAGATGAAATGACTCACCCTTTCCTGGGGTAGGGTAAGGAAGGTACTTTTCTCTAGTAAAGGAAATTAAACTTGGAAAGTTATGGCCTATGGAAACAAAGTAACCATATATCCCTGTACAACATAAATACAGAGGTAAAGGAATAGAGTAATCTGAAACTTCACCGGTTTGTGTGGACTAACGAGCAAAACAAGGGGATAGAGATAGGCAAATGGCTTACTTATGACCAAGGGAGTATGACTGGATTGTATTGTGGGGACTTGTAAGTGAATAAAACAAAACCAAAGTTTTTTTCCCAAAAAAACCCATGAACACAGGTTTTGTTTGTTCAGTTTCAAATATAAAATTTTAAATGCAGGAACATGCCATGCTGAGAATGATGAAAAACTGTAGTGCAGTAGTTACAAGCACATGCTCTGCAGTCTAACTGCTAGGAAAAAGATCCTGGCTCTCCTCCCTACCTCTTACAAGCTGTGCAACAATGAACGAGTCACTCTGCCTCAGTTTCTTCACAGGAAAGAGGCTAGAACTAAATATAACAAAATGTGTGGCACACAGTAGGAGCTCAATAAATGTTAGCTAGTACAAGCAGCATAGGTAAGAGTGTTGGCAATACCCACAATTTTAATTTCACTGGCTCTATTGAAAAGATATTTGCCTATTTTAAAAGGTTTCTAGGCATGCACACACGTAGAAAAGAGAGTAAAGCATTCAATTTTATCTTTTTTTTTTTTTTTTTTTTTTGAGACAGAGTCTTGCTCTGTCACCTAGGCTGGAGTGCAATGGCATGATCTCGGCTTACTGCAACCTCCGCCTCCCAGGCTCAAGCTATTCTCCTGCCTCAGCCTCCTGAGTAGCTGGGATTAAAGATGCCCATCACCACACCTGGCTAATTTTTGTATTTTTACTAGAGATGGAGTTTCACCATGTTGGCCAGGCTGGTCTCCTGACCTCAGATGATCCACCCACCTTGGCCTCCCAAAGTGCTGGGAATACAGGCATGAGCCACCACACCCAGCCAAATTTTATCTCTTAACATTATTGAAATTTGGAACTATGAAACCACAATTCTTTACTGTCACTTAGTGTCAGAATTACTTACCTACATCTAAAAATAAAAATCCATAGGCAATTCACAGAAGAAACACAAACAAGATGCCAACCAAACTTAAGAATAAGGTAACCTTTTGAGAATGAATTCATGGAATATTAACAGCACAATGGGTTAAGTCAAAATTACCTCCCACTTCAATGGGCTGCATGTTTCAGAAAACATTATCAAAGCCAGGCGCAGTGGTGCACACCTTAATACCAGCACTTTGGGTGGCAGAAGAGGGTGGATCACTTGCGGTCAGGAGTTCAAGACCAGCCTGGCCAACATGGTGAAACACCGTCTCTACTAAAAACATAAAAATTAGCCAGGTATGGTGATGGACGCCTGTAATCCCAGCTACTCGGGAGGCTGAGGCAGGAGAATCGCTTGAGCTGAGAGGCAGAGGTTGCAGTGGGCCGAGATCACACCACTGCACTCCAGCCTGGGTGACAGAGCGAGACTCCATCTCAAAGAAAAAAGAAAGAAAACATTATCAAATAAATTAAAAACTCCTTGCAATCATCTTATTTCCTATGTTCTACGGACAACTAGAACATTGAATTAACAATAAATAACTGGTGTTACCACTCTGCATGGAAGGTTAGACATGTCTTTACTACTAAAACAAGGAAGCAACCTATAGACTGAGACACTAGAAAACATGCTTGAGAGAGGCATGCTGTAAATTCTAACTTCTTAAACATTACAGAGATCTGTAACTCAAGGAAGCTCATCCTTAACAGAGGTAAAATCTCTGGGATCTCATTCACTTCCTCTTTATCAAAACCTCCAATAATGTTAAAACAAGTTTAATACTTTGTTCATATGCACAATTATTTAAAAGGAAGGGTTAGAAATACCTTACTATGTAAGATCTTTCTGATTTAAAAATTATGACTTAATAATACAGTCGACAAATGACTTACTTGTAGCTTTTTCTTCTCTCTCTGAAGCATCTGATAAGCTGTAACAAGCTAAAATATAGTCATCAACATTAGTCATTCTTAAATAAATGCAATTATTCTAAAGTCCACTAAAAAATTCTCTTTATGAAAGTCAAAAAATAAATTATAAGAGTTCTTGTAAGATAACCTAATTAGATGCATGACAGTCAAAACTAACATAGGACATACATTTCTAAAAAACAAAATGTAAATTTGACAAACATTAAATCTCCATATGACTTCATCTTAGAGATATACCTCTAAATTTTAGTACCTAATTCACAGGTGGTGATTCAAGCCAGCTTGCCTAAAGGCAGGAAGCTACTCAAACTATAGTCACAGACTAAATCAGCAATAGCATCACCTGCAAGTTTGCTTGAAACAGAAATTCTTGGGCCCCACCCCAATCTAACTGAATAAGATTTGGGAAGGGTGTGAAGAGACAGGAAACTATGTTTTAATGAGCTCACCAGGCGATTTTTCTGCTTTGGACTATAATAGATCACGCAATTGATTTCTAAAAGTTCCTTCTGGTTATAGGGTCTGTGACTATAGCTCTGCAAAAATCTAAGCAAAGAACCTCATAATCAACAGATGAAAACTGGTAATTCAAGTCCTTAAAGAGATATTTAACCATTTAACCTAAATACGGTATTTAAACATTCTAGCACACCCTGATGAAATTATGGATTAACAAATCTTTTCAGCCTATAAGTTATAAAACATTACTCATCTAGGGCCGGGTACAGTGGCTCATGCCTGTAATCCCAACGTTTTGAGAGGCCAAGGTAGAAGGATCACTTGAGCCCAAGAGTTCGAGACCAGCCTGGGCAATTTAGTGAGACCTTGTCTCTATTATAATTAAAAAAAAAAAAAGCGTTACTCATCTGAAGGCTAAGTACATGGCTCCAGTGAATTCTTTCGACCCTACTTTGGAAGTGCTAAAGAGATAAGCTGCAGATTTAAGAGGAAGCATCCCCTATTAGAGCTTTGCCATTTACCTTGGAAGGCTGTTGCGTCCCCCAAATGCCACTAGTGATATCCTGAATCAAAAGACAGGCAGCAATAGGGCCAGGCATGGTGGCTCATACCTGTAATCCCAGCACTTTGAGAGGCCAGGACAAGAGGACTGCTTGAGCCCAGGAGCTGGAGACCAGCCTGGGCAAAAATGGCAAAATGCCATCTCTACCAAAAATACAAAATAATTAGCCAGGCATGGTGGTGTGTGCCTGTGGTCCCTGATACTCAGGAGACTGAGGTGGGAGAATCACCTAACCCTGGGAACTCAAGACTGCAAGGTGAGCTGTGATCACGCCACTGCACTCCAGCCTGGGTGAAGGAGTGAGACCTTGTCTCAAAAAAAAAAAAAAAAAAAAAAATGCAGCAATGGAAGGTGAGTCTAGCAACAAATAATATAAAAAACAAAATTCTGCCTAAGACCAGGACTCTCCGCTTACTATTATCATAACACCACACAGAAAAACAGTGGTCACAGCCGGGCGTGGTGGCTCAAGCCCGTAATCCCAGCACTCTTGGAGGCCGAAGTGGGCAGATGACAAGGTCAGGAGTTGGAAACCAGGCTGGCTGACATGGTGAAACCCTCTCTCTACTAAAAACACAAAAATTAGCTGGGCATGGTGGCGCATGCTTGTAGGATGAGGCAGGAGAACTGCTTGACCCAGGACCCAGGAGGCAGAGGTTACAGTGAGCCGAGATCACACCACTGAACTCCACCCTGGGCTACAGGGTGAGACTCCATCTCACAAAAAATAGAAAAATGGTGTTCACATTTACCAGTGTAACAATCCTGCACATTCTGAATATGTATCCCTGAACTAAAAATAAAAGAAAAAGAAAAATGGTGCTCAAAAAACGGGTGGAGGGGGGTGGTGTGTGTGGAAGAGTAACCCAAGAATCAGATGTCATTTACAACATTATTTCATCCTAGGCACTAACAATGCCAAAGAGAGGTAGAGACAAAGTCTATGAGTTCTTTTGATCCCAATAAGCTGCCTGACTCTGAGACAGCACAGAATACTAGAAACAACCAGAAAGACCTAAAATCAAATCCAGACTCTGCAACTACAACCTGTCCGACCATAAGCAAGTTACCAGGCAACAGCAGCAAGTTACTATGACTCTCCAATTCTTTTTCTACAAAATTGAGCTAATTAACATCTATAGGAATGGTACAATATTACATGACATTATAAATATAAAATAGGCCGGGCACGGTGGCTCAAGCCTGTAATCCCAGCACTTTGGGAGGCCGAGACGGGTGGATCACGAGATCAGGAGATCGAGACCATCCTGGTGAACACAGTGAAACCCCGTCTCTACTAAAACTACAAAAAACTAGCCGGGCGAGCCGGGCGCGGTGGCTCAAGCCTGTAATCCCAGCACTTTGGGAGGCCGAGACGGGCGGATCACAAGGTCAGGAGATCGAGACCATCCTGGCTAACACGGTGAAACCCCGTCTCTACTAAAAAATACAAAAAAAACTAGCCGGGCGAGGTGGCGGGCGCCTGTAGTCCCAGCTACTCGGGAGGCTGAGGCAGGAGAATGGTCTAAACCCGGGAGGCGGAGCTTGCAGTGAGCTGAGATCCGGCCACTGCACTCCAGCCTGGGCGACAGAGCGAGACTCTGTCTCAAAAAAAAAAAAAAAAAAAAAAAAAAAAACTAGCCGGGCGAGGTGGCGGGCGCCTGTAGTCCCAGCTACTCGGGAGGCTGAGGCAGGAGAATGGCGTGAACCCGGGAGGCGGAGCTTGCAGTGAGCTGAGATCAGGCCACTGCACTCCAGCCTGGGCGACAGAGCGAGACTCCGTCTCAAAAAATAAATAAATAAATAAATAAATAAATAAATAAATAAATAAATATAAAATATACAGGACAGGTGTAGTGGCTCATGCCTATAAGAACAGCCCTTGGGAGGCTGAAGCGGGAGGATCGCTTGACCTCAGGAGTTCGAGACCAGCCTGGGCAACATAGCAAAACCTCATCTCTATGAAAAAATACAAAAATTAGCTGGGTGTGGTGGTCTGCGCCTGTAGTCCCAGCTACTTGACAGGGCTGGGGCTGAGGCTGAAGGATCGCTTGGGCCTGGGAAGTTGAAGCTCCAATGAGCCGTGTTTGAGCCACTGCACTCCAGCCTGGGCAACAAAGTGAGACCCTGTCTCAAAAACAACAACAACAAATAAATATAAAATACACAGTGTCTAGCATATTTAAATACTACTACCCCAGCTTCAAACTAAAAGCCATGGTTAAGTTAGTGAAGAAACAAGACTAAACATTCATGACCATTATTAACTTTGGTAGAAATTTAAAAATAAAAGTTAAAAAAATGTAAAGGAAAAAGATGCTTGATTCTACAAGTGCCTCATGACATACATGGCTTTAATGCCTTCTTTATATCTCTGGGTGGGTTCCAGCCAGCCTATATATTTAAGCCTGATAATTGCTTCCTATTTTGTCAGCACTTCATAGTTTAAAAAGATATCTTATATTGTATATTTCATTTGGGTTTTTGTTTTGTTTTTGGTTGTAGGATAAAATTACTCATATTATAGTCATAATTGGAAACAGAAGTTACAGCCATCTTTAACATACTGACTCTGAACTTTAGTATTCATTAATTAAAATTAACTACAATGGTGATTTACAAACCATAAGACATTACACATTTTAAGACAAACAAACAAAAAGATATGGACAACTTACTCCAAAAAGACTTTCCTAAGAAAGAACTGTTTTAACTGCATAGGATGCAGAGGGAATTGAGGGAGGGCAACAAATAAAATTTAGCCTGAAAGGAAGATGCTACATTCCTAAAGGACTGAAAAGCGAAATGGACTAGCACTGACTTCCTTCCTCCCTTAGACCAAACAAGGAGTGTCATTCTCACGGGTTTAGCAATGAAAAGATTGATCCAAGGCAAAGGTTTAAATGTAGGTACAATGAGAACGAACCAAATCTGTCAGATAATCAGGCTACCTAAAACAATTTTAGAATCAGTAATAATGGGAACCTCATTGGCAGGATGAGGTCATTTTGGAGTCGCATCAGTTAGAGAGGAATAAAGGAGAGGATATGAGAACAGAAGATGAACTCCACACTGGGTGTTCAAGTGACCTTGAACAGAGGGACTACAAAAGGAGAGGGGAACAGAATATAAGAACCAGAAGGCTACAGACAACAATCTTTTCCAAACTTTTACCAAGAGTCTTGCCAAAGGGCCTCTGTCTTTACTTAACTAGATATTGAAAGTCTTTAACTAAATATTGCCACAAACTACATACCATTAGTAACCAGGATATATCTAGGGAATTAACAGTTTAGCCAATCACAGGAGTAAAGCAATACAGTAATGTGAATGAGAGAACAAGCGGAAGAAATTTTTGTACAGGCAAAAAGATCATGCTCCTACCTCAGAATATTTTCCTCTGTAGCTACTTAAGCTTCGTTCCATTCTTCGCAACCGCTGAATCAACTGTTCTTTGTTGAGACTGTCTGAATTCCCTACCAAGTCTTCGGCCTCGCTATCCATATCGGAGGGTGGATCAAAATTGGCAGTAGAACTGTCCAGGTCAAGTCGATTCAGGGATTCTCTGGAAGATGTTCGTACCAAAGACTCTTTAGAAGAAGACCGGAATAGAGATTCCTTTATTGGACTTCGAAACAAAGACTCCACGGAGGGCACCCGGAGCTGGAGCTTCTGTGCAAAAGACTGTGTGTCACCTGACTGCAACCAAAACCCAACAGAATGTGTGGATTAAAATACACACATTTAGACTTCTATTACCCCTATCACCAGCAATAATCTAATAAAAGTTCTAACAAGTTGAATTTATATTCCTGACATTTTACATAATACATTGTTTTCTGAAAAACAAGACACTTGGTTATTGCTGAAAAATTGTTGGACCTGGAGTCAGAGGACTGGGGTGCATGCCCTTCAGTAAGTCACTCTCCTTCAGTTTGCACATCTGTAAGAAAGAAAAAAGCAGTACTTTCTAAGCTGACTTCACAAGTGTATTGTGAGGATTCATCCACTAAACTGTAAGATCCTTGAAGGTAGTGACCACCTGCATATCCAGTGTCTAAAATGTAGGTATGTACCATGAAATGTGAAGTGTGTAACTGAACTCGAGTGGGCTTTATCTGGAGGGTCTTTATGGATGTAGTGATGCTTGATCATTCTCAAGAAAAGAGGCGAATTGGGGCAGGGGGAGGGTAATATGTAATGAATCCACTTTGTTTAATAAGGGAACGTGAGGCAGAGTTGACTAGTAACAGCCAACTCTGCTCTACTTACCATTTGTCTACTAGGAATAAAAATAGGCATTAACAAATCATGGAGGACAGTTGAAAGGTCTGAGTTAGAGTCCCTCTGCACAGATCAGTAACTCCAATGTTAGACAGTGATAAGCAAGACCTGTCCTCCTAATTAAGTGGAATAACAACAAATTAATTTAGTCACAATGAAAAATAATATGACCTAATTCAACTAACTGTTCTAAGCAGTATTATTTTGTTCAGGTCACAGCAGTCAATATTCAACGATGTCTCCTAGAAGCTCATTCTCATTAGCTAACAACAGGGTCACTGTATGATCTCAAAGGTGCCAGGAGTGAAATACTCCAGGGAATCTGACATCATGTGGAGGCAAAAAACACAGGAAAAAAAAAAAGATTCTCTTCAGTCTAGAGTTTAAAAAATCAAAACAGAAATGTTCTGTTCACAGATTCTAGAGATTTAATAATACTGGGCAAGGTAGGAGTAAGAGCAGATAATATGCCCCATGCCCTTCATACACCCAGATATATCACAGGTGGTTTAAAAGAGTAAAAACTGGAAATAACCCAAACGTTTATCATTACAGGATACAGTTTATAAATTATAGTATATGGAGAGCACTCCCCAAGGCAACTTGAAAAGTATGTCCTGGGCTATAAAGTATTTTCAAAAAAAAGTTAAAAATAAACAATAATATATGGAAACAAGTTCAAGATATACTATTAAATGGGAAAGGTCAAATTATAAAACAATATGTATATTGTGAACTCATTTTGACTAAGTACTCCTTATCCAAAAACCTTGGAACCAGATTTTGGAATATCTGCATATACATAGTGAGATGTCATGGGGATGAAACCCAAGTCTAAACATGAAATTCATTTATGTTTCATATACACCTTATACACATAGCCTGAAGGTAATTTTTTATCATATTTTTAATCATTTCTGTACATGAAACAGTGTGCACACTGAACCATTAGAAAGCAAAGGTGTCACAATTTCAGCCACAAATACAATCTGTGGTTGTCTGGCACCACCATCACTCCTGACTCTGAACTTACATGCTACTGATAAGCAATACTTTTCTTACGCTTATTCACCCATAAGTACTTCACAGTAAAAGAAATATATATATGACATACCATTAACACAGTAAAAAAAAAAAAAACCATGTTCAGGGTAACTAAGCAGCACAGTAGTAACATCAGAATATCTGTAATAGCTGTTAAGCAACAGCAAGAACAAACAATGGTAAGCTTTCAGTCTCTATCTATGATGCTGTGTTTTGATTGAAAAGTTACTCTACGCTGTGCTTTTTTTTTTTACGTAAAAAGAAACACCAGAAGCAACTGAGGGACCAGGAAATGGGTCCACTAGGGAGGAGGAGGCATTCTGCTGGATGCCTTTTTAATTTTTTTTTTTTTCTTTTTTGAGACATGGTCTTGCTCTGTTGCCCAGGCTGCAGTGCAGTGGCGTGATCTCAGCTCACTGCAACCTCCGCCTCTCAGGTTCAAGTGATTCTCGTGCCTCAGCCTTCCAAGTAGCTGGGAATACAGGCACGTGCCACCACACCAGACTAATTTTTATATTTTCAGTAGAGAGGAGGTTTCACCATGTTGGCCGGCCTGGTCTCTAACTCTTGACCTCAGGTGATTTGCCCACCTCAGCCTCCCAAAGTGCCAGTATTACAGGCGTGAGCCAACACACTGGGCCTCTGCAGGCCTTTTTGACATTTGCAACAAATCTTCATACAACAGAGCAGAGAAGAAGGGAAAAAAAAAACAGCAAGTAAAGCACGTAAGTCTTGGAACCATGTGGAGCATCATGGGGAACCTGCCCTTGGCGCCATCTGGCTTGCATATGTGCCACTGTGTAACCCTTTGTGGACATACTCATATGAGAGAATCTGGGTATGCCTGGAAAAGAAAATCTTACAGCTAGAGGGTGGGGATAGTCTTTTTTCCCTTGGGAACACTGAATAAACTATGTTGTACGCCAGTGTTTTGACTCCAACTCATCAAGAGGTGAGGTGTGAAGTTTTCCACTTGTGGCATCATGTGGGTACTCAAAAAGTTTCAGATTTTGAAGCATTATGGATTTCAGATTTTTGGATTAGGAATGTTCAATCTATGTAGGATACTTTGCCCCACACATAAGAGGGTCCACAGGCTGCTATGTTTTAAGAACTCTAGGGTGTGCTTTCTACCATGTCTTCAACCTTGCTGTGAACTATGGTTTCCTGCTGCTGTCAATATGCTCAAATACAGTAAGCATTTCCCCCTCGCTTCGTGTATATACAGTTTTTAATTTGCTAAACCCAAAATCAACTTTTCAGAAATTTGTTTAAAATAAAAGTAAACAAGCCAAATGTGATGGTTCACATTTGTAATCCCAGTCACCTGGGAGGCTGAGGTGAGAGCACTGCTTGAGCCCAGGAGTTTGAGGTTGCAGTGAGCTATGACTGCACCACTGCACTACAGCCTGGGTGACAGAGAGAGACCCTGTCTCAAAAAAAAAAAAAACTGAGGGAAGGCATCTTTTTGTTATGAGAATGAATGAGATCATATATGTAAAATGTTTCATATATGTCTAATACACAGTACACAATAAATACCATTTTATTTTTTAAGAAAATATCTGTAATATTTAAGAAAGCGCAAAGCCCTCAGTGAGCTTATTTCCTGAATATCACCTACATTCACTCTTTGTCTTAATTAAAATTCTGAATTTGTTATAAAGTTAACTCATTCAAGTTTTTGCATTCATAACTATAGTCTTTTTGGACTATTCCATGAGAGAAGAAAATACGCATTTCAGGCTGGGTGCGATGGCTCATGCCTGTAATCCCAGCTCTTTGGGAGGCCAAGGCGGCTGGATCACCTGAGGTCAGGAGTTCAAGAGCAGACTGGCCAACATGGTGAAACCCTGTTTGTACTAAAAATACAAAAAATTAGCCTGCCGTGGTGGCAGGAGCCTGCAATCCCAGCTACTTGGGAGGCTGAGGCATGAAAATCGCTTGAACCCGGGAGGCAGAGATTGCAGTGAGGCGAGATCATGCCATTACGCTCCAGCCTGGGCAAAGAGTGAAACTCTGTCTCATAAGAAAAGAAAAGAAAAGAAAATATACATTTTAAATCATACTCTGTAATAGTATCATTTAAAGATCACTGGATATGTTCAGTACAGTGCTGTTTAGACTGATGCCTCCCAATATTTTACCCCTACTTCATGGAACTTATAGAAAATTATGTATTTGTAAAGAATTTGGGATTAACTGGAGTGGCTGCTCAAGACCAGAGTTAACAGACCCAGGGACTTGGGCTGTCCCCAGAACCTGACCAGCCTCACTGACAGTTATGAGGATCTAAGCTCACATGACACCCATCCACGGAGTTTGGGAAGCTCATTTAAACATTTGTTAGACAATACTTCCGAATGTTTTGTCTAGGTAATTTAGTTCACGAATCATTTAGCTCATAAATCAACTTGTCTAGACTCATGCCCTGGGTTCGCAGAATTAGAAATACTACTATTTTACATTAGGGACTACTAAGAACAGACAGGATAATGACAATAGTCATCACTAAAACCAAAGTAAACAAATGTTCATCTCCAACACTGCTATCACAAGGTTTTTTTTTTTCCTTGAGACAGGGTCTCACTCTGTCATCCAAGCTGGAGCACAGTGGTACAATCTCAGCTCACTGCAGCCTCCACTCCCAGGCTCAAGCAATTATCATGCCTCAGTCCCCTGAATAGCTGGGATTACAGGCGCATACCACCACACCCAGCTAATTTTTGTATTTTTTCAGTAGAGACAGGGTTCTGCTATGTTGGCTGGGCCGGTCTCGATCCATCCACCTTGGCCTCCTAAAGTACTGGGATAACAGGCATGAACCAGCGCACCCAGCCCGCTATCACAATGATTTTTTTTTTCTTTTTTGGAAGGGTTCAAAAAAAAAAAAAAGACTTGAGCCCCTCTCTATAAATAACTTTTTAAAATCAAGGACAACCTAAACTCTAGTAGTAAAATACACTTTAAAGTAGAGAATACTTTAAAAGATCTCATTCCTTTATATTCCCCTTCCACCTTATATAACTCAGTATGTCTCTCAATATGGCTACCTCCATGATCTTTTGTAACTATAAACTCAGATCACAGTTTTTCAAAAAGTTTTTACTTTCTCATAATTATTATTATCCTTTTTTTTTTTTTTGGAGTCTCACTCTGTCGCCCAGGCTGGAGTGCAGCGGCACAAACTCAGCTCACGGCAACGTATGCCTCCTGGGTTCAAGTGATTCTCATGCTTCAGCCACCTAAGTAGCTGGGATTTCAGGCATGTGCCACTCCCAGCTGACTTTTTCTATTTTTAGTAGAGACAGAGTTTCGCCATGTTGGCTAGGTTAGTCTTGAACTCTTGGCCTCAAGTGATCCGCCCACCTCAGCCTCCCAAAGTGCTGAGATTACAGACAGGCATGAGCCACAGTGCCTGGCTTCACGTTAATTTTTAAAATGAGAAATAATACAATCCTGCTTTCATTTAAAACTTTTTCCAAGAAACCATGAGCAAACCCGTATTACCATATACACTGTATTGAATATTTGGACATCGCCATTTCAATGTGAAGTCAGATGCTAATAACTAATATAGACTGACCAACACTCTGAAATGACTTGTTATTTTCTAAAATAACAATTAGTAACAGACCTGAGGAATG
Source organism: Macaca nemestrina (assembly GCF_043159975.1). Taxonomy (NCBI): domain Eukaryota; kingdom Metazoa; phylum Chordata; class Mammalia; order Primates; family Cercopithecidae; genus Macaca; species Macaca nemestrina. The sequence goes on along the minus strand of NC_092126.1, from coordinate 100,452,956 downwards.
CTTGGTTCACTTCCATTAACACTGTCAGGAGATTTCGAGGCATGAGTAGATGCATTCTAAGAAAAAGAAAGAAACATTGTAAAGCAAAAGAACAAAAAACTAAAGGTTTAAAACTGTTAAGAATAAAGCCCATATACCAAGATCTATTAGATACATTTATCTACTAAACAAAATTAGTAATTGTTCATTTATTAGAATGTTTTCATGCAAGGCAAAACTATTGTAGTATGGTAAGTATTTTAGAAAATTCATTTTGCTGTAATACATAGAACTCAACAGCAAAGATTAGTATGTAGCAAAACCTATTTCAAGCTAGTCACATACCTCTTCTCATTATGTCCCCAGTTTTTCCCCCATAACAAAAATCAACATCAGGGAATCAATTAACAAATCTCACTCAAACAGAAAACTATCCAGAAAAGTAAGTAATGTCAATTTTTTCCTACAATAAAATAATACTCAAAATTATTTGGGCTAAGCTCTGAAAAATATATTGACAGCAAGAAATGGCAATGCCTCATTCATTTGAAGTTAGCAATCTAAATGAAATAATAATTTTCAGAAGAACTTAAAAACCTCTTCTTCCAGATGTGAAAGATTTTTGTTTTATTCTGTTCTGTTGGTATGCCAAAGGCTCCCAGTTAAGCAACATTCTACCGATTACATCATACTAGCATAGATTTCATGATACTAGATGAGATTCTTTGAGGTTCAAAATTCTACATTGCATTTATAATTCACTGTCTAACTAAAATTAGTTAGAACTATAGAAGTAACTCATGATAAAATAACTTCCATGTTTTAAACAAAACCATTCCACCAAATGCCAGCCACTATGTTTCAGTAGTTACATCTTGCATTTTGCAGTTTTGCAAAGGTGTTTTCTACTTTTTGAACACTGATTAGGTAGTTTGATGGTAAGAAATTACTAATTTTTAGGTGTGATAAATAATATTGTGGCTAAAATTTTTTAAGCCTTTTTTTCTGAGACAGGGTCTTGCTCTATTGCCCAAGCTGCAGTGCAGTGGCATGCTCACAGCTGACTACAGCCTCAACCTCCCAGCCTCAAAGGATCCTCTAACCTCAGCCTCCTCAGTAGCTGGGACTACAGGTGTGCACTACCATGTCTAGCTAATTTTTGTACTTTTTGTAGAAACAGGGTTTCCCCATGTTGTCCAGGCTGGTCTCAGGTGGTCTGCCCTTCTCAGCCTCCCAAAATGCTGGGATTACAAGCGTGAGCCACCATGCTCAGACATCTTTATCTTTTAGAGTAGTGGTCCCCAACCTTTCTGGCATCAGGGACGGGTTTCATGAAAGACAATTTTTCTACAGACCAGAGGTTCAGGGATGGTTTTGGGATGATTCAAGTGCATTACATTTATTATGCACTTAATTTCTATTGTTATTACACTGTAATGTATAATAAATAATTATACAACTCACCATAATATACAATCAGTGGGAGCCCTGAGCTTGTTTTCCTACAACTAGACGATCCCACCTGGGGGTGATGGGAGACAGTGACAGATCATCAGGCATTAGATTATCATAAGGAGCACACAACCTCGATCCCTCGCATGCGCAGTTCATAACAGGGTTCGCACTCCTATGAGAATCTAATATCATCACTGATCTAACAGGAGGCAGAGCTCAGGTGGTAATGCGGGTGATGGAGAACAGCTGTAAATGCAGATGAAGCTTCACTTGCTTGCCTGCCTCTTACCTCCTGCTGTGCAGCCTAGTTCCTAACAGGCCACGGACCTGTGCCTGGAGGTTGGGAAGCACTGTTTTAGAGATATATACCAAAATATTTACTGATGGAACAGAACTTCTGAAATTTGCTTCAAATACCCAATGGGGTGGGAGTGGGGAAGCCAGGGGGAGCTGCACAAGTAGGCAAGATGGTAGTGGTGTGGTCAGGGAAGTGTGGGGTTAGGGTAATAGATAAAACAAGATGGCCATGAGTTATTAATTATTGGCATTCGGTAATGGATATGGGGAGGGGTTCTTGTACCAACACTATCCCCACTTTTGTAATATGTTTCAACTTTTCCCTAATAAAGACAAACTTTAAGTACCTCCTCTTCCCTCTAATAAAAAGCTTTCAAATTTTATCAGTCTAAGACATTTCCTTAAAGTTAGATAGGGAAGAAAGGTTGGGAGAACATAGGAATTAACTTTTATCTTCCAGTTGTATACACGGCATCTATCCACGTAACATCACAATGAATGCCTTCTAGGTCTAAAAATATAATATACTACACATTATAAAAGAGGGGTCACAAATATCTGGACCACAGTCCAGTATCAACTCATGGCCTTTTAGGAACGGGGCCACACAGCAGGAGGAGAGCAGTGAGTGAGCAAGCGAAACTTCATCTGCATTTACAACTGCTCCCTATCACTCGCATTACTACCTGAGCTCTGTCTACTATCAGATCAGTGATGACATTAGATATTCATAGAAGTGTGAACCCTGCTGTGAACTGTGCATGCGAAGGATCTAGGTTGTGTGGTCTTAATGAGAATGTAATGCCTGATGATCTGTCACTGTCTCCCACCACCCTCAGAAGGGACCATCTAGTTGCAGGAAAACAAGCTAAGGGCTCCCACTGATTCTACATTGTCGTGAGTTGTATAATTACTTCATTACATATTACAATGTAATAATAACAGAAGTAAAGTACACAGTAAATGTAATACACTCGAATCATCCCAAAACCATCCCTGTGCCTCCAGTTCATGGAAAAACTGTCTTCCATGAAACCAGTCCCTGGTCCCAAAAAGGTTGGCGACAACTGCATAAAATACAAAACATACTTTATAGAGATCATCAATTCTCTTGGTCAGTTAATATATTGAAAATTAATGGGCCAATTATGGAGAAAGGAAATGAAGGGGCTCCATAAAATATTTAGCTTAAGAGGAAGAACAGCAAGAGTCCATATTCTGTTTGAAGTAAATGACTTGACACATGATTGTGGTCCATACAAAAAAGCTACATTGGGCTGGCACGGTGGCTCATGCCTGTAATCCCAGCACCTTGGGAGGCCGAGGCAGGTAGATCACCTGAGGTAAGGAGTTCAAGACCAGCCTGGCCAATATCGTGAAACTCCGTCTCTACTAAAAATATAAAAATTATATTTTTTATAAAATCGTCGTGGTGGCATGCACCTGTAGTCCCAGCTACTGGGGAGGCTGAGGCAGGAGAATCGCTTTAATCCTGGAGGCGGAGGCTGCAATGCGCCGAGATCACGCCATTGCACTCCAACCTGGGCGACAGAGTGAGACTCCACCTCGAAAAAAAAAAAAAAAAAAGCTACACTGGCCGGGTTCAGAGGCTCACACCTATAATCCCAGCACTTTGGGAGACCGAGGCAGGTGGACCACCTGAGGTCTGGAGTTCAAGAGCAGCCTGGCCAACATAGCAAAACCCTGTCTCTACTAAAAATACAAAAATTAGCCAGGCATGGTGGCGAATGCCTGTAATCCAAGCTGCTTGGGAGGGTGAGGCAGGAGAATCACCTGAACCTGGGAGGCAGAGACTGCAGTGAGCCGAGATCACACCACTGTACTCCAGCCTGGGTGACAGAGCGAGACTCCGCCTCAAAAACAACAACAACAACAACAAAAAACCAGCTACCCTACAATTGTCAGAAATATCACCCTATTAAACACACAGAGAACAACATTTAAAAACTTCTCCCCACATATGTATTTCAATTTCTGTATTAAACCACATATCTAAGTAAATGCAGGATAGCTTATGAAAAGTATTGGCCTAAGTTGCCCTGTAAATTTACATTAGGAATCTCTAGAAGTAAAATTAGAGACCTGTCACTACTTGTAATGCCTTCTCCATTTCTGCCAAACTTCTGTTCATCTTTCAGCTTTCAAATTTTGTGAAGCCCTGTATGTGAAGCTTTATATGGTTCCTGGAAGGCTAACACATTCCTTATCCCTGTGTGTGTGTGTGTGTGTTTTTTTTCTATGAAGCCTTAATTCCTTTGTACTTTCAGTGTATGTTGACATGTTTGTCTCCAAAGTAAACTATAAACTCTCAGAGGACAGAGCCCTACATTTTCTTCTCTTTTTTTCTCCCTTCAACTTTTAAGTTCAGGGGTACATGTTCAGGATGTGCAAGTCTGTTACACAGGTATACGTGTCCCATGGTGAGAACGCGACCATTTTCATCTTAGTCCCCATGACCTAATATTCTGCCTGACTAGTAGTAAGGGCTCAACAAATGTATATTAAATCCTTATGCAATTGCTTCCTCTGAAGGCTTTCTCCTAGGGAGGTGCCTGCAGAACTAGCTCAATACATGTCAATACTCAAAACTCACCAATACTTTCTACTGGGGAAAATCAGATAAAAACTCTTTTAAAGTATATTCAACTTAAAAGCACACACAGGTTCCCTGCCAGGCTTGTCCTCAATTACATATTGTTTCAATCTTTCAACAACCATTGTATTGACTGCTGAGCACCAAGGTTACAGTAATTTTAGAATTTGGGTAAACAGCTGCATTTTTCAAAAAACTTAACTAAGGAAAAGTCAGTGCCTAGTGAGCCTATAAGGGATTAGACCCTCACTAAATTTTTATTCTAATATGAGCTATGCTATGGTTTCCCTTGTTCCATTGGGAGAAATAAGTTTCTGACTAGGCTGGGTGTGGTGGCTCAAGCTTGTAATTCCAGCACTTTGGGAGGCCAAGGCAGGTGGATTGCTTGAGCCTGAGTTCGAGACCAGCCTGGCCAAGATGGCGAAACTCCATCTCTACTAAAAAGAGAAAAGTTAGCAAGGTACGGTGGCATGCACCTGTGGTCCCGGCTACTTGGGAGGCTGAGGTGGGCAGATCACCTAAGCTCAGGAGGTAGAGGTTGCAGTGAGCCGAGATCGGGCCACTGCACTCCAGCCTGGGTATCAGAGCGAGACCCTCTCACTCGAAAGAAAAAAAAAAGTTCTAAAGCCTCCACTTTAACATTAATAGCATTTTCAACAACAGAATAAGTACTCAATACAAATTACTTTTATGTACTTATGGAATTGGCCCTAGGAGAACCTTTTCTGTTTTTTTTTTCTCTTTAATAGCTTCTATTACTACTACATGAAAATATACAGCAATATCATTTTATGCTTTTCAACGTAAATTGGGCCAGACACAGTGGCTCATGTCTGTAATCCCAGCACTTTGTAAGGCTGAGGCAGGAGGATCACCTGAGGCCAGGAATTCAAGATGAGCCTGAGCAATATTGTGAGACTGTCTCTCTAAAAAGATTAAAATAAGATTAGCTGGGCATGGTGGTGTATGTCTGTGGTCCCACATACTTGGGAGGCTGAGGAAGAAGGACTGCTTGAGCCCAGGGGTATAGTGAGCTATGACTGCACCACTGCACTCCAGCCAGGGCAACAGAATGAGACCCCACACAAACAAATATATATACATAAATAAACAAAACAGTAAGTCTCTCTAACTGGGACTTCTGACTCCCTCCCAAATCAGTTTTTAAAAACAATAAGATATTACTTGTAGCCAGAGCCAAGGAGAGACCACTTTTCCCTGAGACCCAAGCTAAGGCATCACTAGAAATCCCATTATCTCCCTAGCTGCTTTCTTTCCTAAAACTGAGTTTACGAAGTAATTTAAGACTGCTGCTGGCCATATGCATACCAAGTCTTTACTGGCTACATGGTTCAAGTACAGAAATGTACTACTTCCATCACCAGCTACCTAATAAGTTAAATCAATTCTTATTGTTTAGAAAAACCTCAATCTGATGGTGTTTGCCACATTTCTCCATTGTAAACTTTCTGTTTTTGTAATTAATAGATTTGTGGAACAATTTTTTTAAAAAAGAAAGAAAAATCTCAATCCCAGTTCAGTCAGTGTTTAACACCAAAGGCTATCCTTACTGGGCAAACATCTCTAAATTCTAATTTGCTAAATTATGAGCTTACCAGATACTTTCAATAGGAAAATATCCACTTTCCTAAGATGAAATTACATACAGGATTCAAAACCGTGTGACATCAGTCAGATGAAAACAAATGAGACAATTCTCTTCTTTCAGATGTTTAATATATAAAAAACAGGTAATTGCGAAATAAGATGCAATTATCTGTTACAGTAGAATCTACCCACCTATTCAATGCTGTTTAATTATGGATTTACATAACAACGAATTTTTCCCCTAAAAACGTAAGTCATATTTCAAAATATTCTTAACCTCCCATCAATAGTAGAACAGAGATATCTAGCACTGCATACCTTTTTTTAGTTAATGAACAAACATTCCCTAGGAAAAAAAGAGGTTAGAATAAGTGAAGGCAGCTTCATTACTAAAGTAGCTACATTAGCAAAAACAGTGTTATTTTTGTTGCAGTTAAAAAGCTACCAGGAAGCACACCAGCCATCAGAATTCAGCAATTTACTCTCTGATTTTTTTAAAGCAGGGTTAGCAACAGGACACTGAAGATACTTTGAGAGATAGTAAGTGGCAAGTAACATGAGATTTGCTTCTACATTGCCAAATTACTTTGCTTCCCCACAAAGGGAATGCAGAAAGCGGTGGAAGGACTCACCACACTGTCACTCTGTGTTTTAGGATGTTTGGAGGAATCCAAAGCAAAGATAGTATACTCAGAGAGAAAAGCAGGCTCTGCTATCATCCCGGCTAGTAGCTGTCTCATTCAGCAAAAATTCATAAGCAAAAGTATAAAAATAAAACAAATGATGAAAAACAAATCATAATGGCATGTTGCAAAGTGTTCTCACCACGCAGCATGCATAACACTATAATGGACATCAGTACCACCATCACCACCACCACCCCACCACCATCCCACCCACAGAAATAATAAGCTGCTAGAAAAGATCAGGAATGGAGATGAGTGATCAGTTTAGGATCTCAAAATCCAACCTATGAACAACTTGCTTATTGGCATACAAATGATATATGCAACAGGAACCACTGCACACAGAGTGCCTGGTACTCTGTTATAAAAATCAACACCAATTAACAACAATACAGGGCTGGGTGTGGTTACTCAGGCCTGTAATCCCTGCACTTTGGGAGGCTGAGGTGGGCAGATCACAAGGTCAGGAATTCAAGACCAGCCTGACCAATATGGTGAAACCCCGTATCTACTAAAAATACAAAAATTAGCCAGGCGTGGTGGTGCGCACCTGTAGTCCCAGCTACTCAGGAGGCTGAGGCAGGAGAATGGCTTGAACCCGGGAGGCAGAGGTTGTAGTGAGCCGAGATCGTGCCATTGCACTCCAGCCTGGGTGACAGAGTGAGACTCTATCTCAAAAAACAAAACAAAACAAACAACAAAAAAAACACATGACGGGACATAGTTTCAGACACGTGAGCTAAGTAAGTTATCGAGATCTTCTCTATAGCATAGTGCCTACACTTAACAATACTGTATTATAATGTTTAAAAAAAACTTTTTTTTTTTGAGACAAGGTCTAGCTCCATCGCCCAGGCTGAAGCACAGTATTGCAATCTCAGCTTACTGTAACCTCCAACCTCCTGGGCTCAAGCCATCCTCCACCTCAGCCTCCTGAGTAACTGGGACTACAGGCGCACATCAATATGCCTGCTAATTTTTGTATTTTTTGTAGAGACGGGGTTTCACCACATTGCCCAAGCTGGTCTCAACTCCTGAGCTCAAGCGATTCACCTGTCTCGGCCTCCCAAGTGCTGGGATTACAGGCATGAGCCAGCACACCTGGCCTAAAATTTTCTCGAAAAGTAGATCTTATGTTACTTCCTACCACAAATAGTAACAGTGGAGGTAGGAGAAAACTTTGGGAGGTAATAGATATGCCTATGGCCTTGATGGTGGTGATGGTTTCACAGGTGTATACTTATCACCAAATTCATCAAATTGTATACATTAAGTATGCACAGTTTTTTACATGTCAATCACACTTCAATAAAGTGGGCTTAAAAATGCATAGTAAAGAACACAATGTCTCAGAATAACATTTATAAATACTGACCCATTCATTTTTACATATTCAAAAAATAGCATGAAAACACATGGAGAGAATAAAACATAAAACACTTTAATCATTTATTTGTACTTACAGACCACATTATTTTTCTCTAAAATATGTACAGAAGAAACATTTGAAACTTTATAATAAGTTTAAAGACATTTTCTGTTACACTAGTGCTTTTGGTACATACTATCTTCTGTGCTTTAGTTTTCTTTCAGAAACTGTATCCTACACACCAAAATACTGACAATCATGAATTACATGTGCAATAAATTATAATCAGAACGAATTTTTTGATGAGGGAGGTTACACAAATCTACACGTGATAAAATTGTATAGAATTATACACACACACACACACACACAGAGAGACAGAGAAGATGTGAGCATGTAAAACTGGTAAAATTTGAATAAGTTCTATGGATGTCACAGTTTACCAATGTCAGTTTCCTTGTCTGGACAGTGTACTATGGTTATATAAGGTGTTACTATTGGGGAGAAATAGGTGATGCATATATAGGGTCTCCCCCACAAAAGATGTCAGAACCTCCTATGAATCTATAATTATTTCCAAACTAAAACTAAAACCAGCCCGGACAACATAATGAAACCCCGTCTCTACAAAAAATACAAAAAATTTGCCAGGCATGGTGGCACACACCTGTAGTCCCAGCTACCTGGGAGGCTGAGGTAGGAGGCTCGCCTAAGCCCGGCAGTGAGCTGTGATCACACCACTGCACTCCAGCCTGAGCAAAAGAGTGAGATCCTGCCTCAAAAAAAATTTTTTGAAACATGAATTCGGCAGTTAATACATTATCTAATATGGTGATAAGTTACATATTATATCATATATAAATATCTGAAAAAAAGTCTGCAAAAGCTTAAGAACATAAACTTTTCATCTCAGTACTGTAGAGTTATGAATACTAACTAGAGCCTTACCTAACTGTTCATTTGGTCCTACATTAGAGACCATCATAATTATAAATAGGAAAAACATTTCAAAGTCTTTTATATTACGTAATAACTAGTACTTCTTGGACAGGATTCAGCAATTTACACTAAATTCTTAATTTTAGTATTAGTAGTATACTAAAATATGCTAAATGCCTCTTTGGCTCTAGGGTATCATCATATCCAAGTTTCTACTCCTGCTGAAAATCTTACTCTCCCAGGAACTCAGATTATCCTTAGAATGGATGTTAAATTTAAGTTAAAGGCTATAAAAAATTCACTCTTCTTAGACTTCCAAAGTTAATTTTTGTAATGAAGTCACTCTTGTCCACATTAAAAAATAATTCAAAACTTCAGAGGAGTATATTTGAAATTTTAAGAGAAAAACAAAAAAGCTAATGTCCAGCATAGAAAAATGGCCACCATTTCAAAAGATGCTGCCAAACAAAAATGTACACTATGACCTCTAACCCTAGCAAAAGCAAAGTATATCAAAATTAGTGTCCTCTGACAGTCACCTCAAAGCCTAAGTAGTCTTTGTTGTCCTTGTTATCTCCTTCTTATGCCTGAAAAAGTCTCATAAGCAACAGTTCTCTAAATATTCTCACTAAGATTCTGTCTCAACTCCATCTCTCAAACTCTTCAAATGGAAAACCAACTCAGATGCAATTCTGCTAAGGATTTAATCCACCTCTTCTGTGTGGTTCCCCACTGAAGCCATCAGTTGAACCAACACTGAAGTTATACGTGTCTGAACATTCATGAAGACTATCCGAAACTCTCAGCAGATATGCATTGAAGGTTTTCAATCTATCCTCCATGTCTCATATTCTCATATATGTATGCATGTATATATAAAAGTATATCAAAATTAGTGTCCATTGACAGCCACCTTAAACCCTAAGGAGTCTTTGTTGACCTTGTTATTTCCTTCCTAAATAAACACACATACATACATGAGTGTGAGACGTGGAGGATATACAGTCATGCATTGCTTAACAACAGGGAGGGGATACATGCTGAGAAATGTACTGTTAGGCCATTTTGTCACGTGAACATCATGGAGGGGTGTCCAAGGTAGAAAATACAGTCATGGGTTCTTAGTTTCTGTTTCTAGTTGAATCAGTAAGGACCTTTCCTCATCCCTCTTTTCCACTTATCACTAGAGACAGAAACTAAAAACCATGCCTTTAGGCTGCTAAAAGACTAAAACAAAACACAACAAGAACAGCAGCAAAATAAGCTGGGTTGGACAAGCATACTTACACAAACCTAGAGGGCATAGCATACTACATACCTAGGATACATGGTGGAGCCTATTGCTCCTACACTACAAACTAGTCCATCATGTTACTGTACTGAATATTGCAGGCGGCTGTACTACCATGGTAAGTATCTATGTAAACACAGAAAAAGTATAATAGAACTACAGTAAAAAAGAAAAAATTACACAACTCTATAGGGCACTCACTTGTCATGAATGAAGATTGCAGGACTAGAAATTGCTCTGGGTGAGTCACTGAGTGAGTGGTGAGTGAAGGTGAAGTCCTAGGACATTACTGTGAGCTTTTATACCACTGGCAGCACAATAGGTTTGTTTATACCGGCATCACCACAAACACATTACAATAACTACATGTCACTAAGCGATAGGACTTTTTCAGCTCCATTATAATCTTATGAGACAAAGATTATAATTATTTTTCTCTAAAGTATGTACAGAAGAAACATTTGAAACTTTATAATAAGTTTAAAGACATTTTCTGTTACACTAGTGCTTTTGGTACATATTATCTTCTGTGCTTTAGTTTTCTTTCAGAAACTGTATGCTACACACCAAAATACTGACAATCATGAATTACATGTACAATAAATTATAATCAGAACGAATTTTTTGATGAGGGAGGTTACACAAATCAATTTTTTGATGAGGGAGGTTACACAAATCTACACATTATAATCTTATAATCTTATCGTCATATATGCGGTCCATCACTGAACGAAACATCATTATGAGGCATATCATATATTTTTCCTTAATCTCGGTGGTTTTGGTAGGATTACTCAGTATTCTTTTTGTTTTTGTTTTTTAAATGAAAATAAAGAGACAGGGTTTTGCCATGTTGCCCAGGCTAATCTTGAACTCCTGAGTGCTAGCAATCCACCTACCTTGACCTCCCAAACTGCTGGGATTACAGGCATGAGCCATCACGCCTAGCCAGTGTTCTTTTTGAATTCTATAATTTTCTCTGTAACTGGCATCAGTCTGAGTTTTATTGTGATTTACATGTTTACATCAATTTTTTTCATTTCCAGGATTTTTTTTTTCTTTTTTTTTTTTTTTTTTTGATGGGAGTCTGTGTCGCCCAGGCACTGGCGCCATCTCAGCTCACTGTAACCTCCACCTCCTGCGTTCAACCAATTCTCCTGCCTCACTCAGCCTCCCGAGCAGCTGGGGTAACAGGTATGCGCCACCATGCCCAGCTAATTTTTGTAATATTAGTAGAAATGAGTTTTTGCCATGTTGGCCAGGCTGGTCTCGAACTCCTAGCCTCAAGTGATCTGCCCGCCTTGGCCTCCCAAAGTGCTGGGATTACAGGCATGAGCCACCATGCCCAGCCAATTTACAGAATTTCTAATTAGTTCTTTTTCATATCCATCTAGTCTAGTTTTGTTTTGGCCTGTTTTTCTCCCACAATTTTCTGTTCTTTTTAAGAAAATTATTACTTCCTTTTCCTTACTGAAGAAATTTGTTTTAAAGTAATTTCCAGACTATTGTATTACTTTAATTTCATCTGGAGTAAATATGTCTTAATCTCTGTTTTTACTGGTTGCCCTCTTAACATTTATTTTAGAATTTTCATTTACAGGCTCATCTTGAAAAAGGTATTATCTTTGTCCTTCCTCCTGTGCTCATCCCTCCTTATCCAGCCAATCTGATACCCAAGGCCTTGGTTCGGGTTTCTTACCTTATGGCAATATAGGGGTTATCACAAACTCAGTCACTAAGCTAATGTGAGGTTGGATTCGATTCTTGGTCATGAGGCCTCCCTAAGGAGAGCAGTTTCCCATAATGGACAATTGAGTGCACTAGGCAGCTGTTAGCAACAGCTTTTTTCAACTTCCTTTCACCAGTGGTAGGAGCCCCACATTAGCTCTCAGCTTGTAACACAAAATCTCCTCTGTATAGAACATCTCCAGTCCTTCTCAACCAGAGTTCAAAGAGAAAATTAAATCCAAATGCCTGCATACAATGAATTAATGTATCTACTATGTATATATAGCATGGTAATAGTTTCATACAATACTTGGAAGAATAAAAAATGCAGTTACTCAAATCATTTTCCACAGAGCTTAATTCTCTCACAAAACCCTAGTTGAAAATGGCTGCCTTTGTCCCAACCCCAAACCCTCTAGGACCAAGGATTCACTCCCTCTCAGCCCACGGAGATGTTTACCTTGTTTGTGAACTCAGATACATGTCTCAATGTTTTTTAAGTTTTATCTACTACTTCTGTGACTAAAACAGCAAGGACGCCTCAAGGGTCAAATCACAGCACGATTTGACCAAAAGTCCTGAAGTCTTCTGGGGAGGATTTAGCATGTTAGGCAGCATGCCATTGTGACTGATTATTTCCAACAACAACCAGCAGCCTTTTTTTTTTTTTTTTTTTTTTTTTTTTGAGACAGGGTCTTGCTCTGTCACTAAGGGTGGAGTGCAGTGGCACAGTCATGGCTCACTGCAACCTCGACCTCCTGGGATCAAAAAATCTTCCTACTTCAGCCTCTTAAGTAGCTGGGACCACAGGTGCACACCAGCACATGTGGCTAATTTTTTTGATTTTTTTTTTTTTTTTTGGTAGACAGGATCTCACTATGTTGCCCACACTGGTCTCCAACTCCTGGGTTCAAGCATTCCTCCTGCTGCAGCTTCTCAAATTGCTGGGATTACAGGTGTGAGCCACCACATCCAGCCTAGAAGTCCTTTCCCATGTGAAAAAACTTCTTTGAAATTCCTTGAAAAACTTATTTATTTCAGTGATTTTTAGATTCCTTTTTACTCATAGGCAACAAAGGCTTGATTATCATCTCTCATGTATAATACTGGGGGAAGGGCCTAAAAAGTTTAGTGCCTTAGCAAAAAAGTTTAGTGTCTTAGTAAGGGTGTAAATCCCTCTTCCTCAAAGACAGATAGCCCTGTTTCTTTTTTTTTTTTTTTTTTTGAGACGGAGTTTCACTCTTGCTGCCCAGGCTGGAGTGCAGTGGCATGATCTTGGCTCATTGGAACCTCTACCTCCCGGGTTCAAGCGATTCTCCCACCTCAGCCTACTGAGTAGCTGGGATTACAGGCACCCGCCACCACGCCCAGCTAATTTTTTGTATTGGCCAGGCTGGTCTCGAACTCCTGACCTCAGGTAATCCACCATCCTTGGCTTTCCAAGGTGCTGGGATTACAGGCATGAGCCGCCACGCCTGGCAGATGGTCCTGTTTCTATCTTCTCAGATACTGTTAAGTACAACTGTTAGTAGAACCCTTATGATTTTGGGTCAATTAAATTCATCCAATCTGTGACCCAGGATGGCTTCGAATGAGACCCAATACAACTTCATAAACTTTCTTAAAACATTATGAGACTTTATTTATTTTTTTTTTTTAGTTCATCAGCTATTATTAGTGTTAGCGTATTTGATGTGTGGCCCAAGACAATTCTTCTTTCAATGTGGCCCAGGGAAGCCAAAAGATTGGACATCCCTATAAAAAGTACCTGTGATAACATACTCTACAGAAGATACAAGAATAAAATGGTTTACAGTAGCAGCAGGTGAAGAAATATCCAGTACAGACTGTGGGTAAATCATATTGATCAAATTCAAGATCACAACTCAAGGCTCTATTTTGTCTATATGGATAGTTTTACTACACAGAAAGCCTTTAAACAAAATGACAGCATAAAAGGACAAGGTAACTAACTTTCCCTAGTCTTAATCGCCAATGAAAAGACCAAGGGTATATAAGATAGGAAAAAACATGTATCAGCCCAGAAACCAGGAAAGAAGATGTAATTTAGATTCAAGGAAGTTTTGCTAAGTCCAAGACACCTCAGGCTTAAGTAAAATAAGTTATGAAAGATCAGCTTTCCACTCCAATTACGAAAATACTCAGCATATGCAACAAGAAAGTGGAACCAAAGGTTTGTTCTTCAAAAGATCAACAAAATTGACAAACCATTAGCTACACTGACAGAGGGGAAAAAAGAAGACTCATATCATGAAAATCAGGAATGAAGGAGAAGAAATTACCCCTGAATTTGCAGAAAAGGATTACAAAGCTATACTATGTGTTAAAAGCAAAGGTTTTTGCCTCATTTGAGAATGGGCTGCTTAGTTAGCAGCCTGCAATTGGCAGACTTGACTACTGTGACTGCCTGAGACTCAGGAGCTGTTACAAAAACTACATTCCTAATTTAGGATTTCAGTTTGCTTATGTACTAAGTTAGGCTACAGTTCCTTACATAGGGACTCAAGATATACAGGTAGCCTCGGGCCAAATTTAGTTTAATTTATGCCAACAAATGAGATAAATGAAATGGACAAATTCCTAGAGATACACAAATTACAAAACTAACTCAGGAAGAAGCAAAATCTGAACAGAGCTATAAAAAGTAGATACTGAATTAGTTATCAAAACACTTCCCTTGAAAAAAAGCCCAGGACACATGATTTCAATGGTAGATTCTACCAAACATTTAAAGAAGAATTAACAGCAATTCTTCACAAACTCTTGAAAAAATACAAGAGAAGTGAACACTTTCCAACTCATTTCATGGGGCCTGTATTACTGATACAACAACTAGGTTATCACAAAAAAAGAAAACTGCAGACCAGCATTTCTTATGAATATAGACAAAAAAATCCTCAACAAAATACTAATGAATCAATCCAGTAATATATAAAAAAATTATATACAAGAAACACGTGACATTTATTGCAGGAATACATGGTTAATTTAACCTCTGAAAACCAATTAACACGACATTCAATATAATAAAGGATTTAGGAAGGAATGTTTCTCATGTACTACTTCGAAGATACTTCCCAGTAATCTCTAAATCTATGCCTTTAAGCCATATAAGCCTTGAAACATAAAATGAATCTCTAAAATGTGCTTAAGAATGCTCAAAAACTGGGGCCAGGTGTGGTGGTTCATGCCTGTAATCCCAGCACTTTAGGAGTTCAAGGTGGGTGGATCACTTGAGCGCCAGGAGTTCCACTCCAGCCTAGCCAACATGGTGAAACCTCATCTCTACTAAAAACACAAATATCAGCCAGGCGTGGTGGCACATGCCTGTAATCCCAGCTACTCAGGAGGCTGAGGCACAGGTTGCAGTGAGCCAAGATCATGACACTGCACTCCACCCTGAGCGACAGAGCAAGATTCCATCTCATACATACATACATACACATATAAAAATTATATAGAGATATATATGTATGTATATGAAAACACACCTAATTCTGGAATTTAATTTAAAAACAATATGCAAGTTGTTCATGGATGAGTCCCCAGGATAACAATAGACACGTTTACTATGGCCCCTAATAAATGAGGAAGTGTCTCAGGAAGACAGCAAACCGGAGAGAGCAAGATAGGAGGCAAAGTGAAGCTATCAATCCTTCCTTCACAAATTCAATAGGCAAAGCGACACAGAGATAACATGCCTAGGACCTTAATCCACATAAAGTCCACCTGTTCCCCTCCCCTAAAAAGAGGAAGCAGAGCAGGCCCTCCCCTCTTCCGAGGCTGTCCCTAATAACTTAGCGCCCACTATATGCAAATTACCACACTAGAGATTTACATGCCATCTTACTGATAATCCCCAAAACTTCACAAATTTCTCATTACACAAATGAGAAAACCTGAGACTGAAAAGTTAACTTTAATAAATCTTTCGGTCAGCAAATGACAAAGCCAGGATGTAAACTTAGGCTGAATCCAGGTAACACCAAAAACCATCCTTTCCTCATCAGTCTATTCCAGGTCTTATTCCAAACTAATACAGTATACAGATTTTTACTCCCTTAAAAAAAATCATTAGACTCAGTTATAAAAAGAAAGTAGATACATGCTACAACACAAAAGAATCTTGAAAACATTAAGCTAAGTAAAAGTGGTCAGACACAAAAGGTAACACATCAAATGATTCCATTTATATGAAATATCCAGAAAAGGTAAATCCATTAAGACAGAAAGCAAATTAATGGTTGCCAGGGGTTGGAGGAAGGAGGAATGGGAATGACTGCTTAATCAGCGTGGGGTTTCATTTTGGGGTGATGGAAATGTTATGGAACTAGATAGATGTGATGAATGTACAACGCTGGGAATGTACTAAATGCTACCTGTTTGCTTTAAATGGTTAATTTATGTTATATGAATTTAAACTCAATTAAAAAAAAAATCAGGGTCCCTTGAGCCTAAGAGTTGGAGGCCAGCCAGAGCAACATAGTGTGAGACCCTATCTCTGAAAAAGTCCAGGTCCAATCTGGAGTGGGGCAGAGGATAGGAGGATGTTAGCTTCATTTGCTCTAGTTAATCCCTTACAGGATCCTACATTACATATTGCTCTAAAGCAACCCAGACCTAGGAAAGCAAAAAAGATTAACCTCAAACAACAAGGACAGGAAGCCCTACTCTGAGGATAGTGGGGCTATGCCTAGGATCACCAGTAGAGAGTGCTATGATCAAACAGACAGATGTGTCATTTGCGCAGGATAGGAGAGTACCCAGAGTAGACTTATGTAGACTTCAGAGTCAATGCAAATTCAGTCTACTCTCCTCTGCCTTCAATGTTTATAATAATAGATTTTTTATGTCCCTTTTTTTTTTTTGAGATGAAGTTTTGCTTTTATTGCCCAGGCTGGAGTGCAATGGCACGACCTCGGCTCACACTGCAACCTCTGCCTCCTGAGTTCAAGTGATTCTCCTGCCTTAGCCTCCCGAATAGCTGGGAGTATGGTGTTGAATCAAAGACAAAGAGAACGGTGGAACAGAATACAGAAAGCTCAGAAAAAAAGCCACTCAAATATGGACATGAATATAAAGCGTGAATGTAAAACGATACTCATTAAGACAGTGTGGTATCAAAGACAAAGAGAACAATGGAACAGAACAGAGAACTCAGGAACAAAGCCACTCAAATATGGACATATGGACACAATTAATGAAAAAATGTACAACAGTAAAGCAGTGTGAAAAAGATGAGACAACTGGATAAACATATTGGAGGCGATGAAACTTGATCCCTACTTCATATCATATTGAAAAATCATTTCCCGGGCTCAAGGGATCCTCCTGCCTCAGCCTCCTGAGTAGCTGGGACTACAGGTGCACACCACTGTGCCTGGCTTGGATTTATTTTAAGTGTTAAGTGTTTTTTTTTCTGTTTGTTTGTTTGTTTTGGCCCTGTGTGATGATTCATGCCTGTAATCCCAGCACTTTACAAGGCCGAGGTGGATGGATCACTTGAGCTCAGGCGGTTGAAGCTGTGGAGTGCTGAGATTGTGACACTACGCTTCAATCTGGGCAACAGAGTGAGACCCTGTCTCAAAAGACAAAAAAATGCTTTTTTTTTTTTTTTTTTGGAAGAAAAATGTGGAAATTTAGCTCAAAACATAAATATTTGTCCATAGCAACAGTAGACACAGTAAAGTCTACATATCTGGAATGCTTAGGTAGTAGAATGGTTTCATTAAGTTAATTTCCTTGTCAATTAAAAAAAGGTTTTGCCTTTTTCTCTATTGCTGAAAATACTAACATGTCTACTTTCCTGTGTTGGTAAATACTGTATATAAACCCAAATAAATCTGTCTTTGTTTGGAGTGCCTTAGGCTTCTTTATAAAAGGGACACAAAGGCCGGGCGTGGTGGCTCACACCTGTAATCCCAGCACTTTGGGAGGCCGAGGCAGGTGGATCACCTGAGGTCAGAAGTTCAATACCAGCCTGGCCAACATGGTGAAATTCTGTCTCTACTAAAAATACAAAAAGTTAGCTGGGCATGGTGGTGGGTGCCTGTAATCCCAGTTAATCGGGAGAATGAGGCAGGGAGAATTGCTTGAACCTGGGAGGTGGAGGCTGCAGTGAGCTGAGATCGCACCACTGCACTCCAGCCTGGGTGACAGAGTGAGACTTCATCTCAAAAAATAATAATAGTAATAATGATGATGATGACAAGAAAACAAACCTATAAGGATTTTGACTGGGATTGCACTGAGTCTATAGATTAGTTTGGAGAAAAACTTAACATTACAAATCAAACTTTATCATCTTTTTAGTATTATAAATAGCTTACTACAATAAGCCTTGTGGATATACATTTAAAATGCTATTGTTCTACAGGACAGATTTCTAGAAATGGGATTTCTAGATAATAGGGTATAAGCTAATTTAAAAATTGTAAAAATACGGCCCGGCACAGTGGCTCGCACTCGTAATCCCAGCACTTTGGGAGGCTGAGGCGGGCAGATCACAAGGCCAAGAGATTGAGACCATTCTCAGCAACATGGTAAAACTCCGTCTCAAGTAAAAATACAAAAAATTAGCTGGGCGTGGTGGCGCCCACCTGTAGTCTCAGCTACTCAGGAGGCTGAGGCAGGAGAACCACTTGAACCTGGGAGGCAGAGGTTGCAGTGAGCCAAGACCGCACCCCTGAACTGCAGCCTGGCGAAAGAACAAGACTCCGTCTCAAAAAAAAAAAAAAATTGTAAAAATACATACAAATTGTCCTGATGGGGATTACTTTAAAACAATTAAAAAAACAAAACAAAACACCTTTATTTAGATGTTGAGAGCAAAATAAACAAAAGGTACATAGTACAGTTTTTACACTCAAAGTTCTTGTCACATACGCTATATCCTTGGTGCATATACTGAAATGATCTGATAAAGTTGCATAAAAGTACAGAGTATATACAGTCTCCTGAGATCTTATTTTCTTAAGCATTACTTACGTTACTGCATTTACAATTTCAAATACAATATTGTTGAACTCAGTTTATACATATAACCAATTCGAATGAAAGCTGCAGTACTGAGTTGTAATGTTTTTGCAATCAGTATTAATGGCATCATTTCTATACTCCGCATATTGATTGACATTATAGTATATTAGTTTGCATACAATAAAGTGAAACACTGAAAATAGTGCAGAATTATGCTGATTGCTACCATTGCTTTTTTTTTTTTTTTGAGACAGAGTCTCGCTCTGTCGCCCAGGCTAGAGAGCAGTGGCACAATCTCAGTTCACTGCAACCTCCACCTCCTAGGTTCAAGCGATTCTCCTGCCTCAGCCTCCCAAATAGCTGGGATTACAGGCACGTGCCACCGCACCCGGCTGACGGCTACCACTGCTTTTTAAAAATACTTTTTAAAAATCTAGGATGCTTTAAAACAATTTAATTGAATATACTGTTACAAAATAATTATTTCTGAAAGATTTGGTTTTAGTACTCTTTTACAATCGATCAAGTCAGCTAAAGGTTATTTCTTTCTTTCTAAATTTTAACAATCCTAGCTAAGAGATGGTTTCGGATAGAATGACAAAGCATTGTCATCACTTCATCTCCTTGCTTTTTAAGCTTTTTTGACAACTTTAACAGGTACTTTGGACCACAGAGTGCAATGTAAACCTTACTTCGACTTATTTTATAATAAAGGATTTTTCAATTATATAAAGTTTTTTATTAAAAGGACATTAATTTTTTATCATCTCCCTCCACCCTATCTGGTTTCTCATTTTGTTAAACTTCTAAGATAGAAGGTACTGTCAGGGATGGGACATAGATGGGACCCAGGCGTTTTTTTTTTTTTCTTTTTTCAAGTAAGCCTAGGTCTTACTGTGTCACCCAGGCGAGCGCAATCATGGCTCACTGCAGCTTTGACCTCCAAGGCTCAAGTGATCCTCCTGCCTTAGCCTCCTGAGTAGCTGGGACCACACAGGTGCATGCCACCATAACTGGCTAATTTTATTTTATTTTTTTTGTAGAAACAGGGTCTCACTCTGTTGCCCAGGCTGGTCTCAAATTCCTGGACTCGAGCAATCCTCCCGTCTTGGTCTCCCAAAGTGCTGGGATTACAGGCATGAGCCACCACACTTGGCCTAAAACTAAGAACTTCTGTTCATCAAAGGACATCGTTAAGAAAATGAATGGCAAGCCAGAGTGGGAAGATATCTGCAAGATATATATTCAACAAAAAACTCCTATGTATTCTATATTTTTTAAAAACTCCTACAAATCAATTTTTAAAAAAGATAATCCAACAGAAAAATGGGCAAGGGACTTAAGCACTCACAAAAGAAGACATCAAATGGCCAATAAACAGATGAAAATGCTCAATCTTGTTAGTTATCAGAGAATGCAAATTAAAACTAAAATGAAAGACCACCACCAGAACAGCTGAAATGAAAAAGACTGTTTTCCAGCATATTTACACAGAGTAGAAAAATAAAGACTCTCAAAAATATAGGGCAAAAGCAACTTTCATAAGCTCCTGGTGGGAATTTAAATTTCTACAACCACTCTGGAAAACCATCAGCATTATCTTCTTAAGTGTTAAAATAGAGCAGTGATTCTACTCCAAAGTACATACCAACAGAAATGCAGGTACATGTACACCAAAAGAAATGTACAATAATGTTGATGGCAACCTAATTCATAGTAGCCAAAACCTGCGGACAACCCAAATGTTTAACTACAATGTCTACATTTAGAAAGCATATTTAAGAGGTAAAACTATTTTAAAAAAAAAAAAAAAAAAAAAAAAAAAGGAAGCAAGCAAATACCAAAAATTCAGGATGGTGGTAATCCTTCAGGGGGAAAGAGGGAGCACTACAGTGCTGACAGTGTTCCTTTGCTTGACCTGGGAGGATTCACTTCATGATTAATTTGCTGATCTCTGTACATTTATGTTTTACCTTCTTTTTGTACATGTGTTACACTTCACAGAAAAACAAAGTTGGAAATAATGAGTTTTAATGCCAGCTGCTGGTTACACGGAATAAGTTCAATAAGTTACTTCTCAGTTTCCACTCACCAGCTTGAAAAAATGATGCTATGTTGAACAAATTTATCAAATTATTCTGAAAACTTCAACTATTAAATCCAGAATGTATTATCCTCTCAAATTAAGGTTCTCAACAAACCAAGTTTACAAAGCATAACTGGAAGAATCACTTGAGCCCAGGAGTTCAAGACCAGCCTGAGCAACACAGTGGGACCCCATCTACAAAAAATTTAAACATTAGCCAGGCATGGTGGCATATGCCTATAGTCCCAGCTACCCAGGAGGCTAAAGTTAGAGCATCACTTGAACCCAGAAGGTCAAGGCTGCAATGAGTAGTGATGGTGCCACTGCACTCTAGCCTGGGTGACTGAACCAGATCCAGTCTCAAAAACATACATACATACATATATAAATACATACATACATAAATCATAACTGCTATTTGTGAAAAAAAAGACTAATTGTGTTACTAATAACTCTACCTAGGAATTAAATAGCTGACTTGTCAAAATAATTTCCCATTTTGTTATCAACAGCATTACATTTTAGATTAATTAGTTTATTGTGAGAGGTATACTAGAAAAATAATTCCAAACTTACCTCTCTATTGGGTGTACCTTCATCAAGTTGCTCTGTAAATGAAGATGTCCTGCTCCTCGTTCTTGTTGGTGTTGAAGAATTGGAGGAAGCCTAGATTTAAAAATTATTGCACAAATTAGCAAGACTATATTGACTAGTGAACTATGTACTAGGTAGTCCTTCTCTCAGTCCATGCCCAAAGAATTCAGTGAAAGAAAGGAAAAGAGCAAAAACATGAAAAGCAGAAAAGGATAACAAATATAATCAACTAGAAAACCCAGGCTACCTACCAGGTCCCTGGCCTAACTCTGCCACCAACTAGAACTATAATCTTAGCTACATGAACTTTTTGAGGACTATGTGTCTCCATATATATAAAATAAAGTCATGATACTAATGTAAGATGATAATATTAGAGAAAACTGAAGCCAGGTGAGGGGTACATAAAAACTCTCTGCACTACCTTTATAACTTTTCTGTAAACCAAAATTATTCCAAAATTAGAAGTTCATCAAAAAAAGGCTGCCAATTCAATCTTTAAGATCCCTTCTACCTTCTAGCTCTAACATTCAATAGTATGAAATGCAGATAAACAGCACTTGCCCACCTAATTAATGGCCTTGCTTTGAGCCTACCTTGAATACCACTGCTAAATACTGAGATGCTATTCCATTTAGCTCTGTAATTGACAGCCTGACTCCTATAATCCTCAATGCAAAACAACTCAGGAGAAACGGCTCAAAATTTAAACTAGGGGTCTGGGGTCTACTCTAAGGTGACCTAAAAACAACCCTAGAAGTATAAAACCAAAACTTCGAGATCCCCCTACACCCATAGCAAAATAGATCTGAACTCAGCTCTATTTTGAGAAATGAATGAGTCATGATACTTTACCTCTTTTTGTAGTCTGCACTTTACAAAAGGTAGTTAATAAATATTTGTCAAATAAATGAATGAATGAATAAATAAACAAATGGAACTCTGGTCTGTCGTATCTGTGCACAAATTGCTGTGGCTAGGGTGGAACTGAGAGGTTGTGAGGAATAGTATACAAACATACACATACTCTATATACACATATATACACACATATACACATACTCTATATACACATATATACATCTAGACAGACATACGTATTTAGCTTATGATAAAAGTAACATTTTGCGGCCGGGCGCGGTGGCTCAAGCCTGTAATCCCAGCACTTTGGGAGGCCGAGACCAGCGGATCACAAGGTCAGGAGATCGAGACCATCCTGGCTAACCCAGTGAAACCCCGTCTCTACTAAAAAATACAAAAAACTAGCCGGGCGAGGCGGCGGGCGCCTGTAGTCCCAGCTACTCGGGAGGCTGAGGCAGGAGAATGGCGTGAACCCGGGAGGCGGAGCTTGCAGTGAGCTGAGATCCGGCCACTGCACTCCAGCCTGGGCGACAGACCGAGACTCCGTCTCAAAAAAAAAAAAAAAAAAAAAAAAGTAACATTTTGCATCAGGATAGACATTCAATAAATGTTGGGACAACTGGCCATCTATATGGGGCAAGACACACATATCAGATTCTTCATATTTAAGCTATATTAAAGATTTAAGTTTTTTTAAATTGAAATACAAAAAATACAAGAGTCTATTTCTACAAACTCTGAATGGGAAAGAGATATTTACGTGAAAAACAAATCAAAGCAGCAGTTTAATTGGGAGGTGAGGAAAAGCATCTACAAATATGACAAAAGTTTAATAACCTTTTTTCTATAAATAGCTCTTATAAGTCCATAAGTTAGAACTCAGAAAACTTACTAACCCAATCTTCTTTTTATCTGAGACAGGGTAACCTGAGCTCCACCAATGAAACACATGAGACTTCGAGTCATAAGTGAGTGATGTGAAAAAACAGACATGCGAATAAAGTTCATCATCTGATGACAATGGAGACAGAAGTTCATGCATCCACGCAGATATAAGCTGTGAAGTGAAAGACGCGATGCCGGTGCCAAGATGAAGCAGCTGCAACACAGAGCAGTCTCCCCAGTATAACTGAACATAGCAATCAGCTCAGACTTTTAGGACCTCAAGGAAATTCTGTAGGCAAAAGAGTCTTCAATAAATTCTTTTTCTGCTTAGATTGACTACGTTTTTGTTGCTTACAAGTAAGAACTCAAACACCTTCTAAAAGATGAACCAGAAAAATCAATACAACAGATGAAATTAGCTATGTGCAGAAGTCACTTTCAGGGATGAGATATCCTCTCCCACCAAAGACAAAGCAGGAAGAATAAGGACTTAAAAATATAAACAAGAGTGGTGGCGCATGCCTGTAATCCCAGGTACTCAGGAGGCTGAGACAGGAGAATTGCTCGAACCCAGGAGGCAGAGGTTGCAGTGAGCTGAGATTGCGCTACTACGCTCCAGCCTGGGTGACCCAGCAAGACTCTATCTCAAAAAAAAAAGTATATAAACAAGAAAATTAATGAATGTGAAATAAAGTTGAAGCCTTAGCAATGGTTTAAATGTCTAGAAAATATGTGACTAAAAGTCAACACTCCATTTAGAAAACAGCGAGGGAAAGCACAGTCACTGTGTAGTGTTAATCTCAGTCTTGGAGATAATTTGAGCCTACCTTGAACACCACATTCAAATTACAAATGTTCAAAGAACATCAGAAATAGCTTTCATTAAAGCTGAGATAAATTCAGTAAACCCTTCCCACACCTAGAGCCATAATTTGCAAACCTTGCCAGCGCCAGCTTCAAAGGCTGTAGGTGCCTCAAAGGCTGCCACTATGGGGGCAGTCTTTTGTATCTATGTATTTATAAATGATTATATGTAAGCACTCCTTTAATAAAATGGTCACTGGGTGATAAAAAGTTAGAAAAGTAATTAGAAAAGTACTACTAGACTACAGGAAATATCTCTTGACTAATCAACTCTCTCTGTTGTGATTCCATCAAGTCTAAGATTCAGCTTTTTTATTAATTCAGCTTTCCAAATATCCAGATGCCAGGAAAGGGCTACCTTAGACAGTGACCTTCCAACTGCTTAAAAAGTATACCTCACTGCAAATCTTAAAAACTGGCATTATGTCTTACACCTTGGCCTCATATGTTCTAATCAGTAACTGAGAGCCTCATCAGCTCTGGAGAAACTGACAAAAAATCAAACAACGGGGTTTACAAAGTTTAACAGGTTCTAAAACATACTCTCCCCAGAAAAGTAGTACTATGTGGCAAAACGTGGCCTGATGGCTTGTTGATCTTCCTCCAGAGTTGTAAGAGTAAGGATTATACGGGAAAATGGATGTGAGTATAAAGTATAAAACAGTGCATAAAGAACTAACTACTTGAGCATTTGTCCCAGGTGCCGGGTTCCTTAATGGGCTATCCTCACTTCAAGATATAAAGGGATTTAGGTTCCTTCAAACCAAACTTGAGCTGATTAATTGCAATAGCCATAAGAAATCTGAGTCAGCTTTCTAAGCTGCTAACCAAAAAACCTGACAGCTACATCCAGACCCACAATTAATATTTTATTGCTCACTACCTAATTATTAACTGACCACAGTTATACTCAATTTCAGTATAAGAAAAACCATTTTGGCCATGCACAGTGGCTTATGCCTATAATTCCAACACTCTGAGAGGCCAAGGCAAAAGGATCACTTGAGGCCAGGAGTTCAAGACAGCCTGAGTAACACAGTAAGGCCCTGACTACAAAAACTTAAAAAAAGAAAAACCATTTTAGTCATTGTAACAGGCAAAATCATAAGATGACCCCAAATGACCCCTGCCCTGTGAATATAATGAGATATCACTCTCAGAATTGTTACATTACAGGGCAAAGGGATTTTAAAGGCATATTTAAGGTTACTGGGTTACTAATCAGTTGACTATGAGTTCATCAAAAGATTACCTGGATAGGTCTAAACTAATTACATAAGCCCTTCAAATATGGGTCTAGAGGGCAGAGAGATGTACTTTTGCTGTTCTGAAGAAAGCAAAATGCCTACACGGGCACGTGGCAAGGAGCTGCTGGTAGCCTCTAGGAGCTGAAAGTGGTCAGCAAGAAATGAAGGCCCCAGTCCTATAACCAGAAAGGATTGAATTCTACCACAACCATGTGAGCATACAAAAGGGTCCTGAGCTCCCGATGAGAACGCGGCTTGGACAACATATTGATTTTAGCCTTGCAAGACCCTGAGCAGGCCGGGCGCGGTGGCTCAAGCCTGTAATCCCAGCACTTTGGGAGGCCGAGACGGGCGGATCACGAGGTCAGGAGATCGAGACCATCCTGGCTAACACAGTGAAACCCCGTCTCTACTAAAAAATACAAAAAACTAGCCGGGCGAGGTGGCGGGCGCCTGTAGTCCCAACTACTTGGGAGGCTGAGGCAGGAGAATGGCGTGAACCCAGGAGGCGGAGCTTGCAGTGAGCTGAGATCCGGCCACTGCACTCCAGCCCGGGCGGCAGAGACTCCGTCTCAAAAAAAAAAAAAAAAAGACCCTGAGCAGAGAACCCAGTTATGCCACGCCAGATTTCTGACCTACAGAACTATAAAATAATAACTGGGTTATTAGGCAATAAGGTTGTGGTAACTTGTTATGCAACATTAGAAAACTAATCCAGTCATCCTTAGGAGGAAGTCTTGAATCCCTTGTCCCTATACCATGACTTTTCATTATCCATCAAGGCTCTACTCAAATGTCACCCTGATCTTCTCCAGAAATGCCTTATTTTGCACAACCACAACACCCTGTACATACCACCATTACACTGAAAGTACTTGTCTCACAACTCCATTGTGTAGGGACTACATAGACCCTTCAAAGCAAATGCAACATCCAGCAGAGGGCCTAGGCATTCACCGTTCATAACTAATATCTGGTTCATTTCACTCTCCCTGCAACACCTATGGATTAGTCACGGCAGAGACATAGCCGTTGAATCCTCATCACAGCACTGTTGTAAGTCACTGCCAAACCAATTTGACATCCCAGTTCTAAAAGAGCAGTCAAAGTAACTCAAGGTTAATTCTTCAAATAAACCTTTATATTTTAGGTACCAAACTTATTAAAGCCTTTCATCATGTTCTTAATAAACTCCTTCTGATCTAAATGTTTTCTCTGGGACTCATGCTTTCCCCAGTTTCATGACTGAAACTATTTAGTAAACCTGGATTTACATTAAGGCTATGTCCTTTCAGAAAGGACTCTTTTCCCTGTTATCTGTGGAACTGTTTGCTGGTTTTGTTTTTGTTTTTTAAATTTGTATCACATAAACTATTATTTTGCGGTCTCACTCTAAAAGAGTGAGGTCAGCAGCCATCTCTGAGCTGAGGGAAAAAAATAAGGGATGATTCTGCAGGCGTAAGGAGGGGCCCATATGTTGATTTTTTTAACTTAATTTTTTTATCGTGATAAAATATACATAACATAAAATTTACCAGTTTAAACATTTGTAGGTATACAGTTCAGTGGCATGAAGTACATTCACACTGTCGTGGAATCACCACCGTCCATCTCCAGTACATTTTCATCTTTCCATACTAAAACTCTGTACCCACTAAACAGTAACTCCCCATTCTCTCCTCTCTCCAGCCTTTGGCAACAACCATTTTATTTTCTGTCCCTATGAATTTGACTATTCTAGGTACCTCAATTAAGTGGAGTCATGTATTCATCCTTTTGTATCTGTACTTCTATAATTTTTAAGTTTTAGCAGTATTTGAAAAGGCTAAAAATGTTTTAAAATATTGTATTCATATATCCCAAGAAATTACAATGTCTGTATTACTTCTTAATGTTTCTTTCATTGACTTAGTTCTGCAAGGAGTTTAAAAATCCAAAATAGATATTTGTTGTTAAAACATAATTTTTTTTTTTTTTTTTTTGAGACCGAGTCTCACTCTGTCTCCCAGGCTGGAGTGCAGTGGCACGATCTCAGTTCATTGCAACCTCTGCCTCCCAGGTTCAAGCAATTCTGCTGCCTCAGCCTCCAGAGTAGCCAGGATTACAGGTGTGCGCCACCACGCCCCACTAATTTTTGTACTTTTAGCAGACCTCAGGTGATCTACCCGCCTTGGCCTCCCAAAGTGCTGGGATTACAGGCGTGAGCCACGGTGCCTGGCCAGAAATGGGATTTTGCCATCTTGGCCAGGCTGGTCTTGAACTACTGAGCTCAAGCGATTTGAAGTGCTGGGATTACAGGTGTGAGGCCACCATACCAGGCCACATTTTTTGTTTCTAAGATCGTAACAATTCACAAGCAGGGAGAAAGATATATGGCAGGCAGAAAGGAAGGTTACAAAATAATTATCAAAAGTAGACCAAGAATGGCCAGGCGCAGTGGCTCACACCTGTAATCCCAGCATTTTAGGAGGCCGGGGCTGACCAATCACCAGAGGTCAGGAGTTCAAGACCAGCCTGACCAACACAGTGAATATACATATAATCCAAAAGGATTATTTTAAACCTTTTGTACACAAAGTGATTTTATTTGATCCAGATGCCCTGTTTCACCAGAAGCATTAAGCTATAGAAACAGAGCTCTTACATCTTAGCTTGTGACTAGCTTATTACTAAAAACAACCTCTTTGTTAATGAACAAAAACAACTCATTTTCATGAAAAGCTAAACGCTACAAATAAGAAAAAGCACACTCAGTAATTCACCAGCACCTTAAAGTATATTACTCTTAAACTAGTTTTACCATGTGTATATATAAATACACTTACATACAGATTCTTTTCCCCAAAACTGGGATCACATTTTACCTGCTGCTTCTGTCTTTTAACACAAATATCTTTCTGTGTTAATACTTTTCTGAAGTCTCTAACACTAGCTGCGTAACATCAGGCAAGTTACTTCACCTCTTTGAGCCTCACTCCTTCATCTATAAAAGAGGAATTATAGTATTATCTACCTCACAGGCTTATGTGAGATTAAATAAAATGATCTGTGTAAATACTAAGCAAAATGTCTGGTACATACTAAGGACACAGTAAATGCTGACTTTTTATGGCTGCATAGTAACCTATCAAGCAAAACTAACTACCTGATAAAATTTATTTAACCAATTCTCTATTGGTGGACATTTCTGGCTAGTTTTTAACCTATTAAAACAACATTGACATGAAAATCCATAGAGCTAAATCTTTAATACATCCTAAATTTTCTTAGAATAAATTTCTAGAAATGGAATCCTGGCTCAATTACATTTTATACACTCCCAAATGGAAGTGCCTTACATTCACTAACATGCCCATTTCCTCACATTCCTCATCTCCACCTCACTTTTAAAGTTTATCTTTGTTTCTTAATTAACAGTGTTTTGTAAAATTTTAAAAGACTGCAGTAAATGGTATGAAAAGGACAATCTTTACTACTTAAATTTTAACCACCATTTATACTTGAGAAATGAAGCAACCCTTCAGTGCTGTGTTCTGATGTTTTTCTCAAGCACTGTTTTACTACACATGAGCTTTAAATTTAAAAATAATAACTTCAATTTATAGTTTCCGAATAAACCTAATGCAATCGTTCTATGTTAAGAATTTGGAAATGCCTCCAAGTTAGTCAAAACTCAGCTTTTCTTGCAACCGCAAGCAAAGACCAAAAACCCGAAAATTAAGGGACAGATCTGCTCAATCTGTTGCAATTCAAAAAGGCTGGGAAGAAATTAAGCAGAAACCATCATCTTCGCTGTTAAGACCCTGTGCTGCCAGCATCGAAACATCTCCAGTTAACGCTTAGGAAACTGTATCTTTAACACTACTAACACGCCTCCTTTCCCCTGGAAACGCATTTCCTAAAGCAACAGCATTCCTGAAAAACAAACATAACCCTGTCCGCAGAGCAACAAGACTCAAAAAGCAGAGCAGAGTTCTGGACAGGGAGAGTGTCTCCCCCTCCGCCCGCCAGTCCCGGATCAACCAAGTTATGCGAAGTGACTAACTCGTGACAGCCTCGGGCGCTGGACGCCGGCCACGCCGCCACCTCTTTCATGTCCCACCGCTCCTACCAGCAGCCTGACCCAGGATGGCTCTATTCCCCAGCCTTCAATCCCTAGACCTGGGTTTGGATTTAAGAGACTTCCGTCAAGGGTCAGTTGTGCGGGATCCTGGCCATTTCACACAAAATCTCACGATGGGCATGAGAGAGGGGGACACCTCGAGCAGAGATTAGATATCACAAGGGACCCGGGTTTTCCAACCCCGCCCTCATTCCCAGCGTGGGGTCTCAGATGGGCGGGGGAACCTCAAATACGGATCAGAAATCAGGTAAGTTCGGAGTCTGGCCTTAGGGAAAAACTCTTAACGGAGATGGGACGTCACGAGGGATCCAGCCACCCCCATCCACTCATTACTGGATGGAGTTTTGCGATGGGAAAATCCAGGTCAGGAGTTACGGGCGACCTGCACCGCCCGGAGCTCCTTCTGGATCCGGAGTTTGGGAAGAGTCCCGGGTTAGGAGTCAAAGGTCACGGAAGAACGCCCCACTCCCCCCGCCTTTTTCGTCCGCGGGCTGGTTCAAGGGGTATCGGGAGCCAGGGGAGGAAAGCTGCGGCCATCGTACCTGACCAGGAGCCAGCGCCTGCTGGAGCTGCTGCTGCTCCTCGCTGATCTTTTGCTTCAGTTTCTTGAACATGGCGCAGCGTACGTAGGGTCCTGAGTGTCAATGAGACCTGAGGGGCGAGAGCCCGGGGAGTCCCGGCCGCGGCGGCTACGGCGACTTCTCTACACCAGGGACCGCGGGGACCCGGCCTCGCCGCCTCCTCCTTGAGCCTGCGGGCAAGTCCGGACACTCGTCCTGAGGATGTCGGCGTCGCCGCCGCCGCGTCTCTTTCTTCCGGGTGCCACTGGCTGGCCTCGGGCCCCCATCCAGCCCCGGGAGCCGCGGCGGCGACGACAACGGCAGCAGGTGAACTGTGCACCAAGGGCGCCTGCGCCGCCTACGTGGAGCTCTCCGAGGCTAACTACGGAGCACCGGAGGGGACAAGCACAATGTCGGGGCCTGCACATGCGCGCTCGGCCTGTCGCTCCCGAACACTCACTGCACTGGAGGACACAAGGTTCGGGGCTGCCTGATTTCGTTGCGTGCGGCCCTCGCGGCTCAGAAATGGAGCGAGGGCTAGTCTGAACACCACACTGACTCTCACCTGGGCTTTGGCCCTGCGAAATCAGACGGGGAGAGTACTGCTTCTATTGATGGCAGCAGGGCCGACGGGCCCACTGCAAAGAACACAGGGATGAGCGTCCAGGATGGGAGAAGGGGAGATCCAGAGAACCTGACGCGGCCCCTAATTGATAGTGTACTTTTCTTTAGTAGCTGTAGCTAGGATTCTATGTCTTCGGTTCCAGAGGGGCCCGCTTCCCTTCCCGGAACTCTTCCAGCGTCGGGAAGTGCCTGATACCGGCCGCCAGGGGTCCAAATGTTTTATGCCAATACCGTAAAACCTCAACTGTTTGGACACCTGCTTTATTCTTTTCTTCACCGAAATCGTATATTTCACAAATTCATTCAGAAACCTTTATCAGGCCTTGGAGATTTCACAGCCTAGTGGAAGACACAGATTCCTAATGAGTCCAAATTTACTCCTAACACCTGCAGTCATCCTACAAGATTTTAATGTTTATGTGCCTCATTTATCCAAAACCCGAAGTTTGGCTGCCTGCGAATCCTCAGGTCCAATTTCAGCAACCCACTTTTGCATGCTGTACCTTTGGTATCATCTGAAACTGCTTACATTGTCTGAGGCATCAGAATCTAACAGTATATGCTGATCTCCACGTTTTAGCAAATTTTGTTTTCCAGCAATAATAGGGGGAACCTGCTCTCGAGAGTCCATATTCTGATCCCTAAATGTATTAGAGCCAAAGTGGGGCCTGGAACACTGCCTTAACACCTGGGCTAAGTCCTCTTATATCTCATAGTGAACCCCTTATGTAAGGGGTCCCCAGCCCCTGGGCCACAAACGAGTACCAGCCCATGGCCTGTTAGGAACCGGGCTACACAGCAAGAAGTGAATCTCTGGCACGCCAGGGAAGTTTAATCTGTATTTACAGCTGCTCCCCAAGGCTCATATTATCGTCCGAGCTCCACCTCCTGTCATATCAGCTGTGGCGTGAGATTCTCATAGGAGCTGGAACTATTGTGAACTAGGCATGAGAGGGATCTAGGTTGTGTGCTCCTTATGAGAATCTAATGCCTGATGATCTGTCACTGTCTCCCATCACCCCCAGATGGGACCATCTAGTTGCAGGAAAACAAGCTCAGGGCTCCCACCGATTCTGCATTATGGTGAGTTGTATAATCATTTCATTATATATTACAATGCAATAATAATAGAAATAAAGTGCACAATAAATATAATGCATTTGAATTGTCCCAAACCATCCTTCCCCATCCCCCAGCCCCACCCCCAGGAAAAAATTGTTTTCCATGAAACAGGTCCCTGGTACCCAAAAGATTGGGGACCACTGCCTTATATAATTACTGAGTTTTTTTTCTAGGCTGTTTTGTTTTGTTTTTCAAGAGTACTTAACTCTCAGCCGGGCGCAGTGGCTCATGTCTGTAATCCCAGCACTTTAGGAGGCTGAGGCGGGCAGATCATTTGAGGTCAGGAGTTCGAGACCAGCCTGGCCAACATAGTGAAACCCGGTCTCCACTAAAAATACAAAAATTAGCCAGGTGTAGTGGTGCATGCCTGTAATCCAAGCTACTCGGGAGGCTGAGGCAGGAGAATTACTTGAACCCAGGAGGCAGAGGCTGCAGTGAGCTGAGATTGTGCCACTGCACTCCAACCTGGGAGTCAGAATGAGACTCCATCTCAAAATAAAAATAAAAAGAGTACTTAACTCTCAACTGACTGAAGTTCAATAGGCCTTCAGCTGCTCCCAGCTCCGGATGCCCAATAAACATCTTTCTCCCAACTTTCACAATTGTACATCAAAGTTTGCCAATTTTATATGTATAATATATATGCATGTATCTGTGTTTGTACATATATGTGGGCCCTATCAAAGTCAACTACTATAAATAATAAATAAAAAGGATCCAAGATATCACTTAGAGAAAGACATCAGAAGAGTGCTAATTATGTGAAAAGGGGGATAGCTTTGCCAGGACACAAAAAAAGAGACAGGGTTGAAACCCTTCATCACATGTAACACAATGTTGTTAAAACATAAAACCTCCTCACAGCCACATTCTGCTTCACGTCTCTACAAATTAACATTATTTCAGTCAGAAAGAACAGTCTTTCTGACTGCTCTTAATTAAACCTAGAAATTACTCAATTCTTCAGCTCCTCTGGGTGGCACAAATTTGGATACAAATCACCTTCTATAGTGTCAGGTTTTGGCCCACTTCTCAGAATTCTGCACCAATCCAGCTGAAGCACATGGCCTGCCCCTATTTTCTATGTTGGTAATTTGAACTCATTTCCCATCTAGCTGCTCAAGGATTAGCACACCTCACTGCAGAGCAGGACATTTAAAACAGGCTTGCATCTCAATTGTAATGATCAAAGACCTCATGAATTTATTTTCCTAGTGGAACTAGTACCCATCTTTTTCAACACAAAGAAGCAATTCTAATAGTTATAGACCAAGCCTAATTGTCATTCTTCCACCCCTTCCAGTTGCACAAAATGCAAATACTATCTCCATGATTCAGAAAATTTTCAGAATAACATTATTGCTAGGGGTTCAGATTGCTTTCCAAGCCTTAGATAACAAAATAGCATGTCAGAAAATGCTTTTAGTCAAGAACCAATACACATCTGAAACCTTCAACTGATTTCCTACTTTCTGACCACAAATGTGTCATCAGTCCTTTTGCGTCGCCACACAATGCATTTTCTTAACCTTTATCAAGAATCCTTGTACCTGCCAACCACAGAGTACAGCATAATGGTTAAGAACACAGTTTTTGGTTTACATAAAAGTTATCCATTTTTAGGCTGGGCACCGTGGCTCATGTCTGTAATCCCAACCCTTTGGGAAGCCGAGGGGAGTGGATCACCTGAGGTCAGGAATTCAAGACCAGCCTGGCCAACATGGCAAAACTCCGTCTCTAGTAAAAATACAAAAAAAATTAACCAGGTGTGGTGCGGGTGCCTGTAATCCTAGCTACTCAGGAGGCTGAGGCAAGAGAATCGCTTGAACTTGGGAGGCAGAGGTTGCAGTGAGCCGAGATCGTGCCACTGCACTCCAGCCTGGGCAACAGGAACGAAACTCTCTCTCAAAAATAAAACATAAAGTCATCCATTTACTAGTTCTTTAACCTTTGGCACTTAAGCAAACCACAGTATACAAAATCAAATGCCTAAAGGAAACAGGAGGTTCTATGAGTAAAGCACGTATACGTAGGATTTCAGACAATGGAAAATGTAGGAAAGTAACAAATGACAGTGTAAACCCATCTAAGAGGATTTTTAAATCAATGCAACGAAACAACTCTTAGAGTAAAATTCAGCCCAAAAGCCAGATTGTGACCTCTGAGTCTTAGCTCTCTGCATTTCATTTTCCTCATCTGTAACATTTTAATAGTATTTCATAGGATTGTTGTGAAGTTCAAATGAGATGATATGCATAAAGCATACAGTTCATAGTAAATGAAACTTTTAAATTCTAAGAGTTTAATTCTCACTCTCCCTCTGTATGTTGAGACCTCCAGCCTACACCTTTCCCCTGAGCTCTAGATCAAGCTTGTCCAACCCGCAGCCCATAGGCTGCATGTGGCACAGGATGGCGCTGCATATGGCACAGGATGGCTTTGAATGTGGCCCGATACAAATTAATAAACTTTCTGAAAACATTATGAGATTTTTTTGTCTTTTTTTTTTTTTTTTTTTTTTTGCTATCAGCTATTGTTAGTGTAGTTTATGTGTGGCCCAAGACAATTCTTCCAGTGTGGTCCAGGGAAGCAAAAAGATTGGACACCCCTGCTCTAGATTATAGCGTCTCCACTGGGCTCTCAGGTTGAGCAGGGTCAAGGACTATGTCTGTCATGCAGCTCAGCCAGTGCTAGTACAGAGCCTGACACTACATTTCTACAGAGTTAGTCTTCTTTTTTTTTTTTTTTTTTTGAGACAGAGTCTTACTCTGTTGCCCAGGCTGGAGTGCAGTGACACAATTTCGGCTCACTGCAACCTCCACCAAAGGGTTCAAGCGATTCTCCTGCCTCAGCCTCCTGAGTAGCTGGGACTACAGGCCTGCACCACCAAGCCCAGTGCCATCAAGCCTGGCTAATTTTTATATTTTTTAGTAAAGATGGGGTTTCACCACGTTGACCAGACTGGTCTCAAACTCCTGACCTCAAGTGATCCATCCACCTCAGCCTCCCAAAGTGCTGGGATTACAGGAGTGAGCCATCATGCCAGGTTTTTTTTTTTTTTCCCAATACACTGCCAATTGGGGAAAAAAAAAACAGTTAATTAATCTTAATACATCCAATTGCCTTAATGGCCAACTGGGCAACTTCCCTTAATGGCCCTCCTTAATGGCCCATAGGCATCTCACCTTCAATATCTCCAAAAATAAAATCATCTGCTACTATCCTTCTACCATCACCATCAGGCTTGTCACTTCTGTGTTTTCTCTCACCCTCTTGCTGCTTCTCCTTTTCATAAGCTTATTTTTTCATATATATTTTCTACCTTGGCTGGTGTCATCTCCATCTTCCCAGTTACCAAAGCCAAACGTTTGGAAGTCAATCAAGACATCCCTCTCTATACACCACCAGTATCCAGAGAATCACTAAGTCTTGTGTATTTTCCTCTGAAATAGTTCTGAAATCCATCTGCTTTCCTAATTTACCCTGCCACTAGTTTCAATCTTCATTATAGCTTATTTAAATGGCCCCCCAGTTTCCAGTTTTGCTTCTTTCCAATCCATCTTCCACATAGCTGATGTTACTCTCCTGCTGCAACCCCATCAGTGGTCACCCTGTCCTACATGACAGTGTTCGTACTCCCAGGCAGTACTAGAAGCCCTCAGCAGCCTGGCTCCTGCTTTCCCTCATACTAAACCCTCGCCACTCTTCACGCTTCAAAGCTCCAGAAATATCAAATTAACTCAGGGTTCCCTTGGTACATTCTGCTTTTTCTTAAGAGAGAAAGAGAGAGAGACAGGGTCTCACTATGTTGCCCAGGCTAGTCTCCAACACCTGGGCTCAAGTGTTCCACATGCCTCAGCCTCCCTGAAGTTCTGAGATTACAGGTGTGAGCCGCCGCACCCAGCCACATCCTGCTTTTGTTTTATTTTTTGAGACGGTGTCTCACTATGTCACCCAGGCCAGAGTGCAGTGGCATGATCTCGGCTTGCTGCAACCTCTACTTCCCGGGTTCAAGCGATTCTCCTGCCTCAGCCTCCCTAGTAGCTGGGATTATAGGCATGTGCCTCCACGCCCCACTAATTTTTGTATTTTCAGTAGAGGCAGGGTTTTGCCATGTTGGCCAGGCTGGTCTCGAACTCCTGACCTCAGGTGATCCACCTGCCTCAGCCTCCCAAAGTGCTGGGATTACAGGCGTGAGCCACCGTGTCCGGCCCACAACCTGCTTTTATGTACATGCTTGTCTTTCTTTTTTTTTGGTCTACAAATTATACAGAGTAGTTGTGAAAATCGTAATGAGTATGGAAGTACACTCATTGTCCTCCTTGACTGTACCTTTCCTCCTTTTCCACTTTTCTTCTCTACCCTGGACAACGCTGTGCTCTCATTTCATTATCTCTTTCAGGCATTCTCTAATACCACTCCCCAAACCACCCCCAACACATACATACCAGTGGAGTTAATCATACTCTCCTCCATACAGCCTCAGTCTTACATGCTGTTAATGTATGTATCACGCTGAATTTTTATCTTCGTTTCTTACAGAAGTAATATGCTCACTGTAACAAAAATAATCTGGTCCCTGCAAATAACCTCTATTAGTAATTCAGTTTTCATTTTTTCAATTTTTCTGTATTTATGAAATATATACATTTAATTGTCTATACATAAAATATATGAAATATATACATTTAATTATCTACTTATACATAAATATATTTAGTTTTAATTGTTTTATTTTAGGAAAAGTTGATTCTACAAAATCCATATCTTGCTTTCTTCAATTAATATGCCATGAATATCATTTCTAATCAGTATATGTATTTCTTTTTTTTTTTTTTTTTTAGACGGAGTCTCGCTCTGTTGCCCAGGCTGGAGTGCAGTGGCACGATCTCGGCTCACTGCAAGACCCACCTCCCGGGTTCACGCCATTCTCCTGCCTCAGCCTCCTGAGTAGCTGGGACTACAGGCACCCGCCACCTCGCCCAGCTAATTTTTTATATTTTTAGTAGAGACGGGGTTTCACTATGTTAGTCAGGATGGTCTTGATCTTCTGACCTCGTGATTCACCCGCCTCGGCCTCCCAAAGGCCGCCCGGCAGTATATGTATTTCAATCTCTTTAATGGCTGCATAGTATTTTATACTATATATGAATTATAATTTAAGATTTCTAATTGGTAGGCATTTAGCTTCTGTCCTATTTTTTGCTAATAAGAAACTATTAGAAGGCCGGGCACGGTGGCTCATGCCTATAATCCCACCACTTTGGGAGGCCAAGGCAGGCGGATCACGAGGTCAGGAGATCGAGACCAACCTGGCTAACATGGTGAAACCCCATCTGTACTAAAAATACAAAAAAATTAGCCAGGCGTGGTGGTGGGCGCCTGTAGTCCCAGCTACCCGGGAGGCTGAGGCAGGAGAATGGCGTGAACCCGGGATGTGGAGCTTGCAGTGAGCGGAGATCTCGCCACTGCACTCCAACCTGGGCGACAGAGCAAGACTCCGTCTCAAAAAAAAAAAAAAAAAAGGAAAGAAACTATTACAGTAAGCAACTTTATAAATAAATGTTTGTATACTAGTGTGTATGTTTCTGTAGAAAATAATGAATTTCTGGCCAGGCGTGGTGGCTCATGCCTGTAATCCTAGCACTTTGGGAGGCCAAGGCAGGTGGATCACGAGGTCAGGAGATTGAGACCCTCCTGGCCAACATGGTGAAACCCTGGCTCTACTAAAAATACAAAAATTAGCCTGGCATGGTGATGCGTGCCTGTAGTCCCAGCTACTCGGGACGCTGAGGCTGGAGAATCGCTTGAACCAGGGAGTCCAAGGTTTCAGTGAGCCAAGATGGTGCCACTGCACTCCAGCCTGGCGACAGAGCAAGACTCCATCTCAAAAAAAAAAAAGAAAAGAAAGGAATGGATTTCTAGAAGTATAATTGAGAGTTCTATCCAATGAGCATGGTTAATGACAACTTGATCTCCAAAATATATAGCAATTTATATTTCTACTGATAGTGTGGGAAATGCCCTTATGAATATATTTTTAATTTTTTGTCAATCAAAAAGATGGTGAATGGTATTTTACTTTTGTTGTAGTTTCCATTTATTTAATATAAGCAATGTTAAAATGTCATCTTAAGTGTGTATGTTATCAGAGTTCCTTCACATTGTATTATACAATTCATGTAACCCAGATATTAGCTCTTCCTTTTACCCTAAGGGACAATTCCCTCTAAGTATATTTAGTAAAATAGCCCTTGATCTTCCAAGTTGTGTGTTCTTCTCATTGTCTCTTTACTTTTGCTAAATCTCCACTCTGCTATGGGACACTTCTCCGTTTTTTACTGGTCTCAGACTGGAATGATTGCAGTTCCCTGGGGATCTTGATGCTTATGCTTCCAAGGGGAGTTGGGGGAGGGGGGAAATGGGTTGAATTTAGGGTAGGTGTCACGTATTCTATGACCCCAGCTCTTACTTCCTTCCATTATAGCTATACTCAAGACATGGAGGTGGGAGGAGAGAGGCATTTGTTGTAACAAGTAACAAAGATGTAGAGATTGAAATATTTGTATTACTATATTGTTTTAATATATTTCATCAGAATGCTTCAAAATGTTATGTTGCTAATAATTACTTTTACCAGAGAATATTGTAAGGCTATTTAAATTTCAATTATAAAACCATTGGAAAACCTCCCATGGAAGAAAGGTCTACACATCAGAGTCTAAACTTAGACCCTTTGGAATTTAGCCAACTTTTCAGCCTAGTATAAGTTATCTTTAAAGGGTTTTTTAAAATGTTTGTTGTTGCCAGGCTCGGTGGCTCACGCCTGTAATCCTAGCACTTTGGGAGGCTGAGGCAGGCGGATT
The DNA here is from genome assembly GCF_043159975.1 of Macaca nemestrina. Lineage (NCBI taxonomy): Eukaryota > Metazoa > Chordata > Mammalia > Primates > Cercopithecidae > Macaca > Macaca nemestrina. The sequence continues at coordinate 100,414,159 of NC_092126.1, read as the reverse complement.
ACGAGGTCAGGAGTTCAAGACCATCCTGACCAACATGGTGAAACCCCATCTCTACTGGAAATACAAAAATGAGCCGGTCGTGGTGGCATGTGCCTGTAATCCCAGCCACTTAGGAGGCTGAGGCAGGGGAATTGCCTGAACCTGGGAGGTAGAGGTTGCAGTGAGCTGAGATTGCACCACTGCTCTCCAGCCTGGGTGACAGAGCAAGACTCCGTCTCAAAAAAAAAAAAAAAAAAATTAAATTTAAAAATTAAAAAAAAGTTTGGTGTTAATTTAATTCCCATTATTGGCAGAAAGTAAATAAACTATGGAAAAATGAAGAGCTACTTCTTACTCTTACTGGCTCTGTTTGACAAATAGACACAAAGAAGAACCAAAAAATTACTTGTCCGTAGTAATATGATCTCAGAGATAGAATTGGAAAGTGACTCCAGGCCTTCTTGCCCTCTTTCCTGGTCTCCAGCTGTGTTTAACACTTACTTCACTTCTCTGAGTCACAGTCTACTAATATTTTTAAGCTGTTCAACTTAATTTTTAACAGTTTTGCATCTGTTTACATGACATGTTCCAGAAATATTTATGTGGCTGATGACTCAAAAATTGAATCAGAACAATCATCTGAAGAGAAAACAACACTGGGCTGATAAGTAAATCTTATTTCAAGAATGAGGTCCCTTGATAAGAGAACTGTTGATGAAATAGAAATGAGAAGGTGTCAAATTCCCTACTCCTTACTAAGTAACTACTTGCTAATTAGACTCCTAAGTAACCTAATTCACTCTTGCAAACATTTAAATACGGTGTTTCTGTTGTGTTTTTTTTTTTTTTTTTTTTTTAAAGAGGTGCTTGCCAGTCATGTTGATAATGGGTGATGGGTTCCCGTAGAAAGGCTGGATAGAGTAATGAATAAGCACATTGACATTAAAGTCAACTGACTGTGTTCAGATGCCAACTTTGCCATTGGGGAAAATAACTTCTGTATGTTTCAGTGTCTTCATCTCTAAAATAAAGACATGTAATTGTAGCCACCATAATTCCTGTAAGGATTACATGAGTGTTTGGGTAATAGGTTAATATATTTTGGTGGCGGGTTGGGAGTGGGAATTAAGTTTGAAAAAAATGAAATCATTGGCTGGGCACGGTGGCTCACGCCTGTAATCTCAGCACTTTGGGAGGCCAAGGCGGGCGGATCATGAGGTCAGGAGATCAAGACCATCCTAGCTAACACGGTGAAACCCCCGTCTCTACTAAATATACAAAAAATTAGCTGGGCGTGGTGGCAGGCGCCTGTAATCCCAGCTACTTGGGAGGCTGAGGCAGGAGAAAGGCGTGAACTTGGGAGGCGGAGCTTGCAGTGAGCCGAGATTGCGCCACTGCACTCCAACCTGGGCGACAGAGCGAGACCATCTAAAACAAAAAAAAAGAAAGTATTAAAGTACTAGGAGAAAATGTAAGATAATTTTATAATCTTGGAGTGTTAAAGGCCTAAGTATAACATAAGATCCAGACACCATAAATAAAAATAGTTTGTCAATCTATGCAAAAGTTTATTTTGAATTCTTTATATCAAAAATACTGTAGTGAAATATGGTGCAATTCGTTGCTCTATAGTCATCAGAAGACAATATAGACAAATCTTACATTATGGTGAACAAAAAAAAGACAGATGAAAGGATGTTTTAGTGTATATGATTCCATATACAATTCCATATAAGCCAGAATTAATTTATTGTGTTAGAAGTAAAGGAAAATATTGTCTTGGGGTATAGGAAAGGCGTAGCAATGGAGATGAGGAGATTTTCGAGCACTGGTAATATTTTGTTTTGGTCATTGTTGGAGGTTACACTGATATATTTGAATTATTTCTGTTTCCTGATTGTAGTGGTGGGTACACAAATTTATGCATGCATTACAACTCATAGAGCTTACATTTATGCATGCATTACAATTTATGCATGCATTACAACTCATAGAGTTCAATTTTTCTGTATGTAAATTTTAGAATAATAATAGTTAGGCAAGAAAACTAATAAATAGGCGCAAAATAAAAAAAGAATGAGGCAGCTCTATACATATGGGTATGGGAAGACCTCAAGATTGTTAAGTGAGAAATCTATAGTGTATACAGGATGCTATCATCCGTGTGATTAAAAATTATATGCATAAGCATATGTTGTACATATTATGTTAGATTGAATCTCATGGAATTGCTGATTTTTTTTAACTTCAAAAATGGCAATTTTGGCCAGGCGCAGTAGCTCACACCTGTAATTCCAGCACTTTGGGCAGCCAAAATGGATGGATCACTTGAGCCCAAGAGTTTGAGCCTGGCCAACATAGCAGAACCTTGTCTCTACAAAAAACATAAAATTTAGCTGTGTTTGTGGTGTGCATCTGTAGTCCCAGCTATTCTGGAGGCTGAGTAGAAGGATCCTTGCTCCAGGGAGGTAGAAGCTACAGTGAACTGAGATCACGCCACTGCACTCCATTCTGGGTGACAGAGTGAGACCCTGTCTCAAAAAAAAAAAAAAAAAGTCTGGGCACAGTGGCTCACACCTGTAATTCCAGCACTTTGGGAGGCCGAGGTGGGCAGATCATGAGGTCAGGAGTTCGAGACCAGCCTGGCCAACATGGCGAAACCCCGTCTCTACTGAAAATACAAAAATTATCTGGGTGTGGTGGTGCATGCCTATAGCCCCAACTCCTTGGGAGGCTTAGGCAGGAGAATTGCTTGAACCCGGGAGGTGGAGGTTACAGTGAACCAAGATCGTACCACTGTACTCCAGCCTGGGCGACAGAGCAAGATGCAGTCTCATTAAAAAAAAAAAAAGAAAAAGAAAAGAAAAGAAAAGAAAAAAGAAACCAGTAACAGTAGTTACAACCGGCGATGGAACTAAGCAGATGGCAGGATCAGTGGTGAAGAGACTTATTTTATATCCTTTTTACCTTTTGAATTCATATCCCAAGCATGTATTAACTATTCAAAAATTAATTTTAACATGCTGAAGAAGTAGGCAATGGACTGATACCATCAAAACTTTAAAGGAAAATTATTTTCAACCTTGAATTCTTTTTGAGCCAAATATTCAATTATATGTGTCCATAAATGCTTAGGAAAAACATTAAAGCACCAAACCATTAGTTGTGGATAGGTTAACGCTGAACAATGTAATTAATCAGAATTGGAGGGTGGGGGAGTGAAATTTTCTGAAAATTTCACTTTTCACTTTGTGTGTTTCTGTATGTTTTGAAATTTTACCATGAGAATTTAATACTTTTGTGTAGCCAACATGTAGCTGAGCCCCAAGGGCAGGAGCTATACCCTTCTTGTCTCAATCTTGGAACCAAATCTCCAAAAGAAAACAGACTCTTCCACACACTATTAAAAAATAGATATTTTTTAAATGTAGAATTTGAATGTAGAATTTCTACAGTCTAGGTTTTCTATAAGGAACAAAGGGCATAGTCTACATTGTATAGTGCACAGTATTTACTCCGAATAATCTTATTAAAAGTATCTTTTCTCCCCAAACAACTCTCCGTGCTGCCCTTTGGGTTGCTGTCTTAATCCTTCCCATGCAGACTTTGGCCTTGTTTGGCTCAGCCTTCTCTACCCAGTACAGAGACTTTGGTCATCTTTGTCTCTCCCTTCCTGAAGCAGAGTTTTCTCCACCCCACCTCTCCTGCATTCCTACACTTAACACTGAACCCTGTCCTCATGTGCGGGAGAGGCAATTGTTATGAGGAAGTTACAAGAAAGATTTTGCACTTAGAAAAAAAGAGGGAAAAAAATCCTCTTATTACTAGGAACTGCCTCCTGAGGAGGAAGGAAGGAAAATTTTTTTCTATCATCAATAATTTTTAAAGGGTAGCATTTACAATTTAAGAAAATTAAATCTTAAAAAATAAAGTATTTTCACTGACATTTTCCTAATCATGAAACTTTATTTTCAACACTAAGGATTTTTACAATACTCTTTCTTTTCTTTCTTTCTCTCTCTTTCTTTCTTTCTTTCTTTCTTTCTTTCTTTCTTTCTTTCTTTCTTTCTTTCTTTCTTTTTCTTTCTTTTTCTTTCTTTCCTTCCTTCCTTCCTTCCTTCTTACTTTCTTTCTCTCCCCTCTTTCCCTTTCTTTCTTTCTTCTTTTCTTTCTTTCTTGAAATGGGATCTCATTATATTGCCCAGGCTGGTCTTGAACCCCTAGCTTCAACTGATCCTCCCACCTCTGCCTCTCAAAGTGCTGGGATTACGGGCATTAGCCACAAAATCCAGCTGAGGATTATTTGTCTCAAGCAGGGTTTCTGGGGTGCTAGGTTTCCTTCTCCTGGGGTCCTAGGCTTTTATAGGAATGGATGAAGTTCAAGGCATTGGGGCATTATTAAAATAATTAGGCTTGACTTTTCAACCCAGGTGCAAAAGGACAAGTATTTCATGTTTGAGAGTCTGGGATGTTTATGTCTGCACTTTACAGACCTTCAGAGGGGAATGAGCATTTATGCCCTCCTTCATTCAGGGGTAATTCCTCAACAGCTGCCCTCCATGGTTCCTGTGGCAACAGGAAGAGGGTAGGGTCACCCTCTCCTCACACTGGGAGGAGAGCTGGGCCTTAAGTGTCAGCTGAAAGCTCCACCCATGCCATCCCCAAGCCAAGCTGTCTTTTCAGCCTGGGAAAGGTAGAGGAGAGGCTTTTCTTCTCATAGGTAGTGATTTCACCCCAGATAGCTCCTGCACCAGTTAGCTCCTCAACAGGGCACACCCAAGAACTGGTCATTCCAGATTCAACCTCCGGAAAACTCCAGAGACACCTCGATTGAGGACATTCTTACATGTGGAACTTCAAGTCTGCCTAACACTCTCGGACTCAATGTTGTCTATACTTCAAGCACAGTATAATTCTCATCTCCTGTGTTGATCATGGGATGCTTTAAAGGTAATAGATTTTAATACATATACACAAACACGCATTTTCTGAATAAATATATTTTACTTATTTCAGACTTTGAAGATGACATTTCATTACAAAATCATCTTGCAAAAGTTATGCTCAGTAAACTGGTGTCTCTAATGGTCCCAGAAGTGTGTGATTTCAGAATTATATTTTTTCTCCATTTGAAAGGGCATTATTCAGAGTACAATAACCTGCTACTGACTTGAACACTCTTTGAGAGAAAAAGACAGTCTCTCTTCTATCTTTTCCTGTTATGTATGAAAGAATTGCCTGTCTTCCCAGGGCCAAAGGACAAATGCCATAGCATAGCAGTGTGGGATGACTGTGAAAATATTGACATTTAACAATAGGCGCCAACCACAAACTGTGACAACTCAGCAGCTGGCCCAACCCAGGACAGGTTGCAGATGCAGCCAAAAGAAGCTGTGCTCAGCTTGTTCCCAGATAAAGAGGTTTTTGCTGTGGGGCAAGTCCTCTGACCCCCACCCCAGGCAACTAGATGACAGCACTGACTTATTTGTGACTTACTAACAACCAGAGAGAATCGCTCATATACAGGGAGATGGGCTGTCCTCTGTAACCTGCCCTTTTCTCTACTCATACAACTTCCCCACGACCGCTAGTGTGGAGGACATCTGCTTTCACAGGAAACTGAATGATGCCTAGGTAAGAGCTCATAGACATCAATCTACTGCCATTGCCTCCTGGTCTCTTCTACTTTCCCTGAGGTACCTTGACTTCAAGGTAATCTACCAAGTCAAGTAAAATTTGCCTGTTTCTCAAATGCTCTCCTTCCCCCATTCCCTATTTTCTGATATTTCCATGTATCATCATCAGTTAGGGTCAAATCAGGAAAACATAACTCATACCAAGTAAGGGGAACTAATTAAATAGGTATTGGAAAATCAAACGGGATGATTAGCAAGAGCAGGGAGCTGCTACCACCCCTAGGATGAGGAAGGAGAGAGAATACTTGAAAAATAGAAGATTCTTAAGAATGGATGGAAAGGAAAATAGGGTCCTAGGTATAAATGGAGAGATTGGCCTTAGGTGGAAAGAGACAGATCCTGTGTGAAAACAGGAGGGAATAAGAGAAGGTATATATAGAAACAGCAGTTTTAAGGTCCAATAATTTTGCTAAATCCTTTTGATCAATGTTAAATGAATTTTACTTAATATAGCTTTCTCTGTTGATGCTTTTTTTTTAAAAGACAGCATCTCGGCCGGGCGCGGTGGCTCATGCCTGTAATCCCAGCACTTTGGGAGGCCAAGGCGGGCAGATCACAAGGTCAGGAGATCAAGACCATCCTGGCTAACACGGTGAAACCCCGTCTCCACTAAAAATACAAAAAAATTAGCCGGTCATGGTGGCGGGCACCTGTAGTCCCAGTTACTCGGGAGGCTGAGGGAGGAGAATGGCGTGAACCCGGGAGGTGGAGCTTGCAGTGAGCTGAGATTGTGCCACTGCACTCCAGCCTGGGCGACAGAGCAAGACTCTGTCTCACAAAAAAAAAAAAAAAAAAAAAGACAGCATCTCATTCTGTTGCCCAGGCTGGAGTGCAGTAACATGATCTTGGCTCACTGCAGCCTTGAATTTTGAGGTCAGGTGATCCTCCCACTTCAGACTCCCGAGTAGCTGGGACTATAGGTGAGCACCACCATGCCCAGCCAACTTTTTAATTTTTTGTAGAGACTGGGTCTCTACAAGCCCAGGCTGGTCTTGAACTTCTGGGCTCAAGTGATCCTCCCACCTCGGCCTCTCAAAGTGCTGGGATTATAGGCATGAGCCACTGTACCTGCCCCATATAGAGTTCTTAACTGCTTCCTTCAGAACCTTTAGCATACTAACATATATTGGAAATCACTCAGAGTCTTCCCAATCATAACTGACCACAGAATGCCTTTTCATGAATCATCTAGGAGTTGTGTGTTCTGGAAGACATTCCTTGAAAAACACTGACTTACCCAATATATGCCTGGACCTTCCTAGCTATTAAATGGAGACAATAACATCTTATCCGACTATAATTACTTCATTGTGATGTTGTAAACATGAGTTTGAAAAACGTATATGTTTCATTAATAGGTTCTTAGTGTAGAGATTTAAGTAGGGAAAGGCTTATAGTCTAGGTGGTCATCTAGAACAGACTGTAATCCAGGAAACCTTCAAGGGTGGCATTTAATTACCTTCTGAATTTACCAAAGCTTGCAGACTCAGAAACTGTTTCCTCAAAACACTGACAGCAGACATGTCTCAGAAGCAAGCACACATGGACCAGCATCTCCAGATAGAGACGTAAACTAAAATTTATTAATTTACAACAATGAGAGCTACCTCTGTCACATTATTTATGAAAGCCTTACTCATACATTCAAGAGTATTTATTGATTGTCCATTACATGCTGGGCCATGAAATGGGTATAAGATGCAAGCAGCACTAATCAGTGTCCTCCAGGGATGCAATACACAGATCTCTTCCTGCTGGCATTCCCCTCCCATCACCCCCCAGGATCAAATCAGTGATGGAGCAGAGAAGTGAGGACCTGACCTGAGCTGGCTGAGCTGCATGATAGCATGTGACTCAGGCTGCTGGGGAGATTAAAGGTATTGTAAAGTTCTGTCTGCAGTAAGACAGGAAAAGGTAAATATGTCAAAAAAGTTGTGACAAACTGGCTTGGGAACTGAATGGAGAGAGAGTCTGGTTGACCTTGAGTCCAGAGTTCAAGTCTCTGAGGCCTTAGATTCTTGGGCTCTTCCTTCCACCCTCTAAACTAGCCCAGGATCCTTCCCAGTTATCTGAATCAAAAAAAAATCTCTTTCTGCGTAAGCTGGTTTTACTCAGGTTTCTGTCGTTCGTAACTGACCAAGTCCCGACATCTATACCTGGTATGCAACTCGTTTGGATCAGGCAAATTTGAAGTCATTTAGAGCAGCTGGTATTTCGTCATGATGCATGAACCTCAACAGAGAAGACAAAAGAGACAGATTAGGCAAGGAGGCTTTTAAGTCTAATATCTGCAAAATCTGAGAAAAAGGACTAAAGAATGACATTTTCCTTTGTGGCTTTATAAAGCACAGTGTTGCCCCTTAACAAATAAGAAAAATAAGGCCGGGTACATGGGCTCACGCCTGTAATCCCAGCACCTTTGGAGGCCGAGGCGGGTGGATCACCTGAGGTCAGGAGTTCAAGACCAGCCTGGTCAACATGGTGAAACCCCGTCTCTACTAAAAAATACAAAAATTAGCTGGGCATGGTGGCAGGAGCCTATAATCCCAGCTACATGAGAGGCTGAGGCAGGGAAAATTGCATGAACCCGGGAGGCAGAGGTTGCAGTGAGCCGAGATCATGCCACTGCACTCCAGACTGGGTGACAGAGCGAGACACCATTTCAAAAATAAAACAAAACAAACCAGAAGGATAGAATTGCGCCAGTCTTTTAAATGCTTGATTGCAGAACCAATCAGTACCAGCCTGCCAGCCTGTTTCCTCAATGTCTGTCCACACCTGGGTTTACCATGTCCTCAGCTGTGCCTCAGCCTCCCACCCCAGGTCCAATCATAGCCTGTTAAGAAAGCATTTGACTAGCTCTTACCTCACAAGCTATGTATCAGCATGGATTACTCTATTCTGGTTGCAGTGACCCAGTTCTGATAATTAAGCTCTAGTTTCAACAGGATCACATCCAGCATCGCCATGTGTTCCAATTACTTGGCTTCTGCCTTCTCTTTATTTCTAAATTCTTATTCTCGTACTCTGCCTAGTACCTCATTATGCCTCCTCCTTTGTGGACTATAGATTTGCTCCTTCCATCAGGCCAGGGGCCAGCATCTAGCCATCCTCTTTCCAATCTCCCTGGATTGTGCTCATCCTGAAGTCCTATCTTTCCACCATGCTTATTTATTTATTATTATTATTATTATTATTTTTTTTTTGTAAGGTGTGCACTTTTATTCAACTGGTCTCAAGTCAGTGTACAGGTAAGCCCTGGCTGCCTCCACCCACTCCCAGGGAGACCAAAAGCCTTCAGACATCTCAAGTTGGGGGACAAAAAGAGGGGGCATGAAGGCTCATTATTCAAAATAAAACAAAATAAAAAAGTATTAAGGCGAAGATTAAAAAAATTTTGCATTACATAATTTACACGAAAGCAATGCTATCACCTCCCCTGTGTGGACTCGGGAGAGGACAGGGCCATTCTCCTTAGAGAGAAGTGGGGTGGCTTTTAGGAGGGCAAGGGACTTCCTGTAACAATGCATCTCATATTTGGAATGACTATTAAAAAAAAGAACAATGTACAATCAAAGTCCTCGGCCACATTGTAGAACTTTGGGGGATGCTCGCTCCAACCGACTGCTGTCACCTTCACCGTTCCAGTTTTTAAATCCTGAGTCAAGCCAAAAAAAAAAACCAAAACAAAACAAAAAAAAACAAATAAAGCCATGCCAATCTCATCTTGTTTTCTGCGCAAGTTAGGTTTTGTCAAGAAAGGGTGTAACGCAACTAAGTCACAGTCCGCCTAGAAGCATTTGCGGTGGACGATGGAAGGGCCAGACTCATCATACTCCTGCTTGCTGATCCACATCTGCTGGAAGGTGGACAGCGAGGCCAGGATGGAGCCGCCGATCCACACAGAGTACTTGCGCTCAGGAGGAGCAATGATCTTGATCTTCATCGTGCTGGGCGCCAGGGCAGTAATCTCCTTCTGCATCCTGTCAGCAATGCCAGGGTACATGGTGGTGCCACCAGACAGCACTGTGTTGGCGTACAGGTCTTTAGGGATGTCCACGTCACACTTCATGATGGAGTTGAAGGTAGTTTCGTGGATGCCACAGGACTCCATGCCCAAGAAGGAAGGTTGGAAGAGAGCCTCAGGGCAGCGGAACCGCTCGTTGCCAATGGTGATGACCTGGCCATCGGGCAGCTCGTAGCTCTTCTCCAGGGAGGAGCTGGAAGCCGCCGTGGCCATCTCCTGCTCGAAGTCTAGGGCGACATAGCACAGCTTCTCCTTAATGTCACGCACGATTTCCCGCTCGGCCGTGGTGGTGAAGCTGTAGCCGCGCTCAGTGAGGATCTTCATGAGGTAGTCAGTCAGGTCCCGGCCAGCCAGGTCCAGACGCAGGATGGCATGGGGGAGGGCATACCCCTCGTAGATGGGCACAGTGTGGGTGACCCCGTCACCGGAGTCCATCACAATGCCAGTGGTACGGCCAGAGGCGTACAGGGACAGCACAGCCTGGATGGCCACGTACATGGCTGGGGTGTTGAAGGTCTCAAACATGATCTGGGTCATCTTCTCGCGGTTGGCCTTGGGGTTCAGGGGGGCCTCGGTCAGCAGCACGGGGTGCTCCTCAGGAGCCACACGCAGCTCATTGTAGAAGGTGTGGTGCCAGATCTTCTCCATGTCGTCCCAGTTGGTGACGATGCCGTGCTCGATGGGGTACTTCAGGGTGAGAATGCCTCTCTTGCTCTGGGCCTCGTCGCCCACATATGAATCCTTCTGACCCATGCCCACCATCACGCCCTGGTGCCTGGGGCGCCCCACGATGGAGGGGAAGACGGCCCGGGGGGCATCGTCGCCCGCGAAGCCGGCCTTGCACATGCCGGAGCCGTTGTCGACAACGAGCGCGGCGATATCATCATCCATGGCGAGCTGGCGGCGGGTGTGAACGGGCGGCGGAGCGGCAAAGGCGAGGCTCTGTGCTCGCGGGGCGGACGCGGTCTCGGCGGTATTTATTATTATTTTGATATGGAGTCTTACTGTGTCGCCCAGGGTAGAGTGCAGTGGCATGTTCTCAGCTCACTGCAACCTCCGCCTCCTGGGTTCAAGCAATTCTGCTGCCTCAGCCTCCCTAGTAGCTGGGATTGTAGGCACACATTACCACACCTGGATAAATTTTGTATTTTTAGTAGAGGCAGGGTTTCACCCTATTGGCCAGGCTGGTCTTGGACTCCTGACCTCATGATTTGCCCACCTCAGCCTCCCAAAGGGATTACGATCGTGAGCCACCATGCCCAGCTTACCATGCTTATTTTTAACAGTTTCAGGAGGCTCAATTAATGACCTTCTACTTTCAAGTTCTGAACCAATTGAGAGAAAAACACAGAAGTCAAACAGACGGCGAACAAAAGAGCAGTTTTAGAACTGATAAGAATTATATGGAAGGCCAGGCGCAGTGGCTCACACCTGTAATCCCAGCACTTTGGGAGGCTTAGGTGGGAGAATCACTTGGGCTCAGGAGTTCAAGACCAGCCTGGGCAACATAATGAAACCCCATCTCTACAAAAAATACAAAAATCAGCCAGGCATGGGGGCGCACACCTGTAATCCCAGCTACTTGGGGGCTGATGCAGGAGGATCACTTGAACCTGGGAGATCAAGGCTGCAGTGAGCCGAGATCGTACCACTGCACACCAGTCTGGGTAACAAAGTGAGACCTGTCTCAAAAAAATAAAAATTAAAAAATAAGTAAGAGTGATATGGGAGTAAGTAGCTTGTTGTATGGTCCATATATTTGCTAGTAATCTTCACTCCAGATTTAAACTAACCATGCAGAAGATGTGGAGGCAGAGTGTGCTGCCCCAGTCTCTGTGCCCTGATAATGGTCCTCAGGGTTAGGCTAAGCAGCAGGCTACCAGCACTGTGTCCAAATCACCCAGCCCCCAGTGACAACTGCTCTTGTAGACTTCATCTAATGCCTTAGTTGGGTACCCCCAGAAGCAGATGCTGAGAGTGCAAGGAGTTCATTTGAGAGACAAAGAAACACCAATAGGAGGGGAAGTGAGAAAGTATAGGAAAGGTAGCCAAATAAAGGAGGCATGGGCATTACCCAGTCAATTACCATGAGGACAAATGGAGCTCAATCATGATGGGAAACTCTGGGAGCCAGTGTCGACTTGTGCACAGGTATCCCACCCAAGGAACGACGAGCTTTGGTATTTACACACTAATTTCCATTAATCATTAGCTGAAGTCTACTGGGAGTTGTGGGGAGGAACAGTAATTCCTGGACATCTGCAGCTTGCCACACAGGTGAGCAAAGTGGGCTTCAGTGACCAGAGAACAGCCCTTAGCCAAAGGTGCAGGTGCCAGCAGTTGGAAGTTGGGCTGGTGTGCCCTGAGGGGTGATGTGGGTTAGCCTCTGGATTCTATCTTTGACCTCAAGGAGAAGAATCTGAATGAGAAGCTCCTCTGCTTCCTGCTCAGGGGCGACTATGACTTAGGCTCATAGTTACTTCTCCTGCACCCCCAAGCCCCTCCTGCTTACCCCCCAGGACCAAACCAGTGATGGAACAGGGCAATGAGGACCTGACCTGAGCTGAACCAGCAGCTAGTGCTCTGGTAGCAGCTACTGGGAGGACATGGCTAGGAAATCTGAGGACTTCCCTCCAGGCAAGAAGAAACCCCTGATCAAAGAACTGAGAAGGAAGGTAAAGATGAGGCATTTCCCATAGTAAGTTGTGAAGCAAAAAGAAATATTTCTAAAGTAGGAATAATAGGCAGGGCGCAGTGACTCAAGCCTGTAATCCCAGCACTTTGGAAGCCAAAGTGGGAGGATCACTTGAACCCAGGGGTTCAAGACCAGTCTGGGCAACAAAGCGAGACCCCATCTCTACAAAAAATTAAAAAATTAGATGGCCGTGATGGCGCAAACTTGTAGTCCCAGCCACTTGGAAGGCTGAGGCAAGAGGATGACTTGAGCCCAGGAGGTCAAGGTTGCACCTATGATCATACCACTGCACTCTAGCCTGGGCAACAGAGCAAGACCCTGTCTCAAAAATAATAATAATAGTAAAATAAAAATAAATACTATTGATAGCACAATAAGGTGATTATAGTCAATAATAACTTAATTGTATATTTTAAGAATATAATTGGATTGTTTGTAACTCAAAGGATAAAGGCTTGAGGGGATGGATACCCCATTCCCCATGATGTGCTTGTTTCACATCACATGCCAGTATCAGAACATCTCATGTACCCCACAAATATATACAGCTACTATGTACCCACAAAATTTTTTTAAAGTCATAAAAAATAAATAAAATTAAAGTAGTAATATCAAAAAACAAATTGTGGCCAACCACGTAAGAGGAAAGACTGAATTATCTTCCATTCTCTTTCTAGAAGATGGCATTACAAAGTTGGTGTCATATGAAGAGATAACCAATGAGTAGACAGACATAAAACATACGAAAACATACTATAGAAGTGAGATAGGCAGGGTGGTTGGATTTCAAACCGTGCCAGATTACAGGCCGGGTGCAGTGGCTCATGCCTGTAATCCCAGCACTTTGGGAGGCCAAGGCGGGTAGATCACTTGAGTCCAGGAGTTTGAGACCTCTCTGGGCAACATGTTGAGACCCCCTCTCTACAAAAAATACAAAAAATTAGCCTGGTGTGGTGGTACGTGTCTGTGGTTCTAGCTACTTGGGAGGCTGAGGCAGGAGAATCACTTGAGCCTGGGATAGGGAAGTTGCAGTGACCTGAGATTGCACTACTGCACTCCAGTCTGGGCGACAGAGTAAGACCTTGACTCAAAAAAAAAAAAAAAAAAAAAAGTGAGATGAACATAGTGAAAAAGTGAAAATATATACCCTCTTCTTTCTTTCTTGTAGGACACAGTGGCTGGATGAGACAGTTCCAGCAGCAGCTTCAAGTTCTGTCCAGAGTCAGACCTCTGTCCCCACCAGTTCTCTTTGACATTCAGGCACTTTTTTTCTAGTTCTTACTCATTGCGCCAGGTCCCTTTCTCCCTTTGAGTCTGCTCTCTGAGCCTCCATTGTCCCCCCTGCAATCTGAGGATCACTGGAGTGACCCGCCTATCAGATATGTTTATATAGTTGGTATGTGTCTGAACTCTACAGATTGTTAGGAAATAAAGGTGCTCCTTAGGAGCAGTCTCGGGAGATTCTAAATTCCCAATGTGGATTAGCAAAAAAGGAGTGTTACCTAACCTCTCCGCCAATAGCATTGCATGCAGCTCATGTCTGCTTACATACCATCGGTAGTACTCACAATTGGTACTCTCTCCAGATACCTTTAACTAATGGTGAGTTTCGGGCTCCTATGATTGATGTGGCTGATTACTTTACCTATGAGTTTCTGTGGTCATTGAGCACTTGGCATGTGACTAAAGAACTGAGCTGTAAATTTTAACTCCTTTTAATTAATTTAAACTTAAATAGCTACATGTGGCTAATGGCTACCATACTGAACAATACAGCTCCAGAACCGTCCATGGATCAGGCCAAAGCTAGACTTCACATGCAACCACATCCTTGCTCATCTCTTCCCTTTTTCCTTTTCTATTTCACCTCCTGCTTTACCAATCTCCTGAGAGCATGACCTCAATAAATCATGTGCACTCAAATCCCTATCTCAGACTCAGCTTCCAGGGAACCCACCTGAGACACTGTTATAATTATTTAACAGTGAATTACAGAAAGCTTAAACCCTGAATCAAAAGTGCACATGCAAATTCAATGCCAGTCAGAATGTTTTTAGCAGAAGGTATAAAAGAGTCCCAAGCCCATCTGGCTTAAACAAGGAAATGTGTTATTCTACACCTACAAGTCCAAGAATAGGACAGCTCCAGGGTTGGGTAATTCCATGGCTCAATGACATTTTCAAGAACCAAGTTCTTTCCATCTTGTTGCTCTGTCATCCTGCTGGGCAGGCTTCATTTGGGGGCTAGCTTTCCCCTTCTTGTTGCAAGGTGACTGCACTAGTGCCAACCTTTATATCTGGATACAACCATATTCAGAATAAGAAAAGACCATATTTTCTTGTATGTCTTTTATTAGGAGCAAGAAAATCTTTCCCAGAAACCCCCTGCAGATTTCTCCCCCATTGTACTGGTCAGAGCTGCATCGCATGGCCTTATCTAAACCGGTCCCTACAATGGGAAATGGGAAGACCATGATTGCCTTTGAACAATCAGGATCTACCCCCTGGGTCTGTGACCATCCTCTCCTGAAGCACATGGTTGAGCAGAGAAGGGTGGGTACCTCAACACAACATAGCATCTGTTGTAGGGGTTGAGGAACTGGATAAAATGAATGGTAACCACAGTATTGGCTGGTCACAGTTTCTCATGCCTGTAATCCCAGCACTTTGGGAGGCTGAGGCGGGCGGATTGCTTGAACCCAGGAGTTCAAGACCATCCTGGGCAACATGGTGAAACCTCATCTCTATTTTATAAAGAAAGAAAATTTAAAAAAAATTTTTTAAAGATAACCACAGTATCAATTACAGGCTTCTTTAGGCCAGCTTCTACAATGTGTTCTTTGAACCACCTACCCAAAGATCATTTAGAGGGCTTGTTAACATGCAGATTATGAGGCCCAAACATTGTCTGATGCATGGCAGGAGCTTAAAAGATACTTGTTGGTGAGATACTTTCTGGGAAGCCAAAAATAAAAATAAAAGAGATTTGTCAGAAGGAAGGAAGGGTGGGAAAGAGAGAGACCTTTTGAGTTAGAATCATCTGGCTGGGAGCAGTGGCTCATGCCTGTAATCCTAGCACTTTGGGAGGCCCTGGTGGGCAGATCCCTTGAGGTCAGGAGTTTGAGACCAGACTGGCCAACATGGTGAAACCAAATCTCTACTAAAAGTACAAAAAAATTAGCTGGGTGTGGGTGCACGCCTGTAATCCAGCTACTCAGGAGGCCGATGCAAGAGAATTGCTTGAACCCAGGAGGCGGAGGTTGCAGTGAGCCAATATCATGTCACTGCACTCTAGCCTGAGACTCTGTCTCAAAAAGAAAAAAAAAAAAAGGAATCGCCTGCAGATGGTTTTTCTACTCACTAATGCTGGAGAACCACTCACTTAAGTTGAAAATTAAAAATTCACCTTCAGTCCCTTCATTACCAGTCTCTTGGCAGAAGGATAAAGAATGTGATCATGTTGCCACATGTATGCCTCTTTAACACTCTCAGCGATGTCAAGATGACAATGGTGCCTATCAGTTGTACTTAACATACATTATTTACATGGCTTTCAGCTTCACTTGCTGAATCCAGGATTCCTGTTACAGCACCTCATGAAAAATAAATGAATGTGATAATGGATTCCACTTTGTGGACTAATATATTGGAAAACCATCTATGAAGTTTGTGGAAAGCAGCATCTGGGATCATTTTTTTAATGCAATAAAAGATCTTGGAGGTGATTTTGGCATCTGCAAAGCAGCTGTCACCAACAGGAAAGCCTAGCTGTTTATCTTCTGGACTCTAAATGGAGTTTGATAGAATGCTCACTCTCCAGTTAACTAACATCAATTGCCAGGGGAAAGGGAGCTTGAGAAGGGAGGAACTTGTTGCTAGAGAAGTCAGTGATCAGTTGTGTTTCTATTTATTTTTATTTATTTATTTATTTTTCTGTTTTGAGGCAGAGTCTCACTCTGACACCCAGGCTGGAGTACAGGGGTGCCATCTCGTCTCACTGCAACCTCTGCCTCCTGGGTTCAAGTGATCCTCATGCCTTAGCCTCCCAAGTAGCTGGGATTACAGCCATGTGCCAACATGTTCAGCTAATTATTTGTATTTTTAGTATCCTGGGATTTTTTTTTTTTTTTTTTTTTTCAGATGGCGTCCCGCTCTGTCGCCTGGGCTGGAGTGCAACGGCTCAATCTCGGCTCACTGCAACCTCTGCCTCCTGGGTTCAAGCGATTCTCCTGCCTCAGCCTCCTAAGTAGCTGGGATTATAGGTACGTACCACCACGCCCAGCTAAGTTTTGTATTTTCAGCAGAGACGGGGTTTCACCATGTTGGTGGTCAGGCTGGTCTCGAACTCCTGTCCTCGTGATCCACTTGCCTTGGCCTCCCAAAGTGCTGAGATTATAGGCATGAGCCACCATGCCCGGCCTGTGTCATGGGATTCTTGGGGTGTCACTTCACCAGCTGGAAACTTCTGAGGCCAGTGGCTTTTTTTTGCCTGAGTTTTGCTCAGGCCCACTGGGCTCATTCTGGCTGCTCAGCCTAGCAGGCTGTGCTCATTTTGCGCTATTGACCTGGAGCCCACTGCCTGCCAAGGGCAAGCCAGGCATGGAGCAGCAAGGGGTGTGTCAGCAAGTGTAGGGTCTGGCCATTGCACACAACCAGGCACACCAGCTATGGCAGAGTGGGCAGCTCCAGGTGCTGGCATGAGTCCCTGGGAGGCTGCAGCTGGACCAGGCATACTGCAAGCAGCTTCCATGGTTGGCACCAGGGAACACAGTGGTGCCCAGAACCTTGGAGATGCCAGGAACCCCAGAGTTCCAAAGAGAGTGTCACAGCCCTGGCTCAGGAAGCTCCTAGATCTCGGCTCCCCAAAGGGCCACAGCTCTTCTCTCCTTCTCTCTTCTCTCCTTCTTGTCACCTGCAATGTGGCAAGCAAGGGGCATGTTTCAGCCCTGTTTGTGTTACAGCTCTTTCAGCCCTGCCATTCGGCAGGTCCTAAGTTCTTGTCCTGTGTCCAGAAAGAATGAGGTATGCAGACAAGTGGAGGGTGAGCAAGGCAAAGAGGAGCTTTACTGAGTGACAGAACAGCTCAGAGGAGACCTGCATTGGATAGCTCCTCTCCACAGGCAAGATGTCCTCATGAGATTCAGCTCACAGCAGAGAGGAGAACCTGGAGTGGGTAGCTCTTCTCTGTAGCTGGTAGTCCTGACATCTGCTCAGCTCTCAGCAGAGAGGAGACCCTGGGGTGGGTAGCTCCTCTCTGCAGCTGGTCATCACGTTGTATCTTCAGCTCTCAGCCAAGAGGAAACCCTGGGGTCAGTAGCTCCTCTTCACCACTGGTAGTCCTGTCATGTCCCCAAGTCTGGCTGAGTCTGGGATTTTTATGGGCTTCAGAGCAGAGGACGTGCATGCTGATTGGTCCATAGGCAGCCATGGACAGGCCCAGAAAAAGCACCACAAGTTTCCACTCTGGTCCATGGGACCAGCAGCCTGGCCATCAGGCTTCAAGCTCTCCCCAGCTTGAAGGTGGAGCTTCACTGGAGACCTGTCCTCTTCTGCCCAGGAGCCTCTCTGCCTCTTGCCACAGTTCATGGCATGCCAGGCTGTTTGTGCCAAGGGGTGCCTGCAGACCAGCATCAAGCTGCCCTCAGCCCCCACCTCAGCCTCCCTCCTGTACTCATCAGTGCCCAAAATCCAGAGGGGGCCAACACAGCAGGGGTCTGCTGTGTCACAACCTGGCTGGGCTGTAACAGCATCCAGGCTTGACCCCAACCTTGTTCCAAGATCAGAGTGGGTGCCAGGAGCAGGGAGAGGCCAGGCAGTGGGAACAGACACCTCTGAGCCTGCAGGAACAAGGGGGCCCTTCTTGGCCCCGGAGAGTGCAGAGATGCCTGGGTCTACAGCCGCAACTTGGGCAGCTGCAGCTGTGCCCAGGAGGGTGGGGCTCTTGCCTGCTCCCTGCAGAGACAAGAACTTTTCACTGTGACCTTTTGTAACCTGAATGTTTTGGCCTAGTTAAAAGATAATTATCTGTTTTAAATGTAGACAGACATAGTGACTCTGAAATCAAGACAGGTTAGTTAAGCCATCCCAATATGAAATTCATCTTGTGCCTGCATTTGGGGGAGTACATTCAAAAACAGGCTGTTCTTCATCACTGGAATCTCTCCTTGATATCATAATTTGTTTAAGTTGCTTTGTAAAGAGAGCCCAGTCATGTAGAGACCTACTGAACCTGGTGGGCAGGGTAACAAATGAGAGAACGCTTGTCATATGTAAAGCTCCATGCCTTTAACTAGGTTAGAAAAAAATCTACTTTGTGGTTCAGAGGTGACAAATGCAATAAGTTTCTAATGTGGTTTCTACTGTGCAATCTTACTGCTCTCAAGATTTTTAGGTCTTTGGTCTGGGAGGATGGGGATGGGAGGATGGAATAATTAGATGATTCTCCACTCCAGAATATATGCTGCAACTTGGTGTATCCCAAAGGTCAGTGGGACACACACATCTCTGGGGGTACATAAGGTGATTTTAGGTGCTCTTTGGTATTTCCCAAGTACGATCTGCCTTTCATGGTGACCCTTTTCATCTACTGCCCTTTAGGGGAAAAGGTTTGCCAGTTCTCGACAAGGCTGGCAGAGAGAAACACGCTTGCAGAACTGCTCAGAAAGCTGGCTTCTTCTGCTAATGGAGGCCTGGTGAGAAAAAACTGTCTCAACACCTCAATCAGGGTCGGAGGAGGGGTGACCTTCCCTGTCCCAGGGCCAGTTAGATGTGTGAGCCCTGGAGCTGATGGAGGGAGGGAGAAGGTACCATGCTACCTGCCTCCTCTGGGTGTGATGCTGCAAATGATGGTGCAGTTGGATATGTGGAAAATGTTATCCTAGATGATGTATAATTATCTGCAAATTATAAAGTTTAAGGTAATCATATGCCACTCTACAACTCATTTAAATGACTTGAATATTGGTTGAATACATTTTTTTCTTTTTCTTTTTCTTTTCTTTCTTTCTTTCTTTCTTTTTTTTTTTTTTTTTGAGACAGAGTTTTGTTCTGTCACCTAGGCTGGAGTGCAGTGGCACAATCTCAGCTCACTGCAACCTCTGCCTCCTCAAGTGATTCTCCTGCCTCAGCCTCCCAAATAGCTGGGACCACAGGCATGTGACACCATGCCCGGCAAATTTTTGTATTTTTAGTAGAGACAGAGTTTCACTATGTTGTCCAGGCTGATCTCAAACTCCTGATGTCAGGTGATCCTCAGTCTCCCAAACTGCTGAGATTACAGGTGTGAGCCACCGCATCTGGTCCGAATACTTTTCTTAAATTATTTTCAGATACCTTCCCAGCACTGTCAAGCTACAAGAAGGCTCAGAGCTACTGAGCTGATAGTCTCAAGTTTTCTATATTGGTCACATAACATTAACTACATAACCACCTGGGTTCCGGGCTGTCTACTTATTTCAGACTCATGTTTCCATTAAACCTTGGCTTTCTTTCTACGGCCCTGGCCTCAGGCTTGCTGCTGACTGTTTTCAACCAAAGTTCCCTCTGTGGTTCTGTTCTGCAGACAGCAACAGAACAGATATCATCAGGCAGGGGCACTGACAGCCAGACACTAAGAGATGACCAGCCCTGGCTAGGTGCTGTGGCTCACGCCTATAATCCTAACACTTTGGAGGCCAAGACAGGTGGATCACCTGAGGTCAGGAGTTCGAGACCAGCCTGGCCAACGTGGTGAAACCCTGTCCCTACTAAAAATACAAAAATTAGCCAGGTGTGGTGGCACGCACCTGTAGTTCCAGCTGTTTGGGAAGCTGAGGCAGGAAAATTGCTTGAACCCGGGAGGCAGAGGTTGCAGTGAGCTGAGACTGTGCCACTGCACTCCAACCTAGGCAACAGAGCGAGGGTCCATCTTAACAAACAAACAAACAAACAAACAAACAAAAAGAGAGATGACCAGCCCAAAGGATGGATTGTCTGCAGAAGACAGAGCATAGAGTGCTGGATTAGATGATAGAATTCAGTTTCAATGAGGGCTTAGTTAGCTAGAATGTGAGTCCAAACTGACAAGAGGAAATTTTAAAGGAATACAATTTTACTTGCTTTTGCCTTTGGTATCACCGTGCCATAGGCATTGATGGAAGACACTTGGCCTGGGAGCAATTTTATGTGAAAAATTTCTTGGGGTTTCAACCAGACAACCCAAATGTAAGACTAGACTGTTAATACTGGGCTAAGGAGAATGGGATATAATGAATCCCTTGAACTCTTTTTTTTTTTTTCCAGACAGGGTCTCACTGTGTTGCCTAGGCTGGAGTGCAGTGGCTCGATCTTGGCTCACTGCAGCCTCGACTTCCCAGGCTCAAGGGATCTGCCTGCCTCGGCCTCCCAAAGTGCTGGGATTATAAGCATGAGCCACTGTACTCGGCCTGGATCCCTTGAATACTACACTTCAGACTACACCTGGGATATTTGGGTCCTGGTCTGACTATAATGACTGAAATGAGATATGAGCAGAAGGTATACAGATCCTCTTTCCTGGTCACCCATTCCCCACATGCTGTTGAGCGTTGGCTGCTAGCCCTCCTGAGAATTGCCCTTGCCCAAATGAGAACCACTTCACTCAGGAAAGTTTCCTCCAACTCCCCTCGCCCCCAAGAGCCAACGACTGAGTGTCACAGTATACAAGACTGAACCCCTTGCCTCAAGGTGAGACTCATTCTGTAGTACCACTCAGGATCCAGAGCTCCCCGTGGCATAGGCTGGGCTGGTCTCTGGCTAAACTGCATCCTTGCTTAGCTCTGCCCTCTTCACCATCTTGCTTCCCTGGCTTCCCTACAGGTTTCTCCTGAGGCCACTCCCCAGTAAATCACTTGTACCAGCATGCCTGTCTCAGACCCTAGATGATGAATGAGGGCTCTGGGAATCATATTATTTAAGGAGAGATAAAGAAGCTAAAATATTTAGGAAAAAAGATTCAGGGAAATATGATAAGCAGCTGCCTCTTTTTTTTTTTTTTTTTTTTTAAGAATTAGAGGTCTGGGTACAGTGGCTCACACCAGTATTCCCAACACTTCGGGAGACCAAGGCAGGAGGATTGCTTGAGCCCAGGAATTCAAGACCAACTTGGGCAACATAGCTAGATCTTCTCTCTACAAAAAATAATTTTAAAAATCAGCCAGGCAGGACAGCTGTGGTGGCTTACATCTGCAACCCCAGGACATTGGCAGGCTGGGGTAGATGGATTACTTAAGGTTAGAAGTTCGAGAACAGCCTGGGCAACATGGCAAAACCACATCTCTACTAAAAATATGAAAATTAGCCAGCGTGTTGGTGCACACTTGTAATCACAGCTACTTGGGAAACTGAGACAGAAGAATCACTTGAACCTGGGAGCTGGAGATTTGCAGTGAACCAAGATTGTGCCACTGTACTCTAGCCTGGGTGACTGAGTGAGACTCTGTCTCAAAATAATAATAATAATAATAAATTAGCCAGGTGTGGTGGCACACACCCGTAGTCCTAACTACTTGAGAGGCTAGCTAGGAGTATCCTTTGAGCCCAGGAGTTTGAAGCTGCAATGAACTATGATCATGCCACTGCACTCCAGGCTAGGCAACAGACCAAGACCCTGTCTCAAAAAAAAAAAAAAAAAAAAAATTAATTAAAAAAAATTATAAAGTAGAAAAAGAATTGCATAGAAATTGAATAAAAGCAGAATTTGACTCAGTTTCAGAAAGAACTTTCTAATAAGCAAAACTTTACACCATAAGTAGAGCCTGCCTTGCAGAATAATTGGAAACCTGCCATCGGAAGTATTCACCCAGAGGACCTTCCTACATCGCCTGGTGAG
Organism: Macaca nemestrina; assembly: GCF_043159975.1. Lineage (NCBI taxonomy): Eukaryota > Metazoa > Chordata > Mammalia > Primates > Cercopithecidae > Macaca > Macaca nemestrina. The sequence continues at coordinate 100,391,916 of NC_092126.1, read as the reverse complement.
TCACTGGACTAAAGGCACATTGTGATTGTTATTACTCCAAGTGGCCACAAGATGGCAGCAGCAGAGAACATCCCACAGGTGATTAAGTAGAAAAAGTAGAAAATTCTAGCTGTTTCCACAATTTTTTATTTTTTATTTTTTATTTTTATTTTTTTCAGGTGGAGTCTCACTCTGTCACCCAGGCTGGAGTGCAGTGGCACAACCTTGGCTTACAGCAACCTCCACCTCCTGGGTTAAAGTGATTCTACTGCCTCAGCCTCCCGAGTGGTTGGGGTTATAGGCGCCCACCACCATGCCCCGCTATTTTTTGTATTTTTAGTAGAGATAGGGTTTCACTATGTTGGCCAGGCTGGTCTCGAACTCCTGGCCTCAGGTGATCCACCTGCTTCAGCTTCCCAAAGTGCTCGGATTACAGGCATGAGTCACCGCGCCCGGCCATTTCCACAAATTTGATTCTGAACTCTAACTGTGATGATAAGTGTTATGTCCATTATTATAAGCCCTTATAGATTTCTGACACACAAAACTGAGAAAGTAGAAACATTTCCCCCAAATTTTATATCTTACTATTAGAAAATAAGGAATCTGAAGGTCGGGTGCGGTGGCTCATGCCTGTAATCCCATCACTTTGGGAGGCTGAGGCAGGTGGATCACCTGAGGTCAGGAGTTCCAGACCAGCCTGGCCAACATGGCAAAACCCTATCTTTAGTAAAAATACAAAAATTAGCCAGGCGTGGTGGTGCACACCTGTAATCCCAGCTACTCGGGAGGCTAAGGCAGGAGAATCGCTTGAACCCAGGAGGCAGAGGTTGCAGTGAGCCAATATTATATCACTGCACTTGGGCAACAGAGCAAGACTCCGTCTCAAAAAAAAAAAAAAAAAAAAAGAAAGAAAGAAAAGAATCTCAGAAGTAGAAAGAGGTAAGCCCTGATCAGTGAGGTTTATCCTGAATCAGAGAAAATGTGCTTCTTACATTCTGATCATGGTGCTACTTCCATCTGACTGCACAGTTTCCAAGCCTAATCATTGTGTACCTTCCAAGAGAGGGAGTCTGTATTTGAAATAGCCTCAATAATGAGGCTGCACATTAGTCTCAGCCTATGTTGGCTTATGGTTCTCACAGAAAAAATTATCCACACTGCTAATCTTCTTGCTGCACCAGCCTCAAAGTCTACAGAAAGACGTCTCAGCTCTAGGAGCTTGAATAACACCTCTACTTGGGAACTGAAATATACCAGTGATTCAATGAAGCAGATTAATATCAGAGTTCTCTTTGCAACCCTGAGGCCAGTCAATCCTACCAGCCCTTGCCTCCATCTGTGGTGGCCAGCCTCCAAGATGGCCCCCTATGATCTTTTCCTCCTGATATCTATGCCCTCGTATCGTCCCCATCACACTGAATAATGGCTCGTCTGCATGACTGACAAGATATGTAGAAGTAATGGTGCATTTCTTCTAAGGCTAGGCCATTAAAGACACTTACAGCTTCTTATGCCATGCTATCTTGGATCATTCACTATGGAGGAAACCAGCTGCCATATTGTGAGGACACTCAAGCAGCCCTATGGAGAGGTCCACATGGGGAAGAACTGGGGTTTCCTGCCAATGGTCAGCAGTTTGCCAACCACATGAGGTCCTCTAGCCCCATTCAAGCTGGCAGATGGCCACAGCCCTAGGTAACATCATAAGAGACCCCAGGTCTAAACTGCTCAGATCTGTTTCTCCTGAATTCCTGAAGCACTGAATCTGAGATGTTCATTTTTGTTTTAAGCAACTGTGTTGTTTTGCTTTTGAGATAGGGTCTTGCTCTGTCACCCAGGCTGGAGTACAGTGGCACAATCTCCCTCACTGCCACCTCCACCTCCTGGGTTCAAGTGATTCTCATGCCTCAGCCTCCCAAGGAGCTGGGATTACAGGCACGTGTCACCATGCACAGCTAAATTTTTTTTTTTTGGAGACGGAGTCTCACTCTGTCGCCCGGGCTAGAGTGCAGTGGCCGGATCTCAGCTCACTGCAAGCTCCGCCTCCCAGGTTTACGCCATTCTTCTGCCTCAGCCTCCCGAGTAGCTGGGACTACAGGCGCCCACCACCTCGCCCAGCTAGTTTTTTGTATTTTTTTTTAGTAGAGATGGGGTTTCACCGTGTTAGCCAGGATGGTCTCGATCTCCTGACCTCGTGATCCACCCATCTCGGCCTCCCAAAGTGCTGGGATTACAGGTTTGAGCCACCGCGCCCGGCCAGTTTTTTGTATTTTTAATAGAGATGTGGTTTTGCTATGTTGGCCAGGCTGGTCTTGAACTCCTAACCTCAAGTGATCTGTCTGCCTCGGCCTCCCAAGGTATTGGGATTACAGGTGTGAGCCACTGGGCCCGGCTTAAGTTACTAAGTTTTAAAGTAATTTGATATGCAGCAACAGGTAACTAATACAACACCCCAAATGCCACCATCCCTGACCATATCCACTCTCTTCTCACTTTCCTCTCTATACTCTGGCCACTGTCCTTACTATTCTGGCTAAGTAATAATAACCTGCTAACTTTGAAACATAATAGACATTTTCCAGACCTTGCATTACTGCATCTCTCTGCATAATATTTACCATGGGAAGAATCTTCTTGAAAATTCCTATTCTCTGACTTCCTTGACACTGTTCTAACCTTGTTCTCCTGATTTTCTCATTCAGGTCTTCCTGTCCGAATGAAAAAATCATTCAGGTTTTCTCCTGAATTGTTCTCCTGAACAATTTTTCATTCAGGTCTTTCTCCTTCAAAGATGCTCCTTTTCCACATGATACATAAAATGTTGGCCTTATGTCAAATTCGATTCCTGTTCTCTCCTTTTGACCCTGAACAAACTCCTTGGGCTGTCTTGCTGTTCCTCTAGTTCCAATGACCATCACTTTGAAGATGACCACCAAATCCATCTCTCCAGCCCACATCGCAGTCCTGAACCTCATACCCTTAAATCCACCTACCCACAGGCAGTGGTGTGCTGCAGCCTGCTTGTACCAACTTGTGAGAGCCAAGAGTGCACGTCTCTTCTCAATTCTATATTTAGCAATGCCACATTGGCAGCTTGAATACCAATGGTGGGAGTGTTGACATTGTGGAATTCAACAAATGCTACAAATTGGAACTTTTTCCACTATGAGCCAGTTGATAAACATTTGCCAGCACACCACTGCTCTTACCAGATGCTTCTGCCTTCTGTGTCCCATAAATACCTCAATTCAACATGTCCCAAAATGTATTTTCTCATTCATTCAAAAATACTGGCTGTGTTGCCTCAAGCCTGTAATCCCAACACTTTGGGAGGCTGAGGCGGGTGAATCACCCGAGATCAGGACTTCAAGACCAGCCTGGCCAACATGGTGAAACCTCATCTCTACAAAAATACAAAAATTAGCCGGGCATGAAGGCAAGTCCCTGTAATCCAAGCTATTTGGGAGGCTGAGGCAGGAAAATTGCTTGAACCCAGGAGGCAGAGGTTGCAGTGAGCTGAGATCCTGCCATTGCACTCCAGCCGGGGCAACAGAGCAAGACTCTATCAAAAAAAAAATTATAACTGTTTTTTCAAGTTCTGTGTGAAGGATAAATATTCTCTGCCTTCAATAAACTTATTCTCTGTTGGAGGAGGCAGAAAGGTTCAACAGGCAATCTCAATAGCATAGTAAATGCTGTCTCACACGTTCTTGTGAAGAGACCACCAAATAGGCTTTGTGTGAGCATCAAGGCTGTTTATTTCACCTGGGTGCAGGAGGTGGGCTGAGTCCGAAAAAGGAGTCAGCAAAGGGTGGTGGGATTATCATTAGTTCTTAAAGGTTTGGGATATGTGTACAAAGTACTTTCTTAAGGGCAGGAGGAGAATATTACAAAGTACCTTCTTAAGGGCTGGGGAGAATGTAACTTTTCAGTTAGGGTAGGGCAGGAACAAATCACAATGGTGGAATGTCATCAGTTAAGGCTATGCTTCAGGCCATCTGGATGTATAGACGTAGGTCACAGAGGATATGATGGCTTAGCTTGGGCTCAGAGGCCTGATATTCCTGTCTTCATATATTAATAAGAAAAACAAAACAAAATAGTGGTGAAGTGTTGGGGTAGCAAAAATTTTGGGGGGTGGTATGGAGAGATAATGGGCAATGTTTTTCAGGGCTGCTCCAAGTGGGATTAGGGGCGATATGGGAACCTAGAGTGGGAGAGATTAAACTGAAGAAAGATTTTGGGGTAAGGGATGATATTGTGGGGTTGTTAGAAGGAGCATTTGTGGTATAGAATTATTGGTGATGGCCTGGATGCAGTTTTGTATGAATTGAGAAACTAAATGAAAGACACAAGGTCTGAATAAGAGAAGGAGAAAAACAGGTATTAAAGGACTAAGAATTGGGAGAACCCAGGACATCCAATTAGAGAGCGCCCAAGGGGGTTCAGCATAATTATTTGCTTGGTTGGCGAGTTTTGGGGCTCTATCCTTGGGTTTTTTTATGTTGTCATATACCAGGTCAGATTGATTTAGGTAAAAACAACACTCTTCATTTAAAAATATACAGAGTCCTCCTTTTTCAGCAGTGAGTAAATTGAGGCCTTGGCGATTTTGGAGGAAAGAGAAATGCAAAGCCAGCAATTGTTTGTTAAACAAGGATTAGAAATGGCTAGGAGAGAGTGAGTGAGATTGATAGTGTGGTGGAGATAGCTGGAGAGAGGTAGAGGGTGGCATAAGAACAGGAACGAGAATAAGAGTGAGTATAACAGTAAAGAATAGGACTTCATCAGGGTGAAAGTGTTGGAATGTGTCCTGTCAGCAAAGATCATCTATCCACTCCAAGAGGGAGTCAAGAGTGGAGGATTGGGGATAGATATTCACGATGGAAAGGAAATGACAGGTTTTAAGAGGTGGACTTAATGGCTTGTAACCTACATGGAAGAGGTTATGAAATGACGACAGAATAGAATGGGCCTGTGAGGCTGGAAGGAGATATTTTCCTTGGTTCAAGAACAATTTGCCCTGTGTGGGAAGAGATTGATAGGTGGAAACTTCAGTAGGAGAATAAATAGGAGTGACCAACTAGAAGGTGAAAAACTGGCCATGAGGGACAGAAGTTGGAATGCTAGCTGCTTCTTTAGCTACCTTATCAGCATAAGCGCTGCCCTGAGTGATGGGATCTGATGCCTTTTAGTGGCCCTTGCAGTGTATGACTCCAGCTTCCTTTGGAAGTAAAGTGGCCTTAAGAAGAGTTTTTATTAAAGAGGCATTAATGATGGAGGACCCTTGCATGGCGAGGAAACCTCTTTAAGCCCATATAACAGCATGGTGGTGCAGGATATGGAAGGCATATTCAGAGTCAGTATAAATATTGACACGTAGTTCCTTTGCAAGAGTGAGGGCTCGAGTTAAGGCAATGAGTTTGGCTTGCTGAGAGGTAGTGGAGTGCGGCAGAGTGGTGGCCTCAATGATAGATATGGAAGATACTATAGCATCGCCTGCCTTTGCTGGTGAGTGGTGATTAGGCCTGGTGGAACTGCCATCAATAAACCAAGTGTGATCAGGGTGAGGAACATGAAAGAAGGAAATATAGGGAAATGGAGTGAATGTCAGGTGGATCAGAGAGATACAGTCATGGGGGTGGGGGCCAGCCTAAAACAGTAGGGTCAAGTTGTTTGGACAGAAAGGCTACAGGGCGTGGTCCCGGCTCTTATGTAATAATTTTGACCACACAGCCCTGTACTTTGGCTGTGTGTAATGAAAAGGGTTGGGATGAGTTAGGGAGAGCTAGTGTGGGGGCAACTTCTAGGGCTGTTTTTAAGGAACAGAAAGAGGAGTGGTGAAAGGATTTAGGATCTATGGGGTCAGCTAGGCTTGGTTTTGTGAGTTTATATAATGGTTTCGTTAGGATGGCAAAACCAGGTATCTAAAGGCAAAAGAATCCTACCATGCCCAGGAAGGAAAGGAGTTGCTGTTTGGTAGAAGGGGTTAGGGCTTGGGAGATTAGCCAGACACGATCAGCAGGGAGAGCATGTATGTTTTCATGAAGAACTATGTTGGAATAGGTAATAGATGAGGAAGAAATTTGGGCTTTACTGAAGTAATGGGAGCTGTCTGTGAAGCCTTGCTGCAGTACAGCCCAGGTAATTTGCTGAGCCTGATGCGTATCAGGGTCAGTCCAAGTGAAAGCAAAGAGAAGTTGGGATGAAGGGTGCAAGGAATAGTAAAGAAAGCAGGTTTGAGAGCTAGAACAGAATAATGAGTTATGGAGGGGTTGTGGAGGGAGGTATCGAGGATAGGAGAGTCTATGGGTTTGGCACCATGGGGTGGATAGGCAAGACAATTTGGTTGATAAGGCGCAGATTCTGAACTGACCTGTAAGGCTTGTCCAGTTTTTGAACAGGTAAAATGGGAGAATTATAAGGAGAGTTTATAGGCTTTAAAAGGCCATGCTGTAACAGGCAAGTGATAATAGGCTTTAATCCTTTTAAAGCATGCTGTGGGATGAGATATTGGCATTGAGCGGGGTAAGGGTGATTAGGTTTTAATGGGATGGTAAGGGGTGCATCATCCGTCGCCAAGGAGGGAGTAGAGGTGTCCTATACTTGTGAATTAAGGTGGGGAGATACAAGGAGAGGATGTGAAAGAGGCTTTGAACCAGGGCAACAGACGGCAATGAGGTGTGGCTGTAACCCAGGAATAGTCAGGGAAGCAGATAATTTAGTTAAAATGTCTCGACTTAATAAGGGAGCTGGGCAGATGGGGATAACTAAAAAGGAGTGCATTAAAGAATGTTGTCCAAAGTGGCACCAGAGTTGGGGAGTTTTAAGAGGTTTAGAAGCCTGGCCGTCAATACCCACAACAGTTACGGAGGCAAAGGAAACAGGCCCTTGAAAAGAAGGTAATGTGGAGTGGGTAGCCTCCGAATTGACTAAGAAGGGGACGGACTTACCCTTCACTGTAAGAGTGACCCGAAGCTCAGCGTCCGTGACGGTCCAGGGGGCGTCCAAGGCGATCGGGCAGCATCAGTCTTCAGCTGCTAAGCCAAGGAGATCTGGGAAGGAGTCGGCCAAGGAACGTTAGGTTTGGGCTCCAGGGGCTTTAGGAGCGGCGGCGATGTGAGTTGGACAGTCTGACCTCCAGTGGGGGCCCGCACAGACAGGGCACGGCTTAGGAGGAATCCTGGGCTGCGGGCATTCCTTGGCCCAGTGGCCAGGCTTTTGGCATTTGAAGCAAGGTCCACGACGATGTTTTGAAGGAGGCCCTGGGAGCTGTGGCTTGGATGTTCTGAAGTTTTTGTATGTTGGAGACGTGGTTGTGGGTTGTCTTACAGCAGAGGTAATGTAACTCAGAAATGCGTTGCTGTCTGGCTGCCTCCTCTCTATTATTTACACCTTGAAGGCGAGGTTGATTAATTCCTGTTGTGGGGTTTGAGGGCCGGATTCCAATTTTTGAAGCTTTTTTCTAATGTCAGGAGCTGACTGGGTGATAACATGCATATTAAGAATAAGGCGGCCTTCTGGCCTCTCTGGGTCTAGGGCGGTAAAGCGTCTAAGGGTTGCTGCTAAGCAGGCAATGAACTGGGCTGGGTTTTCGTCTTTACCTTAGGTAGTTTCTTTAAGTTTATCATAATTAACAGCTTTGTAAGCTGCCTTTTTAAGCCCTTCAAGTCGACAGGAAACCATGTAATCTCACCTAGCTATACCTGGGGAATCTGCCTGACAGTTCCATTGGGGGATCTTCTCAGGAACTGCTCTAATGCCTTCCTGGAGGTCTGGCTCATGAAGCCAGCGATTATCAGCGTGAGATTGGGCTAGAGAAAAAACTCTTTCCCCCTCATCTGGGGAGAGGGTAGAAGTTAGGATGACATTTAAGTCACTCCAGATTAAATTGTAGGACAGAGTTAGATATCGGAATTCCTGTATATATTTAGTGGGGTCTGATGAGAAAGAGCCTAAACGCTGGCTGATCTGGGAAAGGTCTGATAGAGAAGAAGGCACATGTGCCCTGACTATGCCTTCAGCTCCAGCCACCTCTCTAGGAGGAAATAGTTGGGCAGGTGGGGGAGAGCTAGTTGCAGAACGAAACTGTAAACCAGACCAGGTGTGAGGAGGGGAGGTGATAGAAAGATTAGAGGGTGGGGGAGCAGAGGCTGAGGAAGAATTGGGGCCTGGCTCGGCCTGGCGAGGAGCAGCCTGGGGAGAAGGGGAGAGGCCAGATGAGTCTAGAAAAGGAGGATTCAAAGGACTCAGAGCTTGGGGTGGAGACTGAAGGAACAGACAGGAGAGAAAGAAGAGCTATTTGGGATGAGTCACATTGGGAGCAGAGACTAGGGAGGGACCAACGTGTAAAAGAATGCCTGGACATCAGGCACCTCAGACTATTTGTGCATTTTTCAACAAAAATTACCTAGACCTTGTAAAATGGAGAAATCCAAAGTGCGATTTTCTGGCTATTTAGAACCATTATCGAGTTTGTATTGGGGTCAAGTGGTATTGCAGAAGAAAATAAGATGCTTAGATTTTAGGTCAGGTGAGAGTTGAAGAGGTTTTAAATTCTTGAGAACACAGGCTAAGGGAGAAGAAGGAGGAATGGAGGGTGGAAGATTGCCCATAGTGAAGGAGGCAAGTTTAAAGAGAAGAGTAGAGACATGGAGAGAAGGGGTGGGGGGTGCTTGCCCCCCAGGAAAGTGGAAATGGGGTGGGAGGTGTTTGCCCCCCAGGAAAGTGGAAGAGGGGTGGGAGGCACTTGGTCCCCAGGAAAGTAGAAAACGGGCGGAGACAGGGAGAGAAGGGGTGGGGGGGTGCTTGCCCCCCAGGAAAGTGGAGAGAAAAGAGAGGGTAGAGACATGGAGAGAAGGGGTAGCGTGAGTAGTCCTGGGCTGCAATGTGGGTGAGCAGCCAAAGCAGGCGTCCCCGCAATTGACTTGCCACCAAGGGAATGTGGGTGAATGATCAAGGCAGGCATCCCCGCGGAGATCAGACACCAATGGAATGTGGGTGAATAATCGGGCAGGCATCACGGCAATGATTAAACACCAAGGGAAGGCTGCCTTCCTGAGTCTGTGACCGGCGCCGGAGTTTTGGGTCCACGGATAAAATGTGTCTCCTTTGTCTCTATCAGAAAATGAAAGGAACTGAAATTAAGAGAAAGGAGAGATTGAAGGGTGGCGCCAAGACTGAAAGGAGAAAGAGGTTGAGGGATAGTGAGAGAAGCTGGAGAAGAGAGTAAAAAGAGGTTGCTTACCCGATTTAAAATCGGTGAGATGTTCCTTGGGCTGGTTGGTCTGAGGACCCGAGGTCGTAGGTGGATCTCTTCACGGAGTGACGGTGAGGACAGGGGACTGGTCTCCCGAAGGAGTCCCGCTGACCCGGGTCTTCGGCACCAAATGTCTCACGCGTCCATGTGAGGAGACCACCAAACAGGCTTTGTATGAGCGACAAGGCGGTTTATTTCACCTGGGTTCAGGCGGGCTGAGTCCAAAAAAGGAGTCAGCAAAGGGTGGTGGGATTAGCATTAGTTCTTTTTTTTTTTTTTTTTTTTTTTTTGAGACGAGTCTCCCTCTGTCGTCCAGGCTGGAGTGCAGTGGCGGGATCTCGGCTCACTGCAAGCTCCGCCTCCCACGTTCATGCCATTTCCTGCCTCAGCCTCCTGAGTAGCTGGGACTACAGGCGCCCACCACCTCGCCTGGCTAATTTTTTTGTATTTTTTTAGTGGAGACGGGGTTTCACCGTTGTTAACCAGGATGGTCTCGATCTCCTGACCTCGTGATTCGCCCGCCTTGGCCTCCCAAAGTGCTGAGATTACAGGCGTGAGCCACCGCGCCTGGCCGGGATTATCACCAGTTCTTATAGGTTTGGGATAGGTGTACAAAGTACCTTCTGAAGGGTGGCCGGGAGAATATTACATAGTACCTTCTTAAGGGCGGGAGGGGGAGCATATTACACAGTACTTTCTTAAGGGCTGGGGAGAATATATCTTTTCAGTTAGGGTAGGGCAGGAACAAATCACAATGGTGGAATGTCATCAGTTAAGGCTGTTTTCACTTCTTTTGTGGATCTTCAGTTGCTTCAGGCCATCCGGATGTATACATGCAGGTCATGGGGATATGATGGCTTTTGGGCTCAGAGGCCTGACAAATGCTCCAGCTGGAGTAAGCAGTAGATGTTCAGGGAGCACAGAGCAGGGGAAGACTTGAAAGGGGGTGTCTCATCTCAGCCAAGACATGAAGGATTGACAGGAAGTTTCCAGGCAAAGGAAGAACTATGGAAAGGCTCAGTGTTTAGAACAAGCACCCCGTTTGGGGAGCTGCAATTGCTTCAGGTAGGGATGGGCTTGGTATGAGACAAGCAAGGTCGGCTCATGAAAGGCTAGATAAGTCCTGATAATTGCCTCGGGCTATTCCTGAAGGTAGCAAGAAGTTTTTCAAGTATTTTAAAGGACTTGATATGCTTTGTGGAACCTTCACTGCAGTTGTAGTCTTGGAAGGGGGCCAAATAGACCCACTCCCTCCTTTGAGAGACTTTCCTCATTTTGGCTTCCAGGAAAACATACACTACAGTTTTGCTTCTACTACCTCTGTTCATTCCTTTGCTGGCCTCTTGTCTTCTCCCTGATTGTTCATGTTGGTGGGTCCCAGGGCTTCCACTTTTTTTTCCTCCAATCTACTCCCAATATGGCAGCCAGATTTAAAACATGAGCCAGATCAGTCCTTTCTCTGCTAAGGACTCTCCAATGGCTTGCTGTTCTACTCAGAGTAAAAGTCAAAGTTCTTACAGTGGTCCCCGAGGCCCTACATGATTGGTCTCCCTTTCTCTCCACCACCAGCTCACTCTGCTGCAGCCACCCTGTCCTGCTTGCTGTCTCCTGTACACACCAGCAATGCTTCCACCTCACGGCCTTTGCACTGGCTCCTCTGTCTGCCCAGAATCCTCTTTGCCCAGATATCCTGTGGTTCTGTCCCTGATCTTCAAGTCTCTGTTCAAATGTCACCTTCTCAATGAGACTTTTCCTGACTGCCCGATTTAAAATTGCAACATTTCCTTCTATCCTGACACTTATGATACCCATTTCCCATTCCCTTTTCTTTCTTTCTTTGTATCCCTTATAACCTTTTTACATCTTACATAATCTCTGAATTTGTTATGTTTATAGCTTATTGACTCTTACTCCCACTAGGATGTAAATTCCACAGAGATGGAGCTCTTGGTGTCTTGTTCACTGATACAATCCGAAAGTCTCTTAGGATGTTTCCAGCTACACCCTGAGGCTTTCCCCAAGAATTCCCCTCTACCTGGAGGGGACTGTTCCCAAGTCCATGAGCCCAGAAGATCCCTCAGAGACCATATAACCTGGAGATGATAAAGCTGCCTAAGACATAGCTGATTATGAAGGAGAGAACCCTGGAATTTGAGCAGATAAGGTAGATGTGGAGTTAACTGAACATTTCCCAGCTCTGTGATCTTGGGCAAGTCACCCCACCTCACTGAGATTCAATTTCTTTGCCTGTGAAATGAGGTTAATATTTGTCCCTCCTGCCTTGCAGCATGTGGTGGAAGTGTGGCCTTTTAGTTTAAATCTCTGTGCTTTGGCAGGGCTCGATGGCTCACACCTGTAATCCCAGCACTTTCAGCTGCCGAGGCAGGTGGATCACCTGAGGTCAGGAGTTTGAGACCAGCCTGGTCAACATGGTGAAACCCTGTTTTTACTAAAAATACAAAAATTAGCCAGGTGTTGTGGTAGGTGCCTGTAATCCCAGCTACTCGGGAGGCTGAGTCAGGAGAATCGCTTGAACCCGGGAGGCAGAAGTTGCAGTGAGCCAAGATCCCGCCACTGCACTCCAGCCTGGGTAACACAGCAAGACTACGTCCCCGATAAATAAATAAATAAATAAATAAATAAATAAATAAATAAATAAATCCCTATGCTTCAATATCCTAAGGAAAAGACCCACCTGCGGCTTATGATAACACAATGGCTATGTCTATATTTGTGCCAATTGGCCTTGATGATAAAATGTCTGCTGTGGGGGAGGATATATTTGTGTTCAAAATTCAGAGATCCTGAGAGCATCAGGATGAGGTGGAGAAAGAGTGAGATTATGGTGTTCCAGGCAGAATGGGCAATATTCACAAAGGTGGAGAAGGGATGTTCATGCCACGGTCAGGGGCTACTGATATGGGGAACCTAGGCATTGAGAGGATCAACCACTTTCCAGAAGTCCTAATAGACCCTCCATGGACTCTAGGATTTTCAAGTCCCAGGCCAGCACCTTCCTGATCACTCTGTCTTCTCGAAGAGTGATAAATGAAGTTGTTTTCATAATACAGTGACATTTTCAGGTCCATTTCCTCAGACTCACTGCATACTTCATGAACCATCGCACTCCTGTTCAAGCATCTGGGCTGCATCTGCATCCAGTCTCCAACGGTCTTATCAGAACAGGAGGTAAACCCAGGTTATTGTCCCAACTTTGCCAGTCACTTGGGTCCCTGACTATTCCACAGCTCTGAGTCATAGATCACCATTTCTCTTTTAACCTAGTGGCAGAAGTTTATGACTAGTTGGATCATTGCTTTTTATACCTTATTAGCTTTGTCTAGGGTTTATTAGTCTGTAATTTCAGATTGGGCCCCAGGGGTATTTCTGAATATAATTGTGTGTTTTGTGTGGGGGTGAGTATGCATGCAGGGATAGTCTATGGCTTTAAATCTGAAGTTTAACTGGAAATAATAATAATAATTACTAATTAACAATATAGATTAATATAAAATTTTATTGATGAAAATAATAGCAGCAGCCATCATTTATTGTGTGCTTATTATTTGCCAGCCACCATATTAATTTGAGGTAGGGACCATTTAAAGGTAAGAAAATCAACCACACAACATCAGTGATGGAGCTGGGATTCAAATCCAGGCTGACCAAAGAGTTCACTCTATTCTTTACAATCACTGCATCCTCAAACAATCCCCTCCTCCATAGCTCTTGTTTTTCTTCAGTAATGGTTCCCAACTCTTTGCTGTCTGGACACACTAGACAGATGATATTTGGCCAGAATAACCCAGTTCTGAGGCCCAGCTCCAATTTTTAGTGCATCCTGCCAAGTTGTCTGTTGGCTGGCTCTACTTCCATCTGCAGCTCTCACTGACTATGGCCCAGCAGTGTATCCAACAACATTGTGTGAACCTCTGCTTTAGGAGAAAGGCCATACCCTCCAGTCCACTCTGGCTCCACTCCACATCCCCCTCCTAACTTCTCATACTTCCCCCTTTGAAATCTCCCCTTGAGTTAGGCCAAGTATGGTTCTGGAGAGGCCTTACAGGTGATGTTCTCCTGACCTGGAATAAGCTCTGCGTCCTTTTCAGCTATTCATGCCACCAGTTCACATTCCTACGTTTTCCAGGAACCCTTGTTGTACCAAGCAGGGTTCTCAGGTTGCCAACCACAGAAGCAGACCCTTAAAAGACCTTATTGGAATGATATGGGAAAGCTCGCAGAATTTACAGAATCTGAACCGGCAGGCCCCAGGAAGAGCAGTTAGGGGACCTGAGGAGTCTAAGTAGCAGGAGTTAATGGGAGGTCCCTTCAGAGAGCTTCCATCCAGGATAGATTTTCTACCCTCATGTTCCTGTACTCAAGATTCAAATCCCAGCCGGGTGGGGTGGCTCATGCCTGTAATCCCAGTACTTTGGGAGGCCGAGGCAGGCAGATCACGTGAGGTCAGGAGTTTGAGACCAGCCTGGCCAACATGGCAAAACTCTGTCTCTACTAAAAATACAAAAATTAGCCAGGGTGGTGGCACGCACCTGTAGTCCCAGCTACTCCGGAGGCTGAGGCAGGAGAATCACGAACCCGGGAGATGGAGGTTGCAGTGAGCCAAGATCATGCCACTGCACTCCAGCCTGGGCGATGACAAAGCGAGACACCGTCTCAAAATAAAAAAAAAAAGATTCAAATCCCTGGAAGAGAGAGTGTGAATGGCCTAGTTTGGGTCTTTGGGCCACACATACCCATTGACCATAGCACTTTAATTCATAGTCCCACCAAGTCCACCCACATGCAACTAGTTGGGGACAGTTTCTTAAGGGATAATTAAAGTGCTGCAATCAGGCTGGGCTCAGTCATTCAATCCTGTAATCCCTGTACTTTGGGAGGCCAAGGAGGGCAGATTACTTGAGGTCAGGAGTTTGAGACCAGCCTGGACAATATGGTTAAACCCCGTCTCTACAGAAAATATAAAAATTAGCCAGGGATGGTGGTGCACACCCGTAATCCCAGATACTTGGGAGGCTGGGACATGAGAATCACTTGAACCCAGGCCAGCCTGGGTAACAGAGTGAGACCTTGTCTCAAAACAAAAAGAAAAAAACAGTGCTGCAACCAGAAGAGGGGAGAAGAGATGCTGAGCAGGCTGGACACTAAGGCCACAGCCTTCTCTCCCTTTTCTTAAGCCTTAGACCCACACTGCCATTTTCCCTATTGATGGGCTCTCACTGACCTGCCTTACCTAGTGTTGTTATTTAAACGTGTGCTGCAAAATTCCTGTCATAGCCATCATTGTGCTTGCTTCAGAGCACATATGTTACCTTCCCCCAAAGTTGGGAAACTCCTGGGAGGCAAGAGCTGAGGCTCCTAAGTCCACAGGTTTGCTCAGAGCCAAACTATGGGCCAATTAACAGGTTTTAGGAACTGGCTGAGTGACCAGCTGCATGTTTGCATGTTGGGTGGAAGAGCAGGATACCAAGATGGTGAGGTAAGTGGGAAGCTTTCCCTGGAGAACTTTTTAACCCCCAGAATACACCTATTCTCCAGTGAAAGCAACTAAGTCAAGGGGTTCTGGGAGAATTAGATAAAAGAATTGCAGCTCAAGACTGGCTCCATTAGGCCGGGTTCTTCTAGACTCCCACCATGGCCATATATACTTCTGAAAACTGTTGCTGTCATTAAATCTCCTGTTGTGATTCTTTTTTCCCTCTTAGTTTCTTGTTAAGAGCCTTCATGGGGGCTGCGTGCATGGCTCACACCTGTAATCCCAGTGCCTTGGGAGGCCAAGGTCAGAGGAATGCTTGAGGCTAGGAGTTTGAGACCAGCCTGGGCAACATAGTAGACTCCATTTGTGTGTGTGTATATATATTTAAAAAAATTTTTTTTTTTTTTTTTAAATTAGCATCACAAGGATTGCTTGGGCCCAGGAGTTTGAGGCTGTAGTAAGCTATGATCATGTCACTGCACTCCAGCCTGGGTAAAAGAGTGAGACCCTGTCTCTAAAAACAAACAACAACAAAAACAAACAGAAAAAAAAGAAGGCTCTTACAAAAAACATTGGCTTTCCTTCTGCTAACCTGCAGTTTGGGAGACAGCCTGGATAAAGATTCAGGACATGTGGCAACTGGGACCACCTCTGCCCTTAACTGCTTAGCTGGTCATTCATTCAACAAATAAATACTGAGAACCTACTATGTGTCAGGCATTGTTCAAGACACTGCTAAGGATATAGTGGTGAACGAAAGAGACCAAATCTTCTCCATTTCTGTTCTTTCTTGGAGACAGGAGGCCTTCATCAGCTCTCATGGCTTTTTCAGAGCTATCATTCCACAATTATATGAATGAAGGAAAAACAATTTTCTCTCTCTCATTCAAGGCAAAGGGGTATTCAAGGTGCCTCAGGAGATGAAGCAAGTGGTGGCATTTTCTTGGAAATAGTTCAGAATCTGGATGGATGGAGAGAGAAAGAGATTACATAATTAAAAGCCCACAAATGTTAGTTCGTTGCTGGCACACAGTGAACGCAGTGAACACTTACTAAATATCTGTTTGGTGGATGAATCATGTGGGAAAAAGAAGGGGACTTAATGGGTGGCTGCAGGGAGAATTTCCTCACTTTGACTCGAGGCCCTCACATGTGCCTCTTTCCCTCTCTCCTTGGGAGTACTACTCCCAAGTACTCCTGTCTTGGGAGTACTGCTCCTTCTGTAACTCCCCCATCTCCTCAGGCATTTGGACCCAAGTGTTCCAGGCCTGAGAGTCCAGAATTTCCACTCTCTGTGATACAAAGAAGAGGCCCTGGCTCATTATTGACTATAACCCTAGGGGTTTTCCTCTTATGAGGGAAACCCTCCCTCTCTTAATATGCCGGGTCTTCCTAAGAGGAAAGAATGTCTGCTTCCTAGGCACCTAATATAAACATCCTTAATGGATTTAAGCCTGGGGTCACAAGTTCAAGGGCACACAGAAAAAGGCCAGGCAGGTAATGTCAACTGTGACAGACAATAAGGAATGCTGGGGACTGTGGTGACCTGGAGAACTGAGCCTCATGTGAACAGAATCATACTTTTAAAAAGTACTGTGTGGGCCAAAACAGTGGCACTCATGTGTGGGTGTTCGAAGATCAGTGAACTATCAGTTTATGGCATCTATTATTAGAAACAAGCCAGAAAAACTTGTCAACTTTTCATTCTTCTCTTTGCGGCATGTCTCCCTGAGATCACATGGCTGCCTGAATGGAGGGAAAGAAGAGGAGGACATGCCCATCGGAGAATGTAGGTTAATATCTTAAATAGTATTCTACCATACCCACGTTTGGCTTGGATAGAATGTTTTCTTGAGCTAAACTCCATAAAATTCCTATAGAGGCACAATTACTGATTCAAACAAAAGCCGCCTTTGACTATTGAGAGAGGAGTGTCTGGGTCAGAAGGATCAATTTTCTGATGAATCAGTGAGCAATTCTGAGTGGAACTAATCAGGTTTGTGTTGTGTCACCCTTTATTTATAACCCACGGTTCAGTGATCTGAAATCTGACCACTCCTCCTCTGACTTCCCCCCACCTCCTTCTACTCTCCTAACTTTTGCAAATGTACCACATGTGTACATACACAGAGAAATACAAAGATGAAGAAAAGCATTTTTCAGAAACAAGAAGGCTCAGAGAGATGCTAGAGCCTTCCTGAACAGTACTGAAAACAACAAAAGATGCAAGGGTGTGATGGCCAGTGGAAGTAATTTAACTCCTCTGCCTCCAGGGAATCACAAGGTCTCAGGAAAACAGCCATGAGTAACAAATTAGTTCCCCAGCAAGGCAAATTCCTGGAGGATTAAAGACAGGGAGTGTTCCCAGCAACACTTCTAGCTACTGATGCCTAGGGATAGTAAGGGCAATCAATTAATTTTTCCCTCAGGATTCCAACTGAGATGTTATCCTATAAAGTATTGGGTCATATTTCCAAAGCCACGTTAGGTCAGGCCTTGGTTACCCATCACATTAGTTAAGGTTATATTGGTTTCAGGAAAAAAAAAGGAAACTTTGGCTGACTTAAACAAAAAGGAGGATTATTGGGAAGCTCCTGTGGGCTTTGATGAAATCAAAAAGAAAGCTGGATAACCACAGCTCAGCAAGGGAAGAAACTGAGCACCAGGAGTTCATGGTTGTGTTGCCATTGATACGATTCTGTTTCAGTGTGCCCAGGCTTTCTGGTTCTTTGGGATAAAAGGATCTTATGGGCCTTGTGACTTAGCTTGGGTTCCCCAAAGGCAGAGGGATTCTGGTGTGATGTACGGAGAGAGTGCTCTCAGGAGAAATCTGTTAAGGGAGTGAGGGAAGCAGGGTGGTACAGGAGACAGAGCTAAGCAAGCCTAGCCTCAGCCTGATCCCATGATGGGACCTGGAGAGTGAATGACATGACTGAGTTAACCCACTTTGAAGCAATGGTGTACCTCTCCCTCCAGGGGGAGAACATACTTTCTCAAGCATTTTTGGGCAAGATGATTCAATAGCAGGGCCACCTGTGAGGTGTTCACAGCTGACATTCACAGCAGCTGGGGGATGGTACACTGCCTAGTCAAGGAGCTCTGGGCAGAGCACCAACAGAATCCACTGCTTCTGGCTTGGGTAAGGTGTCCACTCAACAGCAATTAGCCATTGAGAGAGAGGCAAAGCCTTGAAGTCTAGACATGGCAGCAGGGGCTATTTCCAGAGGAAAGTAAACAGGAGTGATGGGCAGTTATACCAAATGGTGTCCACAGTACCCACTTGAATCACTTCTAATGAAAATGCCCTCCTGGTCAATGTGTACAACTGGCCAGGTGTTTCTTCCTCAGTAAGAAGAATATTTCCCAGGCACTTAACATAATCTCTTTTTTTTTTTCTTTTTTTTTTTGTTTTTCTCATGTCAGACAGGTAATATGTTGACATAGTAACAAGGTTCGAGGGTGGCTCATCTCACACATGGGTGGGAACACCCAATCATCATGCTCATGAACTACAAAAGGATCATCTATTTTTTAAAAAATCTCTCAAACATTGTTTATCATACAAGTAAACCCCAGTTCTCATGATGGGCTTATTGGTAGGATTTCTGGTAGGAAGCATGGGTACCAGGGTCTCTCGATTTTTTGGATTAGTGGTGGTGGAGGTCAGCCACCAGCAGGGTCCAGTCATACTGTATGAGAATGTCTTTGATCTTTGTCTTTGATCTCCTCCTTGGAAAACTCATCCATATACTTCTGGTAATAGGACATCAGGGCTTTAGAGCTAGACTGATGGACAGCATATATCCAGGCCATGTGATCACCACCTTTCACATGGACATGTCCATACCAGCAAATCACTCCTTGTCCAGAAGCAGAACTGGTTCCAGCAGCTCGTATATCAGTGTGTACAGCTCGATCATCTTCAGGGGCCGCCCATTCACCTTGATTGCTGTGTTTGCAGTGTGCCACAGCTGTGGCTGTCTTCTTGCATCTGAAGACCTGCACAAACTGCAATGAGCCCTTGGAAAGCATGGCTACAGGTGTGGATAAGAACTCCTCTCTTTTTTTTCTTTTTGAGACAGGGTCTTGCTTTGTTGCCCAGGCTGGAGTGCAGTGGAGCAATCTCAGCTCACTACAACCTCTGCCTCCTGTGCTCAAGCAATTCTCCTACCTCGACCTCCCGAGTAGCAGGGATTACAGGTGCGTGCCACGAAGCCTGGCTAATTTTTGTATTTTTAGCAGAGATGGAGTTTCACCATGTTGGCCAGGCTGTCTATTTCATTTTTTTTTTTTTAACATAATCTTAATAGGGAGCTCTCCAGTTTAAACACAGTCCTTGACACTCCCTATTGTCTACCACAATTGATCATATGATAGACTCTTTCTGTGTGCATTTGAGTTTGTGACCCCAGGCCTAAACCCATTAAGGAAGAGTATGTTAGGTGCCTAGGTACATGTGTAGAAGTGGAATTTATGGATTCTGGGGCATGAATGTGTTCAACTTTAGCGTATATTGCCGAAGAGTTCTCCAAAATGGTTTTACCATTTGATACTGCTTTTAACAATGTATGAAAGTAGGCTGGGCATGGTGGCTCATGCCTATAATCCCAGCACTGTAGGAGGCCAAGGCGGGCAGATCACCTGAAGTCAGAAGTTCAATACCAGCCTGGTCAACGTGATGAAACCCCATCTCTACTAAAAAAATACAAAAATTAGCCAGGCGTGGTGGTGCATGCCTGTAATCCCAGCTATTTGGGAGGCTGAGGCAGGAGAATTGCTAGACCCCAGGAGACAGAGGTTGCAGTTAGCCAAGATCACACCACTGCATTCCAGCCTGGGCAACAGAGCAAGAGACTGTCCCCAAGCAAACAAACAATGTATGAAAGTTTCACTTGCCCCACATCCTTGCCAGCACTTGGTATTGTCTGTCTTTTTCATTTTACTTAGTCTAGTAGATATGCAGTATTGTCTTATGGTGGTTTAAATTTGTATCTCTAGGCCAGGCATGGTGGTTCACACCTATAATCTCAGCACTCTGGGAGGCTGAGGCAGGTGGATTACTAGGAGTTTGAGACCAGCCTGGGCAACATGGCAAAACCCCATCTCTACTAAAAATAAAAGGAAATTAGCTGGCTACAAGTGGCACATGCCTGTAGTTCCAGCTACTTAGGAGGCTGAGGTGGGAGAATCGCTTGAGTGTGGGAGGTGGAGGCTGCAATGAACCATGATCTTGCCACTGCACTCCAACTTGGGTGACAGAATGAGACCCTGTCTCAAACAAACAAACAAACAAAAAAAAAAAAAAAAAAAAAGAAAGAAAGAAAAGAAAAGTATTTGGCATCTGCCTAATAAGTAATGAAGTCAAGCACTATTTGATGTCTTTTCCTGTTGGTTCAGGTGAACTGTTTATGAATTCTGTACATTAATATACAAAGCTCTTGGCCAGGTGTGGTGGCTCATGCCTATAATCCCAACACTTTGGGAGGCTGATTCAGGACAATGGCTTGAGGCCAAGAATTTGAGGTTATAGTAAGCTATGATAGTGCCACTGCACTCCAGCCTGAGTGACAGAGTGAGACCCTGTCTCTTAAGAAAAAAAAAAAAAAAGTTCTTTAACTCAAAAAAAAACCCAAATCCTCTGCACTGTGGCCAATGAATAATTTCATGGCAGAAGGGTGTTGTGCCCCTCCTTTTACACTAATATATAATTATTACATATTGAACATAATACTGAAGCCCAGTGTATTCACCCATTTGGTGAAGTTGAGATTATAGCCCATGTTTCCTGACAAGCTGTGCACACATCTGTTGGTTCTCATCGGCCTGGCATCCCTTAATCCTACTAACCTCTCCTTTTTTCCTTCTCCATTTCAACCATGGGACTCCGGGGAGGTTACCAATCACATTATTCCCTCCCTTTGGCTACCCAGCCATAAACTGGACCCGTCAATTTATTTCTCCATAAAGCTTGAAACTCAAATGAAAGGCTCCTGAAGTCTCATAGATGTGCCCTGAGAAGAGACCCAGGGTCTCCTGCTGGTAAGGACCTGGAGCTTCCCAGTTTCCTGTCCTTCCAAAGATCACGACCTCTAGCTCTTCCCTCAGTTCTGGAACTATTCAAGAATCCTCTTTATAATAAACCCCTTCTTCCTTTAGTCAGAGTCAATTTCTACTGTGTGTTAGTCAGAGAACTAATATAATCCCAATTCTCTTTTTTTCTGCCACCATCAATGAACAAAATGGGAAATTTTAAAATTATTTAATTGCAATATACTTATTTATATTTTATTTATTACATTTTGTAAATAAGATTTTCATGGCCAGGTGCAAAAGCTCATGCCTGTAATCCCAGCACTTTGGGAGGCTGAGGTAGGCAGATCACCTGAGGTCAGAAGTTCGAGACCAGCCTGGCCAACATGGTGAAACCCTGTCTCTACAAAAACATAAAAATTAGCTGGACATGGTGGCGCGCACCTGTGGTCCTAGAAACCTCGGAGGCTGAGGCAGGAGAATCGCTTGAACCAGGAGATAGAGGTTGCAGTCAACTGAGATTATGCCACTGCACTCCTGCCTGGGCAATAAAGTGAGACCGTCTGAAAAACAAAATTGGCTTTTAATTTCTTAAAATTGGCTTAGTTGGTCATTGCATGTTAAAACCATAACTGTAGCTACTCAGAAGGCTGAGGCTGGAGTATCCCTTGAGCCCAGGAAGGAGTGGTTGCAGTGAGCCAGGATCGCAACACTGCACTCTGGTTGACAGAGTGAGATCTTGTCTCAAAAAAAAAAAAAAAAAATTGTCCGGGCATGGTAACTCATGCCTGTAATCCCAGCGCTTTGGGAGGCTGAGGCGGGTGGATCACCTGAGGTAGGGTATTTGAGACCAGCCTGGCCAACATGGTGAAACCCCATCTCTACTAAAAATACAAAAATTAGCCGGGTATAGTGGTGCATGCCTGTAACCCCAGCTACTTAGGAGGCTGAGGCAGGAGAATCCCTTGAACCCGGGAGGCAGAGGTTGCCGTGAACAGAGATCATGCCACTGCACTCCAGCTTGGCCTGGGAGACAGAGTGAGACTTTGTCTCAAAAAAAAAAAAAAAAAAAAAAAAAATTAAACGTAATTTAATTTAAAAAACCATAACTGTAAGTTTTTGAAACATGCATCATTTGAGTACCTATATCCCAGGTTTATTTATACTAACAGAGAGCTAGCAACTTAGAAAAACACTTTTTTTCCATCCCTTTGAATCATCTAGTCTAAGGGGAGGCAAAATTTTCTATAAAGAGCCAGATAGTAAATATTTTTGTCTTTGTAGACCACATGGTTTCTCTCATAACTACTCAACTGTTGTTGTAGCCACAGACAGTACATAAATGAATGGGTGTGGCCATGTCTTAATAAATAGACACTGCAATTTTTGTTTTTGTTTTTGAGATGGAGTTTTGCTCTTGTTGCCCAGGCTGAAGTGCAATGGTGCGATCTAGGCTTACTGCAACTTCCGTCTTCTGAGTTCAAGTGATTCTCCTGCCTCAGCCTCCCAAGTAGCTAGGATTACAGGCGTGTGCCATCACATCTGGCTAATTTTGTACTTTTAGTAGAGACGGGGTTTCTCCATATTGATCAGGCTGATCTTGAACTCCGGACCTCAGGTGATCCACCCACCTTGGCCTCCCAAAGTGCTGGGATTACAGGACTGAGCCGCCCGACCCGGCCTTTTTTTTTTTTTTTTTTTTTCCTGAGATGGAGTTTCACTCTTGTTGCCCAGGCTGGAGTGCAATGGCAGGATCTCGGCTCACTGCAACTTCTGCCTCCCAGATTCAAGCGATTCTCCTGCCTCAGCCTCTTGAGTAGCTGGGATTACAGGCACGTGCCACCACGCCTGGCTAATTTTTGTATTTTTAGTAGAGACGGGGTTGGCCAGGCTGATCTCGAACTCCTGACCTCAGGTGATCTGCCCGCCTCCGCCTCCTAAAGTGCTGGGATTACAGGTGTGAACGACTGCACCTGGCCGACACTGCAATTTGAATTTTATATAATTTTCAGGTGTCGTGTCATAATATATTCTTCTTTGATTTTTTTAAAAAGACCATTTAAAAAATGTCAAAATGATTCTTAGTTTTCAGGCCATAGTGGCCAGATTCATTCTATGGGGCACACTTTACCAACTTCTGCTCTAATCTCCTGACTGATTATACATTATTATTATTATTATTATTTGAGACGGAGTCTTGCTGTGTTGCCCAGGCTGGAGTGCAGCGTTTGATCTTGCCTCCGCCTCCTGGGTTTAAGCGATTCTCCTGCCTCAGCCTCCCGAGTAGCTGGGATTACAGGCACGCACCACCACTCCCAGCTAATTTTTGTATGTTTATTTTTGTATTTTATTTATTTATTTATTTTTGAGATGGAGTCTTGCTCTGTTGCCCCGAGTTGAGTGTAGTGGCACGTTCCAGCTCAGCCTCCTGAGTAACTGGGACTACAGGCGAGTGCCACCATGCCTGGCTAATTTTTGTATTTTTAGTAGAGACAGGGTTTCGCCAAGTTGGTCAGGCTGGTCTCAAACTCCTGACCTTAAATGATCCACCCACCTCAGCCTCCCAAAGTGCTGGGATTATAGACATGAGCCACCAGGTCTGGCCTGATTATACTTTATTGAGCAGAAGAAATAGTGACTTCTTAAATTCAGATTATAAAATAATTGGCACTATTTATGGAATAAATAGTAACTTATTTGTCTCCTAAATTGATGAGAATATACTCAAGGATATAAGTATAAAATAGGAACTGGATAAATTTTTTCTTATTCCCAGGAATTCCTATGTAACATAACAGAACGTAAAAAGATCATACCATATACTAAATTTCTTTGTAGTTGTTTTGGGACTATCTAATTTTATAGCATAATAATTAAACATTTATTGTTAACATAGAATCAAGGAAAATAAGGGGCTTTAAGATGTAAATCACTTAGTCACTTACAATAATAATGATACCTTAGATTTATACAGCATTTGCTAGTTTACAAAAATTATAGTTTTATATGTTATCTCTTATGATCCTCACAACAACCCTGGAGGTAGACAGGCAAGGTCTTATTATCCTAATTTAAAGAAGATCAATCTGTCCAAGATTACACAAGTGACAAGGGAGTGGGAGAAATACTCCAGTCACATCTCTGAATCATAGTCAAAAGTTGTTTCCGTAAAATATAATGCTACAATCTTACAATTCAAGAACAGGTAATGAGTAAATCCTGCTTCACTAGCTGAGGAACATAAGACATCTCACCATAAGGATTCCTTCAGTTTGTCAACTCAAGCTCCAAGTGCCTAGATTAGTGGAAAATCTAGACCTTTCCTTCCCCCATCTTAGCTCAACCTGCTTCCCCTGATAAGCTTAGGAATCACAGTGGTCACAACCACAGCTGATTGCTCTGGAAGGTATCACCCTAGCTGCTGCAGAAGCTGAGAGCCTGGTGTCACTGCTGATTCTGAAATGTTTTAAAGCAATATCTTTGTCAAAGTTATACCCTTGAAAAGCCATGCCTTTTGTCAACTTCCACTGCTGACCACAGGATTTGAGCACAGTGTCCTTATGTCTACTAAAGCCCCAGTCAGAAATAATTGCAGCCCATCTCAAACCCAAGTGACATCTTGCTGACACATAGGCCATCTTAAAGAAATGACTTGGATTGAGATTTGTGTCCTTGCTGTGGCTGATGCTGGTACAGCTTCCTTTAAGGCTTCCATTAAAAAAGGAAGAGAGAAGCCTTTTTCCTCAGGATTACACATTTAGACAAGAGCACTCAAAACCAAGTGGTACAGGGATCCCAATATTACAGTTCTTTGGATTCATTCATTCAGTCTCTTCCCCAGGGCATAAGCCAAGAGCAGACATAAATTGCACTAAAGCCTTTATTTATTTACTTATTTAAAATTTAACTTCTTGTTATGAAAATGTCCAAACATACCAAAAAAAAAAAAAAAAAAAAAGAAGGCCGGGCACAGTGGCTTATGCCTGTAATCCCAGCACTTCGGGAAGCTGAAGCGGGTGGATCACTCAGGAGTTCGAGACCAGCCTGGCCAGCATGGTGAAACCCCTGTCTCTACTAAAAAATACAAAAAATGACCCGGGTATGGTGGTGCACACCTGTAATCCCAGCTACTTGGGAGGCTAAGGCAGGGGAATAGTTTGAACCTGGGAGGCAGAGGTTGCGGTAGGCTGAGATTGCGCCACTGCACTCCAGCCTGGGCAACAGAGTGAGACTCTGTCTCAAAAACAAACAAACAAACAAAATGGTATTATGCTTCTCCCCTGCTCCCATGTACCCATCACTAAGCCTTAATATTTATTGACTGGTCAGGCACGGTGGCTCGCGCCTGTAATCCCAGCACTTTGGGAGGCTGAGGCGGGTGGATCACAAGGTCAGGAGATCAAGACCATCCTGGCTAACTCAGTGAAACCCCATCTCTATTAAAAATACAAAAAATTAGCCACGCATGGTAGCGTGCATCTGTAGTCCCAGCTACTTGGGAGGCTGAGGCAGGAGAATGGCATGAACCTGGGAGGCAGAGGTTGCAGTAAGCCAAGATCGTGCCACTGCACTACAGCCTGGGTGACAGAGTGAGACTTCGTCTCAAAAAAAAAAAAAATTATTGACTCTCTCCTAATGTTCTGTGCTGCCACTTCCTCCCCTCAGAAGTATTTTGAAGGAAATACTGGAGATCATATAATTTCATCCTTAAATAATTCAGTATATGTCTCTAACAGAAAAAGACTGTTTTTTGTTTTGTTTTGTTTTGTTTTTCCTTTTTCTTGTCTGAGACAGTCCTTTTTCTTGTTTGAGACAGAGACTCACTCTGTTGCTCTATGGCTCCATCTGGGCTACTGCAACCTCCACCTCCCAGCCTCAAGAGATCCTCCTATCTCAGGCTCCTGTGTAGCTAAGACTACAGATGTGCACCACCACGACCAGCTAATTTTTAAATTTTTTTTGTAGAGATGGGGTTTCACTATGACACCTAGGCTGGTCTTGAATTCCTCCTAGGCTCAAACGATCAGCCTGCCCCAGCCTCCCAAATTGCTGGGATATAGGCATGAGTCACCACACCAGGCCAACTGTTTTCAAAAACACAACCACAGTATCATTATGACATTGACAAAAGTATTAATCTGTAATTAATGTTAATTCCTTAATATCATCTAATATCCAGCCTATAGTAAAATTTCCCCATTGTCTCAGAAATTTATTTTTAAATAATTGGATTATGAAATAAAGATCCACATACTATATTCAATTTTTGTGTGTCTTTCTTTCTTTCTCTCTTTCTTTCTTTCTTTCTTTCTTTCTTTCTTTCTTTCTTTCTTTCTTTCTTTCTTTCTTTCTTTCTTTCTTTCTTTCTGAGACAGAGTCTTGCTCTCTTGCCAGCCTGGAGTGCAATGGCACAATCTCGGCTCACTGCAATCTCCGCCTCCCAGGTTCATGCCATTCTCCTGCCTCAGCCTCCTGACTAAACGGGACTAAAGGCGTCCACCACCATGCCCAGCTAATTTTTGTATTTTTAGTAGAGATGGGGTTTCACCATGTTGGCCAGGATAGTCTCAATCTCTTGACCTCGTGATCCGCCCGCCTTGGCCTCCCAAAGTGCTGGGATTATAAGCATGAGCCACCGCGCCCGGCCTATCATTTCTTTTCAATTTATTAGTTGAATATAATTTATACAAAAGGACTTTTCCTTTAAAACTCATTGGCTACACTGAAATACAATTTGTACAATAAAGGCAGAACAAATGTTTAGTTACTTCCCTTTGTTTACCAATTACTATTACCATATAATTAGCAACTTGCCATGGCAACTTCTATAGGCAAGTAGTGAATTTCTTTCCTTTTTAAAAAATTTCTGTAGAGACAGAGTCTCATCATGTTGCCCAGGTTGGTCTTGAACTACTGGGCTCAAGCGATACTCCTACCTTGGCCTCCCAAAGTGCTCAGATTACAGGTGAGCTACTGCACCTGGCCTGAATTTATTTTCTTAGTATCATTATGAACTTGTCAATTTTAATGTCATTGATGTGATAAGTGATTTAAAATACATTCTGTGCTTTGGGAGGCCAATGTGGAAAGATTGCTTGAGCTCAGGAGTACAAGACCAACCTGGGCAACATGGCAAGACCCAGGCTCTATTAAAAAAAAAGAATAAAATAAAAATCTAACAATAGGCCAGGCACGGTGGCTCACATCTGTAATCCCAGCATTTTGGAAGGCCGAGGCAGGTGGATCACCTGAGGTCAGGAGTTCAAGACCAGCCTGGCCAACATGGTGAAACCCCATCTCTACTAAAAACAAAAAAATTAGCTGGGTGTTGGCCGGGCACAGTGGCTCACGCCTCTAATCTCAGCACTTTGGGAGGCCGAGGCGGGCGGATCACGACATCAGGAGATCGACACCATCCTGGCTAATGGCTAACACGGTGAAACCCCGCCTAGAGAACCTTTGCCTTAAGGAGAAATATTTTCCTGAAGAACTAAAATGTAAGACCAAAATCTCTAAACATACTTGAGCAATATTTCCAGGATTTTCTACCTGTTCTCTGATTTTCTCCTTTTCCTTTATCCAGTTTACTGGCTTTTATTTAGTGAATTTTTGGTGTCTGAGGCTAAAGATTGACTGCTCTGGCACCCTACTAATGATTTCTTTTCTTTTCTTTTCTTTTTTTTTGAGACGGAGTCTCGCTCTGTTTCCCAGTCTGGAGTGCATTGGAGCGATCTCGGCTCACTGCAAGCTCTGCCTCCCGGGTTCACGCCATTCACCCACCTCAGCCTCCTGAGTACCTGGGACTACAGGCACCTGCCACCATGCCCGGCTAATTTTTTTTTTTGTATTTTTAGTACAGACGGGATTTCACCATGTTTAACCAGGTTGGTCTCGATCTCCTGACCTCAGGATCTGCCCGCCTCGGCCTCCCAAAGTGCTGGGATTACAGGCGTGAGCCACTGCGCCTGGCCCTACTAATAATTTCCATCTGTATGTCATTCATATTACATTTATAAGACCTACTCTTCCTATAACTAGTATTCGCATCTGCATTTTCATAAAATAAGAGTAAATAAATATTCCAATAATTGAACACTACTCAACTAACTGAACACTACCATACCATGTGGACAACCACAAGGATGCTGCTTAAACTGAAACAATGACTGACAGTCAGTGCCATTGTATGTGAGTACCCCTTGCTTGGTAGCTTAGCTATCAAAGCCAGCATTTGATGTGTAAAAGATGATTTCGGCATTTTGATGGAGGATGCATAAAACCCTGTTATTGACTGTGACATACTGGATTGTTTCTGTTAGCTTACTCGTTATATCTCCTCTAGACAGTTAGTTCTGGGGGAACAGGAGCCACATCTGTATTTTTTACTCCTAGCATCTGTACAAACCGTATATGCTTTTTTTTTTTTTTTTTTAGATGGAGTTTTGCTCTTGTTGCCCAGGCTGGAGTGCAATGGTGCAATCTCGGCCCACTGCAACCCCCGCCTCCTGGGTTCAAGCGATTCTCCTGCCTCAGCCTCCCGAGTAGCTGGGATTATAGGCATGCACCACCACATCTGGCTAATTTTGTATTTGTAGTAGAGATGGGGTTTCACCATGTTGATCAGGCTGGTCTCGAACTCCTGAGCTCAGGTGATCTGCCAGCCTCGGCTTCCCAAAGTTCTGGGCATGAGCCACCGCACCCAGCCCTGTACATGTTTTTTTTTTTTTTTAAATGAAAGAATGAATGAAGTATGCAAGACAAGAGAGAAATCTTCCATGGTTTTGAGCAGTGAGAAGCATAATTAGAATTTTTTTTTTTGAGACACGGTCTTGCTTAGTCAATCAGGCTGGAGTGACACGATCACAGCTTACTGTAACCTCGAATTCCTTAGCTCTAGTGATCCTCCTGCCTCAGGCTCCCAGGTAGCTAGAACTACAGGCACATGCCACCATACGTGCATACTTTTTAAAAATTGTTTTGTAAAAACAAGGTTTCCCTATGTTGCCCAGGCTGATCTCGAATTCCTGGGTTCAAGTGGTCTTACCATTTTGGCCTCCCAAAACATTGGGATTACAGGATTATAGCCACCTCGCCCAGCCTAGATTTAATTTTTAGTTTTTTATTTTGATTCTGTGGTATTGGTATTTGTCTTAGTCCATTTGGGCTGCTATAACAAAATATAGCCTGGGTGGCTTATCAACAACTGAAATTTATTTCTCACAATTCTGGAAGCTGAGAAAGCCAAGATCAAGGTGCCAGCAGATTTGGTGTCTGGTGAGGACCTGCTTCCTTATAGACAGCTGTTTTCTCATTCTAATAGCACATAATGGACCAGGGAGGGGTGTCCCTTAGGCCTGTTTTATAAGGGCACTAATCCTATTCATGAGTGCTCTGCTGTCATGGCCTAATCACCTCAGGAAGGCCCTATCTTCTGATACCATCACCTTGGAGGTTAGGAGTTCAACATATGAGTTTTGGCAGGACAAACAATAGCAGACCACAACATTCAGACCATAGCAGTAATAGACAACTTTTTTTTTTTTTTTTTTGAGGCAGAGTTTCATTCTTGTCGCCCAGGCTGGAGTACAATGGCTCAATCTCGGCTCACTGCAACCTCTGCCTCCTGGGTTCAAGTGATTTTCCTGTCTCAGCCTCCCAAGTAGCTGGGACTACCAGTGTGCACCACTACACCCAGCTAATTTTGTATTTTTAGTAGAAACAGAGTTTCACCATGTTGGCCAGGCTAGTCTCAAACTCCTAAACTTGAGTGATCTGCCCGACTCGGTCTCCCAAAGTGCTGGGATTACAGGCATGAGCCACCGTGCCTGGCTGCAGATGTAGTACATTTCACCTTTGAGTATTCTAGAAAATAAAAATAAAATAAAATAACTGATAATTCCATTCCTTAAGGTCAATATTTGGGTGTGTTTTCTAGTATTTTTCTGTATTTGTATTGTTATTATTATTTGTGAGAAGGGGTCTTGCTCTGTCACCCAGGCTGGAGTGCAGTGGTGTGATCAAAGCTCACTGTAACCTTGAAATCCTGGACTCAGGCAAATCCTGCCATCTCAGCCTCCTGAGTAGCTAGGGCTACAGGCACAGGTCACCACACACGCCTGGCTAATTAAAACAAAAATGTTAAATATTCATCTAGAACATATTGTTTAATAACCTACTGTTTTACATTAAAACATTATCCACTTTCTCCTACAATAGAAATTGTAATGGCTATAATACATGATTATTTCATTATCACATCTCTTTTTAAAGAAACCAGGCCCAAATCTAGTTTCCATAATGTGAAATTCTGATAAACAGGACCACAGAGCAGTGATTTTGATCAGGATCGTGCCTGTTAATAGCTGGCTACCCCATGGCATGCACAGCTCCAGGATGGGAGATTAACTTCAACAACTATTCATTTAGTTTGGTTTGATTTTCTGCCAGTCTTATGACCCACTTGAAGCACGTCCTAGAACAGAGAATGTTATGTTTGGTGTCCAAGGAAGCAGCAAACTAGAGGTGCCATCCCAAATTCTAGAATAATAATCAACAATTGTTTCACACCAAAGTCATCCATTTTCTGAAGTAAATTTTGAACTAAAATGTTAAAAAATGTTATGTAAGGTAGATTAAACGTCATGTGGGGAAAATAACTTGTTAGTGCAAAAAGGAAAAGAAACTGAAGAGAAAACAGACGTATCTGTAGATAAATTTTCCTTTCAAGTTTCTACAGTGTAAATGTACATCTAGAAGTCCATCTAGAAATGTCCATTGTCACTTGCTTCTGAAGTGTTTCCCAGGCACCTTAGTTATCAGCCACCCTGCCCCTAGGGTATCGAGGACAAATAAATATGTTTCAGGTAGCTTGACAGTAGGAAAGAATTATAAGGACAAGAAACTACCTGCAATACCAGTTGGGAGTGTCCCGAAAAGTGATGTGCTAAAATACTGATCATTCCAGCTGGTTAACTTTCATAATCATGCATTTACTTTTCAATGGCAACTGAATATATGACAGCCTGATGATTCAGGGGAAAAAATGCAGTATTGTGTGTGGAATTGGAAGAGATTCAAAGTGAGTGCCATGGCAGTGACTAACTTCTTTCAAAAGCTTAAGGAAGAAACAATGCATAGGCCTTTGAGTTAGTTGGTGTAGTAAGTATTGTGTTTTCACCATCAGTGTCCATTTCCATATTTTGGTGATAGTACTCCATTTTTTTTCTTCTGGGAACCACTCCTCTCCTATAGTCCATGATCTTTGGGTGGACCAGAGGTAAAGCATATTACTCAAATTTGGCTAATCATAGCACAGGAGTTTTCCTTGCTACAGTAATTTGTTAAAGGATGGGAAGGTAACTCCCTATCCTTTAACAAATTACTGTAGCAAGGTAATTGGTTCAGTGAATCTAGGAGCTACTGGAAGGGATCTCTTTCTTGCTGGACTTGGACCAGAGTGAATTTAGAACTGAAGTTTTTGAGAACTGTCTTGCTGCCACATGATGAAGTCTGAGTATAAGCCAATATGGAGAAGAGCTGATTGGGTTTTTTTGTTTGTTTTGTTTTTAAAAGAAATGGGATCTTGCTATATTGCCCAGGCTGGAGTGCAGTGGCTATTCACAGGCACGATTGTGGTGCCATATAGCCTTGGACTTCTGGGCTCAAGCTTCTTAAGGTAGCTGACACTACTATTACAGGCACACACCTGGGCCTTTTTTGTTCCCCCCAGAAGGCTCTCTTTTTATTTCTCTGACCCGAAATGGGCATAAGTTGCAACAGATTGAAAATTCTAACTCTACCTTTATTTTCAGAAGTGTCTAAATTAAACATTTATAAGAAAATTGATGTTTTATAAAAACAAAAGACATGAAAAGCTCTGTATTCAAATTTTTTATTCTGTGAACACTGTAAATGCCTTCTAGGAATATGGCATTGTGGGGTGTATACAAGAAAATAGATCTTTTCTCAAAAAGCGTATACGCTGCTTGAGAAGACAAGAACAACATTAAAAAAACAGCCCTTTAGAACATAAGTGAGTTGTGGACAGTAATACATATAAATAATCTGAACGACAACATATAACTGATAACTATCTACAACCAAAACCAGCCTAGAAAAATAGCACGAGTAAGAGGCTTTAGGCTACACTCCTGAGCATTTTCTTTTAATTCTCAAGACATTTGTCCTTGTTTTCCTAATCTTTAGGTGGATTTATACATTTGTATTTCCTACCTGGGCATTTCCTCTGAATTACTAACTTGTAATTCAAACACCACCTCTATCCCCAACCACTTCCTACCACTTCCACTGCTACCTGAATTATTGTGATAGCCTAACTGGTCTTCCTGTTCTCGCCTCTGCTCCTCTAAAGTCTATTCACGATGTATCAGTTTAAACTATTCTTATTTTATTAGGAAAAATTTCAAACACACAGCAAAGTTGTGTGTTTTACAGCAATCACTTCTACATCCACCACTTACATTCTACCATTAACAGAATAGTCCTTTAAAAAAATGGCAGATGGTAGTTCCTCTGCTCAAAACTCTCCCACGGCTTAGCTCTCTCAAAGAGGAAAAACCAGGCTGGGTGTGGTGGCTCACGTCTGTAATCCCAACATTTTGGAAGACTTTAGGAGGCTGAGGTGGGAGGACCACTTGTGGGCAGGAGATTAAGACCAGCCTGGGCAACATAATGAAATACCATCTCTCTTTTTTTTTTTTTTTTTTTTTGAGACGGAGTCTGGCTCTGTGGCCCAGGCTGGAGAGCAGTGGCGCGATCTCGGCTCACCGCAAGCTCCGCCTCCCAGGTTCACGGCATTCTCCTGCCCCAGTCTCCAGAGTAGCTGGGACTACAGGCGCCTGCCACCACGCCTGGATAATTTTTCGTGAAATACCATCTCTTAAAAAAAATAATTAGTCGGGCGTGGTGGTGGATGCCTGTAGTCCCAGTTACTAACGAAGCTAAGGCAGGAATATCACTTGAGCCCAGAAGTTCAGGACTGCAGTGAGCTATGAGCAAGCCATTGCACTTCAGCCTGAGTGACAAAGTGAGACCCTATCTTAAGGAAAAAAAAAAAAAAAAAAAAAAAAAAGGAGAAAAGTCAATTTGTTACCATGGTCACCAGTATGATCTGGCGTCTATTACCATTCTCCCCACTTGTTCTTTAGTCTTCAGCCTTGTTATTGCTTCTCAAACATGGCAAGCACATTTTTGTTTTAGGGCCTTTGCACTTGCTGTTCCTTTTCTTGAAATGCTCTTCTCCCAGGTATTTACATGGCTTGCTTCTCTTTCTTTAGATCACCTCATTAGTTCTGACTCTTCCAAGTATTAAGTTGAATCATATGACCCTCATATCACACAACTGGATTGAACCATTTAAACCTAAGGTGTAATGTCATTCTCAGGTCAAAAATTATTTTTAAAAATCAGTAATTTCATAGGGTTCAAGTTTATAAAATAGCAACTCCACCCTACCCTTTCATTCTCACCCTGTTTCAATGTTCTTACAGCACTATTATCTTATATATTATTTGTACATTGTCTGTATGTAAGATCCTCACAGATAGGGAATTTGTCTGTTGTCCACTGCCGTGTGCTCTGTGTGCAGAATAGGATTTGGTCTATAGCAGGCCCTCAGGATGCATTTATTTAAAGAATGAGTAGCTGGGACTACAGGTATGCACCACCACACTTGGCTAAGTTTTTCATTTTTTTAAAATATTTTGTAGAGATAGGGTCCCACCATATAGATTAGGCTGGTCTCAAGCTCTTGGGCACAAGCAATCCTCTCAACTTGGCCTCCCAAAGTGCTGGGCTTACAGGTGTGAGCTACCACACCTGGCCAAGAATGAATTCTTTTTTTTTTAATTTTTCTTTTTTGAAGCAAAGTCTTACTCTGTGGCCCAGGCTGGAGTGCAGTGCCATGATCTCAACTCATTGTAGCCTACGCCTCTCGGGTTCAAGCGATTCTTGTGCCTCCACATCCCGAGTAGCTGGGACCACAGGTGCATGCCACTATGCATGAATGAATTCTTAACATTGAAGTCAGAGTGAGCTTTTGAAAATACAAACCATGTTGCTCTCACGAAAAACTCAATTGGTTTGCAGATTTCATAACAAAGATTAGAATCTTTACCACAGCCTCTAAGACCCTGAATGGTGGGCCCTTAACTCTCCAGACTCATCTCACATTCTCTCATTTCAGCCCCTGGGACTCTGTTGGTTCTATCATGAGCTCTGTATGTGCTCTTTCTTGCTCTCCTCCACTTCCGCATGTAGTTTATACTCTGAGGCACTTTTAAATCTCAGCTTGAAACATCTCTTCCCAGAAGAAGGCATTTCTGACACCTCAGGTTAGGTCAAGTCCCAATGCTTTTATGCCCTCATGGCAGCACATACCTACACTTTGTAATACCTGTTAGATTTTAAAGGTACTTTTGTGAGATTGTCTCCCTTACCAGTTTCATGAGAAAAAGAAACAGCTTTGTTTTTGCTTCCCGTTGGATGTCTAGCATTTGCAAATTATCTAGCACATAGTGAGAGCTTAACATGCATTAACAAAATATATATCAACAGAAACTCTGGCATTCTAGCTCCTTAAGGGCAGAGATTGTTTTGTCCCTGTGTCAAGTACCTAATTGGGTGCCTGATACACAGCAGATAAATAATAGTTTGTTAAATAAGCTGTAATATGAAGGGTGTTTTTTACTCATTTATAGTAAGTATATAATGCAGAAAAACCATCACTTGATAATAAGTGATTAGGTGTTCATAACATAATTGATACCTATACAAAGTCCCAAATTTTCCCCTCTCATTAACCTTTCCTCAAGACTAAGATTGAACAAAGTAATTTACCCTTCATTTTTCTATGTTTATTCTCTGGTGGAGGAAAGGGTGAGTGCCCTGGGTAGGAGAATCCATGTAGAACTAGAATTAGCCATAAGTGAGATTTTGCACACTAACAAACCATAGCATTTTTTTTTTTTTTTTTTTTGAGATAGGATCTTGCTCTGTCACCCAGGCTGGCTTGCAGTGGTGTAGTCATGGCTCACTGCAGCCTTGACCTCCAGGACTCAAGTCATCCACCCACCTCAGCCTCTGGAGTAGCTAGGACTACAGGTGTGGACCACCACAACCAACTTTTTTTTTTTTTTTTTTTTGTAGAGACAGGATTTCACCATGTTGCCCAGGATGGTCTTGAACTCTTGGGCTCAAGGGATCTGCCCACCTTGGCCCCTCAAAGTGCTGGATTACAAGGCGTTAGCCACCATGCCCACCCAGTATTCTTGTTTTGACAGTTAGATGTTTAGAAACTTTTTTAAAAAGCCAGTCAAATGAGGATGTCTTGTATTCCTCTTTGTTTTCCTTTGATAACAATCTGTGAAAAAACTGCAGTGGTCAGAAGATGTATTAAAATATACACACACAAGCTGTATAATTTTGCAGGTTTATTAGGGCAGGATGACATGGAACAGTATGACCAGAGAAAGCAACAACCTTACAAATGAATCACTTTCAATTGTGTTGACCCAGATAATTTTAAAAATAAACTTGTAATTCAAGATGAGCAGCAGGACAAGCTTATTAACATTTGCTAATTTAGGAGAGGAAGGGCCAAGTCAAATATAATAGAAATGAATTATTGCAAAATGGAAACTTTTTGATATGAAACATAAAAATAAATTAAAAACCTAAAGAAGACTGTAGTGTGTCAATTTCCTGGTTTTAATAAGGTATGTAAGATGCCAATAGGGTATTATAGGTATGTAAGATACCAATAGGGTAAACTGGGCAAATACTACACAGGACTGCTGTACTATTTTTGCAACTTTTAAATAATTATTTCCAAATAAAAAATAAAAAAGAGAAAAATAACATGAAAAAATAATAAATCTAGATAGGAATTCTTACAAGGAGAACTTAAAACAAATATACATAGTAAAAGACAGTTACATTGCCAGGTTTCCACAGACTTGTAAGGAGTTAAATAAAATTAGAAAAATGTTTCTAACACACACACAGACACACTTTTTTTTTTTTTTTTTCTTTTTGAGACAGGGTCCTGCTCTGTCATGCAGGCTGGAGGGCAGTGGCCTGATCACACCTTACTGCAGCCTTGACCTCCTGGGTCCAAGCAATCCTCCCACCTGGGTCTCCCAAGTAGCTGAGACTAACAGGCACATGCCACCATGCCCAGCTAATTTTTTTGTAGAGACAAGGTTTCACCATGTTCCCCAGGCTGGTCTTGAACTCCTGAGTTTATGCAATTCACCTGCCTTGCATCCCAAAGTAGTGAGATTACAGGTGTGAGTCATTGCGCCTGGTCTAGACACACTTTACTAATAAAAATATTAGGCTTTCAAAAGTGGTATCCTACTTTTAATGTATGAACTAATGATCTTTCACATCTTAGAGATGTGTTTTTTTATTATTATTTATTTATTTTATATGATTATTATTATAAATTTATTATTATAATATACACAGTATTATTGTGTTTGTGAAAGACAACTTTTGTGAAAACCACAAAAATAAGTATTTGCTGTTAAGAAAGGAAAAAATTTATTTCTTGGCCTCATCAAAGAAAACTGAAGATTTTGCTATGAAAGTAACAAAAATATACAAATTGTACCACCTCATACCCCCAAACTGTATAAACAATCGCAAAATTTTCCTTCATCTATTGATACAACCCCAGAGAAGCCAGTCCTCACAGACCTGGGGGCATTCCCATGTCAGAATATTACAAAAAGATCTAGGAACACATACATTTGGCAGAAAGAAATCAATTAATGTGCAGGGAAGATTGCCCATGAAATAATTTATGGTGATGCATTTAGTAGGGCCAGAGAGATCTGAGTTCAATTTTTGGCTCTTCCAGCTACTAGTTTTGCTACATTAGGTATGTCACAATCTCTCTGAATCTCAATGTCTTTGTTACTAAAGTGGGTACAATGATACCCATATCTCAAGGTTAGTCCTAATGGAAGAGATATTTAAGTTCCTAGCACAATGCTGTGTAAATAGAAAGTGATCAGTAAGTGTTAGCTACCTCCCAGTCCGTTTTCCCAGAAACACAATGCAAAATATTTCTGCTGGTTTGCATGAATTAAAACAAGTGGCTAAGGAGTAAAATTAAAAGGGCAAGAGAATCTAATGAATTATCCAGACAATCTTTCTTTTTTCTTTTTTTTTTTTTTTTTTGAGACGGAGTCTTGCTCTGTCGCCCAGGCTGGAGTGCAGTGGCGCTATCTCTGCTCACTGCAAGCTCCGCCTCCCGGGTTTACGCCATTCTCTTGCCTCAGCCTCCTGAGTAGTTGGGACTACAGGCGCTCACCACTACGCCCGGCTAATTTTTTGTATTCTTTAGTAGAGACGGGGTTTCACCGTGTTAGCCAGGATGGTCTCGATCTCCTGACCTCGTAATCCGCCCGCCTCGGCCTCCCAAAGTGCTGGGATTACAGGCGTGAGCCACCGCGCCCGGCCCTGACAATCTTTCTATAAATTATGTCGTTAATATTTAATACATGTTGGGTTTTTGGTATTATTCAGGTACTGCATCTGAATAGATCCTCTTCCTTTGTCTTCAACAAATTTGGCAAAATATGTCATTAATCATTTTATTCAGATCATAACATACCAATGTAAAAATCATAGTTTTAATGTTTACTCATGGCTCTGAGAAATATAGTGACATAGAAACAGTGAAAAGGTAAAGAATTTGTTTCTCAAAGCTGATGGGTATAATTGTCCTTGTCTCTCGAACCTTCCCCATTAGTGCCACAGTGGCAGCCCCCATAAACTGTAAGGGTGATCAAGCCTTCTGAAATTGCAGGGGAAGTGGGCAGCACAGAAACAGTCCTTAGAAGGCTTTAGAGACAGGTGCTCAACATGGAATTAGTGGGCTTATTCAGGGGCTTCTGGAATCTGCAGTCCCTGTATGTAAAGTTGTGGTTAGGTGTATTTCGTGCCTTTTTTGTTAGGAGGCTCCTCAACTATCACTTCCTCCTAGAGGTCTTCTCTAGCCATCCTATCCAGCCAGAGGCCTCGTCCACAAAATCTTTTTCATCACTCTGTGTGTTTCCTGCAAAGCCTTACTACACCTGTCATTACCTTGTTTGTTTGCTTCAGTCCGTCTATTCCACTAAGGTGAGCTTTCCAAATGCACAACCCTGGTCCTTCCCCAGTGGCTTGAACCTGGTGGGCCTCGTTAGATACTTCCGGAATAAATGACAAGTCCGTGTCTATCAGATTTTTAACAGACTTTATACTCCTCCATCCATCCCGCTCTCCGTCCCCCACTCCACCTCTCGGGCAAGTATTCTTCTCCAGAAATAATTTTAAGGTCATGCGTCTTCATTTTTGAAGTGAAGCTTGGGCATTTCGACCACACCCACCCTCCCTCCTTCGCATACTCGTTTCCTAACAGAGCGTTACTCCAGCCCACTTGCCCAAGCCCACCAGGCCGCAGGGTTTAGGAGCAACCAGGGTAAGGGCAGCCCTGAATCGGAACAAGTGTCAATTCACATTACCGGCACTGGTCCTGGTTCGGAAAGCCTGGGCAGGAACCGTGCGACCCAGAGAAGCCACCCGCCCAAGGCCGCCTCCAGCCTCCGCCCCACCAGCAGCCCAGGGCCCCGCCCTACCGGCAGCCGCGCCTCGCCGCCCTCCCTCCAGCTTGGCCCTAACGGCTCGCAATGGCGGAACAGGGAGGCAGGAGCACCGCCGCTTGGGGAACCTCACCCGCCGGCCCAGGGCTCAGCTCGCCGTCTGACAGCCCCGGGTACTTTGCCCAGCGGGGTGCAAGGCCGGCCTGCGGCAAACGCCACTCCCGGGCAGTCACGGCCACAACTGCTTCCGGGTGAGCGGGTCGTCGACCCTGTGGCCCCGCCCATCCTTTGCCTCCTCAGTCGGCCGCTCAGGCTGCGGCTCCTCCCGGGGCCGGTTCCCGCTGTCTCAGCCGCGGCGCAGAGGGCACTTCGGCCTGACCGACTAGCCGGCTGCCGGTGCCGGGAGCCGCCGCGTCCATCCCCGCCCGCCTGGCCGGGGGACCCAGGACTGAGTCGTCCAGCTGCGCCCCTCGCCCCTAGCCCCAGCGGGCGCCGGGCGGGCAAGCCGCTCTTCGGCCCTTCCCGGACAGCGACGCAGTCACAGCGCGCGCCCTAACCCAGGTAAGGGCCGCTCCTCCCGCCAGCCCGGTGGGAGCAGGGAGCAGGGAGTTGGGGACCTCCCTCCCGGCCTCCGCAGTCCCTTGGGATCCGCGCCGCCTCTGACCTCGGCTAGGGGGCCGGGCTTCCCTGGGGACTGGCCGGCCCCCGGCAGGCTCCCGGACTGGGGTCGCCCCCTGCCTGCGGCGTTCTCAGACATCCCGTCTGATTTCTAACGTTCACCCTTCCTCCGCGCAGGGGAAAGGTACGTGTTACTCCCACTGTGGGAGAAATTAAATTGGGCAGCTGTCCCTCCGTTTCGGGTGCCCCAGGCGCCTTCTCTTCCTCCCTAGATGCCACACTCCAGTTCTGTCCTGGGACGAGCACCCCCAGGGAACGGTGTCAGGACGGTGTAGGGCGTAGCATTTTTTGGGGAATTTTACTTCTTCCTTGACCTGAGCTGGAGCGCGGGTTTAACAGGCCCTAGCTGGGTTAATACTTGACTAATATGAGGCGTTATTGACACCCAGATTGTTAAGTTACAGAGCTCCAGTCAACCCTGCCTGTGAGTAACCGGCAGGATGCAGGAGGACCTAAGGAAACCCACTTCTTTTTCTTTCTTAGAGAGAAAAAAGTTCAAGTGTTTGCTTTACTTTTTCCACCGTGGGAGCTACAAATACAGGCTGCGGAGACATGACTAGATAAATATTGTATCCTAAACCTTAACTGTTAGTAGCTGGTTTTCTTTGAGTTTCCATTTAATAACTCAGCATTTCTAGTATAAACAAAAAAATTGTAGAGTGGATTGATTGATTAAAAATGAGATGTAAGGATAAGAGTGGTTCTTAATTTTTTTATGTTGTCATAGTTGGAAGAGAATGTGGATGCAGTAATGGAACAGAGAGGGAGAGCAGGGTGTGGATGTATAAGTTCTTAATCAGTGTTTAAAATAATATTTTTTCAAGATAACATTTTATTTTGGGGATAAATCTATATGAAAAAGTGCAATTATTGGAGAATGCAGTGTTGCAAATAGAGTTAGTTGGCAGGGACTCCAAGGTTGTTGCAGCACTAACCCTGTTTAACCAACATCATGCTCTGTTTA
This sequence comes from Macaca nemestrina, assembly GCF_043159975.1. Taxonomy (NCBI): domain Eukaryota; kingdom Metazoa; phylum Chordata; class Mammalia; order Primates; family Cercopithecidae; genus Macaca; species Macaca nemestrina. Next base: position 100,351,897 of record NC_092126.1, on the reverse strand, counting down.
ACAGATACAGAGATAATGACCTAGTATTATAATATACTTATGTAGAATAAGAATTTCGGAAAGTGTGATTCATTTCGAAGGTAGATCACTCACTTTGTGAATCATTGCTATGAATCTGAATATTGAAATAGAGAAAAGCTAAGTTCGTGTCTGCCTAATGAGATGGCATTCTTTACTCATTTAATAGAAAGTGTTGTATTATGTTTTGTTAGGTCTGTTGCTGGATATTTGTCATCATGAAGAATGGTAATGAAATAAAAGTTGAAGTATTTGCAGAATGCTCGAATTTAGAATAGTCTGTTGGTTTTTAAGTGATTGTTTTGGTTTTACCCTTCCCCCCACTTTTTTTTTTTGCCAGATGTGGGAAGATAAATGAAGGGGTCTAGAAGTAAGTGTCAGTGGAAAGGAGAGCCACCATCACTAAGGTATGAAAATGTTCACTGAAAGAATTTGCACTATACAAAATAGTCTTTTGAGTGGAAAGCATCACCCATTTTTGTGATTCTGTCTTTAAAAATGTAGAATGAAACTACATGAGTTATTATTTAAGTTCTGTTCTAGAAGAAAGTGTGTATTGAAGTTGTGATTGGAATGGATTCACTTTAAACTAGAAATAGCTTTTTATTGCTGAAATGTAATTTGATCATTTTTGACTTTCAAATGTTAAGTAAAATAAGGTTGAAATCACAGAGTTCTTGATACCCTTAGCCTTGTTTTTCTTTTCCTTCTGTTGGAGTTCAGCTGATTTTTTACCTTGATTTTCATTTATGAAGAACTTTAGCTAGTTATAAAGTAATGGCAAGTCTGTCCTGTTGGTCTAGCTTACTAACTTCCTTTACTTCTTTCACTAAATTTTGACATCTTCTTTTACTTTGGATATCCATTATATTCAGAGTGTTCCCTAATGTTGCTTTTGATTTTTGTCCAGCTAATAGTGACTAAAGAGTTTCAGTTCCCTGTGAACACAGATTCCCTTTTGGAAAATCCCTTGTGGAAATCACCGTAACTGACAGTCTTGATAGGTAAATACGCAAGGGAAACCTTTCCAGGTCAGGATTTAAGTATCTCCGTAATGAAAGGAAAAGGTGATATGGAGAATGCATTTGGCAAAGTATTTCTGTCTCTCAAAACAAAATCAAATCTTTGTTAGATGTGAATTTAGCAAGAGGGAGGGAGCAATTTCTCACAAAACTGTTTGTGGATTGTTTAGCCTGTTGCTAGTGTGAGAAGGAACAGAATTGATGATATATAGAAAAAAAATAATTCTTGTAGTGTGTTGGGAATGTTGACGAGTATCATTCAAAACGAAATAAAATTCTTCCGTCTTTACCTTAGGATCATTATCCATTGCACCTGCAAAATAGAGGCTGTTTCATAGCTTTTTCCTTTTAGGTAATTGCTTTCCATCTGGAACATCTAAATTGAGAGATGGTCCTTTAATGGGGAAAATGTACTACTTTGTCCAGTTTTCAAATAAAGAATATAATCTGTGATCATCATTTGAAACCCAACTTTTGGAGGCCAAGGCAGAAGGCGTGCTTGAGCCCAGGAGTTCAAGACCTGTCCTGGCAACATAGTGAGACCCTGTCTCTGCAAAAAAATTAGTTGGTTGTGTGTGCCTGCAGTCCCAGTTGCTTGTGAGGCTGAGGTGGGAAAGCCACATGAGCTCTGCAGTGAGCCCTGAAAGCACCACTGCACTCCAGCCTGGGAGACAGGGTGAGACTCTGTCTCAAAAATAAATAAATGAAACTCGACTTTTTTTTTTTTTTTTTTTTTTTTTTTGAGACAGAGTCTCGCTCTGTCGCCCAAGCTGGAGTGCAGTGGCGCAATCTCAGTTCACTGCAAGCTCCGCCTTCCAGGTTCATGCCATTCTCCTGCCTCAGCCTCTTCAGTAACTGGGACTACAGGCGCCCGCCACCACGCCCGGCTAATTTTGTTTTTTTTTGGTAGAGACGGGGTTTCACCGTGTTAGCCAGGTTGGCTTCGATCTCCTGACTTCGTGATCTGCCCGCCTCAGCCTCCCAAAGTGCTGGGATTACGGGCGTGAGCCACCGTGCCAGCCAAGAAAACTCAACTTTTAAAACTTCAGAAGGAAGGAATTGAACAAAACTTACCTCGTGAAGTTTTCGGCTTATAATAAATTATGCTGGACTTCAAAGGAGTCAAACACTAGGCTAAAAAGTGGGTTGATCATGCATTATACTTTTTCATTAGTTCTGTTATTCATTTATTTTGATGGGGAGGTCAAGAGATAATTCCATTTCATAGGGAACATATGTATGCATTTGTTTTAGCCTAGTGGTAGGGAGCGCAGTAGATAAAAGTAGAGATAATTAGGGAGGGGGAAGAAATGGCATTATTTACTTCATAGGTTCAGTAGATGTTTATGGGACTTTTAAAAATTGATAAAACATTTTAAAATGTGGTATATGATGAAAAGAAAGTCTGCTTTCCACCACGAACTCCCAGCCTTTCCTTACCCCAACCCCCAATCCAAGCAACCATATACAATGACATATGTCTAGGAGAAATATACTGTATCTTTCATTCTTATCTTTGACCTATGAAGATCTTTTTGTATTTAGCACGTTTCTTACTTCTTTTTTTAAAGACTGCATGTCTTGCTAGTGTAGATGAACCATAATTTATTCATTTTCCATAATTTATTTTACCATTTTCTACTGACAGATATTTAGGTTGATTTTAGCCTGCTACAAACACTGCTATAATGAACAATTCATATATAAGTCTTTGCACTAGTTAGTAAGTGTCTATACAAAATGTATTTTCAAAGTGTGACTGTAAGATTGGGACTGAAGTTATGAAAAGTTAAAATTATTTCAATCCTATATTGGCTTTATTTATAATGGAATTTAACTTATTTCTTGGGCTTGTGGAAGGGGAAAGGAGCTCTTAATTACTTTGTATTCTTCATCCATCTCTCCATTTAAAAAATATTGCAAGTGTATTTTATAAGGTACTTGAAAACATTTGAGTGTCAGGTGATTAATTTTATTTGTATTGGTAAAAGTAGAAATATTGTGGTTTGAAAACTGGTGCTATCATATAGAAGCATTTATATTTGAAAATAGTTAAATGACTACGTCTTATAGTAGGTTGATTGTTTCAGAATTTTATGACCAGTATCAATTAAAAGCATTGTGTATAGTTTAACTTCTTGCCCTGCATAAGTCGGCTACTATGTTATTAGTCAGGAAAGAAGTAAATAATCTACCTTCTCTTTTCCTTTACCTTCCACATCCTAATCTATACATGATAAAATAAACCTCTGTGGAGTTTGAGATCCAAAAATCCTTTTGCAAACCATAGTGCTATTGATGGATTACTTTCTCAAGGCAGGAAGTAGGTACAGATTCAATCTTTATTCTGCAAAGTGTTTGTAAACAGAATAAAGGAGGCTTAGGTTTTACATTTTAATGTTATACAGGTTACTTGTGGCCAGGAGGAGGTTCAGGATTCTTTGCCTTTTTGAAATGAGAGAGACACTAGAGAGAAAAAAAAAATTACATGCTGAAGGGCTATAGTTTGATGAAGTTGGAACTCGTGAGTGGTAGCTTCCCTGGCGTGTGCCCAGGGTCTATTTTGAGACCTTGTCAAAGCTTGCCTGACAGAACCTACCACATAACCATAATCTGGCCTGGTCCTGCTGCAAGTCAGGAAGGCCTGTGGTTTAGGATCAGTAGCAACCACAGAAGGGGGAGTTAAAAGGACATTTTGCCTTCAGAAGATTAAGGCTAGGTTTTGGGGTGAATATCTACTTAGCCTGTATATCTGAGGATCCAAGTTTTTGCTGCTACCTCCTCCTCCCCTGCTTCTTCCTCTTATTAAGGAAAACTAAGGAGTAAAGGTTTTGTTTGTTTGTTTGTTTGTTTTGAGACAGGATCTCACTCTGATGCCCACGCTGGAGTCCAGTGGTATGAACCCAGCTCACTGCAGCCTTGACTTCCTGGGCTCAGGTGATTCTCCCACCTCAGCCTCCCAAGTAGCTGGGACTACATGCACACACCACCACACAGGGCCAATTTTTGTATTTTTTGTTGAGACGGAGTGTCCGCATGTTGCCCACACTGGTCTCCAACTCCTGGGCTCACGTTATTCACCCACCTTGGCCTCCCTAATTGCTGGGATTACAAGCATGAGCCACTGCGCCCGGCCAGGAGGAAAGTTTTTAGAAAAATGTGCACAAGAAAGAGCATAGGGATTGTGCCAGCATTGATGTTATCTTCTGGTTATATGAGAGTGTTTGCCAAAAATCAGTAGAATGTTTTACAATAGCGAAAAAACATTATTGTTACTGGCATACGGAGGGCCCCAGTTAAAATAGCAGTCCAATTCAGAGACCTTCATATTTGTCGATAGGATCAAAAGGACTGTTGGAATAATGGACTATTCTACAGGATTATTTTGAGTTCAGATAGATAAATTAGCTTCTTCCCAAATTCTCATTCTGTTTTTCCTGTGGTACTATATAGTATCATGAAGTTTTATCTTTAAACTCTTAGTTTGTACTATGTGGTGTCTTACGAAAACCTTGATTTGTTTATACTTAGTGAATGAAACACTTGAGTTTAAAGTTCTTTGACTGATGTCACTTCTTAGGCTAGAAAGCTGTTAAAGAACTTAGTGTTCCACCCTTAGACCAAGGTTCATGTCACCATATTTAACTGCAGCTTTGTATTACAGTCAAGATTGTTTGAAGAATTTGGCATGGACTCCTTCACCCCCACTTTTTTGCTTTAGATTAGATTGTGACTAGAGGAAATTTAGTTTTCCTTTGCCGTCAGTTATTTGCGGTTGTTCACATTTATGATGATGAGAATGATGATGATAACGTATTTAGGATTCAGTGTGAGGAGAAAGAATAAACTCGTATTTTTCTTTCTTCGTCATCAGTTTATTCCCGTTATCTTATTTTCCCTTCTCTGTCTCAGCCTTCGTTTCATCCTCGGGAAAAAAAAAGAAAAAAGAAAAAGAAAAGAAATAAAGACCAGCAGAGAGAGAAAGTGGTAAAGAGCTGGGGAAAGCCTTGGAATACATATCAGGGTGCTTTCTCAGAGGTGGACTATAAACATCTTCGTTAAAGAATCATGGATTATCTTTTTCCATTGTTTTCATTTTGAACCCTGTATATCTCAGTGTTCCTTCATTACCACATTTTAACTACTTTTGATATAACAGATAACTTTACTGCTTTAGGGAAGCAAATTTAATTTTTATGTTACTGTTCTGAGCATGTTGTTCCTTACATGCCCACTTTCCTAAGTAGAAATATATTAATAGCTAGGAGCAATCTTTTGGCTTTCTGTTTTGTAAGTTAGAGTATACTATACTGTATGCAGAGGATTAGGATGTTAAAATATTTATTTCCCTGTTAAATGGCTTCAATCATGAACAAACTGAATATATAGCGTTGCCTTTTTTAAAAAGTAAGTATCCCAGTTAAGTGACCCAAGGATTATAGGACTAAATATAGTAAAAAATTCAGCTTTAGATTAGATGTTTTTTCCCCTGTCACAGATAATGCGGTATCTAGATGAACCGTCAAGGAAATGAGAGGGCATTGTTCTTGTTGTCTTGCCAGATTCATCCTTTGCAATCAAATAAAGTTTGTTTTGTTTTTAAAATTGTGGTAAAATATAGAGAATATAAAATTTACTCTGTTGACCTTTTTTAAAATTTTTATTATGGTAAAATACAGTCATTTGTTGCTTAATGACAGGAATATGTTCTGGGAAATGCATCATTAGGTAATTTTGTCATGCAAACATCACAGAGTGTACTTACACTAACCTAGACAGTGTGGCCTACTACACACCTAGACTATATGGTATAGTCTGTGGTTCTTAGGCTATAAACCTGTGCAGCGTGTTACTGTACCGAATACTGTAACTGTAGACAATTATAACACAATGGTAAATTTTTGTGTGTCTAAACATAGAAAAGATACAGTTAAAATATGATATAAAAGATCAGAAAGTAGGCCAGGCATGGTGGTGTGCACCTGTAATTCCAGGTACTCAGGCTGAGGTAGGAGGATCACTTGAGATCAGGAGTTCTAGGCTGTAGTGTGCTATGAGCGCACCTGTTAATAGGCAGTGCGTTCCAGCCTGGGCAACATAGTGAGGCCCCATCTCTTAAAAGGGCACACCTGTATAGGACAGCTCCATTATAATCTTATGGGACCACTGTAATATGTGTAGTCCGTTGTTGACTGGAACATCCTTATGCAGCACATGACTGTATACATAACCTAAAATTTATCATTTAAACCATTTTTAAGTGTACAATTTGGTGGTATAAAGTACATTTACATTGTTGTGTAACTATCACCTCTATCCATGTCCATAACTTTTTCGTCATCCCAAGCAAGCTCTGCCCATTAAACAATATCACCTCATGCTCATAGCCCTTGGTAACCATCGTTCTACTTTTTGACTCTATGAATTTGTCTACTGTAAGTACCTCGTATAAATGGAATTATGTAATAGTTGTCTTTTGTGTCTGGCTCATTTCTCTTAGCATGATCTCTTCAAGATTCATCCATGTTGTAGCATGTATCAGAATTTCATTTGTTTTAAGACTGAATAATATTCCTTTGTGTGTTTATACCATATTGTTTAATCACCTGTTGATAGTTGGGTTGTTTCCATCTTTCTGCTTTTGGGAATAATGCCACCATGAATATGAGTAAACAAGTATCTGTTCGAGTGCCACATTCAATTCTTTTGTGTATGTACCTAGAAGTGGAATTGCTAGTAATTTGATAGTTATCAAATTTTATTTGGTAATTCTATGCTTAATATTTTGAGGAACCACCATACTGTTTTCCATAGTGGCTACACCATTTTACATTACCACCCGCAATGCACAAGGGTTCCAATTTCTCCACATCCTTGCCAACACTTGTTATTTTCTGTTTTCTTATTGATTGATTTTTATTTATGTCAAGCCAGGGTCTCACTCTGTCACCAAGACTGGAATGCAGGGGCCCGACCACAGCTCACTGTAGCCTTGATCTCCCGGGCTCAAGTATTCCTTTCTACTTCAGTCTCCTGAGTAGCTGGGAGCACAGGTGTGCACTGCCGTGCCCGGCTAATTTTTGTATTTTTTGCAGAGGTGAGGTCTCTCCATGTGGCCCAGGAGGGTCTCAAACTCCTGAGCTCAAGTGATCTGCCAACCTCGGCCTCCCAAAGTGCTGGGATTACAGGTTTGAGCCATTGTGCCTGGTCCTGTTTTCTTTTTTTCTATTTTTTTTTTTTGAGATGGAGTCTTGCTCTGTAGCCTAGGCTAGAGTGCAATGGTGCAATCTCGGCTCATTGCAACCTCTGCCTCTTGGGCTCAAGCAATTCTTCTGCCTCAGCCTCCCAAGTAGCTGGGACTACAGGCACCCGCCACCACACCCGGCTAATTTTTGTATTTTCAGTAGAGACAGGGTTTCACCCTATTGGCCAGGCTGGTCTCGAACTCCTGACCTTGTGATCTGCCCACCTCTGCCTCCCAAAGTGCTGGGATTACAGGCGTGAGCCACTGCACCTGGCCTGATTGTGCCTGGCCCTGTTTTCTAACAGAAAAATGTCTAGAGATTTTAAAATAAAATCTCTAATAGGGTGGTATCTCACTGTGGTTTTGATTTGTATTTCCCTGGTGATGAGTGATATTGTGCATTGTTTCTTTTTCGCTTTTCTTTTCTTTCTTTTCTTTTCTTTATTTCTTTTTTTTTTTTCTTTTTGACAAGATTTTGCTTTGGCACCCAGGCTGGAGTGTAGTGGCACAATCATGCCTCACTGCAGCCTCGACCTCCTGGGCTAAAGTGATCCTCCCACCTCAGCCTCTCCAGTAGCTGGGACCACAGCACAGGCATGTACTACCATGTTCAGCTGATTTTCTTTTCTTCTTTTTTTGAGACGGAGTTTTGCTCTTGTTGCCCAGGCTGGAGTTCAATGGCATGATCTCTGCTCACTGCAACCTCTGCCTCCTGGGTTCAAGCAATTCTTCTGCCTCAGCCTCCCAAGTAGCTGGGATTACAGGCGTACGCCACCACGTCCAACTAATTTTGTATTTTTAGTAGAGACAGGGTTTCTTCACATTGACCAGGCTAGTCTTGAACTTCCGACCTCAGGTGATCCGCCCACCTCAGCCTCCCAAAGTGCTGGGATTACAGGCATGAGCCACAGTGCCCCGCCTCTTTTTTTAATATTTTGTAGACACACGTTGCCTAGGCTGGTCTCCAACTCCTGGGTTCAAGCAACTTTGTCCAGGCTGGTCTCCAACTGCTGGGCTCAAGCAATACTCCTGCCTCAGCCTCCCAAAGTGCTGGGATTACATATGTTGAGCCACCAGGCCCGGCTGAGCATCTTTTCATGTGACCATTTGTGTATCTTGTTTGAAGAAACGTCTACTTATGTCTTTTATCTTTTTAAGTAGGATTTCTTTATATCATTCCGTTATCAGCAATATAATTTGCAAATTTTTTTTTTATTCCATGGGTTGCCTTTTTACTTTCTGATAGTGTGCTTTGATGTATACAGTTTTTATTTTATTTTATTTTAAGATGGAGTCTTGCTCTGTCACAGCCTAGAGTGCAGTGGCCCAATCTTGGCTTACTGCAACCTCCACCTCCCGGGTTCAAGCTATTCTCCTACCTCAACCTCCTGAATAGCTGGGATTACAGGCACACGCCACCATGCCTGGCTAATTTTTGTATTTTTAGTAGAGATGGGTTTTCACCATGTTGGCCAGGCTGGCCTTGAACTCCTGACCTCGTGATCCGCCTGCCTTGGCCTCCCAAAGTGTTGGGATTACAGGCGTGAGCCACCGCACCCTGCCCAAAGTTTTTAATTTTGATGAAATCCAACTTACCTTTTCTTTTGTTGCTTGTGCTTTTGGTATTATGTCCAAGAAATCATAGCCAAATTCAATATCATGAAGTTTTTCCCATATATTTTCTCCTACGAATTTTATGGTTTTAGCTCATTTGTTTAGGTCTTTGATCCATTTTGAGTTTTTTCTTTTTTCTTTCTTTTTTTGAGACAGAGTTTCTTTCTTGTCGCCTAGGCTAGAGTGCAATGGTGCAATCTTGGCTCACTGCAACCTCCACCTCCTGGGTTCGAGTGATTCTCTGGCCTCAGCCTCCCAAGTAGCTGGGATTACAGGCGCTTGCCGCCATGCTTAGCTAATTTTTGTATTTTTAATAGAGACAGGGTTTCACTGCTCAGGCTGGTCTTGAACTCTTGACCTCAGGTGATCCACCTGCCTTGGCCTCCCAAAGTGCTGGTATTACAGGCATTAGCCACCATGCCCGGTCCCTGAGTTAACTTTTCTATATGGTGTAAGGCAGTGATCCCCAACCTTTTTGACACCAGGGACCAGTTTTGTGGAAAGCAATTTTTCCGTGGACGGGGGTGGGATGGGTGGGGGAATGGTTTTGGGATGAAACCATTTCTTCTCAGATGATCATCAGGCATTAGATTTTCATAAAAACTCACAATCTAGATCCCTCACATGCACAGTTCACTATAGGGTTCGTGCTTTTTTTTTTTTTTTTTTTTTTTTCTTTCTGTCACCCAGGCTGGAGTGCAGTGATGCAATCTTGGCTCACTGCAAGCTCCGCCTCCCAGGTTCACGCCATTCTCCTGCCTCAGCCTCCCGAGTAGCTGGGACTACAGGCGCCTACCACCACACCTGGCTAATTTTTTTATATTTTTCGTAGAGACAGCGTTTTACCGTGTTAGCCAGGGTGGTCTTGATCTCCTGACTCCGTGATCCACCTGCCTCGGCCTCCCAAAGTGCTGGGATTACAGGCGTAAGCCACCGCACCCGCCCGGCTGCAAGACAGTCTTATATAATGTAGCATAGTTATGGGAGTAACATCCTATATAACCTTTGCCATATTCTGTTGGTTAGAAGTAAGTCACAGGACTCACCTACATTCATGGGAGAAGTAATTATACAAAGATGTGAACACTAGGAAGGGGGATTAGGGTGGGGAACCACCTTAGAATTTGTCTACCATAACTGATTACAAAATAGCATGTTTTAGAAACTTTTTTTTTTTTTTATGAGATGGCGTCTTGTTCTGTCGTCCAGGCTGGAGTGCAGTGGTGTGATCTTGGCTCACTGCAGCCTCCACCTCCCGCCTTCAGTTTTCCCACCTTAGCCTCCCGTGTGGCTGAGATTGCAGGCACCTGCCTCCATGCCCGGCTAATTTTTGTATTTTTGGTAGAGATGGGGTTTCACCCCATGACCAGGCTGATCTCAAACTCCTGACCTCAGGTGATCTGCCCACTTCAGCCTTCCAAAGTGCTGGGATTGCAGGCGTGAGCCGCCATGCCCGGCCATATTAACCAATTTTTGTTTAAAAAATAATGTTGGCCGGGCGCGGTGGCTCAAGCCTGTAATCCCAGCACTTTGGGAGGCCGAGGCGGGCGGATCACAAGGTCAGGAGATCGAGACCACAGTGAAACCCCGTCTCTACTAAAAATACAAAAAATTAGCCGGGCGCGGTGGCGGGCGCCTGTAGTCCCAGCTACTCAGGAGGCTGAGGCAGGAGAATGGCGGGAACCCGGGAGGCGGAGCTTGCAGTGAGCCGAGATCGCGCCACTGCACTTCAGCCTGGGCAACAGCGTGAGACTCCGTCTCAAAAAAAAAAAAAAAAAAAAAAAAGTTATTAAAATAGGAGTATCTTCAGATGATGGGGCTTACTGGTGGTTTTATTGTTGTTTTGCGTTTCTTCACTATTTCATCCCACTTTCCCTCCCTGCAACATTCCAATTTTGAAATTTTAAAACAATAGTTGGTGTTTTCATTATAATGAAATAAATATTGTTTACTGATCAGCCATGTAGTATATCATACTTGTTTCCTTTCTTGTTTAATTTTGTTTTTTCAGGGAGTTAAAATTTGACTTTGACGTTTGCATAATTTTCTGTTTACCTGTTGCTTTCCCCCTAAATGCTCCAACAGATTTTTCAAGAGCCTTTATCTGTCTTGTCTGTTTATCTGTTTATCTATGTGTCCATCCATCCATTCTAGCTTACAACATCAATTAATTTATAAGTTATAAAACTATTTTGTGTAAAGTAATTAGTTGTGAACTATAGAGAAATATAAAACAAAAATATAGTTTTAGGAAGAGTAATACATGAACACCTGTGATCTCATTACCTAAGTCAAGAAATTACATATTACAGTTATCCTAGAAGTTTCCTCAAGATATCCTTTAATGGCACCCCCTCCCTGCCAGGAAATCACAAGCCTATTTTAACACATTATTCATTCTCTTGGGACCATTCTCTGCTCAAGCCTGCAATATCCTCCATGTCCATACATGTATTTTTGGCCAAAATGTTTAATTTTGAAAAACTGAAAAGCTCTACTACCTCTCTGAGTCTGTTAGTCAGGATAGGCTGAACTACTTTAGTGAATAATTACCAAATCAGTGGTTTTTAACGCAAAATTTCTCACTCACATCTTTGCTGTGAGTTGAAAAGCAGTGACAGAGTGGTAGTCTATTCCACAGAGTCATTGAGGGACTCAGGCTGCTTTCGACTAGTGATTCTACCAACCCCTGGGGCCTCAGAGACTTTGAGTTTCCTGCATCTGGCTGGCAGATGTGAGGACAAAGAGAGGGACTGTGGTAGATTGCATGGCAAGTTTGGTGGGCCAGGCCAGGATGTGGTATACATCAGTTTTGTCCACATTCCACTGGCTAGAACTGAGTCAAATGGCTACACTTAACTGCAAGGAAGAAAAGGGAAAATGCCTTGGTGAACAATAAGCCAATCTCTGCCATGGTATGTATCCCTAAGAAGTATATCATTTTGTTTTGGAAAGCTGAATAGCAAGCATCAGCTGAGGCTGTGAAAGGAAAGGTACATACTGCTGCTATTAGATGAAAGCTCCCAGCAGATAAGCTGAAAAGAGTCTTCCTTGATCCTTTTTGGCAAGTCATTGGGAAAGTTTGTTAGTGAGTCTGGAGAAACACAGGCTCACCATAATCAGGGAATCTGGCGAAACTAAAGTGTTTACAGGATACTATGGTAAATATCTAGAAGAAATGTGATTGGGAGAGTAGATTGCTCTATATGGTTTTGCTTCTAAGCTAAGCTCATCATGCTCTAGCTCTCAAGAATAAGGAAAAGCAAAACACATCTGTGCTGTGAAATAAGACTTCAGCCCATCTAGGCTCCAGAAACTTCATCAACACGGGGTCAAGACAAACTAAATTCTAATGAAAACCTGGACCAGGCACATCTCATGTTAAATGGATGTGCCCCAAAGGCTGTGGGGATTTTGGTAATGACAGTCCTTCATTGTGTCTCTTGAGTCATATTGCTCTAATCTGTAGCTTTCTTTCTGAGATACCTATCATTCTTTTGGAGATTCCCTTTTGCCCCTCTTCTGTGTTTATTTCCTGTATGCTAAGTTTCCCTCTCTGTTGGTTTTTCACTTTTACTTGGTGAAGCCTATCTTCTAGTAGCTTAGTGACAAAGAGTGTAAAAGAGGTAAATTTTTGAGACCTTTCATGTCCAAAAATGTCTTTAATAATCAAGTATGAGAAATAGAGGGATTTGACTGATACAGGCTACTTATAGATCATCTATAATTTTCCTTCAGGAGTTTGAAGGCATCACTCTATCGTCTTCTTGTTTCCAGAATTACTTTTGAAAGTCTTGAAGCCATTCTTTTTTTTTTTTTTTTTTTTTTTTTTGAGATGGAGTCTTGCTCTGTAGCCCGGGCTGGAGTGCAGTGGCCGGATCTCAGCTCACTGCAAGCTCCGCCTCCCGGGTTTACGCCATTCTCCTGCCTCAGCCTCCGGAGTAGCTGGGACTACAGGCGCCCGCCACCTCGCCCGGCTAGTTTTTTGTATTTTTAGTAGAGACGGGGTTTCACGGTGTTAGCCAGGATGGTCTCGATCTCCTGACCTCGTGATCCGCCCGTCTCGGCCTCCCAAAGTGCTGGGATTACAGGCTTGAGCCACCGCGCCCGGCCTTGAAGCCATTCTTAATCCTTGATGTGTGGCCTGACTTTCCCACCCCATGAAAGGTTGTAAAGTCATCTTTGTTCTCGTTGTTTAAAATTCTCTAAGATATGCCTTGGTGTGAACTCAGGACTTGTGTTGAACACTTTGGGCCCTTTTAGTCTGGCAACTCATGTTCTTAACTTCTGGGAAGTCATTTGATTAATAATTTATTTTTGTTTTCTCTTTCTCTCTCTGTCTTTTCTTTTTTCTTTTTTGAGACAGAGTCTTGCTTTGTCACCCAGGCTGGAGTACAGTGGCACCAACATGACTCACTACAACCTTGACCTCCTGGCCTCAAGTGATGCTCCCGTCTCAGTCCCCACCACGCCTAGCTAATATTTGTAGTTTTTGATAGAGATGAGAGGAGGTTTTGCCATGTTGCCCAGGCTCGAACTCCTGAACTCAAGGGATCTGCCCGCCTTGGCCTCCCAAAATGTTGGGATTATAGACATTAACCACCACACCCAGCCTGTTTTCTCTTTCTCTAGTTAGTTGAATGTTGGTCCCTCTGGACTGATACTTTAACCTTATATATTTTTCTTTCTTGTTTTCCACCTCTCTCTTTTTTTTTTTTTCCTGTTTTCTGTCAGACTTCCTGAACTTTATTTCCCAACCTGAGTTTTCTAAAACTAATTTTTTTATTCAGGTACTATTCATGTATCATAAAATTTACCTCTTTAAAGTAGTGACCTTTTCAGTGGTTTTTTAGTGTAGTCACAAAGTTGTGCAGCCATCAGCACTAATTCCAGAAGGTGTTCATTACCCCCACAAAGAAACTTCATACCATAGCAGTCCTCTCCATTTCCTCTTTACCCAAGACTGTGGAAAGCACTAGTCTATTATACTTTCTGTCCTTATGGATTTACCTGTTCTGGACATTTTACATAAATGAAGTTATTCAATATGTAGTTTTTGTGTCTGGCTTTTATCACTTTTCAGGATTTACTCTTGTTGTATGTAGCACGAGTCAATACTTTATTCCTTTTTGTTGTTGTTGTTGTTTTCTTTCTTGAGACAGTCTTGCTCTGTTGCCCAGGCTGGAGGGAGTGTAGTGATGCGATCTTGGCTCACTGTAACCTCTGCCTCCTGGGTTCAAGCGATTCTCATGCCTCAGCCTCCCGAGTAGCTGGGATTACAGATGCGTCCCACCATGCCTGGCTAATCTTTTTTTTTTTTTCAGGTGGGGTTTCACCATGTTGACCAGGCTGGTCTCCAACTCTTGACCTCAAGTGATCCCCCTGCTTTGGCCTCCCAAAGTGCTGGGATTACAGGCATGAGCCATCGTGCCAGGCCCAATATATTTGTTTTTATGGCTGAATGATATTCCATTGTATGGATATGCCACATTTGCTTATCTGTTCATCAACTGATGGACATTGGGATTGTTTTCACTTTTGGCTGTTAGGAATGATGCTACTGTGAATATTCAGTTACAAGTTTTTGTGTGGACATAAGTTTTCAATTCTCTTGAGTATATACCTAAGAGTGGAATTGCTGATTTCTATTATGTTTTTAATTTCTGCTATCATGTTTTAATTTGCAAGATCTTGTATTCTCTGAATTTTTTTTTTTTTTTTTTTTTTTGAGGCAGAGTTTTGCTCCTGTTGCCCAGACTTGAGTACAATGTCATGATCTCGGCTCACTGCAACCTCTGCCTCCTGGGTTAAAGTGATTCTCCTGCCTCAGCATCCTGAGTAGCTGGGATTACAGGCGTGTGCCACCATGCCCAGCTAATTTTGTATTTTTAGTAGAGATGGGGTTTCACCATGTTGGTCAGGCTGGTCTTGAACTCCTGACCTCAGGTGATCCGCCTGCCTTGGCCTCCCAAAGTGTTGGGATTACAGGCTTGAGATACTGTGCCCGACCCTATTCTCTGAAAATTTTAATAGCCTCTTGTTCTTGTTTCATGGCTATAATTTGTCTTAATTTTCTGAAGATATTAATGATGGTTATTTTTGAAGTTTTCTTCTCCCTGTGTAGTTTATTTTCACGAAGTTATTCTTTTGAGTTAGGGAGTTTTCACAGACTTCTTGGTTTGAAAGTAGGTGGGGTTGGTCAATGTTGACCTCCCTCGAAGAGCGGTATATATTTTGGTAGCAGGGTGGGTGATTTAAAGGTGGCTGAAGCAGTCCCACATTTCAAAATGCATACTTTCACCTAAGCCCACACTTACTACTCCATTCCTATTCCCATTGCTCACCCTTCCCTTCCCCAGAGCTCCTTTGTCTTCTAGAACTTCTGGTATCCTGGGGAATAGGAGATGAAGTTGAAGCTGAGGTAGTAGCCTAGCAATGGAAAGGGGGACTTGGAGGTCTAACTACTTAATATAAAGACTTTTAAGTGATTTTTTTTGTTTTGTTTTGTTTTGCCTAGGGCTTACTCATTGGGCTCACGCAGTCCTTCTGCCTCAGCCTTGCAAGTAGCTGGGACTACAGGTGTGAGTCACTATACCTGGCTAATTTTTGTGTCAAAACCCCAGCTGCCTTTTTTTTCCCTCTCTTTTTCTTTCCTTTTTTTTTTTTTTTTTTCCCAGAAATTGAGAAACTCAGGTTGGGTACAGTGGCTCACGCCTGTAATCCCAGCACTTTGGGAGGCGGAGACAGGTAGATCACCTGATGTCAGGAGTTTGAGAACAGCCTGGCCAATGTGGTGAAACCCCATCTCTATTAAAAATACAAAAATTAGCCAGGTGTGGTGGCACATGCCTTAGTAATCCCAGGTATTCAGAAGGCTGAGAGAGGAGAATTGCTTGAGTCGGGGAGAAGGAGGTTACAATGAGCCGAGATCGTGCCGCTGCACTCCAGCCTGGCTGGTAGCGAGACTCTGTGTCAACGAAAACAAAAAAGAGAAAGTAACAAACTCATTCTAAAATTTATATGGGAATGCAAGGGCCCTAGAATAGCCAGTGTTAGAGGAAGAACAAAAAATTTGGAGGACTCACTTTTCCCAATTAAAAAATTTACCTCAAAGCTATGTTAATCAAGATGGTGTGATACTGGCATAGGATAGCCATTAAGCTCAGTGAAATAGAATTAAGTATCCGGAAAGTAAATCCTTTTATGGTCAGTTGATTTTTGACAAGGGTGGCAAGATAATTCAGTGGGAGAAAGAATGGTCTTTTCAACAAATGATGCTGGGACAAATAGATATCCATGTGCAAAAGTGTGAAGTTGGATCCCTGCCTCATACCATACACGAAAATGAACTGAAAATGGATCATAGACTTAAATATAAGAGATAAAACTGTAAAACTCTTAGAAGAAAATATAAAAATAAATCTTCATGGCCTTGAGGTAGGTTTCTTGGATATGACATCAAAAAAAGCAACAAAAGAAAAAAATGGATAAATTGGACTTCTTCAGAATAAAAACTTTTGTGCTTCAGAGAACCTTCTCTCTGATCTCTTTACCACTTTTATTTTCCCAGTGTTCTCTTTTGTCTACTTACAAGGCAGTGACAGTGCTATGTAAATAGTGCCTTGCAAATTCTCAGTAGATATTTGTTGAAAAGGGAAAAATTAAAGGTATGTGATAGGTTTTATTTTATGAAAATTTCTAGTTTTAGAGCCTCCTTCATATTGATTGCATTTTTTTAATATTGAAAAATTATATCCTCCTTACATGTGTTCCCGTTTCTCTTATTTTTTGTTTCATCTTGATTCTTTGGTTCTTTGCTACCTGGGCTTATATTTTTCTTTCTAATACTTCTAGTCCTTTCCTGTTTTCTGCTTTATTTCAGGCCTTTTTTTTTTTTTTTTTTTTTTGATGTGGGGTCTTGCTCTGTTGCCCAGGCTGGAGTGCAGTGATACGACCTTGGCTCATTGCAACCTCTGCCTCCCAGGATCAAGCAATTCTCCTGCCTCAGCCTCCCGAGTAATTGGGATTACAGGCATGCGCCACCATGCCTGGCTAACTTTTGTATTTTCAGTAGAGATGGGGCTCCACCATGCTGGCCAGGCTGGTCTCAAACTCCTGACCTCAAGCGATCCCCCTGCCTTGATCTCCCAAAGTGCTGGGATTACAGGTGTGAGCCACCACTGCCTGACCTGTTTCACACTTTTAAGTCTTTCCTACTCTCAGCAATATGTAATTGTCAGTCTTCCTTTCTTTTATCCTCTGATTGTATGTCCATACATCTCTGAGATACTTTAAAAGGTATCAAGAAAGGAAGCTATTTGAATGGTACTAGAAAGTGGTTTGCTTCTCAGAAAATACAGATAAGTGAATTGTTGTTTAGTTTATCTTCCTAATTTGGGTTCTGCACAGTTGATGAAATAGTATAAAGATTTATGTCCAACATATAGCCCATTTATTCTGTAAATGAACATTAAATGAACATAAATTTACCAAGTAGAGAAATGCAACCGCTGGCATGTTATCGTAGGAAGAGAGGAAATGGAAAGATAATCAGTTGCATTGGAGATATGAGGATAGTGGGTAGTCAAAATATGAGACTTTAACAATATCTTCGGTAATTCTTAAGACAACTGACTATAAAAGTAGAAGGAATGATTATGTAGGTTCTCATCTTTGTAAGCATTATTCTTTATGAAGTATGAGTTTAAGTGAACCGTTATAGTTTCTAATGTTCTTTTGACATTTAGTTTGTGTTTAGCATTTGCCTTTCCTTGTTTTGCCAAGTTTTCCAGTTTTGCCTGTATATATTTTTTTCATTTTGTACTTTGCCTCAATTTCTGAATATACCTTCTGTATTCTTCCTGTAGGTTCTGCTAATGATTTATTCATTTTAATGTAACAATCTCATTTAGATATTTGCAGGATTGATGTCTTTAACTGTAATCCCTCCCTCCCTCTTCTTTTCCCCCCTCTCTCCTCCCTCTCCTTCTCATTGTCTTCCTCTCTCTTTCCTTTCCTTTTTTCCTCTTCTGGTTGGAGCCATTTTCTGCCTGCCTATAATCTTTATTTTATCTTACTTTTTCGAGACAAGGTCTCACGCTGTCATCCATGCTGGATTGCAGTGGTGTGATCAAGGCATACTGCATCCTCTACCTCCTGGATTCAAGCAATCCTTCCACCTCAGCCTTCCAAGTAGTTGGGACTACAGGTGTGTGCCATCACGCCTGGTTAATTTTTGTGTTTTTTGTAGAGACGGGGTTTCACCGTGTTGCCCAGGCTGGTCTTGAACCCTTGGGCTCAAGTGGTCTCCTGCCTCAGCCTCCCAAAGTACTGGGATTACAGGCATGAGCCACAGTGCCCTGCCATAATCTTTAGTTAGTTTGTTTGTTTGTTTTGAGACAGGGTTTCACTCTTGTTGCCCAGGCTGGAGTCCAATGGCACGATCTTGGCTCACTGCAACCTCTGCCTCCCGGGTTCCAGCAATTCTCCTGCCTCAGCCTCCCAAATAGCTGGGATTACAGGCAGGTGCCACTATGCCTGGCCAATTTTGTATTTTTAGTAGAGACTGGGTTTCTCCATGTTGGTCAGGCTGGTCTCAAACTCCCGACCTCAGGTGATCCTCCTGCCTCGGCCTCCCAGAGTGCCGGAATTACGGGCGTGAGCCACCACACCCCACATAATCTTTATTTTTAATGTGCATGTAACTATTGAGTGTTCTTCAGTGCTATGATTACCTCTGCCTTCCTTTTCTTTTTCACTCAAGATTTTTAATTGCAATTCCTAATTCCCATGCCTTTTTTTTCACCTAGTCATCCACACTTCTTAAGCAGTTACTCTTTCCCCAACATTTTATTATAAAAAATTAAAAAAATTTTTTTTTAGAGACAGAGTTTCACTTTGCTTTCTAGGCTGGTCTCAAACTCCTGGGCTCAAGCAATTTGCCTGCCTCGGCCTCGCAAAGTGCTGGGATTACAGGAGTGAGCCACCATGCTTGGCCGATGATAAAAAATTTTAAACATACCCTGAGCACGGTGGCTTTCGCCTGTAATCCTAGCACTTTGGGAGGCTGAGGCAGGTGGATCGCTTGAGCCCAGGAGTTCAAGATGAGCCTGGCCAACATGGTGAAACCCTGTGTCTACCAAAAATACAAAAATTAGCCAAGTGCAATGGTGTGGGCCTGTAGTCCCAGGTACTTGGGAGACTGAGGCAGGAGAATCGCCTGAGCCTGGGAGGCAGAGGTTGCAGTGAGCCGAGATCGAACCATTGCTCTCCAGCCTGGGAGACAGAGTGGGAGACCCTGTCTCAAAAAACAATTTTTTTTTAAACATACAGAAAAATTGAAAGAGTTGTGCTGTGAACACTAATGTACCTACCATCTGGATTCCGTCATTTAATCTTTTGTTGTTGCAGTTTGAAGTAGCAGATCTCAGTGCACTTCAACCCTAAATATTTTAGCATGCACATGATTGGCTAGAGTTTAATATTTGTATAGAGGACTTTTTTCTTTTGAGGTAAAATTTACATAGAACAATATGCAAATATTTTAAATACAACGTTTAATGATCTCTGTCTTCTGTTTCAAGTCACTTGTGTTCTACTAAGAGGACTAGCATAACCATTATAAGGCTGCACTCCCAAAACTTGGTTACTCATTTAGAGTTTTAAAAATAAACTTTGATACAAAGTTCCTTAAGAATTTCTCCTTTTTTGTTTTTATTATATACATGTGCTAGACGGCAAAATGATTATAGTTAAGGCATTTATTTTTTCCAAATTGTTCTGTACTTTAGCAGAAACTCTTAGCATGGTTTAATGCTATTAGACAGTGCATGCTGGAGGAAATCAAGGATATTTTTGTCTAGTTAAAAGTATGAAATTATAAAGAAAGGCCAGGATTGCTTTTTTTTGTCAATTTCACAAGCTAAATATGCAAAACAGGTAGTTAATTTAGAATGCTTTAAATATTTATGGGGTGCTTTATAGTTTGTTAAATGCTTGGATTTTTCTTCATTCATTTGAGCCTCACATTAACCATGTTATATCGATGAAACTAATAAAGAGATGGAGGCGTAGAAAGTGGGGAGGGTAACACAGCAAGTGGTAGTGCAATCAATTGAACTTGAATCTTTTCATTTTAAGTTTTGTCAAGTGGCAACAACTGCAATCACACTAAGTCTTTAGTTCAGGGACAATTCCATGTACTGGGATTTGTTTATGAATAACTACAGAATGTTTTCTTGTGCAGACTAGCGTTCACAGTAATGGCAGCTGTGATGCAAAGACATATAGGGACAATATTTTGAATTCTCCATGATGCAATACTTAGATATAAAGGAGCTATCTATCAGGATCCAGATTAGGCACAGAACTTTCTAAGTGTCCTATATTTAGAATGTGACATACTGGTGCTACATGCACATTCTGTTCTTACAAAAGTGGACAATATCATGATTGAAGTGCCACTTTTACTGTGGCAAAATGCCTGTTATTTCAGATGTGTATTATATGAGAAGCTCATTGGAGAAGAGAAAGCCTTATTGAAATATCGGTCTGTTTTGGAAGGTTTATATTCCACAAGATCCTGAAGATACTTTCCTTCTTTTCCTTAAGTAGACAAATGCTTCATGATAAAACCATCTGGGGAAAATCAACTTGACACTGTGTGGGTAAAGGACTTGACAAAAATACAGGCAGTTTTGTTCTTATCAATTGAGGAAAAGGTTTAGCTCTTTAAGTTGTTTGATACCACCAAGGAAACACTCCAAGGAGTTAATGTGCTCCTGAAGAAAAGTGTTCTTGAGGAACCTTTGGGGTAGAAATTTACGGCAAGTCCTTTAGGATCAGAAACAAAATAATGTATTTAAGGTTTCCTTTGAGTCTACATTCTCAGTTTTGTCATTTTGTTGAAAGATTTCCCATTGGCTATGTTAGGAATCTTATTTCTTTCAAGGTTTCCTCCATCACTGATACAGAATGACCTGGAGTTACTAGAAAATAGATTGCATGAGAACTGAAAAACCTTTCCTTTCTCCTTTTTTTTTTTTTCTTTTTTTGAGACAGGGTCTCCCTCTGTCACCCAGGCTGGAGTGCAGTGGTATTATCATGGCTCACCATAACCTTGACCTCCCTTGGCTCACATAGTCCTCCCACCTCAGCCTCCCAAGTAGCTGGGACTACAGGTGTTCATCAACTTGTCTGGATAAATTTTTTTTTTTTTTTTTTTTGTAGAGACAGGATTTCACCGTGTTGCCCAGTCTCGTCATTTTTCTAATACTGGTAAGGAAACCTGCCTGCAGGGTACAAATAATACAGTTCTTTTAAAAGTGCTAGGTTATCCTTTGAGCTAGGTCATTCTTGATCTGCATTATGTGAACTGAAAAAGGCAACTGGACCTGGCCAATCAGTCATATAAACACCTAGGTGCCCTCTGTAGATATGACAAGAAGGATAAGGAAGATAGGAAGTTGTTCCTATTTCCTGCTTGTCCTGTGCTGCTTTTTCCTGTCATCTCTTTCTCAGTGCTGCCTATTCTGGAGCTTGTTGAAACCATTTTGTTTGGAAGCAATTTTAAGAAAGAATTTTTTACATAAATCTGTGGTCCAGGAGTACTCTGGCAGGTGTAAGGCTTAGGCATTGTTAGTTGAGAAAGAAAGAAAATGGATCATGGGGATAGAGGAGAAAGAAAAGAAAGGTTCAAAAGAATGCTACCAGCAGTGGTTTCAGATTGGTGTCTCAGTAGTATAGCATATTATGTTTAATTTGGATGTGATCCAGTTGGGGGCTAGTTTAATTTTTGCACCTTAGATTGGAATGTTTTTATTTTTATTTATTTATTTTTTTGAGATAGGGTCTCACTCTGTCACCCAGGCTGGAGTGCAGTGATCATGGCTCACTGCAGCCTCGACCTCCCAGGCTCAGTCAGTTCTCGCACCTCAGCCTCCCAAATAGCTGGAATTACAGGCACATGCCAACATGCCTGGCTAATTTTTTTTAATTTTTGTAGAGACAGGGTTTTGCCATGTTGCCCAGGCTGGTCTCAAACTCCTATGCTCAAGCAGTTCTCCTGACTCAGCCTCCCAAAGTGCTGGGATTATTAGATGTGAGCTACCACGTCTGGTTTTAAAATGCATCTCTTTTTCCTCAGTGCTATTGAAATTTTAGAGAATTAAGAAAAAAATGCATCCATAATGCTATCTTCCTAACAAAACCACTGTTAAACTATTGATATACTTCTAGCCAAATCTATTTTTATTCTCTAATTATTTTTATGTGTCTGAAATTAGAAAATGCTTACATTTTTTCTCCTGCTTCTGTGAAATATCTTTCATTGTGTCCTTGGAAAGCTGACTGATGGACAAATATTGGATGATACTACAGTGCATTCACTAAATTGTCACTGTAGTCTGAAAAGGAACATTGTGTTGCATGTTGCTTTTTTTTAGTAGGTGGCTAATATTTGTATACACCATTACCATTTTTTAAAAAAAATTTTATTTTGGCTGGTCATGTGGCTTATACTTGTAATCCTAGCACCTTGGAAGGCTGAGGCAGGTGGATCACCTGAGGTCAGGAGTTCGAGACCAGCCTGGCCAACATGGTGAAACTCCATCTCTACTAAAATGACAAAATTAACCAGGTATGGTGGCACACACATGTAGTCCCAGCTACTTGGGAGGCTGAGACAGGAGAATCACTTGAACCCGGGAGGCAAAGGCTGCAGTGAGCCAAGATCGTGCCATTAAACTCCAGCCTGGGCAAGAAAGAGCGAGACTCCGTTTCAAAAAAAAATTTGTTTCAATAGTTTTTGGGGTACAGATGGTTTTTGGTTACATGGGTAAGTTCTTTAGTGGTGATTTCTGAGATTTTAGTGCGCCTATCTATCACCCAAGCAGTTTATACTGTACCCAATATGTAGTATTTTATTCCTTACGCCCCTGTGCTTGCCCCCACCACCAAGTCCCCAAAGTCTATTATATCATTCTTATGCCTTTGCGTCTGTATATTTTAGCTCCCAATTATAAGTGAGATCATATGATATTTGATTTTCCATTCCTGAGTTACTTCACTTAGAGTAATGGCCTCCAACTCCATCCAAGTCGCTGCAAGAGGTATTATTTCATTTCTTTTTATGGCTGAGTAGTATTACATGGTGTGTATGTACCACATTTTCTTTATCTGCTCGTTGGTTGATGAGCACTTAGGTTTTTCCCGTATCTTTGCAATTGTGAATTGTTTTGCTATGAACATGTGTGTGCATGTGTCTTTTTCGTATAATAACTTCTTTTCCTTGGGTAGAGACCTAGTAGTGGGATTACTGGATCAAATGTAGTTCTACTTTTAGTTCTTTAAGAAATCTTCGGGTCATGCCTGGTGGCTAACGTCTGTAATCCCAGCACTTTGGGAGGCCAACACGGGCAGATCACCTGAGGTCAGGAGTTTGACACCAGCCTGGCCAACATGGCGAAACCCTGTCTCTACCAAAAATACATAAATTAGCTGGGCATGATGGCCTACGCCTATAGTTCCAGCTACTTGGAAAGCTGAGGCAGGAGAATTGCTTGAACCTGGGAGGCGGAGATTGCAGTGAGCCGAGATTGCACCATTGCACTCCAGCCTGAGCGACAGAGCGAGACTCCAATCTCAAAAAAAAAAAAAAAAAAAAGAAATCTTCATATTGTTTTTCATAGTGGTTGTACTAGTTTACATTCCCACCAGCAATGTATACACTATTACTATTAGTTAAGTGTATAATCTTTAAAATTATGCTGAAGATGATTGGAGACCCCTGAGAAAACTTTTCTGTCCTTTTCAGGAGTTGTTCTGATTTGTGTCTGGGATGTATCAGGTGCTACATTAAGAAGTACATTTTTTCGTGTTTCCGTTTTTTTTTTTTTTTTGAGATGGAGTCTCGCTCTGTTGCCCAGGCTGGAGTGCAGTGGTATGATCTCGGTTCACTGCTACCTCCACCTCCTGGTTTCAAGCGATTCTTCTCTCTCAGCCTCCCAAGTAGCTGGGATTACAGACATGTGCCATCTCAACCGGCTAGTTTTTGTATTTTTAGTAGAGATGGGGTTTTGCCATGTTGGCCAGACTGGTCTCGAACTCCTGATCTCCTGTGATTTGCCCGCCTTGGCCTCCCAAAGTGTTGGTATTACAGGCGTGAGCCACCACGCCCAGCTGGTGTTTCCATTTTTAAATGAGTTCTTAATAATCATATCCAGATATATCTTCTCTAGTGAAATAAAAGTAATAAACCATCATCAGTCTTTATTCTGGTGGACAGAATAATAAGCTAGCTCTGATGAATGAGAAATGGTGTCAGATAAGTTGGGAATGTCCTGAATCTTTATTGGAGAAAACTTTTTGGTGGAGTAGTTCTGCTTTATTTAGCCTGAATCAAGTAAATTCCAGTACATTAAAGTCATTTAGAATTTCAATATAGACAATTCTGTGAGGACAGACTTACTTGAGAATTCTTTTGTGATTCATACTGTAATGAAATTTTGCTGGTTTATTTTGTTAAAGGAAGTCAAAATTTTTTTAAGTTACGGAATATTTAGCTAAATGAGCTATACTTGTTAGCAATGTGTATAGAAGAAAACAGATCATGAAATTTGGCTTGCATTCTTTCATGGTAATCTTTAATCTCAAATACCATGTGTTAGAAAGGTTAGATGGTCTTTTTCATCCTTATTATTTAATCCTGGCGGATGGGTTTTTCTTCTCCCTTTTGTTAAAATAGGTCTAATAAGTAATAGTAACAGGTTCATAGATATATTCTTTTTTTTATATTTTGAGAAGGAGTTTCCTTCTTGTTGCCCAGGCTGAAGTGCAGGGGTGCAACCTCGGCTCACTGCAACTTCTGTCTCCCGGGTTCAAGTGATTCTCCTGCCTCAGCCTCCCAAGTAAGCTGGGATCACAGGCATGTGCCACCATGTCCCACTAATTTTGTATTTTTAGTAGAGATGGGGTTTCACCATGTTGGTCAGGCTAGTCTTGAACTCCTGACCTCA
Source organism: Macaca nemestrina (assembly GCF_043159975.1). Taxonomy (NCBI): domain Eukaryota; kingdom Metazoa; phylum Chordata; class Mammalia; order Primates; family Cercopithecidae; genus Macaca; species Macaca nemestrina. Next base: position 100,326,986 of record NC_092126.1, on the reverse strand, counting down.
GGTGATCCACCCGCTTTGGCCTTCCAAAGTGCTGGGATTACATGCATGAGCCACCGCGCCTGGCGATATGTTCTTAATAATTTGACTACATCAGTTTTGTTCATCACTGTACCTTTAGCACCTCCTATAGTACCTGGTAACAACAGAAACTCAGGTATTTGTTACATGGACAGTGTTGGTTATCGTTAATTGAAGAATAATAAACCTCCATTTTTTTCTTTTATATGGTTGTTGGTTTTTTTTGTCCTTTTTTTTTTTTTTTTTTTTTGAGAGTCTCTGTCACCCAGGCTGGAGTCCAGTGGCATGATCTTGACTCACTGCAATCTCTGCCTCCTGGGTTTAGGTGATTCTTGTGCCTCAGCCACCAGAGTGGCTGGGATTATAAGCATGCATTACCACGCCCGGCTAATGTTTGTATTTTTAGTAGAGATGGGGGTTTTACCACATTGGCCAGGCTGGTCTCGAACTCCTGGCCTCAAGTGATCTGCCCGCCTCAGCCTCCCCAAGTGCTGGGATTACAGGTGAGAGCCACCGTGTCTGGCGTTGTTGTGATTTAATTGGAATTTTTATTAAATTACACTAAAAGGCAAAGTTAGTTTTGTAACTATAAGGCTTAGTAGTAAAACCTCTTGAACATCTTCTAAAACTTTAGGCTGAATAACTTCTGAAATGTTTTTCATTCTGGGATGGAGATTGGTTTTAGAAATAACTATAGTTATTTATTTATTTATTTATTTATTTATTTATTTAATTTATTTATTTATTTTGAGACAGAGTCTCACTTTGTCTCCCAAGCTGGAGTAGCACAATCTTGGCTTACTACAACCTCTACCTCCTGGGTTCTAGTGATTTTCCTGCCTCAGCCTCTCGGGTAGCTGGGATTACAGATGTGTGCCACCCTGCTTGGCTAATTTTTGTATTTTTAGTAGAGACAGGGTTTCACCATGTTGGCCAGGCTGCCCAGCTATAGTAATTTTAAGCGGTTAAGTAGAATTTCTGCTGATGGCAGCTTTCTGAGGCTAATATTATAATACACTCTCACAGGTTGCCGTGGGTAGCATAGTGAAAAGAGTTGGGAGATTTAGTAATTAGTATAAAATTAAATATTCTAAAATTTATTGGAATAATTTGGTAGTGGGAAGAGGTATTTGGTGACTGATTTCTCTAAGAAGAAATACAATTTCTCTGTTAAAAGTGAATGTATAAATGAACATGAAAATCGCACAGAAAGAAATAAATTATTATGTTTTTGTTTACTTCAGGGCTGAAAACACAGTTAAATCACTTTCAAAGTTAAAAGACTGTTAAGAACACAAGATGGGGACTCCTGGTTCTGGGAGGAAAAGAACACCTGTGAAAGACCGATTTTCTGCAGAAGATGAAGCTTTGAGTAACATTGCCAGAGAGGTATGTTTGGTAAATCCCCTCTCAACACTGAGTTGCACAGATGTATTGTAAAAATGCCGATTTGACAGAGATAGATGTTTACTAATTGAACTAGTTTCAGATGTTTATCATGAGCAACATGTTATAACTGGTCTCTAAAATAGTGTATTAGAATAAAATATAGTTGGATATTATCAACAGAAATCAAATATAGAGATGAATCTCTGAACAACACGTTTTATTTGAGACAATAGAATTGTAATTTGGGCATACACACAGACTGCATTGGTCTTTGGTATGTCCAAAGAACAAAGAAAAGATTGAGGTTTTTATTAGAGAAATGTTATGCGTTGTTTTGAAAGAAAATGCATTGGCACTAGCAAAGTTTTTGGGAGCTGGCATGGTCTGATTTGTGAGTGACTGTGGAAGGTAAAACTAGTCTTAGAGTTACAGCAGTTCGTTTCCGCAGCTACTAGGTAAAACTGATCTTAAGGTTATAATAGGTCATTTCAGCAGCTGGCTTGCCAGATAATCCCTGGGCAGGTGCTTGTTCCCTAAATGCTTTTCATTCCCTTTTCTTCCCCCCTGGTCTCGTGACTCTAATTTAATTGGGTATGACAAGATAATTCCAATGTATATAATCAATTTTCACAATATCCAATGCATCCAAAATTAATTTTTCTTTATATTTTTGTGGGTTACTTGAGTTCCATGTACTTGTTATAATGTATTGAAATTTATAATTAATCTTTCGAATGTAAACTTAGGATAATTAGAATGTTGAAGATATGAGGACTATATAGACATACTCATTGGGCTATTCTGTTAATATGCTTTAGAGGTGGTATATAAATGTTGATGGAAACAATATTTCTTGTCTGTTCAGATTCAGTGTTTTATTTTTTGAAACATTGCAGTGGAATTTTTATGTTTAATTCTTTTAGTTGGTAACAGAACTTCTGGGGCAATTTTGTTTCAATTTGTTGTAACTCAGAAAAAAGAAAAAGGGAAGGGGTGTTACCTGTTGAATCACTGGCAACATTTCCTGCAGTATATTGGAAATTTAACATGACTACCAGCTGGGATTTCTTAGTCAATTGCCAACTTTGTTTCAGACTCTATCTGCAACTGCAGACTGACCGTAAACTAATATGGTATGAGAGTTGCTTAGAGCATCATTAAGAGCATCATTAAATTATATTTTTTTGGTGAGAATTATTACCATAGCACTTCCTCTTTGTTATTAGTAAATAACTCATTTAGGAATAGTGTAGTTTCGTTTTGACACATTACACACTCTTTTGATCCAGCTCATTGTTACGATTTTCCTTTTGGAAGCTACTCAGTTAGCTTTTGAATTAGAAGTCAAATGCTGTAGGAGGCTATTTGAAGCAAAGGAAAGTTACTACCTAAAACCTGATAAGAAATCGTGATATTACTATAACAAAAATATATTAAAAATCAGTGAGAGCGTTTGGATTGATTCCATGTCTTTGCTGTTGTGAATAGTGCTCCAATGAACATACATGTGCAGGTATTTTTATAATAGAATGATTTATATTCCTTCAGGTAATGGGATTGCTGGGTCAAATGGTATTTCTGGTTCTAGGTCTTTGAGGAATCACCACACTGTCTTCTACAATGGTTGAACTAATTTACATTCTCACCAACAGTGTAGAAGCATTCCTATTTCTCCACAGCCTTGTCAGCATCTATTGTTTCTTGACTTTTTAATAATCGCCATTCTGACTGGTGTGAGTGGTTTCTCATTGTGGTTTTGATTTGCATTTCTCTAATGATCAGTGATGTTGAGCTTTTTTTCATGTTTGTTGGCTGCATACATGACTTCTTTTGAGAAGTATCTGTTCATGTCCTTTGCCCACTTTTTAATGGTTTTTTTTTTCTTGTAAATTTGTTTAAGTTCCTTGCAGATTCTGGATATTAGATCTTTGTCAAATGGATAGATTGCAAAAACTTTCTCCCATTTTGTAGTTTGTCTGTTCACTCTGATGGTAGTTTCTTTTGCCTTACAGAAGCTCTTTAGTTCATTAGATCCCATTTGTCAATTCTTGCTTTTGTTGCAATTGCTATTGATCATGAAATTTTTGCCTGTGCTAATGTCCTTAATGGCATTGCCTAGATTTTCTTGTAGGGTTTTTATAGTTTTGGGTTACATTTGAGTTACATCAACTCTCAAATGCCCATCAATGATAGACTGGATAAAGAAAATGTGGTACATACACTCCATGGAATATTGTGCAGCCATAAAAAGGAACTGTATCATATCCTTTGCAGGGACATGGATGGAACTGGAAGCCATTATCCTCAGCAGACTAACACAGGAACAGAAAACCAAACACCACATATTCTCACTTATAAGTGGGAGCTGAACAGTGAGAACACATGGATACGGGAAGGGGAATAACACACACTGGGGCCTGTGGAGAGGGAGCACAGTGGGGTGAGGGAGAGCATCAGGATAAATAGCTAATGCATATGTGGCTTAATACCTGGGTGATGGGTTGATAGGTACAGCAAACCATCATGACACATGTTTACCTATATAACAAACCTGCAGGTCCTGCACATGTATCCCAGAACTTAAAATAAAAATCAAAGAGATATTTTTCAGTTAAAAGATACTTAAAAATGAAAAAGTAGATACGACTTTACAGCGAGTGATCTTAACTATTTGCACAAATGAAGCATTTTGGAAGCAACATAATTGTAGTTGAAAATTGAAACTACCCAGAATGTTTCCTTTCAAAATTGGTGGGATTTACCCTGATTTCTATAAGGGAGGAAAATGCCACCACCTTCTAGTGTCCTTTTGTGTTGTCACTAAGTATTTGAACTTTTTTTTTTTAAATGTGATGCTTTCTTTAAAAAATTGTATAGGATTCTAACATCCAGCACTTGTTGAGTGCTTACTATGTGGCAAACACTATTCTAAGCATTTTACATGCATTAATTCATTTAATCCTTATAAAATTCTGCAAAAAATTCTGCAATCAGTTTTTTTATCTGCATTTTGCAGATGCGGAAACCATTGCACAGAAAAATTAAGTAACTTCCCCAAGGTTACATAGCTAGGAAATAGTAGAGCTTGGATTCAGACCCTGAAGCTTGGCTCCAGAGTCTGTGCATTTAAGCTTTTACTATGCCAGATTGTTTCTCAGTCCTCTCTAATTCCACCATTAATAGCTTGTTTTTTGTTTTTCAGTAATTGTTCGTGACTTTGAACGCAGTTTCACATCTTGATTCTCTCAAAAGTCTTGAGCTAAGTAGGATAGATATTATTATTAGCCATGTTTACAGCTGAGGAAACAGATGATGTTCAGATAACTGTCTAAAATGTATCAGAAGCAAGGCTAAAAATTCAGCCATTTGAGTCATTGTTCATGTTCCAGGAGAGGTAGGTTTTGGAGACTTACAAGTGTGACTTTGAATTCTGGCTATACTAGTTGCTGGTTGAATAATTTTGTTAAAACTTCTCTAGACTTCAGTTTCCTCGTCTGTGAAATGGCAGTAATATTATTTTCCTGTCTCACAGAGTTGTGATGGTTAGAGAAGATAAGGCACATTAACCTTTAGAACAGTGTTAGGCTTGCAGTAGGCTATTTGTTGCTTATTAAAAAACAGAAATTGGGCTGGGCGTGGCGGGTCACGCCTGTAATCCCAGCACTTTGGGAGGCTGAGGCGGGTGGATCACGAGGTCTGGAGTTCAAGACTTGCCTGGTCAACATGGTGAAACCCCATCTCTACTAAAAATACAAAAATTAGCTGGGTGTGGTGGTGGGCGCCTGCTACTCGGGAGCCTGAGGCAGAGAATTGCTTGAACCAAGGAAGCGGAGATTGCAGTGAGCCGAGATTGCACCACTGCATTCCAGCCTGGGCAACAGAGCGAGACTCCGTCTCAAAACAAAAAACAGAAAAGCAGAAATTGAAAATGATAATAGAAGACTGGTAGAAAGGTAAAATGGACTCTTTTTGTAAAATAAACTTATTACGATAGGTTTTCTAAAACATGACTGATCATCAGAGTCTCCCGGGGAGCTTTATCAGTGTACAGATTCCCAAGCTATACCTCATACTTAGTAAATCTGAATCTATGGGGGTTGAGCCCAGAAATCTGTATTGATTGGTTGATTGAAGGAGATGAGGTCTTGCTATGTTGTCTAGGCGGGACTTGAACTCCTGGGCTCAAGTGATCCTCCTGCCTCAGCCTCCTGAGTAGCTGGGGCTACAGGTTCGCACCACTACACCCAGGCAGAAATTTGTAGTTAACTACACACATACACACACACACACTCTCTCTCTCTCTCTCTCTCTCTCTTTCTCCCCGCCCCCCCCCCCCCCAACTCCTTCCTATGAGATTCTGATGGCCAGCCAAGTTTGGGGACCATGAACCCAAATATACAGATGATCCTATCCTGAATGGTCACTTTTTAATACTTCCAGGTTATTATCCTTCCTTTATGTGATTATTTTGTTATGAAATAACTGAGTTTAATAGTTATTCTATTAGAATGTATACCATAATAATAAAAATTACTACTATAAAAGGATATAAAAAACCAATAATTCTAGTTTTTATTTATGTCTTCAGAGCTCTGAACATGCATATGGCAACTTTAGTAACAAGATAAAAAGGCTCAAGTTTAACTTGAAACCTGGAAAAGGACCAGTTTTCATTGTTAAGATTCAGGACTTTATTTGCATGATGAGTGTCTAATATGTGATACAATACTTTTAAAACTTTAGAGGAAATATGTTTAGCTGTTTTTTGTTTTGTTTTGTTTTGTTGTTGTTGTTTTTGAGATGGAGTTTTGCTCTTCTTGCCCAGGCTGGAGTGCAATGGTGTGATCTTTTTTTTTTTTTTTTGAGACGGAGTCTTGCTCTGTCGCCCAGGCTGGGGTACAGTGGCCGGATCTCAGCTCACTGCAAGCTCCGCCTCCCGGGTTTACGCCATTCTCCTGCCTCAGCCTCCCGAGTAGCTGGGACTACAGGCGCCTGCCACCTCGCCCAGCTAGTTTTTTGTATTTTTTAGTAGAGATGGGGTTTCACCATGTTAGCTAGGATGGTCTCGATCTCCTGACCTCGTGATCCGCCCACCTCAGCCTTCCAAAGTGCTGGGATTACAGGCATGAGCCACTGTGCCCAGCCCAGAATGCTTTTCATCTTGAAAAACCTGAGTGCATTTTTATGTTTAATTTTATTATTGTTATTTTTTTGAGACAGGGTCTCTGTCGCCCAGACTGGAGTGCAGTGGCATGATCTTGGCTCACTGCAACCTCCGCCTCCTGGGTTCAAGTGATTCTCCTGCCTCAGCCTCCTGTGTAGCTGGGACTACATGTGAGCACCACCATGCCCAGCTAATTTTTTACTTTTAGTAGAGGTAGGATTTCGGCGTGTTGGCCAGGCTGGTCTCAAACTCCTGACCTCAAGTGATCTGCCTGCCTCCACCTCCCAGAGTGCTGGAATTAGAGGCATGAGCCACCGCGCCCGGCCTCTGAGTGTGGTGGGGGTTTTTTTTTTTTTGAAACGGAATGTCATTCTGTTGCCCAGACTGGAGTGCAGTGGTGCCATCTCTGCTCACTGCAATCTCTGCCTCCTGAGTTCAAGTGATTCTCCTGCCTCAGCCTCCCGAATAGCTTGGATTACAGGCATGTGCCACCATGCACAACTCATTTTTGTATTTTTAGTAGACACAGGGTTCCACCATGTTGTTCAGGCTGGTCTCAAACTCCTGAACTCAAATGATCACCTGCCTTGGCCTCCTCTAAGTGCATTTTTAAAAGATATTGAAATGTTTGAAGACTATTCTGTGAAGGCAGGAATGTGAGTAGATTTATAAGTCCTGTCTGTCTGTAATAGGCATGTTGCTGTTTAGCTCTGGGAGCTCAGGCTATTATAGCTGTAGGAAGAACTCAAAAGAGCAAATGTCGGAAGGGATCATTTTCCCTAGGGTTTCAGAAGACCAATCTGAATGCTTACCTTTTGTGTGTGTTTGGCTTTGGTATTTTCATGGGCTTGTGAAAAATGCCATTTCAGAGTTGACTTTCAATGAAATTGTCTGAAAGCACATACCTGGTGTATCAAATTGGGGACCCTTAGTTACCTAGCCTCTCAAAAGGAGAATGATGAGGGTAGAGTGAAAGCTAGTTATGCTGCCTTACCATAGTCAGTTTGGTGAGTGTTAATGGTGAGTTTCCTTTTGAGAAGAAATTGAAGCCTCTTGAAGGGTTTGCAAAGTCTTTTTAAGGCATCACGGAAGCCTGGAGTATTATTGCTTTTCTTGTTTTAGAGCTGAAATTACGAAGAAAACACGTTTTATGCATACTTCTTCAAGTGAAAGTCACAAGAATGTTCTTTTTTTTTTTTTTTGAGAGAGAGAGTCTCACTCTGTCGCCCAGGCTGGAGTGCAGTGGCGCCATCTCGGCTCACTGCAACCTCCGTCTCCCAGGTTCAAGTGATTCTTGTGCCTCATCTTCCCGAGTAGCTGGGATTACAGGCGTGTGCCACCACACCCAACTAATTTTTGTAGTTTTAGTAGAGACAGGGTTTCACCATGTTGGCCTGGCTGGTCTTGAACTTCTGACCTCAGGTGATCGCCGGCATCGGCCTACAGGCATGAGCCACCATGCCCAGCCACAAAAATGTTGCTGATTTTTGTCCCTGATGATCTGAGATTTTTTTTTCTGGGTCTAAAATTCTGTGATTTCTTCCAAAGTCCAGAACCCAAAGAAAATTGATGTTCTTATGCATAGTTCTCTTAAATCTAGAGAATGAATGTCAGACATAGAAACTGGTTATCTTTTCTAGATTAGAGGATAGGATCCTGAAGAGGAAGTCATAAGTGACTTCCCCAAGGTTACATAGGTAAGAAATAGCAGAGCTTGGATTCAAACTCGTGAAGGTTGGCTCCAGAGTCTGTACATTTAATCTCTTACTATGATTAATAATTATGTAATAATTATTATTTTTAATAGAGACAGGGTCTTGCTATGTTGCCCAGGCTGGTCTCAAACTCCTGAGCTCATTCAGGAAAAGATCATAAGAATTGGAGTCTAGTAAAGAGTATCCAGAGATTTTTGTGTTGAGCAGAATTTACACATAAACATAACTGGTTTAACTGAGTGTGGTGACATGTGCCTGTAGTCCCAGGTACTCAGCAGGCTGAGGTAGGAGGATTGCCTGAGCCCAGGAGTTCAAGGCTTCAGTGAGCTGTGATCCTGCCACTGCACTCCTGCTTGGGCAACAGAGTGAGACCCCCACCTCTAAAAATAAAAAATATGGCGTGTAAATTTACTTGTAAGAGGTAAGAAAGGAAGCTCCATGGCTGTTTCACATTTGTGTCTGCTAGAACATTTGGATTTTTTTTTTTTTTTTTTGAAGCGGAGTCTTGCTCTGTCACCCAGGTTAGAGTGCAGTAGCGTGATCTCAGCTCAGTGCAGCCTCTTCCTCTCAGGTTCAAGTGATTCTCCTGCCTCAGTCTCCCGAAAAGCTGGGATCACAGGTGCGCGCCACCACACCCAGCTAATTTTTGTATTTTTGGTAGAGATGGGGTTTCACCATGTTGGCCAGGCTGTTCTTGAACTCCTGACCTTAGGTGATCCCCCCACCTTGGCCTCCCAAAGTGCTGGAATTACAGGCGTGAGCCACTGCACCCAGCCTGGATTTCTTTTTTTAAAGTGTGCAGTTCAGTGATATTATCCCATGTGTTTGGTTTGGATTATTCTGTGTAAATTGGATTTGTCTGAAAAGAAACTCCACAGGAGGCAGAATTACTCTTATTTAAAATACTCATGTTTTCAGTGGTGGTACACAAAAATTCATAGAAGATTATGAAATGACCGGGTGCAGTGGTGCATACCTGTTAGTCCCAGCTACTTGGGAGGCTGAGGTGTGACGATTGCTTGAGCGCAAGAGTTCGAGACTAGCCTCAGCAACATAGCAAGACCCTGTCTCTTAAAAAAGAAAGAATATTATGAAATATGAGTTTTTTTTAAATTATAAAAAGTGAATGTTTTTCTGTCCATTTCTACCCGGTTAAAAAATAATTATCCTCCTTTGTGCCTATTGTTTTTATTAGACAGATTCTTTGAAAGAGCAAATCTAAGTTGTGGTTTTAGTCATTTAGGATTCCTTCAGGTGGTGTTAGTGCATGAATTCAGCCAATTCTATTTGTTTTTTTGTTACTATTATTAATAATAACAATAGAGACAGAGTCTTGCTGTGTTGCCCAGGCTGGTCTCAAACTCCTGAGCTCAAAAGATCCTTCTGCCTTGGCTTCCCAAAGTGCTGGGATTACAGGCCCTCAGCCAGTTTTCTTTGAGTGCAGACTCAGTGTTTTCTCCATTTACACACTGGAACTAAGGCAAAAGAGGAGGGTAAGGGATGTGATTGGGGTTACACTTTGCTTGTACTTTTTCCCTACTTCTAGAGCCTGGTACTGTACACTTTTTGTGATAGCCAGTGTTACTCTCAGCATCTCACTGTCCCTTGATGGAATTCCTCTTACTGGAATTAAGGGAGGGTTATTGAGCCTTAAAACTTAGTTTTGTCTTAGTGTGACTGAAAAGTATTGGTATAACTTTCCTTGTCATAATCTTTGCCATTCCTGTGACTTATAGGGATTTGGAGAAAAATATTCAGATAGCACAATATCATTAACCTAAATTTGAAGACATTACTAGCAACACCTTTTTTTCCCCCATCACAAGTATTTTTGTTAGTCCTCAAATTAGTATTTTTGGTTAAATATGTCATTGCAGATCCAAAGTTTTACTTTTTATATACTGTTTATTGGGTTGTATAAAGTCGTCTCTCATTTCAAAAGAATATTTTTGCTGTCAAAAAGTCTCTGAGTAAATGGAAGATATAGTTGTTTGACATCAGAAAAAGATGAGTTATAATTTCTATAGTTTACTGCATGTTGGTGTTCATGCTCAGAAAAATTTAAATATTTGTCCTCAACTACCAAAAACTTAAAGTGGTTAAACATTATCATGTTGTAAGATTTAATTACAAATTTTTGTACTAAAGGGAAGTTGCTAGGAAATAGAGCAATAATTTTTGTTAATTTGGAAACCATGGCAACACAGTAAATATTATGTCTCTTAATTTGTCTTTCAGTGTTTTTTTGGCATGAGTGTCATGGAAGAGTAAACAAAATTAAACACAGTGAACTCTGAGTCTTTGCTACCTGAGTTAGTCATTTTCTTTGAATGTTTGACTTTCTCAAATTTTACATTTCAAATTTCTTGAAATTAAAGCATAGTCTTTAAAGGCCTAAATTGTACATAATCTCTCTTTTGTCCATGCCATTTGCATAGGTTTTATATTATGGATGTATGTGCGGCTGGCAATTCCAGACCTTGTTGGCTCAGTTTGGTGCATTTCTGTCAAATTATGAGTTGTAAATTTGCCTCCTGTAAAATAGCAGTTTTAGCACCATCAACACTGTGATACAAAAGTTTTAAAGCTAGAGGATTTTCTTCTTTTAAAGTCATTTGAGTGTGTTTTCATGTACTACTGTAGTATTTTGTTTTGTTTTGTTTTGTTTTTGACATGAGGTCTTGCTAGGTTGCCCAAGCCAGACTCGAATTCCTAGGCTCAAGTGATTCTCCCACATTGCCTCCTGAGTAGCTGGGATTACAGGCACCACTACCATGCCTGGCTTGTTTTTGAAAAACATTAAGATTTTGGCAATAATATAAGTATCCATGAGTCCAGCACCCAGCATTATCAAATGTTAACATGTTGTCACAGTTGTTTCAGATCTTTTCTTTAAAATGTTAGGAAGAAAGGAAGGGAGAAAGAGATATAAACCAAGTTTAAGGTCCTTTGTTTCGTTCCCCAGGCCTATCCCCCTCCTTCCTTCTATTAAGGATTCAGTGTGATAAAATAAAAATGTGTCCTTCCTGTTCATGTTTTAAAAGTTCTAATGACTTCTGGTCCTGCCACCTGGAGCCAATGTAGCTATGAGGGGCTGTGTCTTGCCACCACTGCCCAGGCCAGGCATGGTGTTGGGTGTCAGGCCTGCCTCACATGTCTTGGGGTGCCCAGGGTAAAGGCAGGAGTAATGCTGACACCTGTAAGCACACTGAAGTGCGATGACAGTCTCAAAGGGTCTGGGATGTCAGCCATAGCATCTGGCCCCACTCAGAGGGTTCTGTGAGAGACAAGTTGATTGTTAAAGAGGTTGCAGAGCTTGAGCTTATTTACCTTGTACATGTCAAGTGTATTTCCTGATCTAAAAAGCTTCATTGCTTTCTGCTGACTGTAACCCCAGACAAGGGTTACTACCAGGGTGGAAAATTTCAGCTTGAAACTGGACTTCCTGATGCTTGTAACATGGTGCCTTCCAAAGTCAAATGCCTGACCAGGATCTGGTACCCCAACATCACAGAGATGGGGGAAATACATCTAAAGTTTACTGAGGACATTCGATTGACAGCACTGGCTGGGCTCCCACGAGAACATTGAAGGATGTTGTTTGGAGATTAAATTATTTGTTTACTAATCTTCTGAATTTTGATGATCCACTGAATGTTGAAGCTGCAGAACATCATTTGTGGGACAAGGAGGACTTCTTGAATAAAGTAGATGACTACATCAAGTGTTAATGCCAGATGATAAAAGGAGAAGATTGCAGGCCCGTGGATTGTGTGTTATAGTTTGTCTCTAGCGTGAAAAAGCAGCAAGAGGCAGCGCCTCCTCTCCCCTATCCCCTGACTCTCCCTCTCAGTCCCCCTGCATTGTCCCAGTCCTGTGACCATGTTGTCCTGAAGAAGACCATCCTCATGACTGCCCATTGTAGATGGAGAATTCAACATAAAGACAGCAAGAAAACGTATTTGGGTTTCTAAAGAATTATCTGCTTACCTTATGTTTTAGGCTGTTCTTTCATTGCTAATAGACAAGACTGAGTAATTTATAAAAAAAAGAGGTTTAATTGGCTTATCGTTCTGCAGGCTGTGCAAGCATGGCACTGGCATTTACTTGGCTTCTGGGGAGGCCTCAGGGAGCTTTTACTTATGGTGGAAGGTGAAGCAGGAGCAGGCATGTCATGTGGTGAGAGCAGAAATGAGAGCGCAAGGGGGACAGCCAGATCTCATGAGAACTTAACTGTTGTGTGGACACACCACGCTGTGAGGGATCCACTCCCATGACCCAAATACCTCCCACCAGGTTTACCTCCAAAACTGGGGATTACATCTCAACATGATATTTGGAAGAGACATCTAAACTATATCATCTTAACATGTTTAATTTTTTGAACTCATATTGTTTAGGCTGTTGGTGATATTCTTGAGAAGTTGTAATGGACCCAAAATTGAGGCTGGAGCTTTCTTATTCTTTTCCCAGACAAAATTGGTTTTCTGCTGAAGTGATGCTCATGATGTGTTCAGTGTAACTTGCAGATTGGAATAAGAAGCCTGCTACAAATTGTGATTGGATGCAAATGCCCTTAGTGTCCTCTGTGCATGTTGGCCCTATCTAGATGTCGTGAAGTTTCCCAGAATGCATAAAGTCTTTCACTGTAGACATTTTTATTGAAATGCATATTTTATTTAATTTAAGTATATTTTGGACCAATTAAATTAATTTTTTACAATGTAATGCTTTATTTTTTGTATTCTCATTTTGTATTTTGTATTTTCATTGTATAGGGCAAAGATGTTGGGTTGGCCGAGGGTGGTGGCTCACACTTGTAATCCTAGCACTTTGGGAGGCCAAGGTGGTGGGCAGATTGTGTGAGCCCAGGAGTTGAGACCAGCTGGGGCAATATGGTGAAACCCTGTCTCTACCAAAAATACAAACATTAGCCAGGCATGGTGACACGTGCCTGTAGTTCCAGCTACTCAGGAGGCTGAGGTGGGAGGATTACCTGAGCCCAGGGAGATCGAGGCTGTGATGAGCCATGATCCTGCCCTGGGCAACAGAGTGAGACCCTGTCTCCAAAAAAAAAAAAAAAAAAAAAAGGAAAAATGTTGGGTCAGCCACCTATTGAAGAGAAATACAAAGAAACTATGAAAGACATTATTCGTTTTGTCCAAATGCAACAAGAATATGGCTCTGAAAAGTCATCTCTTGCTTTCAAGTCCACATGTGGCAAGGACATTTTGGAGCTCTTTGAAACTAGATCTGGATGATAAAAATAAAAACAAACAAACAGAAAGGCAGGAAGCCCATTCTCACATGCCGCTCAGAGGAAACTGGCTGGAGCTGGGACCTGCTGGGGTTGGTGTTCCTGCAGTGGTCATATGATCATGAGCCAGTAGCTACTTCTTAGAGTGCCAGACCCTGGCTGTCCTGAGGGACAGGAGAGATACCTCAGGAATCAGCCCAAACAATGTCTGATGCTACTGAGACTGTACCTGTGACCACCTTCTTATTTGCTTTGACTCCGCGCCCTGCCTGGGGTGAGCCTCTTAGGTCTTGGAGGACCAGGATTCAGCAGCAGCATGTGCCATACTTGGCCAGGTTAACACACATTGGAGGAAGAGCCCAGAAAAAAGACAGGTGGATTTATTCCAGTTTTTAAACATTTGAACTAATGAAATCAAATGAGAAATAAATATTTGTCTGGTTTCAAAAAAACATTTTAATATGTATCATCATAAACCTTGTTTATAGGGTTTTTGTATATTGCCTTCTAAGAGCTCTATAGACACAGGGGTGTAAAGCAGGTAGCACTATGGTGGAAAACTGCCAGAATAGTAAGTAGTTCAGTATAACTGGAGAGGGGCTAGGGAATGGGAGGAGGTGATGTTAGAGAGGAAATAGGGACCAATCATGAAAAGATTTGTGTGCTGAGGAATTTACTTTTGATTTTCAAAGCTGTGGGGAGCCATTAAAGGGTAAATCCTTTTTCAGATTTGAATTACAGTATAATTGCTTTAGCCACCCAGTGGAGAGTGAGTGGTGGAAGGTAGAAGGCAGAAAACAGTTAGGAAGCTGTTATAGTTTTTGATTTATTTTTTGAAGCAGGGTCTCGCTCTGTTGCCCAGGCTATAGTGCAGTGGTACAATCTTAGCTCACTGCAACCTCCGCTTCCTGGGTTCTGGGACTACAGGCATGCACCACGACAACCAGCTAATTTTTGTGTTTTTTGTAGAGATGGGGTTTTGCTTTGTTGCCCAGGCTGGTCATGAAGCTGTTGTAGTTATCTTAGTGAAAGATGATGAGAACATGAAATAAGACAGTGACAATGGGAATACAGAGGAAGGTCTGGATGGAAGAAATAGTAAAGAGAATCTTGATGGGAGCAAAGTAGTTGAGACTTAGCAACTGAATATGGAGGGAGAATAGAAAAGAGGAAGGACCCTTATGATGAGTCTTTGTGTCATATTTTGGGTAATGGGGTAGTTGATGGGAAATATAAAAAAGAAGAGGAAGGTTAAGGGAACGATTATAAATTAAATTAGGGTTGTATTGAGTCTGAGGTTCTAGTGGGAGAGCCTCAATTTTTTTTTTTGGATACGGAGTGTCACTCTGTCGCCCAGGTTAGAGCACTGTGGCAAGATCTTGCGCTACCATGCCTGGCTAATTTTTGTTTTTAGTAGAGATGGGGTTTTACATGTTGCCCAGGCTGGCCTTGAACTCCTGAGCTCAAGTGATCTGCCCACCTCTCAAAGTGCCAGGACTACAGGCATGAGCCACTGTGTCCGGCCTGAATAAAAAAATAAATAAATAAAGATGCTTTACAAATTTGTATGTCATCCTTGCACAGAGGCCATACTAATCTCTGTAGCTTTCTAATTTTAGTATATGTGCTGCCATAGTGAACACAGCCTCAATTTTTAATAGCCAGTTGGATCAGGATTGTGGGAGAAAATTCTAGCTTGGGCATAGAGATTTACAGACTAACAGTATGACCCAGAAGAGAATATAGAATGAAATGAGCAAGAGCTGAAGCTTGAAAGCTTTGGTTATATTAACATTTAGGATGCTAGCTTATGAAGGATTCTGAAGGAGAGAGAGGAGAGAATAAAGAGGAAAACCAGGAGACACTAGTATTGGAGAAAGCTGAGATGAGAGTTTTAAGAAAGAATGTGTTTTTAGTGATAGCAGAAGTCCAGAAAAGACAGATGAGATAGAATAGAAAAATTCTATTGGGTTTGGTAGTTAGAGGTCATTAGTGACTTTTGTGATGAGCAATTTCAATAAGGCGATGTGAGCAGAAGCCAGATTGCAGTCATTTGAAGAGAGTGAGAAGTGAGAAGGGAGGTGTGAGAAAGCTTAGCTGTAAAGAGAAGATAGGGTAGAATTGGACCAGGGTGAGATTTTTTGCTTGCCTTTTAAAGATCAGAGAGACTTTGAACCTAGTTATGATGAAGAGAGTGAACCAATAGAAGTAGAGAGCAAAGACCCAGAAGAGAGATCAGATGATTGGGACAAAGTCCAGGGAAGGACATTATAAAATGGAGGGCGTGTATGGGTGTGAGTGTGTGTGATGGGGCTTGGGAGGGTTTGACTTTCAACAACAGAAGAGACAGCTCTTCCAGTAGAACCACAGGGAAAGTAAGAAAGAAGGGAAGACTGGGAAGTCTGTTAGTGGCTTTGGAGGGTGTGGAGGGAATGCCTTCTTCAGACCTTGAAATGCCTTCTGTCATGAAAACATTGGCACAGGAGGGGAAATACTAAAAGTATCAGAACTGAAATAATGAAAGAAGTGCTGAACTGATAAGGTCTTGCAGAGAAACTTTTTCCATTGATAAATCAGATCATTTACATTATATATCTTGGAAATACCTTCCTGTTTTTGTTGTTGTTTTTTAAATAGGCTACACATTGATTGGTACCCATTTTGTTTTTAAAAACCTTGTATGGTTCATTGTGCAGTAGTCTCTTCTTCATGTGATTTTGCTTTCTGAGGCTTCAGTTACTTACGTTTGACCATAGTTTGAAAATATTAAATAGAAAATTTCAGAAATAGTTTATTTTTGTTTAAATTGTGCGCTGTTCTGAGTAGCATGATGAAATCTCGCATCATCCTGTACAGGACATGAATCATCCCTTTGTCTAGTGTATGTACACAGTGTATGCTACCTGCTAGATAGTCTCACGGGAGCCGGCTCTGTTATCAGGTTGACTGTCATGGTATCACATTGTTTGTGTTTGAGTAACCTTTAGTTTATTTAATAATGACCCCAAAGAGGAAGAGTGATTCTGGCAATTTGGATATGCCAAAGAGAAGCCATAAAATTCTTCCTTTAAGTGAAAAGATGGAAGTTCTCAACTTAGTAAGGAAAAAAAATTGTGTGCTGAGGTTGCTAAGGTCTATGGTAAGAACGCATCTTCTATTCATGAAATAGTGAAGAAAGAAAAGAAAAATCTATGCTAGTTTTCCTACTACATCTCAAACTGCAGAAGTTATAGCCAGTGTGTGTGATAAGTATATTATGATGGAAAAGACTAGATTTCTGAGTGGAAGACATGAACAGAAACATGTTCTGATTGATGTCAGTGGGATAGGGTTTGGTACCATTTGCAGTTTCAGGCATCTATGTGGGGGCTTGGAACTTACCTCCCTTGGATAGGGGGGAACTACTACTTAGAGTACATACATCCTGAAGAAATACACTTATTTGTGGTTCATTAGATACAGTACTTAAATATACATACCCTTCTCCTCCTCCCAGATAGTAGTCTCAAGTGAAATTCAATTTATGGATTATATTTTAGGGAAACAGCACTGCCTAGCCCATTGAGTAGATTCCTCCTACTTGTAGACCCATTGGATGGATGGAAAATTTAGAATATGATTGATTGGCCTCACAGGAGTCTCTGATTTGGAATGCCACCATGAGCCACAACAAGTTAATTTTAGCCTGTTCCCCTCTGTTTATTTAACTGAAGCAGTAACAAAATCCACATTTAAATATCAGAAAGTTTAAGAGTGCTTTGGGTATTGGGCATCACAGAATATAACTAATCACATTTTACTTTGAGACATTTTTACCTCACTTGTTCCTTGTTTCAGGTAAATTAATTCCACAATGGAATAGTAAGGATGGGGATAGAGTTGAGATGGAGAAACTTGTTAGAATTAGAAAACTTGATGTATTGTAAGTGAAAGTACTAGGAGCCTGTTTGGAAGTGGAGGGAGTCTGTTGGAGTAGGTGGAGAGGATGGATTCAAGGGATGTTGTAAAGGAAGATTTGTTAAGGAAATAGGAGGTCCTCAGACCTTGGGTTTGAACAAGAGTGGCAAGATTCCATTTCTGGAGACTGGAAAATAAGGAAGCCAAGCCCGTTGGCTGGGGGAAGATGAGATTGATTTTATTCACTCTGGTTTTGGTGCTGACAAGACAGATGTTAGAAATGTAAGTTTTTATTTTGGTAGAGAAGTCAGAGCTTGAGATGCTAGATTTGAGTCATTCTCATTGGCTGGTAGTTGAAACTGTGGAGTAAAAAATGAGAGTAAAGGCTGTGTACAGTAAAAGGAGATATCTACATTTGGTTAGTAGATACCGTGTATAGTAAAAGGAGAAGATTGTCTACATATCTAGTTCTCTATTCAGAGAACTAGAATAGTATTATTTCATAGAAAAGAGATAATCTGTGCTAAGTTGAAAATCCTAGGATAATTATCCAAAGTAAGCTTTTATGATTTGTCTAAGGATATGCAATTATACTTGGACTATAAATATGTAAGTTGGAGGCAATGCGGTTAAGAGTGTGAACTGAAGTAAGATTCTTAGGATGTAGATCTTAGCTCCAATATTTGCTTGTTGGGGGAAGGCAAGTTACTTAACCCTTCTGTACTTCAAGGGGTTATTTTGTGGAATAAAAGAAAATAAGGCCAGGTATGGTGACTCACACCTGTAGTCCCACCACTTTGGGAGGCCGAGGCAGGCAGATTGCTTGAGTCCAGGAGTTCAAGACCAGCCTGGGCAACACGGTAAAACCTTGTCTCTACAAAAACAAAACCAAAAATTGTTTGGGTGTCGTGGTGCATGCCTATAGGTTCAGCTACTCAGGAGGCTGAGATGGGAAGATCACTTGAGCCTGGGAGGTCAAGGCTGCAGTGAGCCGAGATCACGCCACTGCACTCTAGCTTGGGTGCCAGAGTGAGAGCCTGTCCCTGCCCCCCGCCCCCAACCCCGCAAAAAAAGAAAGAAAATAAGGATTTATCCTTGCTAAGTAAGTGGTCAAACCATGGTAGATATATTATCTGGATAGTTTGGGTTTTCTATTGTGAGGTGGTTATTCAGATAATTTAGTTTAATTTTATAAATATCAAGAGCAAAGGTAAGATTTAGTACAGTTGTAATTGGATCCTGATGTATTATTTAATCATTATTTCCCAAACTGTGTTTCTTGGAGCATGACCCTTGAACTTGAAGTATCATTTAGGGTTTATTTAGTAATGTGGTCAAGTCTGAGAAATACTATATATTCTATCCTCTTCTTTGAAATACATAAAGCATATTATTAAGGACTGTGATTTTAAAAAAAAGTTTAACTTAGCATTTTCCAAACTTGTTATTAATAGGTTATAAACTCCCCTTTATCCCATTTTATATATTAAATTTTATATATTAGAATTTTATGTATTTTAGTATTTATTTAGCTGAGGCATTTTTGATGCATTCAGTCTCATCTATTTAAAAAATTTAAATTGAGATATAATTCACATGCCATCAAAACCATTCACCATTTAAAAATATTGTTTTTTAAAATATATTTACAAAGATGCGCAACTATCACCTACCTAATTACATAATATTTCATCAGCGCAAAAAGAAACCTCATACCACTTAGCAGTCACTCCTCATCTTCCCCTTCCCCAACCCCTGGCAACCAGTAATCTACTTTCTGTCTTTATGTTTTTGCCTATTCTGGACATTTCATACACAAAGAATCATGCAATATATGACCTTTTGTGTCTGGCTTCTTTGTCTTCGCAAAATGTTTTCAAGGTTCATTCATGTTGTACCCTGTTTCAGTGCTCCATTTCTTTTTAAGGCTGAATAATATTCCATTGTATGGATAATCTCGCTTGTTTGTTCCTTCATCAGTTGATGGATATTTGGGTTATTTCTACTTTTTGACTATTATGAATAATGCTGCTATGAACATTCATTTACAGGTTTTTGTGTGGATATATGTTCCCATTTCTCTTAGGTACATATTTAGAGGTGGATGGATGGTATCACTGTATTTAACTTTTGAGGAACTGCCTCAGCAATTTACAAAGCAATTGTGCCATTTTACATTTACCCCTGTAATATATGAGCATTCTGATTTCTCCTATATGAGCATTCTGATTTCTCCACATGCTTGCCAATTTTGGTTATTTTTAGTTGAAAAACATTTTTTGTTATAGCCATCCTAGTGGATATCGAGTATCTCAATATGGTTTTAATTTACATTTCTTTAATGACTAATGATGTTGAGCATCTTTTTATGTACTTATTGGTCATTTTTACATCTTCTTTGGAGAAATGTCTATTTAAATCCTTTGCTCATTTTAAAATTATTTGTGTTTTTATTGTATCTCATCTACTTTTCTCAAATTCCAAAAGAACATAATACAAAATTCTGCTGGTAGAGGAAGTATCTAATGTAGAAATACATAAACCATAGTACATGTTTAGTTCTCTTTTCCTGGAAGTTCTGGTTTTTTTTTTTTTTTTTTTAGACTGAGTCTTGCTCTGTCCAGGCTGGAGTGCAGTGGCATAATCTCGGCTCACTGCAGCCTCCACTCCTGGGTCAAGTGATTATCCTGCCTCAGCCTCGCAAGTAGCTGGGATTACAGGCTCATACCACCATGCCCAGCTAATTTGTGTATTTTTAGTAGAGACGGGGTTTCACCATGTTGTCCAGGCTGGTCTTGAACTCCTGACCTAGTGATCAACCCGCCTAGGCCTCAAGTGTAATCCCAAAGTGCTGGGATTACAGGTTTGAGCCACCGCGCACAGAGCCTTTTTTTTTAAAACAGTAATTTAAAGTTTATTCCAGTTATAATGCAAATTATTCTGACTTTAAGGTAGCATCATATGGCATTCTTCTGAGTCCATTCCTGAGATACTCTATTGTACTTTTATGTCTGTCCATTTTATGGATCCATGCACTCTCTGGCACTAGGGGGTCATCTGGATTTGGATCACATAGCAGTGAACAAATAGATAAAATAACTTTAGAAATAATTTTAAAGCAGGCAACCACTGTGATCTTAGAATATCAAGACAAATGCTGCCATTGCTGTTAATATTTGGATGATAAATCCTTGTTGTACATGCAACCTTAGGTGGTTTGAAGGGGTAGTCTGTAGGAAAATGAATTGTCAAAAAGAATACACTGCTTTGATATGGGCTGTCATTAGGTCCCATAATTGTGGCTTGCCAGTGGTTTCATTGGCAAGTATCTGCAGTATCATCCCCAACTGAACCTGCAGAACATTGTGCTGGAGGATCATGGGCCAAAGCACTAAGTTCCTTATTAATCTGTCTTAGTGCCATGGTATGTGCTTGTCTTCTGGCTCCTCACTCTTGGTATGTGCTTAAAGATCTGGACAAAACTCTTGGTTACGCCGGAGGTGGGACAGCGTTGTCTCGTCTCACACCGGCTCTGCCAGACACAAGCTGTTGGTATTGTGGAGACGACTCTCACGACAACTTCGTGTCTGGCTAACTGTAGCTGTAGCTCTGCAATGACTGAAGAGCAGTTTTTTGTGCTCTTCCTGATGGGGTTCCACCCCCAAATCCACAAATTCTTGTGAGCTGCAGTAAGGTACTGGCTCGAACTGGGACAGGCCACCGTCAGGCCGAGAAGTTCTTTCTTAGTGCCCTTTATATGATTCCTAATTATTCATTGAGTGATAAAGTGAATATTCTACAAATTTAAAAGTTCTGTGAGTTTAAATACAACCTAATGCATTTGTTCTGGGAGTGATCAAAGCCCATGATTTTCACTTTTTTTTTTTTTTTTTTAAACGGAGTCTTGCTCTGCTGCCCAGGCTGGAATGCAGTGGTGCCATCTTGGCTCACTGCAACCTTTGTCTCCCAGGTTCAAGTGATTCTTCTGCCTCAGCCTCCCGAGTAGCTGGGACTACAGGCACGCGCCACCATGCCTGGCTAATTTTTGTATTTTTAGTAGAGATGGGGTTTCACCGTATTGGCCAGGCTGGTCTTGAACTCCTGACCTTGTGATCCGCCCACCACGGCCTCCCAAAGTGCTGGGATTACAGGCGTGAGCCACCATGCCCGGCCTCGATTTTCACTGTCATTTTATGTTTCCATTTGACTCAAGCATGTAGTGAGAAATGAATGTAATTGTATCTAAATTTTTTTTGTGTGTTATCATTTTTACTATAGGAAGAATAAATTTCTATAAATATGCAATAGGATATATCCTTTATAATCAATCTTAATATGCCTCGTATTTGGAAGCGTAATAATCAGAATCACTTTTAGAAACCTGGTCCTATGACCTACCTGACTTCAGGTAACTTCGGAACCTGAATTTTCAGTTTCTGAATTTCTATATTAACTTTATTATAACAGTTGGGGTCATATCAGCCTAAAGACTCTAAAAGTATTTAAATAATTTAGGCTTCTGAATACTTCTAATTTATATCTTATTCTGACTTTTAAATTAGCCAACCTATTTTGGTAAAATATATGTAACATGAAATTTATCATGGTAACTATATTGAAGTATATAGTTTAGTGGCATTACATTCATTTGCATTGTCATGCAACCATCACCACTATCCTTAAGAACTCTGTCATCATCCAGTACTGGAACTTTGTACTCATTAAATAGTAAGTCCCATTTCCCCCTACGCTCAGTCCGTGGCAACCACTATTCTGCTTTCTGTCTGTATGAATATGACTACTTTAGGTTTCTCATTAAGTGGAAGTATACAATATTTGTCCCTTTGTGTCTGTCTTATTTCATTTAGTATAATGTCTTCAAGATTCATCCATGTAGCATGTATCAAAATTTTCTTTTTAAGGCTGAATAATCCAAAGTATGTATATGCCATAATTTGTCTATCCATTCATCCATTGATAGATATTTGGGTTGTTTCTACATTTTGACTATTGTGAATAATGCTGCTATGAACACTGGTATATAAATATATGTTGTCTCTGCTTTCCAGTTTTTTTGTATATATATCCATAAGTGGAATTATTGGATCAAATGGTAATTCTGTGTTTTAGCCAACTTTATTTTGTTTTGTTTGTTTGTTTGTTTGTTTGTTGAGACAGAGTTTCACTTTGTTGCCCAGGCTGGAGTGCAGTAGTGCAATCTCGGCTCACTGTAACCTCTGCCTCCCGGGTTCAAGTGATTCTTGTGCCTCAGCCTCCTGAGTAGCTGGGATTACAGGTGTGCACCACCACGCCCAGCTAATTTTTTCCGTTTTTAGTAGAGATAGGGTTTCGCCATGTTGACCAGGCTGGTCTTGAACTCCTGGCCTCCACTGATCCGCCCGCCTTGGCCCCCCAAAGTGCTGGGATTACAGGGGTGAGCCACCACGCCCAGCCTTTACTGTGAATTTAGTTAAATCTTGGTTGTCCTTTATTGTTGTATCCCATTTGTTTTGTATGTATGAGGTGTATATTAAAATGATTCTGTAGCAGCTCTTTCATGTGATTGTATTCTGAGGTGAAAATGCTAGTGTTAACTACCTAGAAGTGTGTTTTATGTACCCATAATTGTCTATTCAAAAATAATTTTAAAATATATCATAATATTTTGTCTACTAGGTTGGAATCAGTGTTGGCTCCTTGCTACTCCTGCTAATCCATGTTCCTTCAAGCATCTAGTAACAAGTATAGAAAGAACCAGATAAAGTAGTTTTAAATCCCATTTATTTCTTTTAAAGCATGTAGTTTTAGTGGCCTCTCTTCAACACAGTCTCCAAGGGAGGTAACACTGAGTTGGCTAAGTAAC
Source organism: Macaca nemestrina (assembly GCF_043159975.1). NCBI lineage: Eukaryota > Metazoa > Chordata > Mammalia > Primates > Cercopithecidae > Macaca > Macaca nemestrina. The sequence continues at coordinate 100,303,683 of NC_092126.1, read as the reverse complement.
AAAGGGAAGAGTGTTTGTGTGTCTCTGAAGCCCATGTTCTTTCTGTTCCTTTCCTTTTTGTAGTTAAAAATGTCTTATTAAAGAATATATTTTAATTATCTCTAAGTTGGGTTTTGTGAAGGAAGTCTCATTTTAGTATAGATTGTACAGAATTGGCCACAGACAAATCTTAGAAGGATAAAATTGGCATTCTTGAATTAAATTTCTAAAGGAAGCTTCGGGTACAAAGCTAATATACATGTAAATGAAAATTCCTGCACACTGATAGGGCTTTCTTAAAAAGGTTTGAAAGTTTTGATGCTTTGTGATTTTAAAATATATTTGCTATCTACTGAAGCATAAAAGCCTTGAAGTGTTTTCCTATTTAAAAAAAAAAAAAAGAAACTCTAATCAGAAAGTAGTGCCTACTGATAGAGGGGAGAAGAAGGCAGATAACTTGAAGCAGAGCATAGGTTTTGAAAAGATGGAGGCCAGTGTAAAATTCATGGGAGAAAACTAATTGCTCTAGATTGTTAGTGGTTACAGCTTACGGCTGGTAGATTACAATATACTTTGCAGGGGTTTTTCTATTGAAAGACCAGTTACACAGACTGGGAAATTGCCAAAATTGGAATAGTTGAGTAGCAGTTAACTATTTAACTCTCTCTGCTTCTTAGAAGCCTGCTATGACTTTGCCAGGCGAAACTAATTTCTCCCTCCTACATGCTTCCTTCCCATAAGCATTGTGTTTCTGTATCCTTCAACTTTGTGAGTTGCTTTAGGGCAGAGCATATCTTACTCTGTATTTTCAGCACCTAGCATAATTGCTTACATGTAGTAGATCCTTTTAAACATTGGCTGAGTTTATTCTTATGAGACTTGGGCACAAATATAACAAAATGGGAAGACAACAACTATTATCCAAGGGAATAGTCTGAATCAGAATTAAGATGTGACCAAGGACAGAGGAAACCATTCCACTACCATATAGAAACCAGACAGTAGATTTCTAAGTTTCACGTGGCACGTTAAGCTACTTCCTTATCTCATTTCCTTGATACGGTGACCTATGCCCTGCAATTCATTTGTTTTTTTAGCAGACATTAAGGCGTAAAAGTTGTGGGGTGAGAGAAGCATGGAATTTTAATACAACATAATAAAGCCACAATAGAGACATGGGTATAGAGCCTTACTTTATGAAAGAGGGACTGGGAGGAATCTTCATAGAAGGTAATATTTTACTGAATAAGAGAAGGGAGAACAGCTCCTGCCAAACAGTTTGTGAAGAGAGGCATAACAGAACACAATAGAATCCAGGAATGGAGAGAGATGGGATGCATCCAGTACACGTGGAGCAAGTAGAGTAGTCTCCACCACCCCCATCCATAGGAGATACATTCCAAGCCCTCTAGCAGATACCTGAAGCTGTGGATAGTAGCAAAGTTGATTGCTATCAATCGGAACACGTTTCTGTTCATGTTTTCCACCTACAAATGTAATGCCTTTTCCATCTTAACTATCATGAACTGTGGCTGTAACTTTTGCAGTTTGAGGTGCGGCAGCAAATCTAGCGCAAATTTCTTTTTCCTTCTTCACGATTTCATGGATAGAAGATTTGTTCTTACCATAGATCTCAGCAACCTCAGTGGATGATTCTTTTTTCTATTAAGGTTAGAATGTTCACCTTTTCACTTAAAGGAAGCACTTTATGGCTTCTCTTTGGCATACCTGGATTGTCAGAATCACTCTTGCTCTTCAGGACCATTATTAAATAAAATGAGGATTACTCGAACACAATCACTGTGATTTGATAACTGAGACAGCTAACAAGTGGGTAGCATAGACAGGATGGATATGCTCAACAAAGGGATGATTGACGTCCTGAGAGCTTTTATTATACTACTCCGAATGGCGTACAGTTTAAAACTTATGAATTGTTTATTTCTGGAATTTTCCACTTAATATTTTTGCACCTTGGTTAACCATGGGTAACTGAAACCACAGATAAGGGGGGGACTACTGGACTTGGAAATAAGGTGGGGACCTGACTGTGAGGAGCCTTATTTCATTTTTGCCTTTCTTCTTTCTGTTCTTCCCTTTGTGCTATTCTGTGGAGTTTTTGCTTTAACCATAAGTAATAAGGAGCTGGTGGAGGATTTTGTGCAGTGGAATGACGTGATCAGAAATAATACGTTTTGAAAGGCTGATTTGTCCAACATATAACCATATAGAAGATAAATTATAAGGCAGATTCTGGAAGTAGGTAGATGGATTTGGAGATAATTGCAGTAGTGCAAACAAGAGATGAAGAATTCCTATGGTATGATTCCATTTATATGAAATGTCCAGAATAAGTGAATGCATAGATACAGAAAGTAGATTAGTGGTTGCCAGGAGCTGGGAGGAAGGGTTAATGGGGAGTGCCTACTAATGGGTACCAGGTTTCATTTTGGGGTATGAGAATGTTCTGGAATTAGTCATGATGATTGCACATCCTTGTGAGTATACTAAAAACCACAGAATTGTATATATTTATTTATTTATTTTTGAGACAGGGCCTCACTCTGTCATCTAGGCTGCAGTGCAGTAGCGTGATCTCAGCTCTCTGCAGCCTCCACCTTCCAGGTTCAAGTAATTTTCCTGTCTCAGCCACCCGAGTAGCTAGGGTTACAAGTGTGCGCCACCACGCCTGGCTATTTTTTTAATTTTTAGTGGAGACAGGTTTCATCATGTTGCCTAAGCTGGTCTCAAACTCTTGGCCTCTTGTGATCCTCCTGCCTTGGCCTTCCAAAGTGCTGGGATTACAGGCATGAGCCACTGCATCGGAATTGTATACATTTAAATAGTGAATTTGATGATATGTGAATTCTGTCTCAATTTTAAAACAGAGAGTTGGGGAATGGGGAGATGAAGAGTTCCTGAAATGAGCAGGAACAGTGACAATAAAGAAAGCTGAGATGGGTTTGATAGAGACTCAGTGGTGGAGAATTGTCAGTACTTGGAGACTGATTATTGGCAGTGTCCAAAGTGAAAGAGAGGTTGGCTCTGAAGTTTCTAGTTTATATGATTGAATCAATGGGGAAAAAATGCTGGAAAAAGAGTAAGTTTGGAGAGGCATATGACAAACTGTGTGAAAGTGTGTTGAGTGTGTAATCAAACAAGAAGTTAAAGGTAAAGGCCCGGATTTGAGGAGAGACTTAGGAACTAGAGAAAAAAATGAGTTTATAAGAGTTGATTAAAGCAATCAATCAAACTTGCTGATAGATAATATCTTGTCCTCCCCACCCGTTTTGCACAGTAATGTCCCATTTTTTCTTTATTTTCAAATCTGGTGTACAGGTTGTTTTTGTTTGTGTTGTATAAAGCTGAGTTTTATATTACTTTTCAGGCAGAGGCAAGGCTGGCAGCAAAACGGGCTGCCCGGGCAGAAGCAAGAGATATACGCATGAGAGAACTGGAACGGCAACAAAAAGAGGTAATTTGAGGGAATAACCCTAATTTCATGTTTGTTTCCCTGAAAATCAGTGCTTGGCTAGTTTATTCTGATGTGAATCTGGTTTCCTTTGAAACACTGAGAATAGTATAAACTGATGTATGTATTTTATCAAGCCATTCTGTGCCAGCAAATTAAATGTGATATTTGTTTTAAGTAGTAACAACAAACACATATAAAGCTATTATCATGTACATTGTTATAAGTTATTAGTATTATGAGTGCTTTACTTATATTAGCTAAGGTAGCTTTAGCAATGATAAAGTGTAGTATAGCTCTAATTGTCCTAAAATTTGGATTAATTATATTATGGTATCTATATGGTAAAACCTTGTAAAGTCATTCAGACTTACAATTTTAAAGCATATTTAATAATAGAGGAAAATATGTAAGAATATGAGATAAAAGGAAACCAAAACAATACAATTTGTAGAACCCCAATTTTATGTTACAAAATCCAGTATCCCTATATAGCATCAAAAATCACTACTAGAAAGAAGTGATTATCAATACTGTGGTTTGTCTATGGTGGAATTATTGTTGGTTTTACTTTCTTTCTATACTTTTCTGTAATTTACAAATTTCCAATATGCTTTTATAGGAAAGGAAAACAAGAAAAAAATTTTAGGAATAGGCATATGGAAATTAGGCTGATTAAAATGAAATAAATATGCTTTTACTTTTCTGGCATTGACTTGGTCCTGAAAAGTCCCATAATAAATATTTTTGATGTTGTAGTAGTATGAAGGGGCAAAAGCCTGTGGGACGGTATTAAACACTTTCTTTTGATTTTGGTGGTGAATTTTCTGTGAGCAGGTTAAAAAGCAATGTAAATATTTTATGTTGTCACAGCTCAAGAAAAACACTAAAATTGACATGTTGCTAATTTTCTTTTAACCTCATGTATAGTTTCAAATATGGAATGCAGTTCTCGACTTGAAATGGAAGTGCTGTAATCTGTTGTCTTTTTATTCCTAAAATTATACTAAATATAATAATAAGTGAATGAGCTGAGGTGGAGGATCACTTGAGCCTGGGAGTTTGAAGTTACAGTGAGCTATGATGGCACCACTGCCCTCCAGCCTGGGCGACTAAGTGAGATCCTGTCTCCAAAAAAATAAATAAATAAATAAGTGAATGAGACAGTTGTTAAATGTAACTTCTATTTACAATTCTCTTAACTACAGGGAACCATCCGTCTCTTATTATTGAACATATTTAGCTTACTAATTTTCTGTATTTCGAATGTGTAACTTTGAGTCAGCTATCATTGCTCTTTAGGGAAAATGTGTATGATTAAGGTTTTTGGAGAATGCAATATGTTAGAAACGATTTGGTTTATGAAACTTTTGCATTTCTAGCACTCTCATCATTCCTTTGATCGGAAATGGGGACAGATTCAGAAGTGGCTGGTAGGCCAGTATTGCCTGTACTGCATGTTGTGATCAGTTGCTGAAATAATGCAGTCTTGAAGTAAAACATTAACTAATCGTTTGCAAAGTAGAAGTGTTTGGCCTGTGTGAACCTAAAGGTCAGAGTGTCTGTTCTGTCTATAGTGGACCAGAGGTATATTTGGAGTCCAACCATTTTGTGTTGTAGTCAGTATCCTCACCTTCATCTCATGAATGCTCCTGATCAAGAAAGAGTGAGAAAATGAATGTGTTTTCTTTTTTGGATTTGTTCTTTTCTTCCCCACTTCTCTCTCCCCTTTTTTAAAAAAACTAAGTCCACATGGTCTTCATTGAAAGATGACCTAGGTAATTCTTTCATTTCCTCTGAAAATTACTCTTATTATTATCAACTCCTTCAGGTCCTTTTTAAGTTCTCTACCACTACTCTCAAATTGTCAGCTATAAAAGCAAATTATGAATCAGTAAAATGTTAGTTAATGTGAATCATTCCTAAATTTGAACTTTTTTAAAGCTTGGTAAGTTCCCCACTGTCTCCTATTACAGGGCTTCTTAACTTGTATATGACTAGGCTTGGGAGATGGGGTATGAAGCCTTAGATTCTACTGCAGACTTTCAAATGTAATTATTTTTATGGGAAATACCCACAGGTATTTTTGTTGTCAGATTCTCAAGGTAGTCTGTAATTCCTAAAGGAATTACAGAACCACTGTCTGATTGCTGCTAAACAAGCAACTTTCCTTCTTTTTTTTTTTTGAGACGGAGTTTTGCGCTCATTGCCCAGGCTGGAGTGCAGTGGCACAATCTCAGTTCACTGAAACCTCTGCTTCCTGGGTTCAAGTGATTCTCCTGCCTCAGCCTCTCGAGTAGCTGGGATTACAGGCGCCCGCCACCACGCCCAGCTAATTTTTGTATTTTTAGTAGAGACAGGGTTTCATCATGTTGACCAGGCTGGTCTCAAACTCCTGACCTCTGGTGATCCACCCACCTCAGCCTCCCAAAGTGCTGGGATTATAGGCGTGAGCCTCCATGTCCGGTCTAAACAAGCAACTTTATGAGCAAATCTCTTCTATAGCAGCATTTTAAGGTACAAGCAGAATTTAAATATTTATTACTATAATGACTTTCAAATTTAAAACTTTATTGTAATTCTTGTTGTGATAGTGTTTTAGAAAAAAAGAGAAAGAAGATGTTTGGTTACTTAAAATTAAATGACCCCTCAGGTATGTGTGTGTTATTTTGGAGTGGAATCTGTCCTTTCTTGTAACCAGAACTTGCCTAATTAATTTTATTTGAAGTGTTTTCTGCATGTAATTGGGTTAATATTATTGATGATGCATTAAGAATGTTTTGTGTGAATAAAAGAAATCATTTTTGTTGGGAGCTATGGCTTGTACCTGTAATCCCACTACTTGGGAGGTCGAGGTGGGAGGATTGCTTCAGGCCAGGAATTTGAGACTAGCTTCGGCAACATAGCAAGACCCTGTCCTAAAAAAAATTAGCAGGGCTTGCTGGCATGAGTCTGTAGTCCCAGCTACTCCAGAGGCTGAGGCAGAAGGATTGCTTGAGCCCAGGAGTCCAGGCTGCAGTGAGCTGTGATCACGCCACTATACTCCAGCCTGGGTGACAGGGCAAGACCCCATCCCTTAAAAAAAAAAAAAAATCACTTTGGCTTGCAAAATGTCTTTGGAAATGTTAATTTGTTCTTTTAATTATGCATTATAATTCTAAAATTAAATTGCCTAAGATAAGTCTAATGTTTGATTTCTGTGTTCACAGGCCAGGAAGATGAAATTTTTCTTTTTTATTTTACTTTATTTGTTTATTTTTGAGATAGAGTCTCACTCTGTCACCCAAGCTGGAGTGCAGTGGTGTGATCTCGGCTCACTGCAACCTCTGCCTCCCGGGGTCAAGTGATTCTTCTGCCTCAGCCTCCCGAGTAACTGGGATTACAGGCACTTGCTACCATGCCTGGTTAATTTTTTTTGTATTTTCAGTAGATACGAAGTTTGACCATGTTGGCCAGGCTAGTTTCGAGCTCCTGACCTCGGGCGATCCACCCACCTCGGCCTCTCAAAGTGCTGGGATTACAGGCGTGAGCCACCGCGCCCAGCCAAATCTTTTTTTTTGTTTTGTTGTTAAACCTCTGTGAAATGTGTGTAGTTTAGGCAGTGAGTATGCTAGATTTTCATCGAAAGGGGTGACCTTTGGGCTAGAGTTTTAAAATTCAGGAAGTGACTAATCCAAGTCTTGAGATTTATAGGCAGGACTTGGACATGCAGAGAAAGTGGCATTTCTTTACAGATGGGAATAATTATCACTTCTAACCCCTTCTGACACTTGCTTTTACCCTGTTAAAACTGATTCTTTGGGTCTGGGCACAGTGACCCATGCCTGTAATCCCAGCACTTTGGGAGGCCGAGGCAGGTGGATTACTTGAGGTCAGGAGTTCGAGACCAGCCTGGCAACATGGTGAAACCCTGTCTCTACCAAAAATACAAAAATTAGCCAGGTGTGCTGGCGGGCACCTGTAATCCCAGCTACTCGGGGAGGCTGAGGCAGGAAAATCGCTTGAACCTGGGAGGCGGAGGTTGCAGTGAGCCAAGATTGTTCCACTGTACTCCAGCCTGGGCAACAGAGTGAGACTCTGTCTCAAACAAACAAACAAACAAACAACAACAACAAAAAACTGATTCTTTGGTGTGAGTGGGTTGACAGTAAACAAATAAAAAGAAAAAGAAAAAAATTAAACCGATTCTTCCTCTCACTTCTTATCTTTGTCTCTCTGGCTGCTTTATCTATGACCCCATAAGAAGAAGTTGGCATGTAATAGTTACAATACAAAATATAAATGGCTAATATTTATAGTAAAATAAATGATGCATACACACACAATCCACAATAGGATTGTCAGTTACTAGAAGGAAGGAAATTTTCTTGTATTTACAATTTCCCCTCATTATAAGACCTTTTTTTGGAAGTGTGATGTTGGGACATGAATAGGGAGTGAAAAGGAAGGAAGCTCAGAAATGAATACAACTTTGAGTGCAAACTGTATATCAGCACTGCACTAGTGCTTTTTACGTAGGTTTTATTTCACATTATAAGGCAGGTATTACTGTCCCAATTTTATAGATATGTTTATAAAGAATTGGTGAAGTAAATAACTTGCATAGTCATTGGCAGAACCAGTATTTGAAGGTATGAGAGTGCCACACCTGGTAATGTGTTGGAAGGATGAAAGGACCAGGAAGAAAAGGACCTATACCTTCCTGGGCCTCCCATTAGTGTTAGTTTAGTCAACTTTCCATGAACCTATTGATTCTTTTTTAAACTGGGTGTCTGTCTTAATCATTGTTGTATCCAAAAGAGTAAATGCATGTCTGGAAGAGTAAATAATGGTTTTTGAAGTTCCTCCTAATTTGAAACTGAAGGAATGACTTTAGCCTCAACTTAATAATAAATACTATTTGTTGACAGAAAAGATGGCCAGGTATATTCATAGGACTGTGGTTTTCTTTTAATAAAACCATTCATCCTCCCTTCAGGTGAACTTTTAAAAACAAAGAGTATATTTCATTTTCATTAAATGTATCAGAACATCATTTTGAACAAACATATGTCTATTTTTTAAGGCATTGTACTGTTTGTTCAGTCTTTAGTGCTTTAGTATTAATAAGGACTTTTGGGATAATGACGATGTATTATTTTCCTCATTGTGGAATAGAGGGATACACCTTGTAACTGGCACCTAAGAACATAGTTTGCTGTAATCTTTTCTCTTTGTCCGCTGGTATAATTTATTCAAGAGAAACCAATTGGCAATGTAAATAGTACTCTAGAAATACCTGGGAAATGAAGCTTTTGTTCTTCCAGAGAAGGGAGAATCTCTGAGTGAAAACCAGAATACCTTGCCATTTTCTTTCCTCCCTTCCCTGGCCTTCCCTGGCCTTCCCTGGCCTCCCCTCGCCTCCCCTCGCCTCCCCTCCCCTCCCCTCCCCTCCCCTCCCCTCCCCTCCCTTCCTCTCCCCTCCCCTCCCTTCCCCTCCCCTTCCTTCCCCTCCCCTCCCCTCCCCTCCCCAGGGTCACTTTATATCATTGCTACCAGGGTCTGTTTCCCTCATGTTTGCCGCTGTGCAAAAGTATTCAAGGTAGAAGTAATTAAAAACGACCCAAATGTTTTGCCTTTCTATATCAGAGTGGTCCTACTTGGCAGGCTCTTAGTAGAATATGTGTTTTGGAAGTTTTTGGTGTAATTAAAATTTGCCTTGAGCTTGCCTTACTGTTTTACCTAAACATATTTGTCAAATAGGTTTAGAGAAGTGCTATCAGGTATGGTAGCCACATGTAGGTAATTAAATTTAAATTTAAATTGACTAAAATTAAATAAAATTTAAAATTTGGTTTCTCAGTTGCATTTCAAGTGCTCAGTAGCCACATGTGGCTAGTGGATACTATATTAGCACAAATATAGAACATTTCCGTGGTCAGAGAAAGTTGTATTGGACAGTGCTTATTTAAGATATAGTTTATGACTATAAGTATACTCTCTGTCCAAATTAACTGACCTGTATGGGGGTTTATATTTTATTCTGTAGTTTTTGGAAGTCTTTTTAGGCCAATTTTTCAAATGGAGCAAGAGAAGCTCTTTAAATATAGAGGTACTATATATCAATACTTAATAAGGTATTTTAATTTATAATTATTTTTATTAATATAAGGGACATAATTGAAACTATGACTTCATCTGTCTTTGCTGCATCTTTAATGGGGTGTGCTCTTTAGATGAGGTTTTTGAAAATGCTCTTATGTGATAGATGGAATGGAAAAAAGGCTAGAATAAAGGGAAGATTAGACATTAAACCATATATTTACCCTAGTACTCTAAATAATATTGGAAGGGGCATGTGGAGTTAACTCACCTTTATGGTAAAGGCTTTTCAAACTAACCAAACTAAGGAGCCTAGAACTGATTACCACTTAATAAGCTGTACCCATCCTGCTAGGCTAACACACATGCCCCCAAAACTTTTGTGGTATCACTTGATAAAGAAAGGGAAGAAATTTTCTTGGCTTCTTGCAGACTACATGTGTCTATTGCGTAACAAAAAATGTAAATCAGTGGCCAGGCATGGTGGCTCACACCTGTAATACCAGCACTTTGGAAGGCTGAGGTGGGCAGATCCCTTGAGGTCAGGAATTCAAGACTAGCCTGGCCAACATGGCGAAACCCCATCTCTGCTAAAACAAAAATTAGCCGGGTGTGGTGGTGGGTGCCTGTGGTCCCAGCTACTTAGGGGGCTGAAGCACGAGAATTGCTCGAACCCAGGAGGCTGAGGTTGCCGTGAACTGAGGTCACGCCACTGCATTCCAGCCTGGGCGACAGAGCGAGACTCCATCTCAAAAAACAACAACGACAACAACAACAACAAATGTAAATCAGTGATGAATTCCTAAAGATCAGAATATCTGATTAGAAATTGGAGTCATAGTAGTGCTTATAAACAGACTTCAGCATAGATTTGGTCAAGGGCATCAGTCACAGCAGATGTCAACCAGGGAGTTTTGAGGCATTGATTCATTTTACAAAAATACAGCATTGATAAGCCATGAACCCAGTTGATCAGTAATGTATAGATTTTCAGTCAGTGCACATTAACACTTTGGACTTGAAATTCTGAAAGATCAGAAATTCCTTACTGTTTGAGATGAGTAGGTTTTAGGGACTAGCCATTTTATCCCGCATGACTCAGGCCTTAATGCTCCATTGCTAATAGCTAAATGTGGAAAAGTTTAGAATTACATTTAATTTAGTCAACTGTTAGGCTGCAATCATTTTTTAAAAATAATCTGTTTACGGCATTATTTGAGATAACTTGACCAACTCTAAAATATATATGTAATTATTTCTAAGTATAAGTAGTTTTTCATATTAACAACACACAGGCTCTGTTTCAGGCTCTGTTTCAGTTCTTTTCTAGTTAGAGTGGTAAAAGAAAAAAAAAGAAATCTTTACAGTAAGCACAAAATTATAATCCAAGTATTTTTAGAATCATATACTGTTTTGTTAAAATACATCAGTGATAATGTAAACACTTCTTCCTACCTGCATAAACTGATGAGCACAATGAAAAAAATAGATTAATGTCTTTTTTTAATGCTGAACTCAACTTCTCTTTGTTGAGTATACTTGCACATTTTTATCTCGGTATATTGAACTCTCTTGGTCTTATACAGACTATTCCAAGTGGTCTGACATACATACTCCTGATAAAATAAGAACATTGCCAAGATAATTTCTACTTTCTTTCCAACCAAAGAATGTGGCTGCCCCAAAGATAAGTTGTCCAAACCCACCTGCTCTCAGGAGTTGTTGCTGTGCTGTTAACTGACTGCTCTTTGCGCAGTTCTGATAAACAACTGTCTGTTCAGCGATTAACTCTGCATGTACTTTCTCCTTTCCCAGGAAGATTCGGAAAGGGCCAGGTATTCCCACCGGTCCAGTCACCATCGTCCTTATCTGGTTTGTAATAACCTATAAACTTGCCTCTGATACTTTTCCTCATTAGCTTAATGCAGTCACTCACAAACTTTTACTGTGTTTATTTTTATTTTTATCAGGGAGTTGAGGATGCATTGTCCATTCGAAGTCTTGGCAGTCACAGGGTTGGTATTTTAACTTGTCTACACAATACAAAGCTTACATGTGAACTTTCTTCAATTGCCTAAACAATCTGACAATGTTCATATATTTCTTTGCCTTTTTAAAAGAAGTATAAAATATTGGCAAAGACCTTTCATTGGAAAATGATGCTTTCTTTCAAATTATTGTCATAAGTAAATCAACTCTAAAATCATGAATACTTTAATCTATTAACATGGGTCTAATCTCTTTTTCTATAGAAGGACCTTTGATTTTGGAAAAAAATAATTAAGATTGATCTTGTAAAATAACATTTGTTTGGTTCTAACTTTCAGACTTTTCCTACTTTCATATCTTAAAAAATGACAGTTTATTAAATGCAAAATAGCTTTGGGGCTTGGATGATTAATTATAATTTTATTATGTGGAAAATTTGAACATCTGATTTGAGAAGTTCCCTGAATATGTATAGGAATTATCATGCTTTGACATTTTGATTAACATTTTATAGAATGCCCCAGGTTGTTTTTTGCATGGATTGTTATACATCAGGAGGAAGAAGAAGCTGCTCCTTAAAAACCCTCGTATTATGCCAAGACCCTAATTTCTCTCTTAAAAAAGTATACTTTAAACCTTAAAGCGGTACTTTTATTTTGCACATTGATAATGCTATGTGTATACTTGCTTTTTTTCCATTTTATTTTATTTAAATTTTTTAAATTTTAATAGCTTTTAGGATACAACTGCATTTTGGTTACAATGTTATATGTATACTTCCATGTAGTTTTTTTAATCAGTAAGATGATCTTACATGTTGAAGTCTCTATTTGTTAGTTTTCCCTGACTCTAATTTTCTTTCCACCTTGTATAAATGATAAAAATAGACTCTAATAAACTGAGTGTGCTCTGGCATACTAGTTATTGACATGTTTATATTCATAAATATAAACTCCAGGCTGGCTATTTTTCTTGGTGAATGTTCTCCAGGCTGGTTATTTTTCTTGTCGAATGTAATGTACTGTCTTTTTAGAGTAAGTTACTAAACTGGTTACTAAATCAGGAATATTTTAGTTATAAAACTTTAGATTTTTCAGAATATTGGCCAGACACGGTGGCTCACACCTGTAATCTCAGCACTTTGGGAGGCCGAGGCAGGTGGATCACCTGAGGTTGGGAGTTCACGACCAGCCTGGCTAACATGGTGAAACCCGTCTCTACTGAAAATACAAAATTAGCCTGGTGTGGTGACACATGCCTGTAATCCCAGTTACTTGGTAGGCTGAAGCAGGAGAATTGCTTGAATCTGGAAGACGGAGGTTGCAGTGAGCCAAGATTGCACCATTGTGCTCCAGCCTGGGCAACAAGAGCGAAACTCCATCTCAAAAAAAAAAAAAAAGAATATTAACAGATCGTTACAGAAATCTAAGATAATTGGCAGCCTATAAATGATTTTACAGTAGAAAAATTTTAATGGTGAATTCATCATACTTCTCCCTGGAGATATAGTACTTTGTTTTTTTCTCTTTAAATATTTTGAAAAGGCCGGGAGCGGTGGCTGACATCTGTAATCCCAGCACTTTGGGATGCTGAGGTGTGCAGATCACCTGAGGTTCAGAGTTCCAGACCAACCTGGCCAACATGGCAAAAACCCCCATCTCTACTAAAATACAAAAATTAGCCAGGTGTAGTGGCTAATGCCTGTAATCCCAGCTACTTGGGAGGCTGAGGCACGAGAATCAGTTGAACCCATGGGCGGAGGTTGCAATGAACTGAGATTGTGCCACCGCACTCCAGCTTGGGTGACAGAGTAAGCCTCTGTCTCAAAATAAAAATTAAAATAATTATTTTGTAAAGAATGATATAGGGAGTCAGTCAATAAAAGCTTTAAAGTTGAGTCTTAAAGGCTGTGAAAATAATCCTCTTCTTGTATTTATGGCTTTTTCCTTTTGCTTTTCATTATAACGTTCGTAGTGTGTATTTTTACACAGTTGTTATTAAGCTGCTTATTTGTGACCTTAGGAAACTTGATTATATATTTGTTTAACTTAAAGGTAGAACCAGCAAAATTTGAACATTTGGGAGCCTTTAAAACAAATCTGCAAAAAAAAAGAAATCTGCAGTTAAACTGATAATAACTGTATACCCAGAATGTATATAAAGTAATCAGGTTGATTTTATTTTTATGGCATTTGTATCATTAAACAAATTTAAGATATAACTGCAGTATTTAATTTCATTATGTTAATTTTGAAAATTTGTTAATATGGGATATAATAAAACTCCCAGTATTTAAAAACGTCAATGTATAAATGTAAAAATTAATAAAAGTTTTACATCCTAGAGGAGATTCTAGTACATTACTGTCTGTAAGTGTACATCTAGCACAGTTTAAATGTTTAGACTTCCCTGGAAACAAGTCTGAAAGCTCACTACTAATTTCATTTAAAAGAAATATAGTTGAGATAAAACATTTTCTGTTTTACCCAAATAATATTGAGAGTTCTAAGTTTTCATCAAATTATTTGCTTTTAAAATAACTTCTCCTTTAAGCTGAATATGTTAGACAACTTTTGTCCTCTGTAGAAATAAATGTGATGGCCTAAAACACTGACCTAAATTTCCTTGTGGTTTGCTATATAATTTTGGAGTTATGCATTTCTCAGCCAGTTATTTTTAAAAACTTAAGGCCGTGTATTAAGAGGTCTAATACTTTCTGAACATAGTATTTGATGTGTGAACATTAGCAGTACCTGAATGTGAGGTGGATATATTTATGGTCTTATGGTGCATTCTTAGGACTTTAGATTTCTCCTTTTGTCCAATTAACTTTGATATACTATCTTTTTGAAAGGTGGCTTACCAGAAGCTATCTGGGCTAGAAATGTTGGTGTCAGTGCTATAGACATTATGTATAAAAATAAAAACAGCAAAGGTAGTTCTAGACTGTGAATGGTAGGATTGGGGGAGGGATGATTACATCAAAGTTAGGAATTTAGAATTGAAACAGTCTGTGTCTATTAGTTTTATATAATGATTGGATTATTAATAGTGCAGAACATTAGTAGCTGCTTGGTCATTGCTTTATACATTGAAATACAAGAAGACAGTAAGGTAGAGATCCAAAATTAGAAAATGAAGTGATCTTGACCAGACACAGTGGCTCATGCCTTTCATCCCAGCACTTTGGGAGGCTGATGCAGCAGAATCACCCAGGAGTTTGAGATCAACCTGGGCAATGTAGTGAGAACTTGTCTCTACTAAAAATAAATAAATAAAAATAAAATAAATTAGCTGGGTATGGTGCTGCACGCCTGTGGTCCCAGCTAGTTGGGAGGCTGAGGTGGGCGGATTGCTTGAGCTGTCCAGGAAGTCGAGGCTGCGTTGAGCGTTGATTGTGCCATAGCATAAAAACGAAGAAAAAGTGATCTTGATTGAATCAGAGCAGTAGGGATAAATTGCCTTTTCTCGTTGGTGGAGATTTTTACTGTTGCATGTATTTAGTTATTATTTATATACCAGTAGCCTTGGTATAATTTTAATGAATTTAATTTTTAAAATATACTTACAATTTTGTGTTTTATCATTTACTATTACACTGTTTAATTCCATTGAAGAACCCATCGAAGGATATAACTGGGACACTTTGGAGCAGAGCCAGTACACCCAAAAGGAAAGACACCATGGTGTGTAGCCCAGGAAAATGTGTGGTATTAGTGTTGTGCATTCACTTTTGACTTCCAGCGTCCTGAATATTTGAGTAATAGGTACATTCTGATAGAAATTAACACTTGATGAACTTTGTTTGCTGTATGTATTTTCTTTCTAGTTTGTTTCCTAATGAAAATTTTCAGTCAAGTTTGACAGTTAAAATTTCTTTAAAAGATTACAATAGCAAATTTTGGATTTTTTTTGCTCTATAGTTATAGCATCAAAAATTTGGAAATAAGCCCTTACTATTTTCACTTTTCCTCCTTTGATGAATCTTTCTTATTTTACAACAATATAAATGCCAACTTTTACTTATTGGGGTGACTTTTTTTGTTTGCCCATTGTTTTAGTAGCAGTTGGTATGCCCAAATTATGGATTTTCCTACCAGATAGATTCAACATTTTTTTAAAAACCAGCTGAATTCTATGTTATATTTTGGAAAAGGAAAATTGAAACAGGTTAATTCCAGTTTGGCTTGTTAAATCCTGTGCCTGTGTAAAATGCCACTGGTGCTACAGAAAGGATGATAAGAGTAAAGACAGCTACCCTTTTGCATGAACTTACCTGATTTGGAGGATGGAATAGCTTGTGTGCTAGAATGTGTGACTTGAGTAATATACGTTTTGGTCATGGAGGTTTTTTTTTTTTTTTTTTTTAAACAAAAGGGTTAGATATAAAATATTTAGAAATTTCCATAGAGAAGCAACTTTATTTTTGGGGAAGTGTCACTCCATGGTAAGTGACATTTTACTACTACACAGTTTAACAAATGCATACTATTATGTATTTTGGAAAATTTTGTAACAAGATTTTGTTACACATGTATTAATAATATTTTTTTATTGCTTATGTTTTCTGTTAGTTTCAGGATAATATAAGAAAAGCATTCAGTACAGATATTTTGCTCCAATAAAATTGGTGTTTATTACAATAACATTTTCAATGAATTTATACCAGTGGTAAAATGGTACCACTTAGTCTGATACTTATGGAATTTATTTTTTGAGGTTTCTGCAATGTTTTTTATAAATGACCATTTCATTAGGCATGAAAGGAAGGGCTTTATTTTGACTGAACTATTATTTTAATGTTTTATTAGAACTAGATTATATAATTTGATTTTGTGATATATTTTAAGCTTTTTAAAAATTGTGATCTCTACAAGGAATACATTTTACACCGTAAGTCAGTATACACATGAAGATTCATGCATGTGGATTTGTATATATGTAAAAGTATAGAAAATACATTATTGAAACAAAAGTTTCACAAAATGATATTTGCACTTACTTTGCACAGCACCCTCTAATATTTTCTCTTCTAGTTTAGTTTTTAAAATGCTGGTTGAGGGCAGGGTACAGTGGCTCTTGCCTGTAATCCCAGCACTTTGGAAGGCTGAGGTGGGAGGATTACTTGAACCCAGGAGTTCAAGACCAGCCTGGGCAACATAGCAAGACCCCATCTCCTAAAATAATAATAATAAAAAAATTAGCTAAGCATGGTGGCATGTACCTGTAGTTCTGCAGTTCCAGGTACTTGGGAGCCTGAAATGGGAGGTTCACTTGAACCCAGGAGTTCGATGTTGCAGTGAACTGTACTGTACTCCAACCTGTACTCCACTCTACTCCATCCTGGGCAAAAGAGTGAGACCCTGTCTCAAAAAAAGCTGGTTGAAGCTACTAAGTTGATTTTATGAACTACTGATGAACTGTAACCTATTGGGTTTTTGAATAGTATTCCTTAAAATTTTAAATGAATATAAGGGTTGGAAAAGAAAGATATTTTTACCAAACAATTAGTATTTAAACTACCTAAGGAACTTGTTCATTGCTTTTATTTGTTTTATATATGACTTTCTGGGTAGATAGCTTAAAAATATAAACTAGAATGTTTAAGAAACGATGTGTGAAAGCCATAAATCTATGTAGTTACTATTTGGTTTTTTTTCCTGGATTTGAAATGTGATATTACACATACTATCTTTTTAAAAGGCTCCTACATGAAATATGCGTGTTCTGGTCTTATGACTTTTGTATATTTTTCTTTGATTTATATTCTGTGTCACACCTGTGTGATACTGTGCAGTTCACACTTTGACCAGATTTCTCAAAGTGAGAACTCAGCATTTTCTTGAGGAAGGACAATTTTAGGTGTTTGTTCACAAGCAGATCCAAGGGAATGTTCCACATCTTGGTGCTGCAATTGTTCTTTTGTAAGCTTGACCATGCTAGTTATGTGTGCTTGCCTTATTGCCTGTTCATTCTTTGCTTTTGCCACTTTTCAAACAATAGGAAATGATGTTAAAAGTGATAATAATTTTCTTAAAAAGCACTTTTGACTTTAGAATGCTTAATTCTTGTATTTAAAGGCTCCCTTAGGATGTTTTGTGCTATAGTGTACTGAGATTGAATCATATCACTATTAGTGATTATGAATTTTGTTATTTAAAAGAAAAATAAACATACAGTTTTGAATATACATACAGTTTAGCAATACTTTATACTAGGAAAGAGTAGGAGGAAGAATATTTTTTTTAATTCAGCTGGATTAGCTTTCATGTTTAATAATTTTTTCTTTTAAAATAGTGCTGGATTTTTAATAACCTCAAATATTACTTCTTCTCTTCTTTATATTTCTGAATTTGGAAACAAACCAACTTTCATGTTCTGCTGAAACCCAGTATGATATGTTCAAGGATAGATCATCAAGACTTTCATCATTAGTATGTAGTGCATGACTTTGTGTTATATTTGGAGTTTTGCTTTATAAACATCTGTTGATGCTAATTATAGAATATGACTAACTTTCATGGCTTTATTATGAACTTTTGGGGAAAATGTGACAAAGCAAAAAGCTAATGTTTTGTGGTTGTGGCATGAATAGTAATTTTTTTCTTTAGGATTTCAGAATTAGACACAAGTTATTCTTATCTATTGAGGACTAGGATTGGTAGTAATATCTTTTTTTTTTTTTTTTTTTTTTTTTAATTTTAAAGATGGGATCCCTCTCTGTCAACCAGGCTGGAGTGCAGTGGTGCAATCATAACTTACTGACTGCAACTTTGAACTCTTGGGTTCAAGGGATCCTCCCATCTCAGCCTTCTGAGTAGCGAGTACTATAAACATGTGGCAACATGCCCATCTAATTGTTTTATTTTTTTTGTAGAGATGGGGTTTTGCTATGCTGTCCAGGCTGGTCTCGAACTTTTGGTCTTAAGTGATCCTCCTACCTTGGCCTCCCAAAGTGCTGGGATTACATGTGTGAGCTATCATGCCCAGCTGGTAGTAATGTATCTTTTCTTAAAACGATGAGCCACCCACCTAACATATACTAATTGTCATTCTAACACTGTTATAAACATGTCTTAATGTTGAGCACAAGCCCTAACTGTGTTTTATGTCATATGTCACAAGCTAGCAGGTGTGAAGTTGCTAGATAGAAAACATCCAGTAGTGTTAGAGGACACCTAAGACATCAGTTATGTCCATACATTTTGGTTTGATTTGGTTAGTTTTTTATGGTATGTCATTAACCAAGGAATTTAAGTTATAGCTTGTTTTTCTTGGGTTAATATTTTGTCATTAGGTTGCCTGAGTTTCTAAATTACATAGACATCTCTTAAAATGTTCAGAGTAATATATAAAAAGATGCGTATTCAAAAAAAAGAAAAATGAGTTTTTAATCATTGATTGGGGATACAACCATATATATGTGAGATGGTTTACCTAGAGCAGTCTGTTGCCTTTGGCTCTTGATAGGTAGGGCACTTCTAGCCACACCTTCTTATTTCAGGCAAGTAGTACGTACCTAGATTAGATTTCTTATCTACCAATTTACCTATTTAGTAGTATTGCTGGCCTTAATTTTCCCATATGTACTTGGCTCTGTACTCCTAGGAAAAGTTAGATATTGAGACAGTCCTGCCTTCAAGGGACCCTTTTATAAGGTGACCATTTATGGTATGCTGGGCAATCCATACCATGTTGGTTGTTTCCCTCCTGAGCATTACATACTGTGGATTCACTAATTTGGGTTAAGAGTACTGTCTGGGACTGGGACAGTTTAATGTCATGTTCTTCGTTCTCTCAGTCCTGTTTTAATTGTTCCAAAAGATTGCTATTTGACCTTTAGGTAAGGAAGACTATAGAAGGAAATGAATTATCTTGTTACCTATATCCTTATAAAGAAGATGGGGGGGGCAGGAGTGGTGTCTCATGCCTGTAATCCAGCATTTTGGGAGGTTGAGGCAGGAGGATCACTTGAGACCAAGAGTTCAAGACCATCCTGGATAACATAGCAAGACATTGTCTCTACCTTTCCCCCCAACCCCAAATTAGCTGAGTGTAGTGGTACATACCTGTGGTCTTACCTATTCAGGAGACTGTGGCAGGAGTCCAGGAGTTCTAGGCTGCAGTGAGCCATGATTGTGCCACTATACCCCAGTCTGGGTGACAGAGCAACACCCTGTTTCTACTGAAAAAGAAAAAAAAGAAGCCAGAGGGACTCAAGTGTGGGATGAAGGTCTCCACAAATATCCTGCCTGGCTCTTAGTTCTAATCAGGTTTTCTTTAGCTGGCCAGACACAGAGATGCTTGGCACAGAGGGAGGTGAGGGAGGAATGCAAATGTGTAGAGGGGCCAGGTAGCCTAGCTAGTAAAGTGCAGTGAATTGTTTACTAACCTTTGGGAAATAAATTGCATGTAAACTATTGTGTATCTCATATAGACCTTTGTGCATATAATTTCAAGATGAATTTTATTAAATTATTTTCATAACTTCCCTATGCAATCATTGAAGTTAACTTGAAATATTTACTTCCAGAATCATTCTTATAGTCACTCTCATGGAATGAAGAAGAGGTCTTCTGGTTCTCATAAAGACCTACTGGTTAGTTCTGTTGTGTCTCATATCACAATTCACAAAGTAATATTAGGAACTTAAGGATTATGATTATGATTGCTTTGGTGTGCTACTAGGGCATTATTGAAACTTGATAATCTGCTGAAACATGATTTATCAGAAATTTAAAAATAATTTTGTTTTCATTTGCAAGTTTTAGTATTAACAAATGCAACCCCCAGCAGGCAGAGTTAGTATTATATCACAAGAAGCTCATTAACAAGTATTTTCATTTATGAATTGTCCTTTGGAATATACCTGAAGAATAGGTTTAGTAAGATTCTCATCCTTATTTTAGGAATTTGAATTGATTTAGTTGTGGCATTATGGGCAGTAACTAAACTCACAAATAGGTTTCATTCTAAAAGTTTGTGTTTTGGAAACTTGGAATGCATTTTCTCGTTTCTACAATAAATGTGTAATGGCAAAGTTTCCATACTAGCTTGCTGAAAACTCATTAATCTATAATGTAATTAAACTGCAGAATGAATATACTCTTTATTCTAGTCACTTTGCAAAACAACATTTCTTTTTTCTTTTTCTTTTGTTCTTTTTTTTTTTTTTTTTTTTTTTTTGTGAGTTGGAGTCTCGCTCTGTCTCCCAGGCTAGATTGCATGGTGCAATCTCGGCTCACTGCAACCTCCACCTCCCAGGTTCAAACAATTCTCCTGCCTCAGCCTCCCAAGTAGCTGGGATTACAGGCATGTGCCACTATTCCTGGCTAATTTTTGTATTTTTGTAGAGACGGGGTTTTGCCATGTTGGCCAGATGATCCTCCCGCCTCAGCCTCCCAAAGTGCTGGGATTACAGGCATGAGCCACAGTGCCTGGCCGCTAAACAAATTTCTGTGAGGAAAGGAATATCTCCAGAATGCCCACTTGGTACATTGGGAACACCCATTTCCTGTTAGGTTGCAACAGTACTGGCAAAGGAAGTGCAGTCCCAACTCTTTGCTAATTCATAATTCAGGGTTCCCATGGGTTGGATGGGGAGAGGGTTGGAAGGCTTTGGTTGGTAGAAGGAAGGAGAGAAGGGAGAATGTAATGGGGAGAACATTAACGAGAGGCCCTGGAAGGTAAGGTCTTGGGATCTCTGGGGAAAGGTGAACCTTAGTGCCTAGCTGAGGGTGTGAGTTGGGAGTGAAGAGTGGTGTGGGAAGGCAGGGCTAGGGGTGGTAGGGGTGGGGTGAGAGTAGGGGTATCCTCAACTGCAGTGTCAACACTGGTGGAGTCTTTAAATCAGAAATTGCCTAAATTTGCTTAACCTTGAGTGAAAAAGATGGCTAGAGAAGTTGGGAAGGGAATTTTATAGATGGTTTTCTCTCCCTCAGTTAGCTATAATGTATACTATTATTGTTTATTTTGTGCATTGTATAAATGAACCTGCCATAGTGTTTTAGATCAAACCACATTTATTGCACTCTCTCTTTTATTTTGGTAATTTGTCAGTTTATTTTGACAAGTAATGGGACTAGGAAATGTTTGGAACCAAATACATAGCTCTTTAACCACTTCTGTGGCTTTGCCAGATGGATTTAAAACTGGTAATTATTCAGTGGTCCAGGAGTGTTCAAGGACATTCTTAAGAATGGCAAGAGAATAAATTGTTTTCATTTCATTTTGTCTGAGAGTTTATTGTCTTGTTTTTAAATTTAAAAAGTTAGTAATATCTTTGTTTTAGGGGCTTGAAATAATTGTTACTTTGACTTAATGTGATATGATGATTTAAAAACATTATTTTGGAGAAGAAGGGATTTGGCAATATCACATTTTGCCTTTGTGTGTTCAGTTTTACCTTTGTGTGTTGTTAGGTTATTAACATTTAACCTAAGAAAAATGTGTTTAATTTTGCTTTTTGCAGAGTGGCCTCTACTTTGACCAGAGAAACTATAGCAGTCTTAGACATAGCAAACCCACCTCTGCCTACTACACTCGGGTTTGTCTAAAGTTTTTTGGCTTTATGTGTTTTCTAACCTCCCTGTTTTGCATTTTGACTAGCTGTAAATAATCTGTAAATGGCTATGTATATACTAGTTTTTGGTAACTGAATTTATATAGTCTGTGGGAGTCTCTTTAAACAACGGGAACTATTGAATCATCATGTTTATAAATCAGTACCATTAAAAATTTTTTTTAATGAAAATGTTTAAATGTACAAAAAGTTTAAAGACTAATATAGTGAATATCACATACTTGTCATTTAGATTATGTAATTCATTATATTTCCTTTATCACATAAGTATCTATTTGTCCCTCTAACCATCAATTCATCTTAGTTTTTGATACATTTCAAAATAAGTTGTAAGCTTCCATATACTTCAGAGTGGGTACCCTTTTAAAAAAGCTTATATATAAAAATGTAAACTACATGTGGCATGAGAAGAATGTAGTTATTTAATGTTAGAATCTCCTGTTTTTTTAAAGACATTTGACACATCATACATTTAAGACACATTAAATGTATGGCACACAGTACATTTAAAATAATTTTGTTTAAAAAACCTGCACACACAACTTAAGTACTCTTATTTTTCATCTCTGATTGGGTTTGGTGAAAAAGAACTTGAAAAGTATGTCCTCAGATGACATCAGGAAAAGCAAGATTTAATTCCTTTAAAAACATGCTGTGTCCTTTTAGTGCATGGATTCATTGACTGGTACAATTTATCTAATTCAACTAAGGCACTTTGTCCGTGGCTTGTTTTGAAGAACAGGTTTTCTAATCTATTTGGAAAAGAGTGTTTGTAGTGCTAACTTGGAGCTTATTTATCTGGTTCTCCAAAAATCAGTCTAAGCCAATTAGGAGTTGGTCATAAAATCACTGAAAATATCATAGGAACTGGGTGAGTGGGATGTGGCCACTGTTTGCCACACTCCCAGTGCCATGGCCCTCTTTCCCTCAGTGTTTTCTTGCTTACCATTCCGTATCCTAACAATAATGCTTGAAGACCAATAGGACATAAACATATTTATAATTTACAGAAAACTGTTCCAACTGTTTTTCTTTCTTATCCCTTACAATTGATATTCAAAACAATTTCTAATGACTTAAGTTTTTCTTATTTCTTGTGTTTCTTAAGTACCTTAAGCACTCAGGAATTGCTAATGAATTATGGAGTATAAAATCATAAACTTAAATCCTCTGCATTTGTGATGGTGAGACCAATTCATCTTTGTTTTTTGTTTTTGCTTATTTATTTTGTTTTTGTCTCTTAGCAGTCTTCTTCCCTGTACAGTGACCCTCTGGCAACATATAAGAGTGACAGGGTTAGTACTTTCTGAGGAATTTTCTGCCTTCAGAGCTACCAGTTGCTTTTTTTTGGGTTTAATAATGCACTTTTTTCTTAGGCCTCTTCTACTGCAAATTCTGGTCTGCTGAGAAGTGCCAGTCTGGTTTGTATTTTCCTCTTCCAGTGTGTGCAGTGCTGGTGGGGTCAATGTCATGGTGCTAACTCTATGGCTTGACAGCTTTTCTCCAAAATAGTTAAGGACACATGATTTTAATGTCATGTGTACTTCAGATTGTGCTGCCTGTGCTTAAAATATAAAACTTTAGGGTATTAAAAATGAGCATATTCCCTTCACAGAGGGCTGTTGGTAGCCCTTGCTTAGAATCAGTTTTTTCATAGAGAAGATAGATTTGCTTGAGTCCCACCACACTCACATACTTTTGTGAGATGGCTGCTTATGGAAAGGATATTGTTTTTCTTTGGGACAGTTATGATCTTGGCCTCTGATACTAGGATCTAATAAAGCAAGCTGACTAGAACAGTAAAAGCAATAGCTCTGTGTAATGTGTGAGCTGTGAATTTGTTGCTTTCAAGCTGTTTGTTGTGTTGTGGCCTGTTCTAGTGGACTGGGATCCTGAGGTTTTATAACTTAATTTTATTGTTGTAGTGGGCAAAATACTCTTTGTACCTCAGTTTCCTTTCCTGCTCTGTTTCCTCTTTTGAGGAAATACATTTATACATGTTAATTCTCCCAGTTTCATAACATGATGGTGAAAGAAAATACTGTAACCAGGGGTAGTTTTTTAAAAAATGAAGTGTAAGGTTGATAGCAATTTGTGCATATAAATGAGTATTACCGCCCTCAGGGTTTTCACTTTGGGAAGCTATACACTTATATCATTCTCCAAAACTTTTTTGGTACCGAGTATTGTGAAAACATTAAGTCATTTTCAAAACAACCTTGATGCTAAATAGCTAAGTAATATTTCCTTTGTTCCTTAGGCATCATTGTACAATGGTGGATTATATAACCCTTATGGTTCTCGAACTGTAAGTCTAAATAGGGGAAGGTGGTGAGGAGGAGGGAAATGTGGGTGGGCACAGTTTACTTTCAAAGAAAAAGTCAAAAATTAAAAAAAAAAAAAGAGTACACAAAGAAAAAGTTATTTAATCTGATCTGTAATTACTCTCTAAGCTGTGATCAAGTCATTCAGCTAGCCAGTTGTGACTCTCACCCAAGCCGTGATAAAATGCCTGCTGGAAATCATGGCTTCAAGTATTAGGGAAATACATAGAAAAACCACTTTTCTTGTTCATTAGTTCCTCCTGAAGAAGTTCTGAGCAGCACTTCTCAGGGCGTCCCCTTCTTCTTCTCTCCCTCTAGCCAAGGGCTGGTAGATCTTGAGGTTGGGGATGAGGTAGAGTTCTAGACCACTGAATAATAGTTAACTTTATCTTGAGAACCAGGGGCAAGTTAGGTCCATGGTCCTTAATGTATTCTCATTAGAAAAATGAGGTGTTCATTGTAAAACCTTTCTTCTTGGGAACTTTATAGCCATCTGAATGCAGTTATTACTCATCAAGAACAAGTTCAGCCCGAAGCAGTCCAGTGGTGAGCTGTCTAGTCTCTGCATGCTTTGTAGAAATTTTTGGTTGTTGCATTAATCTGTACTCACTGTTTAGAATATTCTGTGATTCACTTTGTTGTGTATGGATTAGGTGTTCCCTTAGTACATAAACTCAAGCACTAATTTGTCCTAATAATTGGTAATTTCTCTATAAATGTGACTTAGCATGTAATTTCTTAAACGAGTCTCTAACCAGTGCCATTAGAATTTTTTAAGTTTTTATATTTAATTTTCATTTGTGTAGAACTTCTTGTCTTTCAGTGATGATAATTCAGTGTATAGGTTGACTATCCTGTGTTTCTCCTTTCCATCTTTACATTCTGCACATTCAGCCATTTCACCTGCTTGCTAGCACTTCTATCAGTGCAGTGAAAGGAGAAGAAATAAAACAAACTGATTAAAAAAATATATTATACAAAAGACAAAACTGGGACAATTATAATTACCTAATCTTTCTGGAGTATTTTTTAAAATTTGTAAAAATAATATTAGTTAAGGAAAATTCAAAGTAAAATTCCCCAGACCCCTCCTTCCCCATTTTCCTTCCCCAAATATAATCTCTGTTCTTCAATAACCTTTCATAGATATTTTATGCATATATGAGTGCTCTTTATTTTGAGTGCAAACAGGTTCATATTACATATTGCTCCTCAATATATTTTCTTTCTTTAAAGTAGCTTTCTGTATCAGCACCTATAAATTTATTTCATTCTTTCTTTTTTTGATAAAAATTTTCAACAAGTAAGCCGTGTCCCTTAGTTTTTCCACTTCATGTCTCTTAGAGATAGTTTCATATTAGCACATTCTTTTTAATGGCAATATATTCCGTTAGTGCGCAAGTATACATTTTAAAAGTCATTTCCTGGCTGGGCACGGTGGCTCACACCTATAATCCCAGCACTATGGGAGGCTGAGGCGGGCAGAGCACCTGAGGTCGGGGGTTCAAGACCAGCCTGACCAACATGGTGAAACCCCACCTCTACTAAAAATACACAATTAGCCGGGTGTGGTGGCACATGCCTGTAATCCCAGCTACTTGGGAGGCTGAGGCAGGAGAATCACTTGAACCCCGGAGGCGGAGGCTGCGGTGAGCCAAGATCGTGCCATTGCACTCCAGCCTGGGCAACAAGAGCAAAACTCCATCTCAAAAAAAAATAAAAAGTAAAAAAATAAAAAGTCATTTCCCTGTGATGGACATTAGATTGTCATATTTTTGCTACTATAGACACTTACACAATGACCATTCTTATCCAAGTATATTTTTGTGTACTTACATGGGTAAATCTGCAGGGTAAATTGTGAATCATGAAATGATGGGGTCAAAGAGGATATGCATTTAAATTATGATGTAAATTACCATGTTGTCTACCAAAAGGACTGTACTGATTTACATTCCCAATGGCAAATGATGACTTTACGAGCTACCTTGTTATCCTTGATAATGTCAAAACTAGAGAAATAATTAAAGCAATTTTTTAAAGGTCATCAAAGGTTAATTTGTGAAGTGGAATAGGTGAGCTATATGGGTTTTCTTTTACATATATGTTTGTCTCAGTTCTACCATTTCCAAGTGGCACTGCTTAAAAATACCACTGCTGTATTTAACAAAAGTTACACAGGGATGTTTAAGAAGGTAAGAACTTTTTTCACATAAGAAGGAAGTTTACTTCTAACCTACCCTGTAATAAAATTCCACTTGGCAATTATTGGACCTGGTAGCATTTTTAGTTTCCTGAGTGTGGTGGTCACTTGCAAATAAAATTGGATTTTATACACATACACACATAATTTTTAAAATTTTAATATGTATATATTTTTCTTCAGAGACAGAGTCTCGCTCTGTCACCCAGTCTCTAAAGTGCAGTGGTGTGATTTTGGCTCACTGCAGCCTCTGCCTTCCAGGTTCAAGCAATTCTCCCACCTCAGCCTCCCAAGTTTCACCATGTTGGCCAGGCTGGTCTCAAACTTCCGACCTCAGGTGGTCCACCCACCTCGGCCTCCAAGTTGGGATTACAGGCATGAGCCACCATGCCTGGCCTATTTTTAATTTTTATTTAGAGAGGGTAACTTTCTATGTGGCCCCTGCTGGATTCGAACTCTGGAGCTCAAGTAATCCTCCTGCCTCAGCCTCCTCAGTAGCTGGGACTGCAGGTGTGTATTACTGTACCCAGCTTATATTTTCATTCACTTGTAGGATCTTGTCCTTATAGGCTGGCTAGATCCTATTTCATTTGCAGGTTGGGGTCAGAATGACTATTTTAGTGATGCCAGAATGGTTTCTTAGTGATGTTAGAATGGAGATAAACTACACATACTGAAGATGAGTCTTTGGCTGGTAAAGCAAGAAGATGACAGAGCCATGTAGGGTGATGTTAGCAACATCTCCACTAGTTGCATAGTAATGAATAAAGGAAAATAAGAACCATTACTTTGTTGTCCCTGTTGTAGGAATTTCTGTCATTGACTTACATTGTTTCGCTTTAAAATATTATTTTATTTTCTCTCTCAAGCAAAAACATTAAGTATATTTATTGACCCCTGATAGGATCACAAAGGGCCCAGAGGTTTAAAAGTATGAAATCCCTAGCTGGTTTCAGTTGGCTTACTATGCACCTCCCCTTCTTTAATTTTTTGAGATGGAGTCTTGCTCTGTTACCCAGGCTGGAGTGCAGTGGCATAATCTCTGCTCACTGAAACCTCCGCCTCCTGGGTTCCAGCGATTCTCCTGCCTCAGCCTCCCGAGTAGCTGGGATTACAGGCATCCGCCACTATGCCTGGCTAATTTCTGTATTTTTAGTAGAGACGGGGTTTCACCATGTTGGTCAGGTTTGTGTTGAACTCCTGACCTCAAGCAATCCGCCCGCCTTGGCCTCCCAAAGTGCTGGGGTTACAGGCATGAGCCCCCGCACCTGGCTTTCTTTAATTTAACTTAAATAAAATGTAAGGTTTTACTTTATTTGTGCTTTTTGGAAATGTCTCCTGATTTTTAATAGCAGTTTATTATGCCTTGTACCAGCTTTTCTATTAATATATAGGGTGTACAATAGATTATACCAATTATGCTGCTTATATCATTATTCGTATGCATCTCAAAACCTTCCTTAATGTGCTTATAATGAGGTAACACCATAGCAAAATTGCGTCTTTGTCATTATCTGCATTTAATATCTATAGTTTACCAATGATGACACCGCAAGCATTGTGTCTTCTGATCGTGCCAGTCGTGGACAAAGGGAGAGTGTGGTGAGCGTGATTTGCATGCAAAGAAATAAGATGAGTTTTAAATAACAACAATGCATGCTCATGTGAAATCTGTTGTAAAGTGAAATTTGCATTTGACAATAAGAGCATTTTCCTCAAATTTAGTTATATAAATAATTTGCCTTATAAAACATGTTGAGCACACACATTCTCTGTCGGCTGTGCAAGCTTTCATTAATAACTTGTCTTTTTACATCTCTTAGGAGTGAGTCATTATTTGAAAAGTTTTTACTTGTTATTCTTTGTTGCTGTTTTATGCACATGTGTGTGCAGTTCACCAAAGACAAATTTCTTCAGCAAAATTAATGTTTCCATATTGTATAAAACTCATAACTATGGATTACAAATTATGTTACCATTAATTGCTTTCTATATTGTTGTATTTAGATTTAATCGATGTTTATCCATCTGTTAAGACCTGTAATCCAGGCATGGTGGCTCATGCTTATAATCCCAGCTACGTGGGAGACTGAGGTGGGAGGATTGCTTGAGCCCAGGAGTTTGAGCCTGCAGTGAGCTATGACTGCATCACTGCACTCCAGCGTGGTGAGCAAAATGAGCCTCTGCCTCTCAAAAAAAAAAAAAAAAAAGCTGGTGAATTTAAGAATTGCTGATGACAAAATTTAAAAATTCTAGTCTTAGACATTCAATTGGATAATAATTGTAGAGGCAACAAATAGCTATATTAGAATACAAATGATATAATTTCAGGTTATTCTTTAATGAAGCTGGAAATTTTACAGAAAACTGATGACATTTTAGTTATATTTAAGAAATTGGTTTGGAAAATACATTGTTGAGGATGGTATGTCAGCTTAGAGCTAGAATAAAGAGCATAAGAGGCTGTAATTCCTTAAAGAAAAATAGGCCATTTAACATGAGTGTTACGTTATGTGAAAGATTATAAACCCGAGTTTTCATAGAGAAGGGGAACATTAAATGTTGGAGAGATTTGTTACCAAAATTCATTTATTTAATTAAAGCAGTTGTAGTTCCTTAGCAAACCAACTAATGATCATGCTTACAACTGAAGGAGAAATAATATACCACAATACCTAAAAACACCTTGGAACGCAGTGGAGTGGAAAGGGCAGGGACTCTAAATAATGATGCTTGGGCTTGTATCCACTTCTACTACCTATTAGTGTGTAAATGGCAGTGTCTTTATTTGTACGTTGGGGATGTTAATACTATCTTTGTAGGTAAGCTTAATATATGGATTAAATGGAATACTATATAGAAAATACCTATCAAAATTCTCAGGTGCCAATAAATATTAGTATCTATAAATGCAAGTTATATTATTATTACTGTGAATAAAAATACCATTGCTTGATTGTATTGGTTATTAGCAAAACTTCATACTTGTAAGCCTGTTTTATCTCTTGGATGGGCTTCTGAATTCCCTTCCTTGAGAAATATTTTAAAGCAAGGCAAACAGTCAGCTGAAGTAAGGAACAGATAATGAATGAGGTAAAAAAAAAAATCACTTACTTTAAAATTAAATAAATGTTTGTGGAGTGCCTGTTACATTCAAAGCCCTGTGTTGAGTGCTAGGAATACTATTTTAAGCCAGTCAGACTAGATTTCTGACTTTATGGAGTTTATATCCTAGTGAAAGAGATGGAAAATAAGCTAGTAAAGAAAGAAAAAGAAAGAAATGTCAGGGAGTGTGAAGAGAACAGGTAATGTGATAGGGAACATGGAGGGGCCGGTATGTATGTGGGTGACCCTTTGGATGGGGTGATTAGAGATGCTTCTTTGAGAAACTGACCATTGAGCTGAGACCTGAAATGTGAGGAGCCAGTTGCTTGAAGAGCTGGGAGAGGAGCATTCTAGGCCAGTGCCAAGGCCTAAGGTGAGGGAGAACTGCTGGTGTGTTTGGGGAACCAAAAAGAGGCCAGTATAGTTCATTTCGTTCTTTATTTTGTCCTACATTTCCTGGTCTTTGGGAATATGAAAAAGAGGGAACTGTGTAAACTGAGAAAAGGTGCAGTAAACACCCTGCAAATAATTCTGCATTCAGCATATATATTCTTAACAGAATTGATAGCTATAATGAATTATAAATTTTGAGAATTATAGTAGAGGTAGATACTAACCTCGAAATGCTTCTGTTCAGGGTGATGAATATCTTAAACATGAGAGATTTGCTGGTCCTCAGGAAGTAAATGTTCTCTGTAGCATAGGACTCTAGTTAAGATGAGTAAAAAAGCTGATTGTAGAGCTGTGATTTCATTTAGGAACCCCTTTTCTTTATTTTTTTGAGTAGGTTAATTGCAGCAGTTTCCTCATTTTATTTCTTGATACTTTATCACACATCAAAATTTTAAAAAGCCTTTCTCTAATTGGCCAATGTTATTTTTTTCTTTTTTTCTTAACTTTTAAAGCATCTCATTTTTTTTCTGACTGAAAGGTTTCTGCCGCTGATTATTTCAGTCGCTCCAATCGTAGGGGAAGTGTTGTCTCCGAGGTGGATGACATCAGTATCCCAGATTTGTCCAGTGTGAGTGTATTGCATGGGGTGGTTGGTTATGTTGTCCCAGGCTTGTGACTAACAGCTAATATGTTAGCTATTTTATAATAAAAGTGGGAACTTGATTTATTGTCTTAAGAAATATTTGTTTGGGCCGGGCACGGTGGCTCACGCTTGTAATTCCAGCACTTTGAGAGGCCGAAGCAGGCGGATCACCTGAGGTCAGGAGTTCGAGACCAGCCTGGCCAACGTGGTGAAACCCTGTCTGTACTAAAAATACAAAAAAATTAGCTGTGTGTGGGGCTCACACCTGTAATCCCAGCTACTCTGGAGGCTGAGGCAGGAGAATTGCTTGAACCCAGGAGGTGGAGGTTGCAGTGAGCCGAGACCATGCCACTGCACTGTATCCTGGGCAACAGAGCGAGACTTCATCTCAAAAAAAAACAAAGAAAGAAAGAATTGTTTGAACATGTTAAAATCAAATACATTTGCTCTGTTTTGGAATGTATTTATTAATATGTCCTTTCTTAAAAAAACTTTTCCCCCCCTGTGGAAAAATCTCCACATAGAACCCATCAGCATCTGCAACAATTATCAATATTTTGCCAATTTTGTTTCATTGATTTCTTCCCCCTTCCCTCCTTTTTTCCCTGAATTATTGTAAAGCAAATTCCACGTCATGTCATTTCTCAATAAATAGTTTAATATGTATCTGTAACTGAACATTTTTTCAGATCTCTTATATCATTATCATCACTAATGAAGTAAGTAATTCCTTAGTATCATCTAATACCTAACCCTTGTTCAGACATTCTTTATTGGTTAAAAAAATTATTTTCCTTTTTGATTTTAGTGAATCTATAAAGTGATAGGTAGACTTAGAAAGTTGAATAATGAAATATACCACTTAGTAAAGTGTCACTAATTTGTACTAACCAGGAAGAATCTGAATATATTTTAAATATTTGGATTATGGCATTGTTCTGAAGAAGTGTGCCTATCCATCGCTTCCATATTCATCAGGAACTGAATTTAGGAAAGGTTGTCCTTCAGGCATTTGTCTTAATGAATGAACTCCAGCCAACAACTTAGGATCTACCTGCTCATCTCAAAATAACAGCCTGATTATCTCTCTGATGCTTCTCCTCTTGCTGACTTTGTGTTGTTTTGCCAACTGACCAAGGCTATACTGACTGTACTCATTGCTAAGCACTTTGGAGGGGGTGAGAGGTGCCTGCTTGCTTGCTTGCTTGCTTGCTTGCTTGCTTGCTTTTTCTTTCTTTCTTTCTTTCTTTCTTTCTTTCTTTCCCTTCCTTCCTTCCTTCCTTCCTTCCTTCCTTCCTTCCTTCCTTCCTTCCTTCCTTCCTTCCTTCCTTCCTTTCTTTCTTTCTTTCTTTCCTCCTTTCTTCCTTTCTTCCTTTCTTCCTTTCTTTCCTTTCTTTCCTTTCTTTCCTTTCTTTCCTTCTTTTTTTTTTCTTGGTGACAGGGTTGAGACCTGTTGCCCAGGCTGGAGTGCAGCAGCACAATCACGGCTCTCTGCAGCTTCAAATTCCTGGGCTCAAGTGATCCTCCCGCTTCAACCTCCGAAGTAGCTGGGACTACAAGCGTGTGTCATCATGCCCAGCTAATTTTTATATTTTTTGTAGAGCCAGGGTTTTGCTGTCTTGCCTAGGCTGGTCTTGAATTCCTGACCTCAAGCAATCGACCTGCCTCAGCCTCCCAAAGTGTTGGGATTACAGGCGTGAGCCATCACTTCTGGCCAACATTTCTTTTTTTTTTTTTTTGAGACAAAGTCTCACTCTGTCACCTAGACTGGCATGCAGTGGCATAATTTCGGCTCACTGCAACCCCCACCCTCTGAGTTCAAGCGATTCTCCTGCCTTAGCCTCCCGAGTAGCTGGGATTACAGGCACCTGCCACCGCGCCTGGCTAATTTTTTGTATTTTTAGTAGAGACGGGATTTCACCATCTTGGCCAGGCTGGTCTTGAACTCCTAACCTCATGATCCACCCGTCTCAACCTCCCAAAGTGATGAGATTACATGCATGAGCCACTGCACCCAGCAAACATTTCTTAATAGAAACATTAGAGAGTAGTTTTTAAATGAAGAAATAATTATTTATAATTAGCATTTCACTGATGGTATTTAAATAGCAATTTCTGAACTATTTTAATTCTAGAAGATAATTTTATGTGTGGTTCTTAAGCATTCCAGATCATTGGTTCTCAAATCTGGCTATGCAACAGTATCATCTTGGTGTGGGTCTGATCAATAACTCTCTCTGCATACAAAGTTAGAAGACTGGTTTCCAAGTCATTCCCCTGAAATATTGCCCTTATTATTAAATTGGCTATTAATCCCCTTTTTTCCCCTGTAAGTATGGACAATTAAACTTATTGTTTATATCTGTTCTCTTAAAAACTGAATTCTGTCAGCCTCTTAATTTATAATATCTGAATTAATAGTTATGTCTTCCTTACATTTATTTTGTGATGATTTACTTTAGTAATTACATATAAGTGAAAATGCTGACAGTTTAAAAAATCTCCCCCTGCCCCTACTAGTTAACTATAACTCTTTAACATAAGGTAAAGTTCTCTAGAGCAGGGATTTACAAATCTGGCTAACCCCTGTTATGCAAGCCACTGGTTTATTTGTATGTATGTGTGTATCCACACACACACAGACGCACACATATGTATACATATATGTATGTATACATACATATATACACACATACATTATATATATATTTAAAGAGACAGGGTCTTGCTCTGTCTTGCAGGCTGGAGTGCAGTGGAGCCATCATAGCTCACTGCAGTCTCAAACTCTTGGGCTCAAGTGACCTTCCTGCCTCAGTCTCTCAAAGCGCTGGGATTACAGGCAATTTGTATATTTTTAAATGGTTATATACAAGTACCTTATCCTTAATTTTGCCTCCTGGCAAAGCATACAGTATTTTTGGGCCTCTCTCTGGAGCAAGTAACTTTCTCTAGTAGTATTTCTTTTAAAGAGTATGCTGTAGTCCAGCTCATCTTGTAGATGAATACAAAGGGGACTTCATGTTGGTAGACCTCCCTTCCCTCCCACTTTCAAAAAAAGATGACCTGGAGATACTTCAACATGAAATATGATTTTTAAATGCTGGCAACGAATTCAGAATTTTAAAAGACATTTTCTGGTTACCTCATTGTGTACTAAATATGTTTGTAGGCTGATAGTTTATAACTTCTGAGCTAGGAGGTGCTGAGAAAGGGTGCCAGGTCATGATTCTGCAAGCCTATATAATATTTTTGGTGGCTCTAGCCTCTAATTTTCTTCTGCATTGGCTTTGTTTCTGTTTTGTAAGTCAGGTTACAATAAAGCAAACAAATGTAAATGTGTTTTAATTAAAACTGAAATTTTGCTGATTGTTAATAATTAAACCCATTTCTAAATGGAATCCTTAGCCAGTTTTGCTTTAGGGAATTGTTAAAATTGATTGATGTCTTCCCTTCTGTGGTTGTGGACTCAGGTATTTTTTCAAACAATTTTTGAGTAGCTTTATCAAGTTAGTATGTATATAAATTAGAAATTAACAAAGGATCAAGACCCAATGACTGCATTGAAGAAACTGCACTGTAAATACTTTATTAAACTACAGTTTTACATGTTAATATATTAAATATGATTAAATTTTATTCTGTTTAAAAAGCTT
Organism: Macaca nemestrina; assembly: GCF_043159975.1. Taxonomy (NCBI): domain Eukaryota; kingdom Metazoa; phylum Chordata; class Mammalia; order Primates; family Cercopithecidae; genus Macaca; species Macaca nemestrina. The sequence goes on along the minus strand of NC_092126.1, from coordinate 100,269,259 downwards.
TTTTCTGGATCTGGCAGACTCTGGATCACCATTATGAACATTAGCTTGTTATTGCATTGCAGCCACGTAGAACTCTTGGCTGTTGGATCCTATTGGGCTTTTAGAATACCAAGTTTCAACTAGGTTTTTGTCTAAATGGAAGACGGCATGCAATATAGTACAAGTCTCAGAAGTGAGGACTGGCCAAGTTAGTATAGCCAAAATAAGAGAACTGTGACATGGTTGCTTTGGGTGATTTTTGCTGGCTTGACAGTCTCTGAGGTTTGGTGCGTGATCAGTTTGGGTTGCGACAGTTGGGATCTCTTAGAAGACAGTGAAAGCAATAGAGTCAACATTGTGATGGATTAGTTCAGTGATGCAACCTCTGAAATGTAAGATTATTCCAGGGACAGTCTGTTAAAAAACTGGGTGAGTTTGGAGGTCAGTTTTGTGAGAAGTGGGTTTGAGGAAGGATTTCAAATAAGCTTAGAAGACTTTTAACTTTGAATGCTACGTGCTTTTCTCTTTAACACATTAGCAGAAAAGAGTTGGAAAATACTCAGGAAAATAAGGCAGTTTATTCAAATATAATATTTCTTTCATCTTGAAGAATAATACATTAAATATTGGGCAAGGCAGTATAGATGTGTAAAAGGATTATTCCTTTTTATGGCAATAATTGCCAATATAGTATTTAAAAACAAATTTTAGGACAGGCATGGTGGCTCATACATATAATCCCAGCACTTTGGGAGGCTGAGGCAGGCGGATCACTTGAGGTCAGGATTTTGAGACCAGCCTGGCCAACATGGTGAAACCCCATCTCTTCTAAAAATACAAAAAAAATTAGCCGGGCATGATGATGGGTGCCTGTAATCCCAGTTACTTGGGAGGCTGAGGCAAGGAGAGTAGCTTGAACCTGGGAGGCAGAGGTTGCAGTGAGCCAAGATCGCACCATTGTACTCCAGCCTGGGTGACAGAGTGAGACTCTGTCTCAAAAAAAAAAAAGAAAAAATTAAAAAAAAAAAACCAAAAAACCATTTCAATCGCTGTCACTACCTGCTTTGAAACATTTATATGTTGTTTTAAAAATCAAAATGAACTAAAATTAGTTTTTCAGAGTTTTTACAGCATGAAGTAACAAAGAGTAAATGTCTAAAAATAGTGTTTATATTACTGATGTATTACTATCATCATAATAAAGAATATTTATAAACATAAGTGTGGGTAATAAAAAGAACACTAAAAACTTTCAAATATGTGGAAGTTAGGGTGAAGTGATCTGAGTAGAGCCAGAAATGATGTTTCATGTTTTAATAATTAACTGAGAAATGTTTTCAGATCTCTTCTCTAGATTGGGCCTAGAAGGTTTGTGTCGGAGTTGGAGTTATTTTCATTTAGTTACATCCCTATGTGCCTTTTTTCTCCTGGTGATAATTGGAATAGCATATATATTCAGGTAAACAATATGAACACTGAATTGAAAATTTACAAAACTAAGGGTTGGATTCAGCTCTGCAACTGTCAGCAAAATCTTTCACCTCTCAATTTCTTTTTCCTTAGCTGTAAAACTCAGGGTTTGGACTAGACTTTTAAGGTACTTCCCTTCTTGAAACAGTGTCTGAAACAACCTTAAGGCCTACAGCAGAAGATAGGTTAACTTAATTATGGCAAGTTGAGATAACAGGCTACTATGAAGCTATTTAAAATAAATGAGGGAAGTCTATTAGTATAGATGGGGTACGATTTATTCATTCATCCAACAAATTTTGAGCCCTTCTGTATGCCAGACACTATTCTTGATACTAGGAGTGCAGAAAAGAACATACTGATATAGAGCTTACATTTTAGAAAGACAGCAGACAATAAATAAATGGATAAATACCATAGTGTCAGGGAGTGATAAATGCTATGAAGAAAGATGAAGTACTTTCTCAAATCTCTGAGACTTGGTAAGGGGAAAAAGAAGGTGTAGAACACGTATGGGACACTTACTAGAATTTTTTAAAGACTTTGTGGTTGGTTGCTATTAGAGACTGGTGGTCAGGGTATGGCATGGTAGGGAGAGAGCCCTACTCATACCCTTTTGTGCTGTTTGATTTTTTTTGGTCACATGTGCATGTATTACTGATAAAACAAAAAATCCTTGATGTGGGGAAAAATATTTTGGTGACATATTTAACATGCTTTAATCCAATCTGAACTTTCTTGACTGAGTGTACTAGTCTTTATCTATGTGTCCTGTGTCCTAATAGTGCTTAGAAATAAAGGTTTATCACTTTTGGTTTTATCAGACTTTTCTTTTTGATATGTACAAGGTTTTTTTGTATTAACATTTGCAGTGCTAAAACTTTTTATATGTAGCCTTCTTTAATGTGTTTTAAATACCGTAAACAGAAAATTTACCCAAAAGTTCTAAACTTTTGAGTAAACATAGATTGCTTACTCAGTGTCTTCCTTAGGATAAAAATTAAAGTTGCCGACATTTTGTCTTATGTTAAACTGGAATTTTTATTTCATTTTTAATATGTTTATTTTTAGGCTTCAAACATCATTGAACTTGGAAAACTCAAGATCACTTTTTTTCCTCCTAAAAAAAATCAACTTGCTAAGCATCTTTCCTGATTTTTATCTTTGTTCTTTTCTAGTTGGATGAAAAATCTGACAAACAGTATGCTGAAAATTATACAAGAGTGAGTATGTAAATTCCTAAGGGAAATTCTCAAGGTCAATTAAACTTGCTATCTGTAACTTGTTCATTATTTATTTTACAACAATTGGTCTGATGTAGCCGCTTTTCCTCCCTTTATCTATTTCCTGTCCTTGACCCTCCAAAATTCCTTCGAAGTTAAATCATGTGAGACCCTGGGAAGAGAAAAGGCACTGCATTTTATTTCCTTGAATGTCACCTCTTTAGCTTTTGGCTGCTCTTTTGATTTTCATTCCTCTAGAAATTGATCCTAAGAAGCCAGTAAACACTGAAAATGAAGTTTCTTTAGGAATGGTGGTGGCAGACTCTGAGATGTGTTTTCCTTTTATATATAAATTGTTTCTTGAAGTAAAATAACTCCTTTCTAGAATTTGCTTTGTGTTAAAGTCTCTTCTGAAAGTATTTTTAGAAAGTCAGGGAGATGATTTATGAAGATTAATTTTATGCTATACCCAAGAAAAATTAGCTCTGTCCAGTAGAAATGTAATGCAAGCCCCAAGTGCGAACTTATATGTAAGTTTAAATTTTCTGGTAGCCACATTTAAAAAGTAAAAAGCAGGTAAAATTAATTTAGGTAATATATTTTATTTAATCCAGATATCTAAACTATTTCAACATATAATCAATATAAAATTACTAGACCAGACTAGGTAGCTCATGCCTGTAATCCCAACACTTTGGGAGGCCAAGGTGGGTGTATCACTTGGCCAGTCATGGTTTTGCATGCCTGTTGTCCCAGCTACTCCTCAGTCTGGGAGGCTAAGGCAGGAGAATTGCGTGAATCTGGGAGGTAGAGGTTGCAGTGAGCTGAGATCGTGCCACTGCACTCCAGCCTGGGCAACAGAGCGAGACTCCACCTCAAAATAAATAAATAAATAAAAATAATAAATATAAAATTGTTAATGAGATATATTTCATTCGTTTTTCTACACTATGCCTTCAGAATCTGGGATGTATCCTATACCCAACTCTCAATTTGGACTAACCACATTTCAAGTGTTAGTAGCTGCATGTGGCTAATCGCAAGTATATTGGACAGCACAGATTCATGCAGTTTATTAATCGATAGCATAATCTCACGTTTAAATGAATTTTGGGAAGAACAGTCTACATTCATAGTGATATCCAGTGTTGCTGCTCTCCGCTACAAATAGTATCTTCATCTTTATCAACTCAACACAGTATTAGAGAAAGAAGAGATTGATAAGCAGTTCAGAAATTAAAAAGGGGAAGTGCTGTTTAGCGTATCAGTTATAAAATGCTAAAACTGCTTTAAGTTAATCTGATGTGCTCACTTCAGTATTGTTTACAGGATAGCAAAGATAAACTTAGAAAATAACCCTCATAAAAACTATTTTCTTTGTAGTTATGATGAATTACAGATTTTGATGAGGTATTTGTGTTCATGAAATTTTGCTTAGTATGCTTGGGCCCTTCTCTGGATACCTGGATACCTGCAAAGCCAATCTAAATTGACCATTGATTACACATGGTAATTTCTTCATCTGAAGCCCACATCTTCCCCCAACCACCCTGCCCTGTTTTTAGTTTCCACTACAAACATATTTTTAAAGAAATGAGACTTAGAAGGGTCATATTTCTCTTTCTAGCCTTCATCTCGAAATTCTGCCTCAGCAACAACCCCTCTAAGTGGAAACTCATCCAGACGAGGAAGTGGGGACACCAGCAGCTTAATAGATCCAGACACTTCATTAAGTGAATTGCGGGTAAACTGAAGTTTTTGGTTTTCTTTTTAAAAGCAGTTTTTTGACTTCTTGGTGATATACTGGAACTTTTAACCTTTAATGTGACTGAGTAGAAAGAAGGAATATGATTTCTTTATTAAAAAATAAGTACAGTACAAAAGTGTGACTCAGGTGTTTCAGAGCTTGAAAGGAAAGAGATGAGTTAATTGTTTTTTCTGTCCTCTTTCCTGAAAATTTGATGGTGTTGGAATTTCTGCTAATTTACAGATGCCAGAAAAGACCACTTTGTAATGTCTGTAAAATTAATTCTCTCAGAAACAACTGGCCATGTTTTAAATGGAAAATATGTGGGTGTACAAAGAACTAGATTGTGGGAATTATTAGTTTTTTGAGCCTTGATGGTATTCAGCTGCTTGAACATAGTTATCTCTCAGTTTTTCATAGTAATAGAAGTGTAATAATATTTGGGTAACAGAAATACCTGAGATAATGAAAAGCTTATTTGACTCATTAATTAAGTCTCCATCTTTATTAACCCCTTTACTTAGAAAAAGAGTACTTTAAAAAATATATATTTTATTTGCTGAACTTGCTATTTGTGAAGCAAGGGGTAGTAAGAGAAATTGTATACATTCGTTCACTCAAGATTTATTGAGCACTTGGCCTTGGAGATTTAAGAGGCAAAATACATTCTGGCCTTCAGGATTTCCCTGTTTCATAGGGAAGACAAACTGATACAAACCAATAAAACCAGGTGGTGTTATACAATGGTAGTAGCAAGAATGGGGCTGTTAAGGTAGTTCAAAAAAGCATGATCTAAATTGGACCAGGAGAAGAGATAACAAAAAGCTTTTCAGAAAAGACGAACTCTGAGCTAAGGTTTAAAGGAAAAATAAAAATTAACCAAGCAAAGAAATTGAAGGGGAAAGGCTTTCTGAAGGAGATGCATTCAGAGAACCCAGAAAGCTACCTGTATAGCAAAGTTGCCAGAGGGTAGGATGAGAAGTGAAGAATAGTAGCATGTAAGAGAGAAGGCTGGAAAAGTAGTGGGGGGCCAAATCACAAAGCATCTTGTATGCTAGCCTGAAACGAATTCAGTTTTACCCTGACAATTATGGGATCTATCTAGGAGAGCAACACTATCTGCTTTGCATTCTTAAAAAATAACTTGATCACAGTCAGAGGAAGCATTGCAGGCCAGAAGAGCAGTGGTTCAACAATGAGGATGAGGTGAGCAAGTCAAAACTGCAAGGGGAGAAAATGTGATAAACTTGCTCTGGAGTGAATACGAGAGACTGGGAATTGGTTGGGCAATAGGTAGGGAGAGAGAAATTTAAGAAAAGGTTTTTAGCTTTCTTTTGAAGGTGAGATCGATTATTATTTTCTTTGGTTGGGTTGAGCCAGTAGAGAGAAGATGAAGGTTGAGGAAGGAGAGGGGTAACTGACAGATCAAAGTGCCTGAGTGGGTGAGAGGAGAGTCCAGGACTCAGATGGATGAGCTTGCCTGGACTGGAGGTCCCCTCTTCACTGGAGGGGAGGTAGAGGACAGGTGGTGACTGAGATTGTAGGTAGGGGCTCATCTGAGTGCAGTAGTGTTTACAAGTAATTGATCACAAGCAGTTACAGATTTATTTGTTCCTTCTCCACCTTCATTGCTTCACTTGACTAGCCTTTAAAAAAAAATTTGTCACCCCTGTAATCCCAGGACTTTGGGAGGCCAAGGCAGACGTATCACGAGGTCAGGAGTTTGAGACCAGCCTGGCCAACATAGTGAAACCTTGTCTGTACTAAAAATACAAAAAATTAGCTGGGCGTGGTTGTAGGCACCTGTAATCACAGCTACTTGGGAGGCTGAGGCAGGAGAATTGCTTGAACCCAGAAAGTGGAGGTTGCAGTGAGCCGAGATCGCGCCATTGCACTCCAGCCTGGGCGACAGTGCGAGACTCCATCTCAAAAAAAAAAAAAAAAAAAAAGAAAGAAAAAAAAAAATTGTCGGTAGGGTTGGAAAATGAAAGTGGGTTAGGGGGTTAGGGGAGGATGGAGAGACTTGCAACAGTGGCAGAGAAGGAGAGCACCTAGGCCAGCATGGCCATTGGTTTGAAGGTGTCAGTATTAATTGAACTCTTAACAGGTCTTACTGTGTACCAGACATAAGTGCCAGGTGGAAAGTTGAATAAGATGAACTCTTGCCATTAGCTGCTGCATTCTAATGGGACAAAAGGATATGAGGACAAGGCCTTCCAGCCTTAGACTTAGCTTGCTTTTGTCAACAGCTTGTTTTTTTTTCCTTGAGAGAATGACCTTCTTGAAGGAAGTGTTATTTTTGTATCCTAGCATCTGCCTCCTAATAGGTCCTTCGTAAATGTCTATTGAATGAATCAATGAGTAAAAGACAGTCAAACCTATTGGAGAGGCAATGAAGGAGGCAGGGAAAGTATAATACCAAAAATGTGTATAATCAGCTTTTAATAATTGATCCTGCTTGTAATTGCAGAATTGTATTTCGGGCCTTGTACAGTTATTTCAGACATAAATCGAGCACTCAGAATAGACCTTATATAACAAGGTCAGGCACAGGGAAACAATATTTTCCATTTAAAATTTGACCAGTTTCACTTTTCTTATAAGGATTATGGTAACATTTGGAGCAAGTGCTTTTCTCATCATTTAAATGGTATCCTCAGGATAGAATATCTCATTTGACATTCTGTTCAAAATGTTTAACTTCCTTTCCTTTACTCCCTTTCTCAAGTTAATTGTGGCCAGTAACCAAGTCATTGAAAGAAAACTTTGTTCATATTCATTTATTATATTTTTTAAAAACTTTTGCATGATTCATTAAAATTGGCTCCTTCTTATTAATTTACTGTATATTTTACTAGTCCTAGGTGAAGCATTATGTTAAAAATTTTAAGTGATTTATAAAATATTAAGTTGTATGATTTTAAATGTTATTTACTGTCTCTTATTTACTGTATATTTTACTAGTTCTAGGTGAAGCATTATGCTAAAAATTTTAAGTGATTTATAGAATATTAAAAGTTGTATGATTTTAAATATTATAATTTATATAGCTTTTTCCTCCATGTATAGCCCTGTCCCCGTTTGCTACGCTGTTATTAACAGAATTTAATGCCAAGAAAATACTTAACATTAGATTGATTACTCTAGACCTTCCCCCAATCCCACTATCCCCTGACCTATTTGCCCTTTTCAGTGGTTGGGAGTGGGAGTTATGTTTTTGTACTTTGATTTCTCTGCTTTTAGTCTGGAATATACAAAAGTGAGTCACATTTCTTCTGAATCCTTTGTGATTTAAGATATGTTTGTGCATGGTTTTATGCAATGGTTCATTCCTATGTCCTGCAGGATATCTATGACCTTAAGGACCAGATACAGGATGTAGAAGGGAGATACATGCAGGGGCTTAAAGAACTAAAGGTATCAGGGCCCATTCTGCAGCCCAAGCATGCTCTGTATGCAGAAGTGTTGGCAGTGGTGGCTTTGCAAGTTCTGTTAACCAACTGCACATAGCTTTACTAACAGTGTTTGTCTTTCAAGCATGTGCTTAACCTGCAGCGCATAGGAATGGTGAACTTTCAATCTCTGCTTATGTTTAAATGTGTAGTAGAGTTTTTAAGTATTCAGCAGAAGATATCATTTACAGTTTTTTTTCTCTTTTTTATTTTTTCTTATAGAGACAGGGTCTCACTATGTTGCCCAGGCTGGTCTCGAACTCCTGGGCTCAAGCCGTCCTCCTGCCTTGGCCTCCCAAAGTGCTGGGATTACAGGCATGAGCTACCTCACCCAGCCTCTTTTACAATTTTAAAACCTTGTAAAGTACATGCATATCCCTTGTGTCTTAGCCATACAAAATTAAATTGGTCAAACACCTAAAAAAATACTAAGAATATTTTTATTGAGAATTGGACCTCAAAATTCTTCCACGCTAAATGAAAAAGTGTTGTATATTTCTGTTACCAAACTCAGTCAGTATTAAATGTGGGAGGAAGTAGCAACTGAGACACCATTATTATAAATATCCCCCCCCTGGAGGAAGGAACATGAAGACATGAGGCCTATATTTTCTTTTGGCTTGGATTTTTTTTAACCTATAGGTCAAAAATGATGACACAGATCTAGTGCCTTAAAGAATTTGGAGGTAAATGTAAATGGTCTTTATCTTTTCCCAGAAAGGATGACTAACATTTTTTAATGTAAATGTGTGAGGCAGACAGTTTGGTTGTAAATAGCATTGGTTATCATGCTCTTCTTTCCTCACATTTCATTCTGAAGTTCAAGCCTCGTGTTATGAAGAAACCAGAAGTTTATTTAAACACATGTATGTCCTGATTTGAAATCAAAATACACACTACAGGCCAGGCACGGTGGCTCACGCCTGTAATCCCAGCACTTTGGGAGGCCGAGGCAGGCGGATCACCTGAGGTCAGGAGTTTGAGACCAGCCTGGCCAACATGGCGAAACCCTGTCTGTACTAAAAATACAAAAAATTCACCAGGCATGGTGGCAGGCGCCTGTAATCCAAGCTACTTGGGAGGCTGAGGCAGGAGAATTGCTTGAACCTGGGAGGTGGAGGTTGCAGTGAGCTGAGATGGTGCCATTTCACTCCAGCCTGGGCAACAGAGCGAGACTCTGTCTCAAAACAAACAAAAAACAAAAAAGCAAAATACCCACTACACCTCTAAAAAAACAAAAAGCAAGACATTTAGAAAGATGACTCAGGATATATCCAAAGGACAAAGCATGGACTTCATGGGCAAGGATTTTGTCATCTTCCCTGGCATGATTTGGAGTAGCCTCACTATCAGCCAAACTCTTCATGCAAGTGATATGGTTCATGAGAAACAGAGTAAGACTCAGGACCCAAAAAGGTGAGAAGTCCAATGGGAAGTGCCCATGAGGGAAGCCTGCAAGTTGCTGATAGGGCAGCATGAGTTTATCGGTAAATATCAGAAGAATTACAGAATTAGTTGATGTTCTCATTTAATCTTACTCCTTTAATCTTCAGGATTTAATCTCTCTTTTAAGGTTTTAGAGATACGACTTTTGGAAATATCTTGGATCAAACAAACGGTACATTAAATAAATATGCTTATATTAAAGTCACATGTGTAACAGTGTATCAGGAAAGCAGTCGTGTGATTCAGGGGCATTCTTACTGTCATTTTATTTTATTTAAAACTTTTTTTCCTTTCATGTTAGATCTACCATTTATTGCATTCTTTGACGAATACAAAGGAACAGATTAGATTTGAGATTTGAACAGATGAGATCCCTTTTCCTAATTCATGCCAGAGTATAACTGAACTTGACTTCAGATTACATTTATCCTTGACACTTGAAGTGGAAAAAAAATACCATAAAAATAAAGAAAAGATTGTCTGATTGGTGACCAAGCATGGTGGGATGATGCATCCTATTGAAAAAGGATGTTGGCTCATTGCTTGTGACATTACTCTTAACTATGTTTGCCTTTGGGATGTTCTCTACCACTCTCCCCTCCACCCTTTTATCGGGAAAGTTTATTATTACTAATACAGCATTTGCCCATGCTGTACTAGTATATAGTGTACACTGTTACCCAGAAAATGCAGTAAAATATTAATTGTAAAATTTAACTGATCTATTTCTTAAAAGATTAATGATTTTGTAAGTCAAACGACTAAACCCATTAACCCATTTTAAAAACTATTAAAATGAATACCTTATTAAATTTAAGTACAGAGTTACAGCAATAAATAACAATAGTAAATCTATATCTAGTGACTGAAAACTTTCCAAGATGTATTGAAAAAAGGCAAACTGTAGAACAAAATGTAGAGTATATAATTTGTATTAAAAATATATATGAAGTCAAGGGTATATATTTTATACTATAAACAAATAGGAAATGGCCTGAAAGATAATCTACCAAACCAATAGCGCTTGTGCCTCTGGAGGGAGCATTGTCAAGGAAGACTTTTGCTTTATTGATATTGATATTTTTTCTGCTATTAGCCTCTCAGATGGATGAGAATTATTTTAAAGTCTGCATTATAGTAAGATACATTTAGATATATTTAGAGCACTGTATAATTGACTTTGCTTATATTCTTTGTTTTGGTTAAATTTGTTTCTAATCATAGTTTAAATCTTACCTGACAACTTAATTCTGGTTTATGAAGCATTATTAAAAGTGTGTGTGGCCGGACACGGTGACTTATACCTAAAATCCAGTTTTGGAGGCCAAAGCGGGTGGATCACTTGAGCCCAGGAGTTTGAGATCAACCCGGGCAACATGGTGAAACCTTGTCTCTACAAAAAATTAGCCAGGTGTGGTAGCACATGCCTGTGGTCCCAGTTACTTGGGAGGCTGACATGGGAGAATCACCTGAGTCTGGGGAGGTTGAAGCTGCATAGCTGAGATTGTGCCACAGTAGTCCAGCCTGGGTGACAGATGAGACCCTGTCTCCAAAAAAAAAAAAAAAAAAGTGTGTATGTTTGTATTTTTATTTAGATGTAATTCACATTCCATAAAAATTGACCCATTTAAAATATATAATTCAGTAGTTTTTAGCATACTCACAGAGTTGTGCAACTAGCACCACAACCCATCTTTAGAACATTTTCATCACCCAGAAAAGAAACCCGAATCACTAACTTTCTGTCTCTGTAGATTCGCCTATTCTGGAGATTTATTACAAATGGAATCATACAATATGTAGTCTTTTGTGATTGGCTTTCATTTAGCATAATATATTCAATATTCACCCATGTCGTATTATCTGTCAGTCTTTTTTTAATGGCTAGATAGTATTCCACTGTATGGATTTGCTGCATTTTGTCAATTCATTTGTCAGTTAATAGGCATTTGGGTTGTTCATACTTTTCTGGCTATTATGAATAATGCTGCTGTGAACATTTGTGTACAAGTGTTTGTGTAGACATATCTTTTCAATTCTCTTTGGTAGATTGCTAGGAATAGAATTGGTGGGTCTTATGGTAACACTATATTTAACATTTTGAGGAATTGTCAAACTGTTTTCCAAAGTAGCTGCACCATTTTATGTTCCTACCAGCAATGTATGGGAGATCTAGTTTCTCCACATCCTTACTAACACTTGGCTTCTGTGTTTTTGATTATAGATTATAGCCATCCTAGTGAATGTGAAGTGGTATCTTATTTTGGTTTTCATGTGCATTTTCCTAATCACTAATGATGTTGAGCATGTTTTCCTGTGCTTATTTGTCATTTGCATATCCTCTTTGGAGAAATATCCAGGTCCTTGCCCATTTTTAAATTGATTTGTGTGTCTTTTATTGTTGAGTTGTAAGAGTTGTTTATATATTATTCTGCATGTACGTCCCTTATCAGATATAAGATTTATAAATATTTTCTCCCATACTGTGGGTTATCTTTTTACTTTCTTGATCATATCATTTGCAGCATAAAAGTTTTACATTTGCGCCAGGCGTGGTAGCTCACACCTGTAATACCAGCATTTTGGGAGGCTGAGGTGGGCAGATCATGAGTTCAGGAGTTTGAGACCAGTCTAGCCAACAAAGTGAAACCCATCTCTACTAAAAAATACAAAAAATTAGCCGGGTGTGGTGGTGTGCGCCTGTAATTCCAGCTATGCAGGAGGCTGAGGCAGGAAAATTGTGTAAACCCAGGAGGTGGAGGTTGCAGTGAGCCGAGATCGTGCGATTGCACTCCAGCCAGGGCAACAGTGTGAGACTCCATCTCAAAAAAAAAAAAGAAAAAAAGTTTTATATTTGGGTGAAGTCTCTTTTTGGTTTATAATGCTTTTTGTTTGTTTGTTTGTTTTTGAGACAGGGTCTCACTCTGTTACCGAGGCTGGGGTGCAGTGGCACGATCTTGGCTCACTGCAACCTCTACCTCCTGGGTTCAAGTGATTCTCCTGCCTCAACCTCCCGAGTAGCTGAGATTACAGGCACCCACCACCATGCCCGGCTCATTTTTGTATTTTTAGTAGAGATAGGGTTTCACCATGTTGGTCAAGCTGGTCTTGAACTCCTGACCTCAAGTGATCTGCCTGCCTCAACCTCCCAAAGTACCGGGATTACAGGCGTGAGGTACCACGCCCGGCTAGTTTATAGTGCTTTTGGTATATCTAAAAAACCATTGCCTATCCCAAGGTCATGAAGATTTATCCATATTTTCTTTGAAGCGCTTTATTGTTTTAGCTCTTACATTTAGATCTATGGCTCTTGGTGAATTGATTTTTGTGTATGGTGTGAGGTAGGAGTCCAACTTCATTCTTTTGTTTGTGGGTATCCACTTGTCCCAATACCATTCATTCTTTTCCCATTGAGTTACATGGATCCCTTTGTCCAGATTAACTGATTGTAAATGTAAGTTCTGGGCTCTTAGTTCCATTTCATTGATAAACATTTGCACTAGTAGTTTTAAAATTTATTTCCATAAATGATTACTTTTCCTGTGTGAAACATTTTTTTTTTTAGCTTTAAAAAAAGTCACTAGGCAGTAGTAATTACTAAAGTAGATACAGTTACACACAAAAAAAATGTGAGCTATTTTAGGCAGAAAATTTTGAGATATGTAACATTTCAGGCATTTTGTGGTACCTTTTCTTTTTTTTTACATCAAAACTGTGGCATTAGATCAAACTCTTTATTTTATTTTGTTTTATTTTATTGATTGATTGATAGAGATAGGGTCTCACTCTGTCACCCAGGCTGGAGTGCAGTGGCACGATCTCTGCTTACTGCAGCCCTGAACTCCTGGGCTCAATCAGTCTTCCCACCTAGCATCCCAAGTAGCTGGGGCTACAGGTGTGCACCACCCTGTCTGGCTAATTTTTGTATTTTTTTTTGTTGAGACAGGGTTTTGTCATGTGGCCCAGGCTTGTCTTGAGCTCCTGGGCTCAAGCAGTCTACCCACCTTGACCTCCCAAAGTGCTGGGATTACAGAGATGAGCCACTGTGCCTGGCCAAGCTCTTTTTTTAATATTAATTTTTATATTGCTTAAACATGACTGAAATTTGGATAATTGCTAGAAAAAAATATTTACCTTTACATTAGCGTTTTTATGCAGAACAGGAAAGTACTAAAAACAACTGTCTAGAAAGTGGCAAAATTCAAATGAGTATGAAGTTCACTTATGTAAAGAGAGGCTGTATTTTGTGGTATCACTGCATTCTGAACACCAGTCTGTTATTAAAATTATAAGAGTAAAATTTCTGAAAATATTGACGATTTTTCATTTTATGACTCTTACAGATATACGTTGTTTGCACTCCTTTTCTTCTTTCAGAGGCTATATTGCTGCTTAATTTTGTTTTCTTGGGGAACAGCACATATTGTTCTTATAAAGGCATTATTGGCTTATTATTGTCTTCCTGTTTCACGTGCATGTTACTAAACAAGGAGTTCCCCAAACCGCTTGTATTTTATGAAAATGCATCTTTATGTGTTTGTGGCAGTGCTATAATTTCCTGTTATATTGCATATATTCAATTAACATATTTTAGATATCAGACTGATGACTTCAACTCTCATTTAGGAATCTTTGTCTGAAGTGGAAGAAAAATACAAGAAAGCCATGGTTTCCAATGCACAGTTAGACAATGAGAAGAACAATTTGATCTACCAAGTAGACACACTCAAGGATGTTATTGAAGAGCAGGAGGAACAGATGGCAGAATTTTATAGAGAAAATGAAGAAAAATCAAAGGTAATGCTTATCTTGTATAAAGTGATGGAATTGATATATAAAGTGATGGAAGATTGCAGCATACTTACTTAGGAATGATGTTTCAGTCAAAACTGAATGGCCCAAGGAAATTGACAGAACACCATGAGATATCAGGCCCTGAAGTAATTTTTTTATTTAAAAAAAATATTTTCTTAAGGAAAAGCTTATGTCTTCTGTTAAGTTTCTGAAAATAGAATACAACTCAAGTTTTATCTTCATTTTCTGTCTCTTAATTGGGACTGTAATTACAGTGTGTTACTTATTTCTTCCGGTTACAAGTGACTGGAGCTCCCGCAAAGCTCCAAAGACTGTCAGTAAGATGATTCATTTTTTTTTCTATGAACTTCTGAACGGTTCAAGAGAATCCATTTTCTAAGTAATTGGATAGAAGTCTTTAATCAGTTATTTTAAATCAGCAACTTGGAGATGTGGGTCAGAAATTGAAAGATATTTTCTTTAGAGGTTAATAAGCTGTAATGTTATAATGTACAGATGGAGAATAAAATGCATTGTCCAAGGCCCAGATTTGCTCTTTGATAACTGCAGAAAACAAATTGGATTCTTTTAAAAGCATATGTTTTAGACTTTTTGAAGGGTTGATGTCAGTTCAAGCAGAGGTCAAATGGGTATTATTGCCAGAAATGGATTGCTACTACATTGCCAATATAAAACATTCAGAAAATAATTTAGGAAATGCATGTTGATAAATTGTTAGAAACAACAATCTGAATTTGTGCATAATAAAGTGAGAGAAGCTGTTTATATAACCTCGAAGAGGCCAGCATTATTACTGTAGTCTTTATAGGAATTTCTTTCCTTGAGGACTAGAAATGCCCATTCCAGCCTGTTTTGGTCACATTCAAAAAGTGTTAGGAAGTGTGCCAGGCGTTTGGAGGAGAGGGATGAATAGACCAGAGCACAGAGGATTTTTAGGGCAGTGATACTATTCTGTATCATAATGGTGGATACATGTTGTTATGATACATTTGTCCAAAAGTATAGAATGTACAATACCAAGAGTGAACCCTAATGTAAACTTTGGACTTTGGATGATAGTGATTTGTCAATGTTGGTTCAGTGATAGGACAAAATGTACCACTCTAGTGTGGGTTGTTTATAATAGGGTAGACTGTGCATGTGTGGGGACAGGGAGTATATGAAAACTCTCTGTACTTTAAACATAATTTTACTGTGAATCTAAAACTGCTCTAAAATTGTTTATTTAGGACTGGTATTTAGATGGTGAAAAAGAGGCTTCTAGTTGTTTTCATATTGGACTGACAGTGGCCCACTGAAGAGCATTATATATGTTAAATAGGTATATCTTTGATTCTTCTTGTATATCCAGTAGGCCATTTTTGGAGATTTTGGGCCATCACGCTTTTCCTAGAGCCTCTGGACTCCTTTTTTTGCTGTCCCACATATTTTTTCTTACCTATTTTTGCCTCTTTGTTTGTAGCAGACTAGAGTAAAAATCTCATGCTAAGTATTTAATGGTCACTACTAAAATGAATTATCTTTCCATCATCTCAAATATCCTTCAGCATTTTTAAAAATGAAGAAAACCCTTATAATTAGCTATTTTAACCAACTTAGTGTTTCCCTCCATCATTTTAGAAGGCAATAGAGTTATTTTAGTATGCATAGAGTTTTTTTCTTAATCTTGTCCTTTTTTTCTTTTGGAGACAAGGTCTCACTCTGTAGCCCAGGCTGGAGTGGAGTGGCACAAGTATAGCTCACTGCAGCCTCTGTCTCCAGGCTCAAGTGATCCTCCCACCTCAGCCTCCTGAGTAGCTGGGACTACAGGCATGTACCACCACGCCTGGCTAATTAAAAAAAAAATGTTTTCATAGAAACAGGGTTTCACCATGTTGCCTAGGCTGGTCTCGAACTCCTGGGCTCAAGCAATCCACCCACCTTAGCTTCCCACAGTTCTGGGATTACAGTTGTGAGCCACCGTATTGGGCCTTGTTGTACTTTTCAAACCTAAAATGTATTAAGTTTTTTTTTAATACCCTGGAAATTTGCTTCATGTAGTGTGATGCAGAAGACTTTGTGACAGTATCTCTCTCTAACATGTCTTTATCCCGAGCTCTCTCATTCTAAACAACTATTGCTTTATACAGTAGAATGTTTATATTCAGAGATACACAAAGAGGTCAGGCACTCTGGTGTATTTCATTACAGAAGCAGGTAGTGAGAGTAGAGAAGGACCGTTCAATAATAATTATACAGTATTAATAAAATTTTTCAAAATGTCTTTAGTGTCTCCTCCTGGAATTACAATAACTATTTTGTTTTATATTTTAATTTAATTTAATTTTATTATTTTTACAGACAGGGTCTCGCTCTGCTCCCCAGGCTGGAGTGCAGTGGCACAATCGTAGCCCACTGTAACTTTGATCTCCTGTGCTCAAGTAATCCTGAGTAGCTAGAACTGTAAGCACATGCCACCATGCCTGGCTGTTTTTTAAAAATCTTTTTGTGGAGATGGGGCCTTGCTACATTGCCCAATCCTCCTTCTTTGACCTCCCAAAGTGTTGGGATTACAGGCATGAGCCACTGCGCCTGGCCCATTGTTTCTCTTTTAAAGCATAATCAAAAGACCATTTCACACCTGTAAAATTAACAATAATTCATATTACATATCCAATCAATGTTAAAATTTCAGTAGTTTCAAAATGTCATAAATGATTTTTCTTTTTTACACTTAAAAAAATCAGGATCCAGGTACATTTCACACCTTGGAATTAGCTGATAAATCTTTTAAGTCTCTTTTCATGTATAGGTCCTCTTTCATGTTTTTTCTCCTTATAATAAATATGTTGAAAATATAAAATATTAAGAAACTGGGTTGCTTAATATTTCCCAGTCTTACAGGTTTTTCCATTTTCATACCCTTAGTGTCTTTACCATGTTCCCCTTTCCTCTGTATTCTCTGTAAGTAGGTAGTTAGGCATAGAGGCTTAATCAAATATAACTTCAGTTTTTTTGGAAAACCCGCTTCATAGATGGTGCATTTGTCTTCCTTCAGGAGGCCCAGATGTGTGGCTGGCTGTTAATGCTGTAGATACATGCTTAGATCCTTCAGTTGACTAGGGACTGCAAAATGGGATGTTCTGATTTTGTCATTACCAATTTATTTTATTTTATTTTTTATTATTTTATTTTATTTTATTTTTTATTTTATTTTATTATTATTATTATTATTATTTTGTTTTGTTTTGTTATTTATTTTATTTTATTTTTTTAGACAGAGTTTCGCTCTTGTTGCCCAGGCTGGAGTGTAATGGCGCAATCTCAGCTCACTGCAACCTCCGCCTCCCTGGGTTCAAGCGATTATCCTGCCTCAGCCTTCTGAGTAGCTAGGACTACCGGCATGGACTACCATGCCTGGCTAATTTTGTATTTTTAGTAGAGATAGGGATTCACTATGTTGGTCAGGCTAGTCCCGAACTCCTGACCTCAGGTGATCCACCCACCTTGGCCTCCCAAAGTGCTGGGATTATAGGCGTGAGCCACTGTACCCAGCCTATTTAATGTTATTTTTAAGCAACTTTATTGAGATATAATTCGAATAACATACAAACCATCCATTTAAAATGTACAATTCAGTGGTTTTTAGTATATTCACATATATGTGTAACCTTCATCACAGTTACTTTTTAGTATCATCCTCCTTTCCCCCAAACCCCTCAGTTGTAAGTAACCACTAATCTACTTTCTATCTATAGAGTTCCCTATTCTAGACTCATATGAAAGGAATCATATAATACATGGTCTTTTGTGACTGGCTTCTTTCACTTAGCATGATGTTGTACCATGTATCGGTACTTAATTCCTTTTTATAGCCTATTAATATTCCATTTTTTGGGTATGCTACATTTTCTTTATCCATTTGTGCATTGATTGACATTTGGGTTGTTTATACTTTTTCCTGTTAAGAATAATGCTGCCATAAACATTTGTGTACAGGTTGTTTTTGGACATAAGTTTTCTTTTTCTTTTTTATTTTAAGAGATAGGGCCTTTTAAGAGATGTTGCCCAGGCTGGTAACTCCTGGCCTCAAGCAGTCTTCCTGCCTCTGCCTCCCAAAGTGTTGGAATTACAGGCATGAGCCATTGCTCATGGTCTGGACATATGCTTTCCTTTTTCTTAAGTATATACTTGGGAGTGGAATTGCTGATTCATACGATAAATCTGTGTTTAACCATTTGAACAGTGCCAGACTGTTTTCCGAAGTGGCTGCACCATTTTCTATTCTCACACCAGCAATGTATGCAGGTTTTGATTTTCCCACATCCTCACCAACACTTGTTATCTGTCCTTTTTATTCTAGCCATCCTAATACGTGTGGTTTGATTTGCATCTCCCTGGTGACTAATGATTTTGAACATATTTTCATGGGTTTATTGGCTATTTGTATATCTTCCTTGGCAAAATGTCTATTCAGATCCTTTGTCCATTTTAAAGTTGGATTTTGCCTTATTATTATTGACTTGTAAGGTTGTTTATATATTCTAGATATAAGAATTTTATCAGATATATTATTTGCAAATATTTTCTCCCTTTATGAGTTTTCAAAAAAAAGGAATTGGTTGTCTTCTGACAGTGACCAATTACTTTTCTCTTGACATATCAATATGAAGTCATAAATTCAAGCATTTGATGTCTTCAGTTGCATTGCAACTTTCATTCTTTTTGATGATAAAATTGTCCCATCTTTGGCTAATGTGAACCTCTTGAGGTTGATTCCCAAGTACTTCTGGTGAGTCTAATTGTTTTGGATAGCTTCTTTGCTTTTTGGCAGAATATGTTCCAGTCTTATCTTGTACATTTTCTGCCACAGACCTGGAATCAGCCATTTGTCCAAGGAGCCCTAGTTCTGTTTTAGTATGAGTGCTAGAGATGCTCATTGCCACCAAGTAGGTGACTGTTTATGGGTCTTTTCAGTGGATACATTTGGGAAATATGTGTGTGAAGTTTTTTATTTGTTTTTAACGACAAAATATATTATGAGTTCATGCTGATAGTTCCAGTTCATATGCAGGACTCTAGGGTTTTTGTTTAACCTCTTCTGTCTTTCATCTGTATCTTTTTTTGTTCCCCCTACACTACAATTCCTAGTTCTCAAAGTTTCTAGGGATGATAGTAATTATGTTACGTTCTGTTCTCTTTGCTTTATCCCAAGTTGCCTAGAATAGCAATACCAACATTAACACCAACAATTTAATTACTGAAAATAGTTAAAAGATTTTTATTTTGTTTGTTTTGCTTGGCTGTTATTTTTGCCACTAGTCAGTGTATATAGCCGAACTGTTGTTTTTAGAAGTTACTTGAAATAGTTTCTTTCTGTGCTACAAACTGGATGTATAGTTAGGTTCACTGCATTTTATTTTCAGTATTTAGGAATTACTTTTAAAATTATTTTTATTTAAAAAATTTTAATTGTCATCACCAAACACCATAAATTTATTATCTTAACTGTTTTAAAGTGTAGAGTTCAGTAGTGTGAAGCATATTCACATTATTGTAGATCAGATCTCCAGAAATTTTTCATCTTTCAAAACTAAAACTCTATACCCATTAAACAATTCCCCATTTCTCCCTGCCACCAGCCCTTGGCAACTACCATCCTACTTTCTGTCTCTCTGAATTTGGCTACTCTATGTACCAAACTCATAAGTAGAATCATATGATAATTTATCTTTTCATGACTGGTTTACTTCATTTAGCATAATGTCCTAAGCCTCATCCATTTTGTAGCATGTGATAAGAGTTTCTTTTTTCAAGCTGAATAATCCACTGTATATATACCACATTTTGTTTATCCATTCATATATCAATGGCCACTTGAATTGTTTCCGCTAGGAATTGCTTTCTAAATTTAATTTTGTTTCACAATTTTGTAACTATCTAGAATAGTTACATAGATCTTGAGTCAAGTTAACAAAGAAAATATATTTGAAGAAGTCAATCTTCTATCTCTGTCTCTTTATCTCTATTTTCTCCTTCCTTTAAGGAATTTTAAAATTTAATGGTTTATCTTTCCATTTTTTAAATCCAAGAAGATAAATTAGGTAGCCATTTTTAATCTAAAAAGATATATATATATAATCATTCAAAATATATGTACAAATATATGTATTTCTCACTCTCCTTAGAAAATGGTAGCATACAGTTAATATAAATGCTGTTCTGCATCTAGATTTTATCGCCTTATGAATGTCACATAGAGATATCTTGCTCATTCTTTTTCACCACTGCATAATTATTCTGCAGTATGGATGTACCATGCTTTATTCCAACAGTTCCCTATATTAATAGACATTCAAGTTTGTCACGTTTTGCTGTTAAAAATAGTCCTGTAGAAATGACATACTGCATAGGTCTTTTTGTATTTTGCCAATGTATCTATGATGAAGAGTGAGATTGCTGGGTCAAAAGGTATGTAGTTTTGTAGATACTGTCGTGGTCTCCTTTGTAAGCATTATACCATTTGCATTCTCACCAAAATGTATGAGGGCCTGTTTCTTTCCCCATAGTTCTGTCCTGGAATATGTTGTCAAGTTTTTGAACTTTTATTAGTGTTTTGGTGAGACAAATAGTTTGTTTCCATTTCTTAGTATGCGTATCTTTTCATATTCAGAGCTATTTCTATTTCTTTTTCTATAAACTGTCCATTTCCGTAGCTTGTTATTCTATGCAGTTAGTGCTTTTTTTCTTTCTAGTTTTTTCTTTTTAAGACGGAGTTCTGCTCTTGTTGCCCAGGCTGGAGTACAATGGCGCAATCTTGGCTCACTGCAATCTCCGCCTCCTGGGTTCAAGTGATTCTCCTGCCTCAGCCTCCTGAGTAGCTGGGATTACAGGCGTGCACCACCACGCCCAGCTAATTTTGTATTTTTAGTAGAGACGGGGTTTCTCCATGTTGGTGAGGCTGGTCTCAAACTCCCGACCTCAGGTGATCCGCCCACCTCGGCCTCCCAAAGTGCCGGGATTAGAGGCATGAGCCGCCGCGCCTGGCCTATTTTTAGAGATTCTCTGCCATTCAAGGGTTTTGTTTATTTATGTATTTATTTTTTGGAGACAGAGTCTCACTCCGTCATCAGGCTGGAGTGCAATGGCACCATCATGGCTCACTATAGCCTTGACCTCCCTAGGCTCAGGTGGTCCTCCCACCTCAGCCTCTAGAATACCTGAGACTATAGGCACACGCCACCAACCCTGGCTAATTTTTGAATTTTTTTTTATAGAGATGGAGTTTTGCCATGTTGCCCAGGCTGGTCTTGAATTCTTGGGCTCAAGGGATCCACTTGTTTCAGCTTCCCGGAGTGCTGGGATTACAGGCATGAGCCACCATGCCCAGCCTAAAATTTTGATTTTTATATAGTCTAATTTATTGTACCTTTACCTCATTGCTTGTGGAGTTTTGAGTCATTTTTTCAGTAAAGATTGCCCCATTCCTTGGTTACTTATCTTTTCTTTTATTCCTGTACAGTTTGTTCTCCCTTCCCTTCCCTCTTCCCCCATTCACTCCCTGGCTTTCTTTCCTTATGTAAACCTCTTGATTGATTTGGAATTTGTCCTGGTGTGTGGTATGGGGTATAGTTCCAATTTTATCTTTTTCCAAATGAATATCCAGTTATCCCACCATTGCTAATTTAAAAGTCTTTCCTTCTCATTGATTTGAGATGCTCTTATTTTTGTGGTTTTTAAATATATTTGTATATGTAAATGAGTGTTTTCCTGAATTTTCTATTCTGCTCCCTTGGTCTATATTCATGTACCATAACAACGTTGTTTTAATTATAGAAACTTTATAATATGTTTTAATACCTAGTAGGGCCGGCTTTCTTCTTTTTCAGTATGTATTTTTCTGGCTACTTTTTCTTGTGTTTTTCTTTCAAATCAACTTGCCTTGCTCTGATGAGAAAAGAAAAACCTGATGGTATTTTTCTTTGTACTGCATTAAATGTATAGATTAGGGAGAACTGGCATTTTTATAATGTTGTGAGACTTTTAATCCAAGAAGACGGTATGCCTTTCCATTTATTCAATCCTACTTCTTTGTCTTTTGGGAATGTTTTATATAATTTTCCTCATATAGGTTTTGGATATATTTTATAAGTTTACATGTATGTATTTTATTTAATGTTGATTTTATTTTGATATTGTATTTATTATTCCTTCTTTGAATTTTATTTGTATATGAATGTCATTGAATTGTATGTGTTCATTTTATAACCTATTTCTTGACTAAATTATCTTTTGTTTTTAATAATTTTGCCATTGATTAGTTCAAGTTTTCCAGATAAATAATTATACAAGATGAAATTTTAAATTTTTCTTAACCTTTCTATAGAAGACACAATTTTTCTAAGTTACTATGAATCAGGAGTTTGGACATGTTTCTGGAGGTCATTCTTAACCTCTGTGTTGTATTGTATATGTTCAAATTTCTTGTGTGCCATGACCTGTGTAAATGATATTATTTGTTTAATAACAGGAGTTAGAAAGGCAGAAACATATGTGTAGTGTGCTGCAGCATAAGATGGAAGAACTTAAAGAAGGCCTTCGGCAAAGAGATGAGCTTATTGAGGTACGTACATGAACTGTGGGAATACTTAATTTTGAAAAAAATGAGTTGAACGGGATGAAGATGTGTGTGTTGGGAGGGAAGGAAAGTTAAGATGCATCAGAGTTTACTTGTCTCTTTATATTTGACTGTACGCTAAAAGTTTTCAGACATAAACCAGATCATGCTTAAAAATTAATACTATAAATCCTATAAACATTACCCCACTTTGGTAGCAGAAATTTTTGTGTCTTTTATTGCTAAATACAGTTTCCTAAAGATATCTTAGGAAATGGGCAAAAGGAAAAATTATAGAATAACATTATTCTTTGGAATTAGTGAATGCCATCTTTTGCGACATGATTCTCGGGGAATAAGTTTGATTTTCACTCAGGTAAATACATTTCTCAGGTGGCTAAATGAAAAAGAAGAAATGTCAAGATACTTTCTATACAAAAAGGTAAAGAATAGCTAGTCTGAAGGTTCAGGTTTCTGCAAGCGAAGGGACTCTGCCACATTGTTGGCAACATCTTAGGAATGGAATGAAGCATAGTCTACCAAGAACTCTTTGAAAACATTAGTCATCCTTGCAGGCCTACTACATTGCATCCATCTTTTTTCTTTAAATGTGGTTTTCCCTCTTGAGACGATGTTTTTAGATAAATATAGAAATAAGTTTGAAGGGGGATCCTGCCCACTATCTAGGTGTGGCTATCAAAGGCATCTAATGTTAAGTTAGTGTTGACATGCCAGAGATGTCAGGAAGCATAGATGTTAACGATCCCAGGAGAGAGATCTCACGTACCACACTTGTCCACATTCCTGGCTACTCAGACCTTAGCCCCTCTTTTTCTCTCCCTCTTTCCCCTGAGACCTACCTCTTAATATCTCTCTCTACAAATGATTTTTAAAAACCATTTAATAGAGAAAAAGAAATGACTTTTTAAATTTGAAGACTGGTGTTAATTTTTGTCATTATTAAGAATAATTGAACATACCCAGAATTTGTGGATTTCAAGTGCAGATACAGATAACCTTGTGGATCTATCAGATTACATATGAGGTTAATTTTCTTAGTTTTTCTCCATATAAGGTAGGAAGCATATTTTCCAGAATCTGTATCCTGCTGGTATTTTAAAATACTGTGAAATTCTTTCCTTTTTTGTTCTTTTATCTTTCTGTGCCAAAATGCCAACCACATAAAATAATAAACTGCTTTGGGGGCTGCTTCTCAAATTCAATAGCTTAAGTTAGGATTGGTAAAGTTCTAGTTTTTCATTGTAATGGTATTTAAGAAGAATATAATGCTTGATTTCTATAGTTTGTCACTGTGACTTCTTTAAAAGCTTAGGGTGCTAGGTATACAAACTTTGAAAACTATAGATGTTTTAGATGTTTTTTACATCTAGAATGAACATCTTTTAGATGTCAGTATCTATGGTTATGCTGAAAATCTTTAAATATTACAAATAATGTTTTTTGGTCTTTGGAATTGAAAATTCCATGGTAAGGTACCTAATGTATGAGTAGGGGAAGGAAGAGATAATAATTTACCAATAATGCATAAGAAGAAAACCAGTTAAGCACCATTGACAATTAAAAAGGTCATTTAAGGATTGTTAAATGCTAAGTTTAAATGTTTCAAAATAATATAAATAATTTTAAAATAATACAAAATTCATGGTGTTCTTGCTGTCATAGATTCTGCTAACAGAAATTCAAAATGATCAGTTCTGCTTAAAAAATAAAATTCAAAACTGCTTGTTCTCTGAGATAAAAGATCATTTGTTCATAAGCAAATCTAAATTTCCCTCTCTAGGAATGTAAGTTCTTGCAGTTATCAAAGAAAGAATATACATACGGAGCTGTATGTACACAGAAATTCTAGCTGGCTTGCTGCCACATAGCTGTGGTTAGAACAGTTATTCCTGGTTCCTTTGCTTACTTTTGTAGGGACAAGCCAGTGAGAATCTTGTGGCCAAGACTGTGAATGTCATCTTTTCTTTTGGCAAACCAATTTTGCTTTTCCTGTTCATCACAGACTTTCCCTTTTGGTTAAGTTTCTTTATCGGCTTTATTTTTGTTTCCTCCCTCAAACCTCCTCTCCCTTTTCTTTCTGCTCTTTTATTACTTCTCTTCCCCTCTTCCTCTGCAGGAGAAGCAGCGCATGCAGCAGAAAATAGACACCATGACAAAAGAGGTGTTTGACCTCCAGGAGACACTTCTTTGGAAAGATAAAAAAATTGGGGTATGAGATGAAATTGGGCTTTGGTTAGAAGCTCATTGATGAGGACTACAATAGAATTTAACCTAGAGATTGAAAAAACCTGTCCTTTTGATTATTCTTGAGCATTTACACAGTATGAAAAATGAGTAAGTAGAAGATAGAAAGAGACTTCCATAGGAAAACCTGATGTCGTGCCTGGAAAGAACTCTTCTTTTCAGCCAACAAGTTTCTCTGTATTCCCTTAGGATTCTTTTTTTTTTTTTGAGATGGAGTCTCATTTTGTTGCCCAAGCTGGAGTGCAGTGGCATGATCTCGGCTCACTACAACCTCTGCCTCCTGGGTTCAAGTGATTCTCCTGCCTCAGCCTCCCTAGTAGCTGGGATTACAGGCACATACCACCATGCCCAGCTGATTTTTTGTATTTTTATGAGAGATGTGGTTTCACCGTGTTAGCCAGGCTGGTCTCTAACTCCTGACCTCAGGTAATCCACACACCTTGGCCTCCCAAAGTGCTAGGATTACAGGTGTGAGCCACCACAACTGGCCTCCCTTGGGATTCTTACCCAGAAACAGCCACAGGCATTCAATTCAAACTCTGTGGTTAACTCGATATCCTTACATTACAGGAATTTGGATAAGAAGAGAGTAGTGGTGGGGAGAAAGTTATTAGCATCCTATAAATCCTTGGTGAATAAAATAGGAAGAGATTAAAATCAATTCAATTACAGAAACAGATAGGAAAGTAAGACTTACTAGGGTGGCTGTCTCTAACTATAACCACAGAACTCCCCCAAGTAGGGCCCAGATAAATGAAATGTCTTCATTGCTATTTTGCTAAGCTCTGCAGGTGGATTCCATGTACACCAAAAACTGGAGAAAATTCCCTCCAGTTCTTCTCATGTGGCCTTTGATTGGCAGTCCCATCACCTGGCTGAGCTCTCTGTTCTGCAGTAGGGGAACCACTTAGCCATAGTTGCCAGAGGCTTACCTTGTCAGGGAAGGGCAGAGGAAATAGAACATGTAAGAAAAGTCTTGTTCTGCTTAAGGTTAGAGGGGATAGGGAATAGTTGTTAAAGATCCCTGAGACCATCTCTGAGAGACAGGCCTGGATATGAAACCCTCTGGATCATACCCTCAGAACGTTGTTAGGAACATTCTGAAGCCCAGCCGGTGGTCAGCAGGATCCAGTCTTTTTCATCACTTCAAGGACCTCTCTCATTAATATACACATGGGAAGATTACATTACCTCTTAAGAGTTTGTAGGCTCATGCCTGTAATCCTAGCACTTTGGGAGGCCAAGGCTCGAGGATCGCTTGAGGCCAGAGGATTGCTTGAGGTCAAGAGCTTGAGACCAGCTTGAGCAACATAGTGAGACCCACCGTGTCTCTCCAAAAGAATTTTAAAATTTGCAGAGCATGCACCTGCCCCAACTACTTAGGAGGCTGAGGTGGGAGGATCACTGGAGCCCACAAGATGGAGGCTGCAGTGAACTATGATCGTGCCACTGCACTCCAGCCTAAGCAATAGAGTGATACCCTTTCTTTAAAAAAAAAAGTTTGTAGACCAAAAATTTAAAGAACAAAAGCTACTTTATAGATAATTATCTGACATTCAAGTTGCTGATTATTAAAAATTCCATCTAAACCTAGAAAAGCCTTCTGGGGGATAAATCAATATATGTTTCAAAACATCTGTTAGGTGTTTTGAAATTATGATTTTAAAATTGAAATTTGAAGTTGGAAAGTGAAATTTAATTGTTGAACCATTGATTTGATTTAAATTTTTGCTTGGGAGATACAACATAAGATGTAAAAAAACATGTGGGACAAAGTAGGTAATTTTAAAATTTTAGTTAAAATCTGGTCACTATCTAGAATGGGCTTCTTTTAGGACTTTACATAATTTTCTTTAACACAGATCTGTAGGCCCAGGATTTCTAGCTTGTATGAGTGCCTTAGTATTTTCAAATGATAATCTTGGACCAGCCATAGAAACCCCTCAGATGTCTCAGTTTAAAATATAAATTATTTGGCTTTTATTTGGAGAATATTTTATTTTATTTTAGTATCCCTTTTTTGAGATGGAATCTCTCTCTGTCCCCCAGGCTGGAGTATAGTGGTGCAATCTCAGCTCACTGCAACCTCCTGGGTTCAAGCAGTTCTGCCTCAGCCTCCTGAGTAGCTGGTACTACAGGTGTGCACTACCACGCCCGGCTAATTTTTGTATTTTTAGTAGAGATGGGGTTTCACCATGTTGGCCAGGCTGGTCTGGAACTCCTGACCTCAAGTGATCGGCCCATCTCGGCCTTCCAAAGTGGTGGTATTACAGGCATGAGCCACTGTGCCCGGCCAGAATTTTAGAATTACATGCAGTCGTATGAAATTAAACAGGGCTGGGCATGGTAGCTCATGCCTTTAATCCCAGCACTTTGGGAGGCCAAAGAGGGTGGATCCCTTGAGGTCAAGAGTTCGAGACAAGCCTGACCAACATGGTGAAACCCTGTCTCTACTAAAAATACAAAAGTTAGCTAGGCATGGTGGCACACACCTGTAATCCCAGCTACTTGGGAGGCTGAGGCATAAGAATCACTTGAACCCGAGAGGCAGAGGTTGCAGAGAGCTGAGATTGTGTCACTGCACTCCAGCCTAGGCAACAGACCAAAACCCTGTCTCAAAAAAAAAAAAGAAGAAAAGAGAAGAAATTTAACAGAGAGATCCTATATATTCTTTGCTCAATCTTCCCCAAATGTAACATCTTACAGAACTATAGTACAAGATCACAACCAGGGTATTGACCTTGATACAGTGAAGATACAGAACATTTCTATCACTATAAGGGATTTCTCCTCCTCTTGCCTTTTTATAGTCATAGCCTTTATCTCCCCTTCCCCTCCCAAACCCTGAGAACCACTAATCTTTTCTTCATTTGTGTAGTTTTGCTATTTTAAGAATGTTATAAAAATGGAATTATATAGTATATATTAACCTTTTGGAATTACCCTTTTTCAGTCTGTATAAGTCCCTCAAGATTAGTCCAAATTGTTGAATCACTAGTAGACTCTTTTTTTTTTTTTAATTTGAAAAATTGTGCTAAAATACAAATAACATAAAATTTACCATTTTAACTATTTTTAAGTGTACAGTTCAGTGGCATTTAGTACATTCATGTTGTTGTGCTACTGTCATCACCATCAGAACTTTTTTATCTTCCACAGCTGAAATCTGTACCCATTAAACAACTCCCCATTCAGTCCCTTCTCCCAAACCCCTGGCAACCACCATTCCACCTTCTGTCTCTGTGAATTTGACTACTCTAGGTACTTCATATAAGTGGAATCATACAGTATCTGATTTATTTCACTTGGCATAATGCCCTCAAGGCTCATGTTGCAGCATATGTCAGAATGTCCATCCCTTTTAAGGCTGAATCATATTCCATTGTATGTATATGCCACATTCTTCTGTTGATATATCGACACATCTACCTTTTGGCCATTGTGAATAATGCTGCTGTGAACATGGGTATTCAAATAACTCTTCAAGACTCTGCCTTCAGTTGTTTTCGGTATGTACCCAGAAGTAGAATTGCTGGATCTTATAGTAATTCTGTGTTTAATTTTTTTGAGTAACAGCTATACTGTGTTCTGTAGCAGGTGTCCCATTTTACATTCCCACCACTAGTGAACAAGGGTTCCAATTTCTCCATGTCCTTGCCAATATTTGTTATCATAATACAGGGGCAGTGGTCCTCCCTTGACTTTTAAAAGACACATTTTCAGTATGGACAGTAACTACTTGTCTCTAGCTTCATTTTTAAGATTTACATTTAGTAACTTAATGAAGAAATATGTCCATTATTCCCAGGTTAAAGTTCAGTTCATTAGTGGTCTTGCCTCTAGCTCCACTGCGGTTCTAAACACCAGGAACCCATGTATACAATAGGCGTATACAAAGAACTTGCATATCTCTATAGCCCAGCGTAAACTCACTTCCATTCTGACCAAAGATATTTGTTCCCCAGTACAATTATGTGGAGAATTAACCCTTTGCCCAAAAGTTCAGCCCATTATACACATCCTTTTGGCTTCTGGATGGTAGGATTTGAGGTTAGGTCAGGGATAAAGAATTATTTTGAACTCTACAAGCATGTACTTTTTACCCTAAAAAAAAATGTACTCTAGGAGCTATTGTTGTACACAAACGCAAGGGTAGTGGTTATATGGTCAGGTAATATGGAGGATTTTAGATCCAGCGTGAATACATTTGATCCAATTATAAGGTATTTTAGTAGTCTTCAAACTTTGTGGTGAAATGGGTGAATTTACAGGATGTATTTTATTTTCCCATCTATAATTATGGGAAGAGGAAATTAAAAAGTCCGAAGGTAAAAATAAAATCCAGTGCAATAAGATGTGGAAGAGGAGCAGATGTCATGTATATCATTTGCTAGAATTCCTAGTTTCAAATTGGCCTGTTCCTCAGAGGTCTTTTATATTCAGTGGTGTTGTTTATATAGAGCATGTGTGACAGTGATCATTTACCCACTTATATGTGGTGATACATGACATAACTATGCATGCAGATACCAGTAACCAAAAATGCCTAACCCATAAAGACTAAAGTGACACTCAACATATGGGAAAGTATTGTTGTGCTTTGTTTTCCCAATGTTTCATTTATTACTAATGATTAATGTAATGGAGTGTTAATACTAGCTGGATGGTGCTGAACCCACATTGTTAATTCACAGGCAGACTTGAGACACATCATATAGTATGACTGTAAATTGTTGAAAAGAAGTCAGATATTGACATGGCAGTTTGGATAAGTAAAGAGTAGGATTTGCCCTATGGGCTCCTTTCCTAGCATCATCTGGGCTAACAATAAGGGAATATAATGTATCCTCCACAGGGCTGTGATATTTAAAAAACTAAGGGCTTTGGAAACAAAAACAACCAGATTCATTTTCTGATTTTGCCACTTAATGTGACTTTGAGCAAAAAATATAGCCACTCTGAGCCTCAATTTTCTGATCTGTTAAATGGGGATAATACAGGTACCTCACAGGATATGTAGAGGTTTCAAATACAAAATAACGTATAAGAGAGAAATTATATAAAATAGTGCCTGCCATATAATTTGTGCTATACAAATGGTAGTTGCTATCATCCCTTATTTACTTGATCCCTATTTGGTTGCAAAATAGGATTATGATGATTTTTTAAATTGCCCAACTATTCAGCTATCAATTTCTCAGCAATTCTCTGTCCCACTTCCAAAGCCAGTGAACTGAGAGGAAAGTTACCTGTTGTAGTTTAACTTCTTGGATTAATGGGAATGCTGACAGAAGACATTAAATATATGAACAAAAATATGTGGGGAAAGGCTTTTTCAAATAGGCCAGTTATCAGATTCCTGCATAGACTACTTACTTTGGGTGTATTTTTAATTCTGGGTTATTTTCTTTTACAATAGATTTTATTTTTTCATAGTAGATTTTATTTTTCATCGATAACCAAAGTATGTTCCTGCTTCTGCATTGTCCTTAGCTGACAGTTGTGAGATTAAGGGAATGGCAGGGAATTTACAAATGAAATCACCAGCCTGCTTCTCCTGAACTGTCCCTGCTATCTAGGCATTACAGGCAATGCTTTACCTTGATTTATGCCTCTGCCCTTGGGATGGGTGCTATTATCCCTTCTGTTTTTCAGGTAAGGAAACTGAGGCATAGGATGGGTATGTGCCAGGACCCAAAAGCCTGATTCTGAAATCCATATTCTGTAACTCTCCATAGCTTGGCTGTATTTATTTTGTCAGTGTTTTGTTTTTTCACATTTTGGGAATATAACAGAAAGCCAATGAGTCTCAGTTATATTTAATTAAATGGTCAGAAGTTGATCTTTGAATTCTTTTGTAGGTTAACTATTTTGAATTAAGTGGTATTTGAGTATTTTGCCACACTACTTGGAGAACAATATACAGCCAATATTTAATTAAAATATCTTACATATAATAGTTATTTTTATTCCAGAACTATTTTTTTTTTTTGAAAACTCAACTGTATTATTGAATAAACTAGTTTAGTTAAACATGAAATGTGGGGTTCTTTTTGTTCACCAAATAAAAATGTACTGAGGCAGTCAGTAAGGAAAGCTTTGTTTTACTCTGGCTGCTCTCTTCATCTTCCTTTTCCTGTTTTATTTTTTTTCATTGACTGGAAAAGAAAGATTTATTTCCCTGCTTGATGTGATTAAACATGTTTTGCCAAATTGATGCATGAGAACCAGTTTCTATGAGAACTCTCTTCTGGAGATGTATATCCATGTAACTCTGTATTTCCTCCCATATCTGACTGCTTGTTTCCAATCTTTTGACTGCTTCCTTGCTTTTTATGCTTTTATCTTTGCTTATTTGAATTAGGTACTTCTCTGCTACCTTTCACCTGCTCTTTTTCTCTGCCATTGTTTCCCTTGCTACCTTACCTAAAACCAGGCCCTAGAGAAACAGAAAGAATACATTGCCTGCCTTAGGAATGAGCGAGATATGCTCAGAGAGGAGCTGGCTGACCTGCAGGAGACAGTGAAGACGGGAGAGGTATGTTAGCATTAGCCTGGAGTTCAGGTCCCTCACTGCTTTACTCGCTGTCTTCCTTCTTTTCATCCTGCCATCTTTCCTAGCCCAAATACAAACTACAATGTTTATTCCCTAATCCAGATTTGGTAGGTTTAAGCTATTTCTTCCACAGAGCTATATTCCATGTAACTGATTCTAACCAGATTTTACCTGTAGCAAACATGTATTGTTGCAGAGTTACCTCACAGAGCTTACTGTTTCCATATGGGCCTTTTGTGATGATGGGTTTTCCCCCCTTGCAGAAACATGGCTTAGTTATAATCCCCGATGGCACTCCCAATGGTGATGTCAGTCATGAACCAGTGGCTGGAGCCATCACTGTTGTGTCTCAGGAAGCTGCTCAGGTCTTGGAGTCAGCAGGAGAAGGGCCATTAGGTAAGATACTGGTTGCTATCTTGACTTGGATTAATGTTACCCTATTGGGTTTTCTGCTTTTTCATATCCCAGCTTGGAAAACAAAAACAGCATAAGGGCTGTCTGAGACTCAAGTAGACGCTTAACCAGAAGAATCTGGGCACATTGGCCCATTTTCTTCGGACATCCTTGGCCTTGGGAAACCAGCATCTGTGTCATTGTAAGGCAATAAGTGTAACTGTAAGGCCCGTGGATGGAAGTACTATGGGCCTATACGCATTGTTTTTTCCTTAACTACAAACTTTTCTGCAAAGAGAGAGTCTAGTATACCTGTGCTAGGGGAGCAGTAGGCTAGCAGGAGACTTCTCATGTGTGCTATAAGTTTCTCATCCTTGGAACATCTGGTTTTATGTTCCACTACTTACCCCAGGGTTCTGTACCTCTTTTCTACCACATTTCTTAAGCCAAGAAACAGATGACCAAAAAGACAGATATGAGAGAAGTATGACTTCCAGAGCAGGACTTCCCAGACTCTTAAAGTCTAAACCTCTTAAATTTAACCCTTTGAGAATCTGACACCTCTCTCCAGGAAAAAACAAAGTTGCTGACACCTCTCTCCAAGAAACCAAAGTCACCCATCTATTGACCCCACTAAGAAATCTACTCTAGAGGAAGAAAAATGGCACAGATAGATACTGTATCATTAGCTCACTTTTATTTTTTAAAAAACAATCTTTTTTCATTTTTCATCTTGTTTTCATATATGTGTAAACTTCTTAGAGGAGTGAGAGATATAAGTGTAAAGCAAACTGAAAAACATTTTAAAAGTTAGTAAGCACATTCTCTAATGTGGAGCATTCCAGAAATGTGATTGTAAGGCACTTTGAATAAAGCAAGATGCTGGGTGAGCAAGAGAGATCTGGAGAATGGAACGAGAGTCTGGCTATAGGCAGCCCAGGGTGTTTCCCTGCTGTTGTTTCCCTCGTCTGCAGGTCCCAGCAGGCAGACCTGCTTGAAAGGTGCAGAAGAAACCAAAATCTGTATTTGGCTGTGACCCTCATCATTTACAGAGGGTAGTGGTCAGTCAGGTGTCAGCTGCTTTTTTAAGTGAACAATGGTGTCTCCTCAGCTGAAGGGGCCTATTTTAATGCAGGCTTGGGAAGAGTCAAATCTCCATAGGCCAGGAGTGAACCCTGATGCTGCTACCAAGCCGCAGATCCACCCATGGATGCCCACATTTTTTTTTTTTTTTTTTGAGGCAGAGTCTCACTTGGTCGCCTAGGCAGG
This sequence comes from Macaca nemestrina, assembly GCF_043159975.1. NCBI lineage: Eukaryota > Metazoa > Chordata > Mammalia > Primates > Cercopithecidae > Macaca > Macaca nemestrina. The sequence continues at coordinate 100,236,048 of NC_092126.1, read as the reverse complement.
ATTGCAGTGGCGCGATCTCAGCTCACTGCAACGCGCAACCTCTTATCTCCCAGGTTCAGATGGCTTCCTGAGTAGCTGGGATTACAGGCACCTGCCACCATGCCCGGTTAATTTTTGTATTTTTTTAGTGGAGACGTGGTTTCACGATTTTGGCCAGGCTGGTCTCAAACTCATCTCAAGTGATCCACCCAACTAGGCCTCCCAAAGTGCTGGGATTACAGGCGTGAACCACCGCACCTGGCCCAGCTGCCGACATCTTGGAGTGGGTCCCCTTCCCTCCCTACTAGCTTTTGGGGACTTCGCTTCTTCCAGCATTGTGCTCCTCTCTTTTCTCTCCTCCAGCTTCCTTTGCCCAGTCCTGCTCTTACCCCATCTTCTTTCACATATTTGAATCTCTCCTGCTAAGGGCTTAGCCTTTGGGAGCACACTTGACATTTGAGTTGTCTACTAGTGAAAGCTTGAAACAAGGAAATGACCTCCTTTGTACTTCAGTTTGTCTTTAAGTGGCAAATCACTGCTGTGGGGAACAAATGTTGCATTTGGTGCCCTGATAAGTATCAGTTGTATGGAAATACGTTTTAGAGAGTTAAGAACTTTTCCGTAATGCTATTAACACCTTTATTTCTTTAGATATTCAGAGCTGTAAGTAATGTAATTTATCAGATAATATTAGCTGTTTATGAGTTTGAAAATTTTTTAATTGTTTATATACTACTTCATCACATATTTAGTTTACGATCTTTTTCATTTGTTTTAGATGTAAGGCTACGAAAACTTGCTGGAGAGAAGGAAGAACTACTGTCACAGGTAAAGGCATTCTTAATGGAGTGTAAAATAATTTTAACGAAGTTACATGGTAAAATACTAGCTAATTGAAATGTTCATTAAAAAGAAATATGCTTATTTCAAACATCAGCACTCAAGTGAGATTTGAAGGATAGATAATTCATATTTTACCTCTTTGTTATTTTCTGTTCTTAAAACATTTTTTTAAGGACACATAGTTTAAGGAGTCATATGGTTTTCTACAAAGTTTGTTATGAACACAGCAATCCCCTGGCCTGGCTTCTCTGTCCTCACCCCTGACCATTTCTGTTAAATGCTTTTAGCTGATTCTTGTGTACTGTCCTTGTATCTCTGTGTAACATACTTACGTTGCGTCTTGATTGTTCTGCTTCAGGCGTTCTATGTTGACATCCTTTTATGGAAGATGAGGGTTTAGCTGTTTTTCATCCTTTGTCCCTGCCACACACACACATATTTTCCACTCCCAAATCCTCCTAATAAAGGAACGGTGTAATTCCAGTCTGCTTGTGTCATTAGGACCCTCTAAACTCTACTCACAGTGGAGCCAGGTTGCATTCTAGGATCATCTCCCTTGGAACTATTAGTTTCCTCTAAGTTAATGTTATGGTTTTTCTTTGTATTTGCTTGGTTTTCTATCATCAATTTAACCACAGACTCTCCAACAGTAGATTAAACCCACTCAGTATTTTCAGATGCATCTGGCATTCTTTCAGTTCCAGTTTGTCGAATCTTGGTGCATCTGACTTGTCCCTTTCTAAACTAATGGCTTGCTCTCTTGGTACATAGATGTGGTCACCCTTCATTGGCATCTGGGGATTTTCTTTGCATGTGATTTAGGTTGGGTTCCCTTTTTCCGGTATCTCATGTCTTTCTCCTTATTTATTTTCTAGTTTTGGTACATCTTCCAGTAGCTTCCTGAGAAGAGGGTTTGTGGATTGTTAATTTTTCATGACCTTGCAGGCCTGAAGATGTCTTCATTCCACCCTCTTACTTGATTAAAATAGTTTGGCTAGGTAGAGAATCCTGAGTTGCCATTGTTCTCCTTAAGATTTTTTAAAAAGACATTTCTTCATTGTGCTGTGACTTCAAGTATGGCTGTTGAGTTTTCATGAACATTTTCAGTTCTGATCTTTTCTGGTTTGTGATCTATTTTTCTCCTCTTTGTAGAAGGTTGTATCCTATTCTCTTTCTCTCTAGTGTTCTGGTGTAATTTGAAGATAGCAATGTGATTTGAAGTTTTCATGTGTGATGCTGGGCCCCTGTCAATTCTAGGAGCTCCCATTCTTTAGTTCTGGGAAGATTTCTTGAATGATTTTGTTACTGATTTTTTTCCCCTCCCATATTCTGTGTTCTCTATTTTGGAAGTCCTATTCAGTCATTCAACAAATGTTGAGTGAGATTCTATTATTTAACATGCACTATTCTAGGCATTGGGATATTTCAGTGAATAAGTTAGTTTAGAAAAAAATTCCTGCCTGAGGGACATTCTAGTAGGAAGACATCAGACAATAAACAGTATTATATGATATGTTAGAAGGTTTGTGTGAATGCGTTTACGTGTTTCTCTGGCTACTTACAGCTGCATAGGGGCAGGCATGGAGTGAGTAGAGAGCTAGATTTTACCAGGAAAGTATTAATGGGGCAGGAGAGGTAAGGGAGTAAGAAAGAAAATTATTATAATGATAGACCTTGAAATTAAACTGGATGAAGAGGATTCGGGAGATATTCAGAAACACATCAAGGTACAGTAGAAAGAAGATGTAATCTGTAGATTAGTGGTACTAGTGTGGTTGAAGGGTTGTTGGAATTTGAGTCTAGAGAGAAAGACCTAGAAAGATGAGGAATGGTGGTTAGAGAGAGGATACATGGAACTAAATTGTATAGGGATTACAATTGTCTAATGATAAGATCTAGTATATGATTGTGGGAGTGAGTAGCTGAGGGCAAGAAGGGATAGATGGCAAGATCCTTGGAAGGGAGGTGGGTTAGTCCATTTTTTGCTTGGCTATAAAGGAATACCTGAGGCTGGGTAATTTATAAAGAAAAGAGGTTTGACTGGGCGTGGCAGCTCATGCCTGTAATCCCAGCACTTTTGGAGGCTGAGGCAGGTGGTTGAGGTCAGGAGTCGAGACCAGCCTGGCCAACATGGTGAAACCCCAACTCTACTAAAAATATACAAAAAAAAACATTAGCCGGGTATGGTAGTGGGTGCCTGTAGTCCCAGCTACTTGGGAGGCTGAGGCAGAAGGGAGGTGGAGGCTGCAGTGAGCCAAAATTGCACCGCTGCATTCCAGCCTTGGGTGGCAGAGTGAGACTTTGTCTTAAAAAAAAAAAAAAGTAAAAGAAAAGAGGTTTAATTGGCTGTAGTTCTGCAAGCTGTACAGGAAGCATGGTGTCAGCATCTGCTCAGCTTCTGAGCTCATTTTCCTGAGGCCTCAGGCCAGGCTGGTCTTGAACTCCTGACCTTAGGTGATCCACCCACCTCGGCCTCCCAAAGTGCTGGGATTACAGGCATGAGCCACCGTGCCCAGTCGGCCTCAGGAAACTTCTAATCACGGCAGAAGGTGAATGGGGAGCAGGCATGTCATATGTCAAGAGCGGAAGCCAGAGTGAGTGAGTGGGGAGGTGATGTACACACTTAAAACAACCAGATCTTGTGTGAACTACCAGAGCGAGAACTCACTCATCACCAAAGGAACGGTGCAAAGCCATTCATGAGGGATCTGCCCCATGACCCAGATACCTCCTACCAGGCCCCACCTTCAGCACTGGGGAATACATTTCACCATATGAGGAGGTGTACCAGAAATTGAGAGATCATTTGTCAGGGAGATCCTCTACTTAGATATACATTGAAATTGCCAAAAATTAAGACAGGAATAGTCTAGAGGGAGTGCAAGTTGGGAGCTATTTAATAAATGGTGATGAAGGAATGGGATTTTGGCAATGATAAGTAGTTAGTGTATATAATTTGAAGAGATGAGATTAAGACCTGGGACTTTTAGGGAAGATGTAGGGAAAATACCAGCAAGGAAAGCAAGAGGACACCTATTCCATCTCTAGGTTCAGTAGTAGGAGGCTGTAGAAGTACCAAAAAAAAGGGTGGGGCATGGTGGCTCATGTCTGTAATCCCAGCACTTGGGGAGGCCGAGGTGGGCGGATGACTTGAGGTCAGGAGTTCAAGACCAGCCTGGCCAACATGACGAAACCCCATCTACTAAAAATAACAAAAATTAGTCAGGTGTGGTGGCATGCACCTGGAATCCCAGCTACTTGGGAGGCTGAGGCAGGAGAATCGCTTGAACCCAGGAGGCGGAGGTTGCAGTGAGCTGAGATCACACCACTGCACTCCAGTCTGGGCCACAGAGCGAGATTGTCTCAAACAAACAAACAAAACAAAACAGTGTTTGAGAGAGCTGCAGAAGCAGCAGGATTCTTAAGGGAGAGGGTTCTCATCTGCTCAGAGAAGACAGAGGGCATTTGCTGATGATGGACTGTTAATTCTAGAGGGCACAGTGGAGAAGTTTCAGGCATTGGGAAAGGTTAGGAGATGAAGGTTAGTGGTCCTACAGACCCTTGTGAGGAAGAGTGCAGAGGAAGAATATGACCCTTTGCGAGATGCACATAAATAGGAATGATGGAGACAATGAGATCAGTCCTGGTTCTCTCAAGGCAGCTAATGACGGTGATCCTGTGTGTTGAAAGGGCAGAGGTGTCTGGGAAGTATAGAGTTAGTCCCAATATAGAGCTTACCCTTTTCCCATTGGGGAGTGGCAAACTTAATCTTAGTGCAGAGGCTTCCCTTTGACCCCTGTTGATGGAGTTAAGGACCGCTGGGGAGTCATCTCTATATATCTTCTTCTTATTATTATTATTATTGACAGAGTCTCACTGTGTCACCAAGCTGGAGTGCAGTGATGTGATCTCTGCTCACTGCAACCTCCATCTCCCGGGTTCAAGTGATTCTCCTGCCTCAGCCTCCCGAGTAGCTGGGACTAAAGGCATGAACCACTATGCCCAGCTAATTTTTGTATTTTTAGTAGAGATGGGGTTTCACCATGTTGGCCAGGATGGTCTCGAACTCTTGACCTCGTGATCCACCCACCTTGGCTTCCCGAAGTGCTGGGATTACAGGTGTGAGCCACCACACCTGGCCCCAATTATTTTTATATACAGAAAATTTAACCTATGTCTAAAAGTAAACAACAAAAAACTGCTCATGGAATCTTCCATTTTAAGAAATAATCCCTTGAATATACCCTATCAATTAACTGTTTATAGTTTTGTTTTATTTTTTTAGAGATGAGGTCTCACTATGTTTCCCAGGTTGGTCTCGAACTCCTGGGCTCATGTGATCCTCATGCCTCAGCCTCCCAAGTAGCCGGATATATAGGTACATGCCACTGTGCCTGGCTGGAATTTTCCATTTTAAACAAAAGTAACAAAAAATACCCCAAAGATGTACTGTTCCATAAAGCAGACACAAATTTAAAATATGGCTATTTTTTACTGGGACACCTGGTCCTGGGGCTCGCTCTTTTCAATGTTTGTTCATAGCTTATCTTTAGCACCTAGGACAATGGGTGTCTCCTATTAGGCACTCAAGAAAATAGGTTTTGAATGAATGTGGCTGATATAAGGGTCTGCTTTGTTCTATGATGTGACCACAGAATAAGCATCGGCTTCATCTGAGAGACTGGATCTTGCTGATGAACCTTTATTTTCATTTCAGATTAGAAAACTGAAGCTTCAATTAGAGGAGGAACGACAGAAATGCTCCAGGAATGATGGCACAGTGGGTGACCTGGCAGGACTGCAGAATGGCTCAGACTTGCAGTTCATCGAAATGCAGAGTAGGTACCAGGGGACAGGTCAATCCCAGTCTGTATATAGACTGTCCCAGGGGTGGGTTTGTCAGCAGGTTGCTGGTGTCTTGTAGTACTTTTCTTTCTTTTCTTTTCTTTTTTTTTTGAGACGGGAGTCTTGCTCTGTCACCCAGGTTGGAGTGCAGTGGCACAATCTCGGTTCACTGCAGCCTCTGCCTCCTGGGTTCTAGTAATTCTCCTGCCTTAGCCTCTGGAGTAGCTGGGATTACAGGCACCTGCCACCTGGTGCCTGGCTAATTTTTTATGTTTTTAGCAGAGACAGAGTTTTGCCATATTTACCAGGCTGGTCTCAAACTCCTGGCCTCAGGTGATCCACCTTCCTCAGCTTCCCAGACTGCTGGGATTACAGGCGTAAGCCACCGCGCCTGGCCGTAATACGCTTTTCTTAAGAAGAGCTATGCTACAAAGATTGGTTAGTCCTTGGCTAGTCCAGAAAAACAGTCCTAGTCAGTAAGATAGCTGAATAGAAGCTCCACTAGCCTGTGTGCTTCAGGGGATGATGTTCCTTTCTGGGTAAAGTGATTTCTAGGAACTTTTTGCACATAGTGAAATGCCTTTTGACAACCTGGCACTGTCCTTTTCCATACCCACGTGTCATCTTTAAGCTCCCGTACAGCAAGCACCCTTCCCCATTAAAGTTTTTCCTCTGGAATTTATCTTGGATATTGGAGGAATCTATTTGGAACTACTTCACACTAAATTGCATAATTTCAGAATTTTCCTAGAAGTATTTTTGTTAATCCGAGTTTATTAGATGAAATTTAAAATAAGTCCACAAAATAAAGTCTATTCATTTTACCCAGATTATTCCGGTTTTTCTCACTTTCTACTTTTGACCTCATGATAAAATGATCACTGTAGTCACACTAATTCCCATAGTAGGAAGATTTCAGCAGGAGTTTGTAGTTACCCTTTGTTAGTGATTATGTGTAATTCTGGGACAGAGGAGATTTGTATTTTTCCAATAAGAATAGTGACTTTTCTGATAACTAGTATTAAAATCTTATTTATTCCATGGACTTTTCATCTAAACCTTCTGAGATGGGCTGCCAAGAAAAGACTTCCTGGGGCCAGGCGTGGTCACCCACGCCCATAATCCCAGCATTTGGAGAAGCCGAGGTGGTAGATTGCTTGAGCTCAGAAGTTTGAGACCAGCCCTGGGCAATGTGGTGAAAACCCGTCTCTTCAAAAAAAAGAAAATGCTTTCTGGATTAAGGCTTATTAATACTAACTTTTGATATTGGTATTATCTTTTCTGTTGGACATCAGTTAGGACACTTGTGACATTTCCTGGTGAATATTTTATTCAAGAATGTCATTTTGGTGTTGGGGGTAGATGAGAACAAGGACATGGGAAGAGGCAGGCTGACTAGTCAGGAAGCTACTACAATGGTGAGCCTGAACCAGTTCAGTGGCTGTCAGCAGTCTTAAAGAGAGGGTAGGGGATAGATCTGAGAGACTGTCCTGAAGCAGCAAATTTGAAAGGAAACAGATTTAGGGGGGAATGGGCTTGCATTAATGTGTGAATACTTCCTAGAGTAGGTAGGTGTTGTATAGCTGGTATTTGCAGAAGGTAAAGTACCCAGGGAGGAGGTGTAGAACCAAGTGAGCTTTGCAGGACTGTGGGAAAGCTGGCAAAGACAAAAGCAAGCAGCTCCCCTGGACCAGAAGACCAGGAGTGTAGCAACTCTCGGTTATGGACAATGCCTTGCCTATTATGTGAGTGTTTTGGAATGGGATTTCAAAACACACATGAAATTACTGAGATAAGAGACTTAAACTTTTGAAAACAGGAAGGGAAAGGTGGTTTGGAGAGTGAGAAGGAAGCAGTGTATTTGGATAATAGATTGCTGAGGATAACAATTTAAAAATAAGATCCTGAAGCTTGTTTTAGAGCTCAGAAATAGGAATACTTCTCTTTCACTACCAGATACGGCTTTTGGGGAGATGGTAACCCTGTTCCTTTTAAGGTGACAGTAATTGTCCAATTAGAAAAACCTCTCACCACTTTAGGAGGCTGAGGTGGGCAGATCACAAGGTCAGGAGATCGAGACCATCCTGGCTAACACGGTGAAACCCTGTCTCTACTAAAAATACAAAAAATTAGCCGGGCGTGGTGGCGAGCGCCTGTAGTCCCAGCTACTCGGGAGGCGAGGCAGGAGAATGGCGTGAACCCGGGAAACAGAGCTTGCAGTGAGCTGAGATCACGCCACTGCACTCCAGCCTGGGCAACAGAGCTACACTCCGTCTCAAAAAAAGAAAAAGAAAAAGAAAAACCTCTCACATTGAAGACTGTATAAGTAATTGTAACCTTGGTCATGTGGAAATGTAGCAAAGTTCTTAAGTTAGATAAACTGAATATTTCCTGTGGTATGTTAGATTTGGTTTATCTTTTGCAAATCTTAATACTCTAATCATGCCAGAGACTGATTTTTGCTAAACTTGGATTCTTGCAGGGATTTTAAAAGTCCCCTGGCATCATTTCTAAACTTTTCATTTTAAGTGAGTTACTTCCTAGGTCAGATGTTCATCTAATAACTTATAGCTCTACCCATAATACATTATCATGTTACTGAACAACATTTATTCCAACATATATGTATTTAGGCATACACTATGTGCAGAGCACTTGGCTAGGTACAGAGGTAGATTTAGGAAGGCCAAGACAGAGCCCCTCTCCTTCCTTACATATACGATGTTTAAAAAGCATGACAGATGTCATAAAAATGCCAATAAAATACAGCAAGGGAAGGAGTTATAATTAACTAAGGAGAGTCATGAAAGAGGTGAAAATTGAGATTGTCCTTGAAGGTTAAGACTTAAGTCAGAGGTGGGAGAAAAGGACCCTTACAGTATTGGATAGCAGAAGCAAAACCTGGGAGATGGGAAGGTATGGGGCCGAGTTCAGGGAATTAGAGGGCCCAGTACTATGGGCATGGAGGCTCCACAAGGTCACACATAAGGTTAGTAGGGGCTGCTGCTGAATTGGCAGGGCTCCTTTTGCAAGCCCTGCTCACACATATCATAGGGTAAAGAATGAATTTTCTTCTAACTCTTGCTGCAAGGGATACTGTAGTAACATATATGCTAGAGCATCTTGTAGTATATAGTCCAGAAGCTGGGCTGCTGAAGATGCTATGGTTGTTGTGTGTGCATTTGTATTTTGTAATTTTTTTTGGCGGGGGGGGCGCGGTGGAGTCTCACTGTGTCACCAGGCTGGAGTGCAGTGGTACGATCTGGGCTCACTGCAACCTCCGCCTCCCAGGTTCAAGCGATTCTCCTGCCTCAGCCTCCCGAGTAGCTGGGACTACAGGCCTATGCTACCACACCCAGCTAATTTTTGTATTTTTAGTAGAGACAGGGTTTCACCATGTTGGCCACAATGGTCTCGATCTCGACCTCGTGATCTGCCCACCTTGGCCTCCCAAAATGCTGGGATTACAGGCGTGAGCCACCGCACCCAGCCCTGTATTTTGTAATCTTAAAATTGCATGGTCCTCTCTACTGCCTGATGGCTCATACCATCATCTCTGACAGGTGAAGATAATTTATTGTCTTCTTCTCTTCTAGGAGATGCCAATAGACAAATTAGCGAATACAAATTTAAGCTTTCAAAAGCAGAACAGGATATAACCACCTTGGAGCAAAGTGTAAGTACTTCTATATGGTACCAAGTGATTTAAATGTCCCTCCTGCATCTAAGTGGCTAACAACCCCATGAGTGCCTGAGTTGCCTTTGCAGTTGGATCAATAATAGTTCTGTATTAAAATAGAAAAGCCAGCAGAGAGCACTTATTGGGGCATTTTAGCCTTCTGTTTTCTCTAAAAACATAGGAAACTATAGCTGTCATTGTTCTTTGTAGATATTTCAAGATAATTCAAGATCATCATTTGTAACAAAATCCCTTACACATTCCAAAAAGTCTAAGAACTTTTCCATTTAGTGAGTCTCCTCCTGTATTGCTTTGGCACTTAAACAATATGGTCATAATAAAACTTAGCATGGGAAATTGGCCCTAAAATGACTCTACAGCTGTAATCCTCTCTGGGGACATTTCTTGATTTATAAATAGCAATTGAGTTCTAAGAGGACTTATGACTCACCCTTAGGGGACTTGTTAGTGTTAGATTACTTCGCATTTATAATGACATTGTATTTCCATCTTGGCTACCAAAAGTGGTGACTTCTAGTGCCTAGTACTAGAGGCCTATGTTCTCATACTTACAGATTAGCCGGCTTGAGGGACAGGTTCTGAGATATAAAACTGCTGCTGAGAATGCTGAGAAAGTTGAAGATGAACTGAAAGCAGAAAAAAGGAAGCTACAACGAGAGGTACTTCTTTTAATATGCTTCTTGGAGAACACATTCCTAAAAAGAAAAAATCTTTTGGAAATAAATTCTTAGCTGTGTAAGAAATGTGATACTTAAGGAAACAGCAGGGGAGTCACTTAACTAATTTGTGTTGGTTTTTGACCTGCATAGTGACTGCCATTTACTTTTATGTTTTGGTCAATTAAATAATAAGTAAAAAGATAGTTTTTATTTCTGCTTCAGATCAGGTCTATTTCTCCAACTTCTATATATCCTTTCTGTGATTAAAACAAATAATCCTCAGTATCATCATTTAACACCTCTGACAGAAAAAATGAGGCTGTGGGTCCTGCGCAAGGCCATCACAATTAGCAGTGCTTTCATTTCCCAGGAAGTTGAAAATAGAGTAGCACTGGATGTTGTTTCTGACCACATGTAGTGACTGCACTCTCCCTGTCTCCAGTTACGAACAGCACTGGACAAGATTGAGGAGATGGAGATGACCAACAGCCACCTGGCCAAGCGGCTGGAGAAGATGAAGGCCAACAGGACAGCACTTTTGGCCCAGCAGTAGGAAAACCACCCTTCAACCTGGGTGATGCTCCTTGGGGCCCTACCTAGAGGGACTGACTTTTGTCCATTGACACAAACCCCTTTTAGTACTGTTTTGAGTTTTGTCATTAAAACAGCCACGTTTGTATTTTATAATTTATGAGAGAATGAAGCCAGTTTGAATCTTCATGAATGAACACTTTGGATTTTGTTGTAGTTTGATTCTAGGCTAGAACCAGTCCATGCTGTTTTTATTTTTTATCTCCGTAATTGTAGAATCATGTTTACTCAACATTTTTCCCCAGCTGCCTCAGTAACTGGGCACTCGGAGGCCTTGGCACGGGTTCTGGAGGACAGACAGCAATTCTATGAGTGCTCACTGAGATACTTGCTGGAGACCTCAGAAAACACAAGTGCCTTCTCCACGGTGCAATTCAGACTTCAGTGATCTCCAGTGGTCAAAAGACTAAATTTACCCTTAATATCAGACGACATTTGTATTTTAGTGAAGAAACAAGTTCTTGGGTGGGGAATCTATGTTTCACTCAAATTTATATGTTTGGAGGAAAAAAGCCTTTTTTTTGTAAAATATTTAAATTTATATAAGAAAATGTTAGAAAAAAATATGGGGGAGTGTATATGAAACTCGCTTTATTGCATGGGGCAGGGGAAGTCCAGGCTTAATACTCTTAAAGTTTAAGAGTTGGGTCCTTTTTTCTTCAATACAACTGTGCTGTACCTTGTAAAGTATTTTATCTGCTGCTTATTTGTGGAATGAAACCTCAAACAAACCCAAAGGGGGAGGGTAGGGCAGGGTGGGCAGATCAGAAATCTGCCTGCAGATTCTATTAAATACACCCTTTTGCCAACCACAATTGGCTACTGACATGTTCATTTTGTTACAGGAGACTTTAAAACAAATCATGGCAACCACATCCCTCTTCTTTTGTCTCCTTCTCGAGGAAAAACAATCTGGAATGTAGAACTTTTAAAGACTTTAGTTTCATCTTTAGAGGTACCCTGTCCAAGAGGTTTTTTAAAATCATGAAGTGCAATTACTTTGCAGAATTTATGCTTCTCTTTTGCTTTTAGTACCCAGGTGGTTTTATTGAAATGATTATTGTATCTTTAAAATGCTTACATAGAAAATATATTGGGGAAAATCTAGTGACTAAAGGCACATAAGATAATAAAAGTAGACTTTAAAAAGGTAATTCAAAAGTGAATAAAATCTCTAATATTTGTTCCTTTTTTAATTAGCCATTTAAAAAATATGGATACCAATCTCCTGAACTGAGATGATTTTCTATAAATTTTCTTTTTTTTTTCTTTTTTTTTTTGAGACAGAGTCTCACTTAGTCACCCAGGCTGGAGTGCAGTGGCACGATCTCGGCTCACTGCAACCTCTGCCTCCCAGGTTGAAGTGATTCTCCTGCCTCAGCTTCCTGAGTAGCTGGGACTACAGGTGTGCACCACTACGCCCGACTAATTTTTGTATTTGTAGTAGAGATGGGGTTTTGCCATGTTGGCCAGGTTGGTCTTGAACTTCTGACTTCAAGTGATCCGCCTGCCTCGACCTCCCAAAGTGCTGGGATTACAGGCGTGGGCCACTGTGCCTGGCCTCTTTTTTTTTTTTTTTGAGAGACAGTCTCGTGCTGTCACCCCTGCTGGAGTGTAGTGGCATGATCTTGGCTCACTGCAACCTCTGCCTTCCGGGTTCAAGCTTGATTCTCCTGCCTCAGCCTCCCAAGTAGGTGGGATTACAGGTGCCCACCACCACACCCTGCTAATTTTTGTATTTTTATTAGAGATAGGGTTTCACCATGTTGCCCAGGCTGGTCTTGAACTCCTGACCACAAGTGATCTGCCTGCCTCAGCCTCCCAAAGTATTGGGATTATAGGCATGAGCCATTGTGCCTCAGCCTATACATTTTCAGTAGCAAGTTGTGTGGTTGGGGGTGGGTGGAAAGGTGTTCTAAAGTGCAGGTTTATTCTAGAACTCCATCCCAGCTAGAACCAACATACTGTGTGGCCCAGCTCTTGAAGCTCAGAAAACCCCCTATTCCTCTCCACTAAAGGTCACTCAGCCTGTGCCCCACCTGGGCTCATGGAACCTCACTTCTGAGATGTCCTGGTCTACTTTGTGGAGTTCTTACTGTTCAAAACTGACCTTGCCTATTTTGTGGCACAATAAATATATGTGTAACATTCTGTCATCCTAGTCTTTCCAAGTGAAATTGCTCCATTTCTTCATAAGATGAGAGTAGTCTGTTCTTTATCACTGAACTTTCTTCACTGAGTCTTGGAATCTGGATTTTACCTTAAAACCATAGACATTCTTCCTTCCTGAGCTGAATGCTCCATTTCTCTAAATGTAGGCTAATATTTATTAAGGAAGCTTATTTTGTCACTCACAGTTTAAGTTTATATTTTTACATCATCCTTCAAAAAAGATTACCTAGAAACTTCTTTATCTTAAGCTATTAGTACTCACAGTCATTAACAAAGTGGGCTAACTTAAAAATTCATACTTTTGCCGGCCGTGGTGGCTCATGCCTGTAATCTCAGCACTTTGGGAGGCCAAGGCAGGAGGATCGCCTGAGGTCAGGAGTTCGAGACCAGCTTGGCCAGCATAGTGAAATTAGCCGGGCGTGGTGGCAGGTGCCTGTAATCCCAGCTACTTGGGAAGCTGAGGCAGGAGGATTGCTTGAATCTGGGAAGCGGAGGTTGCAGTGAGCCAAGATCATGCCACCGCACTCCAGCCTGGGCAACAGAGCAAGACTCAGTCTCAAAAAAAAAAAAAAAGAAAAAACCCTAAAAACCAAAAACTCATTGTAGATGAAGTAAGGACTATTTTCTTTCTTCAAGTTTTTTTCCTTAATAATTAGCTTTGGTTACTGAAGACACTAGATGATCAAATCCAGCCTTCTCCATGGTCAGCGCCGTCAGAGCCTGCGACATGTTCATGAGCTCTTTTTGGCCTCTGAACTGACACAATATATAAATAATAAAATTAAATAAGAAATTATGTTAGGATACATCTGACTATTTATTTATAATTAATCCACCATGTATAAAGGAATGCTACCAGCTAGAAGGCAAGTGTAAGTCTTAAGTGCTACCAACACTTACGTTGGTACACTTTGTATACCACACTTTGATACAACACTTTGTATCGGAATACAGAGAAAGAACAACACATCCCACAGTGCATAAATGACCATATTTAACACCTCTCAAAGACTTTGTATAGATCAGGCAGGTTAGCAAGTTGCAGGATATTTCCATCTTCTGTGAAATGTTTAGGAGGCAGAATGTGTGAGCGCAAGGCTTTATAAACAATGTGTTCCACAGTCCACTTCCAGGAGTTTGGAATGGAGCCAGGCACTTCACTCTGGAAAACACATTAGATGTCATAAGCCTCCCTGTTTGCATCCCAACATATACTGGTATCCTGGCTGATGGGATGTGCACTGAGCCTGGAAAGACTTGGTGTTATCTAGGGCTTTTGAAGTGGATCTTGTGCACCAGCCTCTCAGGGATACCACAGGCCTGAACACAAGAGGATTTTTTTTTGTTGTTTATTTATTTAGAGACAAGGTCTTGCTCTGTCACCCAGGCTGGAGGGCAGTGGTGTGATCATAGCCCAATACAGCCTCAAACTCCAGGGCTTAAGCCATCTTCCCACCTCAGCCTCCTAAAATGCTGGGATTACAGGTGTGAGCCACTGTGTCCAGCCAACATGAGGTTTTTAAGGGGGGAAAAGAAGCCACCGCTCTGTGGGACTGTCTCCTGTGGAACCTTTGTTTTCATTCAGGGAGAAAATGGTTTTATTGTAGCAGGAGCTAACATCATGTCTGATCCTGACTGATATTTGGATGGCAACCGTAGGAAGTACCTAACTTACCATTAAAATCGGGTCTGAAAATAGTTCTAATCCCCAGGGGAGGAATGAAAATATTAATGAGGATTACTTTGCCTCATTATTCCTCTCCTTCTTGTAAGCCTTAGCTGTCTCATTTGTAAGAAAATGTTCTTTCTCAACTGTCCTTCCTTTGCCTGAGGTAAAATTTCCAATCAAATGAGATAGTTTCCACACATCAAATGAGATAGTTTCCACAGAGTTTGGTAAGTGTGTTGCCTTCTCCACTGGAGTGAGAAACTCCCTAGAGGCTTTGGCCAACAGGACTAAATCTCTGCCCTCCCACCTACAGACTTGGAATCCTTGAGCATGCCCGAGCGGCCTTCAGCCTCCTCATCTGAAACTGGCTCACACTGCTTAGGAGATGACTGTGGCCAATCAGGGGTCATACTCTGATTAAAGTGGGCTACCCTTTGATTCTTAGAATATTTCAACTCTCCCCTCCAACCTCCCCCCAAATATATGTTGATTTTAAAAGCATTATCATCTGACTGGGAAAAGTGACAATGAAACATTAGGAATCCAGGCACCCTTTTTGTGTCAAGTTGACCTGTAAGAGGAGTTATAGAGCCTTGTTTTCCTGGCAGGGCAGTGGTTGGATAAAGAGCAAGGCAAAAAGCTAAGAGATACAGGGGCGACTGACCCAGAATCTGAAGACTGGCTACACACTTCAGAGCCAACAGTGGGAGTATATGGACTCTCCAGCCTTAGACAATCTAACTCAACCTCCTATTTCTCACTGTGATGGCTTGTGCTTTCACATTTGACAATTTCTGAGGTCACTCTGGAGGTATGTTCTACATCAGCAAATGGAAGTAAAACTCATGAATAAAAGCTGACTATTGTGTTTGAACCTTGTTGGGTACAAAGAAATCCCAAAATTTTAGAGATGGGCAAGTTTCATTTCCTAAAGATTGTATGAGGGCCTGTCCTAGTCCTTGGGTGCCAATGTGCATCACCACTGTACCTGCTGGCCTGAGAGGGTCGACTCCTCAGATATGTACTGCTTCCGGATGGAGTAGAACATAGCACATTCTTTACTGAGGCTTTCAAAACATTCCTTTTCTTCGTCCCAATTCACCTGGTCCAAAGAATTCAATACCTCAAAATAGGTATGAATTTAAACATTTTCATTCTAAATGGAGATCACAGACTACTTAAAGCTAAAAAACTAAATATGACATTTTAGGCATTAAAACTATAAATGAGACTGCTGAATATTGCTGGGGATGAATATTAGTGATGAGAGCAGGCCTTCAGCTGTCCCACCCTTATCATCTTTATCATTCCATATCAAAGGGTGGTCATGTGCCCTTTCCCTCCAGCACACATGCACGTACCGAAATGCTTAGTATCTGCTTGATCACTGACCTCAGTGGCTAGTCGAAGAATGAAGATAGGCAGTCCCTCCAAAGGGGGCACATAGTTGTCAATCAGAAGGGGTAATCCAATCAGGTTCCCTTCCTGCTTGCAGGAAAGAGACAGGACAAGGGAACAAGAAATAACGCTGTCATAGTTTAAACAAATCCCATTTCTCCAGTGCTTTCCCAGGCCTTGTCCTCCTCTCTGCCACTCTGGGCGACCATGTTACTTGATTGGGCTGGGCACTTGGGGTAGACCTACACACTTAAACAGTTTTTCATCCTGACACACAGCACAGCAGAACAACCTTTTCTTTGGATCTGTTCATGATCCAAAGAACACATCAAGATGGAGAGCCCCAAAGATCAAGGAGTAAGAAGAAATGGGAGCAAATGGCATAATCTCATTTACAATGGCCTGCAGGGATTCGACTCTCCATGTCTGGGTCCTTCACCCTGGGAACAGAAGTAGGCATGAATAGATAACAGTACAGTTATGTAACCTAGAAATGCAAATAGGGAATGGAGAGGATGTCACATATGTCACTTGCTGCTTCTGAGGGAAGGCCTAGTCCTGATCTTGGAACTTTTTTTTTTGAGACGCAGTCTTGCTCTGTCGCCTAGGCTGGAGTGCAGTGGTGCAATCCCGGCTCACTGCAACTTCTGCCTCCTGGGTTTAAGTGATTCTCCTGCCTCAGCCTCCCAAGCAGCTTGGATGCCACCACGCCCGGCTAATTTTTCTATTTTTTTAGTAGAGATGGGGTTTCACCATGTTGGCCAGCTGGTATTGAACTCCTAACCCCAAGTCATCTGCCCACCTCAGCCTCCCAAAGTGCTGGGATTACACGCATGAGCCACCGTGCCTGGCTGGAAATTTTATTTGAAGAATACAACAGAAGTATAAGAATGGCTGTCATACCTCATCAATTTCCAAAGAGAAATAGTCTGCAAGCATCTCGGCCTTCTTCTTCAGAAACTCAACAATGTATTCAGCAAGTCCTTCTTTGGGACCATCTTCCTCTGTCCAGCCACTCTCTGGACTATCTAAGGCAAGCATGGCGAGGTCAAAGAGTGGTGCTGGCTCCTAGGAAGAAACAAGAACATGAAGGAGCAAGCTTTAACGGGGTATCCAAATGAAGCCTGAATTCCCACAAATCCACTATCAGAATAGCAGGTGAGAAACCACAAATGTAACACTCATCCCCCATATACCCCAAAGGAAGTGCCCGAACAATCCACAACAAAACCCCTTTCCTCCTCTTCGTCAATGGCCATTTCAACAGAGAAGATACGACAGATGAAAAGCCTGCTGAACGGATGGGAAGGGTGAAGTCCTGGGGAGGTACTTTCCTTCTGTGTAGCCTTAAGGACTCAACTTTCATATTTCTAGAAAACCACGAGGCAGATCATTTCTTTGTACTGCCTCATAACTAAAGTGCAGGGGTGAGGATGGAGAGTAAGTTAAATTGAATGACATTTCAGGTCAATCATCTAATGCAGAAACAAAGGGAAAACTATGCTTAAAAATAAGATGCCTAGGTTATCTTCCATTTCTCCCCTTCTGATGTTGTTATGTTGTTACTCATACTTTTACATATGTTATAAACCCACAGGACATTATTTTTTCATAATAGAAGAGTCCATTATCAAAAGGATTTAACAATCCTAAATGTTTATGTACCCTACCCAGTAACAGAGCTTTAAAATATACAGGCTGGGCGCGGTGGCTCATGCTTGTAATCCTAGCACTTTGGGAAGCCAAGGCAGGTGGATCACGAGGTCAGATTGAGACCATCCTGGCTAACACAGTGAAACCCTGTCTCTACTAAAAACACAAAAAATTAGCCGGGCGTAGTGGCAGGCACCTGTAGTCCCAGCTATTCAGGAGGCTGAGGCAGAAAAATGGTGTGAACCCGGGAGGCGGAGCTTGCAGTGAGCCAAGATTGTGCCACTGCACTCCAGCCTGGGTGACAGAGTGAGACTCCATCTCAGAAAAAAAAAAATTTTATATATATATGTGCGTGTGTGTGTGTGTGTGTGTGTGTGTGTGTGTGTATGTAAATGAAGGCAAAAACTAAGAGAACTGCAAAGAGAACAGACAAATCATAATTATAGTTGGAAGTTTCAATACCCCTTTCTCAATAATAGAACAGGCAGAAAATCAGGAAAGACATAGGAGATTTGGGCATCACTATCAACTTGATATACTTAGAACATTCGACTCAACGAGATCAGAATACCAATTCTTTTCAAATACATATGGAACATTTACCAACACAGACCATATTCTGGGCCATAAAAAAAGTTTCATTAAGTGTAAAAAAAAAAAAAGGCAAGTATGTTCTTTGACCAAGATGGAAATAAATTAGAAATCAGTAACATATTTTTTAAAAAATCCTCAAGAAATTGGAAACTAAATAACACGGTTCTAAATAACCTGTGGGTCGAAGAAATCGAAAGGGAAATTAGAAGGTATTTTGAACTGAATGAAAACGAAAACAAACTATCAAAATTTGTGGGATGCTGTTAAAGCAGTGCTTAAGAGAAATTTGTAGCACTTAACACCTGTATTAGAAAAGAAGGTAGGTCTCAAATCCACGACCTCAGCTTCTACCCTAAGAAATATGAAACAGGCTGGCCGCAGTGGCTCACACCTGTAATCCCAGCACTTTGGGAGGCTGAGGCGGGTGGATCACCTGAGGTCAGGAGTTCGAGACCAGCCTGGACAACATGGAGGAAACATCTCTACTAAAAATACAAAAATTAGCTGGGTGTGGTATACTTACCAACTCATTCTATGAGGCCAGCATTACCCTGATACCAAAACCAAAGACTAAAAGAAAACTATAAACTAGTAACATTCATGAGCACAGATAAAATAATTACAATAAAAATTTTAGCAAATCAAATCCCATAATATATAAAAAGGATTGTATATTATAACCAAGCAGGGTTCATCCCAGGAATGTAAAGATTGGTTTAACATATGAAAATTAATCAATGTAATTCACTATATTAACAAACTATAAAAGAAAAATCTTATGATTATCTCAGTAGATGCAAAAAAAAAAAAGCGTTTGAAAAAAATTCAACATCCAATCCTAAATAAAGTCTCTAGCAAATAAGGAACAGAGGGAAGTTTCTCAACCTCATAATGGGCATCTACAAAAAACTTATCTATGGCTAACAGCATACTTAATGGTAAAAGACTTTCCCCGTAGGATCAGGAACAAGAGAAGGATTTCCAGTCTTACCACTTCGTTTTTCCTATCTTTTTTTTTTTTTTTTTGAGACAGGGTCTCACTGTGTTGCCCAGGCTGGAGTGTAGTGGTGCATTCTCAGCTCACTGCAACCTCTGCCTCTTGTGTTCAAGCATTTCTCATGCCTCAGCCACCCAAGTAGCTGGGATTACAGACGTGGACTGCCATGCCCAACTGTATTTTGTATTTTTAGTAGAGACAGAGTTTCACCATGTTGGCCAGGCTGATCTCAAACTCCTGGCCTCGAGTAACCTGCCCACCACAGCCTCCCAAAGTGCTAGGATTAGAGGCATAAGCCACCATGCCCAGCCCATTATTACCACTTCTATTCAACATTGTATTGGAGACTCTAGTCAGTGCAGTCGGACAAGAGAAAGAAAAGGCAGCTGGGCGCAGTAGTTCATGCCTGTAATCCCAGCACCTTGGGAGGCCGAGACGGGCAGATTACCTGAGGTCAGGACTTCAAGACCAGCCCGGCCACATGGTGAAACCCCGTCTCTACTAAAAATACAAAAAAAATTAGCTGGGCGTGGTGGTGGGCGCCTGTAATCCCAGCTACTCAGGAGGCTGAGGCAGGAGAATCACCTGAACCCGGGAGGTGGAGGTTGCAGTGAACCGAGATCCAGCCACTGCACTCCAGCCAGGACGACGAGCAAAACTCCATCTTAAAAAAAAAAAAAAAGAGGCCGGGCGCGGTGGCTCAAGCCTGTAATCCCAGCACTTTGGGAGGCCGAGATGGGCGGATCACGAGGTCAGGAGATCGAGACCATCCTGGCTAACACGGTGAAACCCCGTCTCTACTAAGAAATACAAAAAATAGCCGGGCGAGGTGGCAGCGCCTGTAGTCCCAGCTACTCGGGAGGCTGAGGCCGGAGAATGGCGTGAACCCGGGAGGCGGAGCTTGCAGTGAGCTGAGATCCGGCCACTGCACTCCAGCCTGGGCTACAGAGCGAGACTCCGTCTCAAAAAAAAAAAAAAAAAAAAAAGAAAGAAAAGAAAAGAAATAAAAGGCATTCAGATTGCATAGGAAGAAGTAAAAGTTTCTTTATTCTCAGAAGACATGTTCATATATAGAAAATCTGATAGAATCTACAAAAAATCTATTAGAACTAATAAGTGAGTTGAACAAGGTTGCAAGATACAGCATCAATGTACAAAACTATACGTATTTCTATATACTAGCAAATAAACAATAGGAAATCGAAGTTTTTTGGCTGGGTGAAGTAACTCATGCCTATAGTCCTAGCACTCTGGGAGGCTGAGACAAAAGGATCACTTGAGGCCATGAGTTTGAGATTAGCCTTGGTAACACAAGACTCCCGTTTCTATGAAAAAAATTTTTTTTTTTAATTAGCCAGGTGTGGTGGTACGCACTTGTATTCCTAGCTACTTGAGCCTAGGAGTTCAAAGCTTCAGTGACCTATGATCACGCCACTGCACTCCAGCCTAGGCAAGAGTGAGACCCCTGTCTCTTAAAAAAAAAAAAAAAAAAAAAAAAAAAAAAAATTTGAGGCCAGGCGCAGTGGCTCACACCTGTAATCCCAGCACTTTGGGAAGCCAAGGTGGGCAGATCACCTGAGGTCAGGAGTTCAAGACCAGCCTGGCCAACATGGTGAAACCCCATCTCTACTAAAAATAATTTAAAAAATTAGCCAGGCATGGTGGCAGATGTCTGTAATCCCAGCTATTTGGGAGGCTGAGGCAGTTTGAGAATCACTTGAACCCAGAGGGTGGAGGTTGCAGTGAGCCAAGATTTTGCCACTGCACTCCAACCTGGGCGACAGAGCAAGACTCTGTCTCAAAAAAGAAGAGAAAAAATTTTTGAAAAACACCATTTAGCATTTAAAAATGTGAAATACTAAGGGATTTATCTAACAAAAGTTTTTCACCCTAAATTGATCTAGATTCAACATAATCCCTATCAAAATCTCAGCAGGCTTTTTTATAGAGTATATCACATGAAAAAAGAAGATATGAAACCATATAAACAGGTAGTATGATTTTTAACTCAGAACTAAAATTCGGCATTGAAAAAGTTTTTGACAGTTTTCACAAAAAGCATAGGAAAAAAAAAAGTCTTGGAAGAAATGGACTAAAATTGTTGGTAGGGGTTGCATTTGGACCATGGCTTTAGACAATGTTTATTTTTGTCCCTTTCCAAGTATTAAGTGTCAGTAGATACTTATTTTTTTGAGGGAATCTCGTTCTGTTGCCCAGGCTGGAGTGCAGTGGTGCGATCTCAGCTCACTGCAACCTCTGCCTCCTGGATTCAAACTATTCTTCTGCCTTAGCCTCCTGAGTAGCTGGGATTACAGGTGCCCACCACCATGCTAATATTTGTAATTTAGTAGAGACAGGATTTCATCATATTGGTCAGGCTGGTCTTGAACTCCTAACCTCAAATGATCTGCCCGCCTCGGCCTCCCAAAGTGCTGGGATTACAGGCATCAGCCACTGCACCTGGCTGAGGATCAGTAGATATTTATTAACTGCTGTACTAATAAACATTTGTTTAAGTTGGCTACCAAATGACTATTTTGCTAAAAAGTATAAAACTTCTTATAGACACCTCCATATGCAAATCATACAATACAGCAACTATCCTAAGAATTTTTAGAAAAATTTAATATACTACAAATAAGATATTAGTGGAGAGCTACTATTTTCAGAAATGATCAGTTGAAATTTCAGAAGTAAAAAGGATCTAAACTTACCGATAACCTCAGAACACCAAAATTGGCAAAATCATAAATGAGTATCTGGTAGAACAGTTCTTCACTGAAAATAAAAATGAAGTGAGTTTAAGGAATAGCTGAATTCATGCTTGAGATACAAGCAGTTGGGACAAAATGGGAGAAGTAATCCCTGAAACATGGATGAGACAGAAATAGTTCTGCCTGGCTGTGGAATCTGCTTAACGGTCTAACAAAATCTCTTACCCCTCCAAAGAGCTGGGATTCCCAACATCTTCAACCAGGGCTTTGAGTGGCCAGCCTCTAACAGATAGGTTAGAGCACTAAAACCAAGTCTGGCTTACTACCACTCATGTTCTGTCCCTACCTGTCTGGTGCTATACACTGGTTTCTAACACTCTGCAGTAAAATTTAAAAAGTTTTTTGTCTGCTTACCTTTCCCCCACTTACAAAGAATCCTATAAATCACTTTTTTTTTTACAACTTATTAAAAATTATATGAAATGTACAGGGAGGGCAGGGAGTCTTCCTAAATAATCAAAAATACGGCCGGGCGCGGTGGCTCAAGCCTGTAATCCCAGCACTTTGGGAGGCCGAGACGGGCGGATCACAAGGTCAGGAGATCGAGACCATCCTGGCTAACATGGTGAAACCCCGTCTCTACTAAAAATACAAAAAACTAGCCGGGCGAGATGGCGGGCGCCTGTAGTCCCAGCTACTTGGGAGGCTGAGGCAGGAGAATGGCGTAAACCCGGGAGGCGGAGCTTGCAGTGAGCTGAGATCCGGCCACTGCACTCCAGCCTGGGCGACAGAGCGAGACTCTGTCTCAAAAAAAAAAAAAAAAAAAAAAAAAAAAAAAAATCAAAAATAGACCTAAGGCAGGATTATACTACGCTGACATGTAGTTTAGGATGATACACTGGCTGGCAATAGTCCAAAAGCAGCTACGAAGTACACACTATATTGAATTACTTCCAAAAACACAATGGGAATAAATCCACATTTATATGGTACTTTATAGTTCTTAAAACACATTGAACCCCACAGACTTGCTTAAAGACTTCTTCTCATCAAAGCAGACAAAGCACCTGCTATGTCTGCATTTTGGTGGGGAAACTGAGGCACCTATTGAGTAGCTGAGTTATTCTATGTCAGTAAAGTGCTAAAGGAAGGACTTGAATCCAGATATTGAACTCTGAACCCAGTTCTCTCCCTATGTTTTTCTACCCCCTTACTGGAAAACCAATTCACATTTTGCAAATCTGGGACTGGCCTGAATTTGTATCTGTGAGATGAAAGAACATGAATGCAACTGTGATTTGGGGCCTTAGAGGTCATTCCCTTAGACATGCTGGAAAAGAAAAAGCAAGGGGAGTAGAATTCCTAACAAATTGAAAAGTGACAGCTCACTATACAAGCCCAAGCATTCTCAAAGCAGACAATGGAACTTGAACAGAGTTGCACCAAATGGGTTTCCGAGCCTAGCAGGAATGAGTTCTGAATACATACAAGGAGGTACATGTGCTAACAGGAAGCTTCTGGACTGGGGCAGTTTCAAGGGATGGCAAATAGGTTTCTATCTCATGTACCAACTCCATGCAATGTATAGTGGCTGCCCCACTGACAGGGCCAATAAGTACTCTGAGGCCACAGCAGGGCTTAGAGGGAGAGTCTCACAGTAGGTAGGTGATGTCTAGTATATGCAAGGTGGCAGCATCCTCCCATATGCATTACCTATTTGAGAATAGATTTAATACAGATTCTAGACTCAACAGGAGCTCATCTACCAAGGTCCCTGGAAACAATCAATAGAAACGTTGCCAGCCATGCAACAGTCAAATGAAACTGATGGGGTCACCTTTCCTGTGCTGATCAAGCCCACTGGCTTGCTTGGTGGCTGGAGTAGGCCTTTGCTCCATTCTCAAAGCTGGGAGGAAAGAAGGCATCAGGTCTTCTTTCTCTTGCATCACCTACAATACTCTGTTGCATACAGAGAATTCTCTAGCAGCACCAAACCCTCACCACCTGGTTCACAACATTTACAGGGTGCTGAGCAACTACCAAGGACTAGGCTTCTTGGGTTATTTCTTACCCTCACAAACAAACAAACAAAACCCCTGCACATTAACTAGTAATACCACAACTTACAGATGAGAAATCTGAGACATAGTTTAGGAAAGTAACTTGTCTACAGTCAAATAAATGGGAAATGGTCGAACTTGGATTTGAAACCACATCTGTCTGACTCCAAAGCCTGTGCCCTCCCAACTACCTCATGCTGCTCTTCTTAGCTTTTGTGCCTGTGCTCCCTGGACCATTGTTCTAGTGGCTCTGCTTGTTCACACACTCACTGATTTACCTAAGCTTGGTGGTATTGAGAAGGTATAACTTGGTCTGATGCTGTGCCAAGGCCCACTGAGGATTCACACAGCCCACGAAGGAGTGGTTATGCAACATCTCCCGAAGAACTGCAAAACAAAAAATAAAACCAAAAAACAGGTAAGTAATGGAATCCTACCAACCCCACTTCATTGCCCAAAGCACCAAGCACCAGAGCTAGAGACACCAAGTAAGCAAAGAAGCCTGAATTGAGCCTCCTGGTGAAAACAAACACAAATGAGGAATAAAATAGAACTAATCTTTTAACACACAACAAGGAATTGCTAAAAGATTAAAGACACCCAAGGATCAAAATCTAAGACAAAGTAGGAACTCAGGTAACGAGATCTCTGAAGTCAACTTTATCCAAAGACATTTGAGAAACCTCAGGAATCACAAACATTAGTTTTCACAGGCTCTGAAGGTGGCAAAAGGAGGACAAAAGCATGGAATGGTTTGAAATGGAGAGTCTACTAGGAGGCCACTTTCCCAACACATGAAGCTGAGACTCCAAAGGCTGCACCCCCAGTGAAAAGGAAAACCATACTACTATGCCCATGCCCACTTCCCTGCCCCTCCAAGGGCAGTAAGCAAAATTGCCACCTCTAGCATTGGTGTTGGAAGAAAAAATGACACCCTGTGAATCTGTAATCATAAACTGGTCCTCATATGCTTTTCCAGTCAGGATTCATGCTAAGCAGGTACCTGAAAACCTTAAGCGGAGATTTTAATTTAAACTGATAATCGGGGCTGACTGTTCCTCCAGTTTCCTAGTAGAATCAAATGCAAATTCTCTCTGCAGAATTTCATTGTCAGGCCAGGCTTCAAGTAATTCCCCACAGATAAAGTATGAGGAATTAACAGTTACAAAATTACAAAAAAAGCCCCATGAATTAGAATCCGGAAGAATCCACAGAATGAGACCTGTAAAGGTTTCAGGAATTGGAAAGATCAGCAAATAACATAAAATAAGTATGTTCAGCATGCTCAAGAAGTATTAAAACCGGGATTGTAAACTAGTTCAACCATTATGGAAAACAGTATGGCGATTCCTCAAGGATCTAGAACTAGATGTACCATATGACCCAGCCATCCCATTACTGGGTATATACCCAAAGGATTATAAATTATGCTGCTATAAAGACACATGCACACGTATGTTTATTGAAGCACTATTCACAATAGCAAAGACTTGGAATCAACCCAAATGTCCATCAGTGACAGATTGGATTAAGAAAATGTGGCACATATATACCATGGAATACTATGCAGCCATAAAAAAGGATGAGTTTGTGTCCTTTGTAGGGACATGGATGCAGCTGGAAACCATCATTCTTAGCAAACTATCACAAGAACAGAAAACCAAACACCGCATGTTCTCACTCATAGGTGGGAATTGAACAATGAGATCACTTGGACTCAGGAAGGGGAACATCACACACCGGGGCCTATCATGGGGAGGGGGGAGGGGGGAGGGATTGCATTGGGAGTTATACCTGATGTAAATGACGAGTTGATGGGTGCAGCACACCAACATGGCACAAGTATACATATGTAACAAACCTGCACGTTATGCACATGTACCCTACAACTTAAAGTATAATAATAATAAATTAATTAAAAAAAAAAAAAGAAAAAGGACAAAAATAAAAAAAATAAAAAATAAAATTTAAAAAAAAAAAAAAAAAAAGAAGTATTAAAACCATGAGTAAACAGCAGAACACTATCCACTATCTCCTGGGATCAAGATTTCCAAATGAGCACATAAAGTTTTTAAAAATGAAAAATACAATAATTGAAAAGAAAAATCAAGATAAACTTAAAAACAGATTTGACAAAGTTAACAAGGTAATTAACTGGATGGTAGATCAATAAAATTATCCAGAATGTAACACAGAAAGATAAAGAAACTGAAAATATGTAAAGATAACTTATGTACATGGGAGATAATAAATACATAACTCATGTTCCAGAAGGAGTCGGAGAGAGGGCAGGAAGAGGACAGTATCTGAAGACTTCGAAGACAAAATACCTGAGAATATCCCAGAAGTGATGAAAACTGTCAAGTCTCAGCTAGCAAGCCCAACAAAATCCACACGTGACACACAAGGTTACTACGTGGTATTTTTAAAAGGAGATCTTAAAGGTACTCAGAAAGAAGAGAGATTACCCACTAAGTAAATAAAATACAAGACCGGTAGCTGAATTTTCAACAGGTAACAAATTTTAAGACCGATAGCTGAATTTTCAAGAGCAAGAGCAGAAATCAGAAAATGATACACTATTACCTTCAATGCACTAAGAAAAAATAATTGCCAATCTGGAGTTTTAAACCCAACACAAATACTTTTCAAAATAAGAGTGAATTAGACAAAGCAAAAAAAGTTTGCCATGGCTATTGTTTGAATGTCTGTGTGCCCACAAAATCCACAGGTTAAATCCTAACCCCCAAGGTGACACTATTAGGAGGTGGGGCCTCTGGGAGGTGATTAGGTCTTCCCTCATTGTTGGGATTAGCGGGATTAGCCCTTATGAAAGAAACTCCGGAGAGCTAGCTATCCCCTTCCACCATGTAAGGATACAGCTAGACAGCGCCATGCATGACGAAGCGGGCCCTCACTAGACACTAAATCTGCTGGGGCCTTGATCTTGGACTTCCCAGTTTTTAGAACTTCTATTGTCTTAGGCGTGAAAGGACTAAGCCACCAAAGTCCCCACTAAAGGTTCAGGCAGACCATAAAACAGCTACAGGAAAGAATTATGATCAGATAATATGTGGCAAATCCAAACAAACTGACAATAACAAGTATCACAGAACAAGTAGATACAGGCATACCTCTGAGATATTGCAGGTTCAGTTCCAGACTACAGCAATAAAATCAATATCACAATATAGCAAGTCATGTGAAATTTTTTTTTTTTCAGTGCATATAAACTTATGTTTACACCACACTGTAATCTATTAAATGTGCAACAGTATTATGTCTAAAATCAATGTACGCAGCTTAATTTAAAAACACTTTTTTGCTGGCCGGGCACAGTGGCTCATGCCAATAATACCAGCACTTTGGAAGCCCGAGGCAGGCGGATCACCAGAGATCAGGAGTTCGAGACGAGCCTGGCCAACATAGTAAACACCTGTCTCTACTAAAAATACCAAAATTAGCCAGGTGTGGTGGCACATGCCTATAATCCCAGCTACCTGAGAGGGTGAGGCACAAGAATCACTTGAACCTGGGAGGTGGAGGTTGCAGTGAGCCTGGGCGACAGAGTGAATCTCTGTCTCCAATAAATTAAATAAATAAAATTTAAAAAGTTTTTGCTAAAAAATGCTAATAGTCATCTGAGCTGTTGGCGAATTGTTATCTTTTTGATGGTGGAGGATCTAGCCCTGATGATGGCTGTTGACTGATCAGGGTGGTAATTGCTGAAGGCTGAGGAAGCTGTTGCAATTTCTTGAAATAAGACAACAGTGAAGTTTGCTGCATCAACTGATTTCTCGTTTCGTGAAAGATTTCTCTGTAGTTTGTCATGTTGTTTCATAGCATTTTACTCACAGTAGAAATTCTTCCAAAACCAGTGTCAATCCTCTCAAACCCTGCTGCTGCTTTACCAATTAAGTTTATATAATATTCTAAATCCTTTGTTGCCATTTCAACAATATTAACAGCATCTTCACCAGAATTAAGTTCTCTCTCAAGAAACTACTTTCTATGCTCATCCATAAGAAGCAACTCCTCATCTGTTCAAATTTTATCATGGGATTGCAGCAATTCAGTCGTATCTTCAAGCTCCACTTCTAATTTTCTCGTGATTTCCACGACATCTGCAGCTACTTCCTCCAATGAAGTCTAGAACCCCTCAAAGTTATCCATGAGGGTTGGATGCAATTTCTTCCAAACTCCTGTTAATGTTGATATTTTGACTTCCTCCCAGGAATCTCGAATGTTTTTCAGGGCATCTAAAATGATGAATTCTTTCCAGAGGTTTTCAATTTACTTGGCATAGATCCATCAGAAGAATCACTATCGATGGCAGCTAGAGCCCTATGAAATGTATTTCTTAAATAAGACTTGAAAGTCAGTATCACTCCTTGATCCATGGATTGCAGAATGGATGCCATGTTAGTGTTCATCTCCTTATATATCTCCATTAGAGATCTTGGGGGACCAGGTACCTTGTTAATGAGCAGTAATATTTTGAAAGGAATCTTTTTTTCTGAGCAGTAGGTCTCAACAATGGGCTTAAAATACTCAGTAAATCATGCTCTAAAAGATGTGCTGTCATCTAGGCTTTGTTGTTCCATTTATAGAGCACAGGCAGAGTAGAGTTAGCATAATTCTTAAGGGCCCTGGGATTTCTGGAATGGCAAATGAGCACTGGCTTCAACTTAAAGTCACCAGATGCATTAGTACCTATAAGAGAGTCAACCTGTCTTTTGAAGCTTTGAAGCCAGGCAGTGACTTTTCCTCTTTAACTATGTAAGTCATAGATGGCACCTTCTAATAGAAGATTGTTTTGTCTACATAGAAAATCTGTTGTTTAATGTAAGACACCTTCATCAATTAGATCTTCTGGATAACTTGCTATAGTGTCTACCTCAGCACTTGTGGCTTCTTTCCTTAAACCTCATCAGTCTCTGTTGGCTTTCAAGTTTTCTTCTGCAGCTTCCTCACCCCTCTCAGTCTTCAAAGAATTGAAGCAAGTTAGGGCCTTACCCTGGATTAGGCTTTGGCTTAAGGGAATGCTGTGACTGATTTGATCTTCTATCCAGACCACCAAAACTTTATTACAGCAATAAAGCTGTTTTGCTTTATCATTCATGTATAACTTGGCTAACTTGCACAAGAGGCCTAGCTTTCAACCTATACTGGCTTTTAATATGCCTTTCTCATTAAGTTCTTGCTTTCAGTTTTTTTGTTTGTTTTGTTTTGGTTTTTGTTTTTGAGACGTAGTCTCACTCTGTTGCCCAGGCTGGAGTGCAATGGCATGATCTCGACTCACTGCAACCTCCGCCTCCTGGGTTCAGGTGATTCTCATACCTCAGCCTCCTAAATAGCTAGGACTACAGGCGACCACCACCAGGCCTAGCCAATTTTTGTATTTTTAGTAGAGACGGGGTTTCACCATGTTGGCCAGGCTGGTATCGAACTCTTGACCTCAGGTGATCCACCCGCATTAGCCTCCCAAAGTGCTGGGATTACAGGCGTGAGCCACTGCACCCGGCCTCATCCTTTCACTTAAACACTTGTGGACACTTTGGGGTTATTGATTTGCCTAGTTTCAATATTATTGCATCTCAAGGAATAAGGAGGCCTGAGGAGAGTGAGGAAGACATGGGAACACCCAGTCAGTGGAGGGGTCTGAGCACACACATTTATTAATTAAGCTCACTGTCTTATGTGGGCATGGTTTATGTCCACATAAGACAGTGAGCTTAATGGTGCCCCAAACAATTACAATAGTAATGCCAAAGATCAGTGATCACAGATCACCATAACAGATATAGTAATAATGAAAAAGTTGGAAATATTGTGAGAATTACCAAAATGTGACAGAGACACAAAGTGAGCACAGGCTGCCATAAAAATGGCACCTAATAGACTTGCTCTACAAAGGGGCCAATCTACAACTAGTAAAAAATGTAGCATCTGTGAAAATCAACTCCAGGTGGGCTAGAGGCTTAAGTATGAGTCTTTTAGGAAACAATCTAAGAGCATATCTTTAATTATCGCAAAGTTAGGATGGATTTCTTAAGCTAAAAAGCCAATCTGTAAAGAACAATTGATAAAATCTGCCTACATTAAATCTAAGAATTTCTGTTCCTAAAACAAGTATTCATTTTAAAATGTTACTAGGGGATCCCTAAACTAGGGGAAGATATTTTCATGTAACTCACTACTATCTAGAATATATCAAAAACTCCAAAAATTAGTTAGGAAAGACAAAAAAAGAGCCCATCAAATATTGGGTAAAAAACTTGAACACACACTTAACAGTTGATGAAATATACTTAATTTATTTATTGATTATTTATTTATTTATTTATTGCTCTGTTGCCCAGGCTGGAGTGCAGTGGTACAATCTCGGCTCACAACACCACCTACCTCCTGGGTTCAAGTGATTCTTATGCCTCAGCCTCCCAAGTAGCTGGGATTACAGGCATGTGACACCATACCCAGCTAATTTTTATATTTTTAGTAGAGATGGGGTTTTGCCATGTTGGCCGGGCTGGTCTTGAACTCCTGGCCTCAAGTGATCCACCCACCTCGGCCTCCTAAAGTGCTGGGATTATAGGCATGAGCCAATGCGACTGGCTGAAATACATTTAACTTTATTGCAACCAAGAAAAGCAAATAAAAACTACCATCAGATATTGTTTCACAATCATCAAACTGGTAAAAATCTGACAGTATAATTATTGGTGATAATATAAATGAATATGACCCCTCTGGAAAATAATCTGTCATTTTATGACCCAGCAATAATTCTCTTAAATATATGACCTAGAGCTTCTCATCCAGTATGCTAGGCCACCAATCAACTCATATGAGGCTGGGAAGCAAGGTGGCATGTGGGGACACAGGGACTGAGACCATATGAGTCCTCCAACTGTCCTTCAACAGAAGAATGAATGAACTGTAAATTCATGAAGCAGAATCTGTATTATACAGAAAAGGTAAACCAGAGCTATATGTAACAAGATGGATGAATCTTAGGAATATATGTATAGCCACATGTAAATTGCAGAAAAACTAAACTTACAGTGTAATTCTACTTTTATAAAATCTAAAGCTTGCAAAACTAAACAAATTTTTAGGACTACAAATGTAGGTAATAAAACTGTAATAAAAAAACTATAATAAAAAAAGGAAATAATAATCCCAAAATTTAGAATAGTAATCACCTCTAAAGAAGAAGGGAAGGGAATGGCACAGGGGAGCAGCACATAAGAGCCTCAAAGGTGATGGTGATGTCCCATTTCTTAGGCAGGTGCTATTGTCACAAGTGTTCATGTTTTTCTGTAGACGCTACATATATTTTATAAATATGATTTTTAAATTTACCAATGTATATGTATGTGTGTGTTATGCACATATATATATACTTGTGCATATATCTATGTGTGTGTATATGTATCTTTGTTTTCATGAAATAAATAAAAATATCACCAGCAAAAAGGAAGAGTGGGGACAAGAGAGGCTGGAGAAAACAGCATGGGTCATAGCACAGCAATAAGCCTATACATTATGTTTTTACTATACTTTTCTTTTTAAGCTTTGGCACCACAAGTGAATTATACTATTATAGAAGTTCTGCAATACTATCCCCCACTCCATAAAAAGAGGTTTATTATCTTCATTTTTAGAGTAAGTATTCCTCTCTGTTCCCACTGGAAACTCGATGTCTCTACAGGATGTTCTGCGTAGGCGGAAAATGATTATTTTAAAAGCTGGAGAACATCAAATAATCCTGAATAATGAGGCACTGGAGGAAAGGGAGAGCAGTGTAATCCACTAAAACAGTCAGAGATTTTCCACACAGAATGTCCATGGACTGCTCTGACGCATCCAGAGCTACTGAAGCGCAGCCCTGCCAGCAAGACGGGGAAGGGAGGCAGCAGCACCAAGCACAGGGCTTTTCTTCATTGGGCATTGTGAGGCTTCTTGTACCTCTTCACAGCCTCTTATCAGGACTTAAAACAACTTTCATTTCGTCCCTAACCTAAATATCCCCATAGTGCTGGTCTGCAGGCATTTCCCTGCCAAAATCGGACAAAATCCGTCTGTACTTCAAAGCCAAACCACATATCTGAGTTCATAACTGAGGCCTTGAGTCTCAGCATCTTTTTCTGAGAAGCAGCAAGGGAAACCAAACCTGAAGAAAGGGCGACCAGTCCTCTAGTTCCTAATGCTCATTTGCAAGGGTAAATGCCCCCATCCCCTGCTGACTGTCTTCCAATGGCCACTGTATGCCAGTACCCTTGCTGTTACCAGAGATAATCCAGACACCCTTCCATCCCTCTCAGGAGATCTCACCCTGGCTTTCTGCTGAACTGGCCTCATATCTCTATTAGAGGATTTCTTTCATTCTACCTAAACAATTCCCAGATAACACCACGGTATTCTTTAAAGCAGGGGTCATAGTTGATCCATTTCACTTCCTACTTCTGAGCTTGGCACAGTACATTTTTTACAGAGAAGTTACTTGACAAATGTTTGCCGAACTGATTTCTTGTACCAAAAAAACCTGTCACCTAGTGACAAACCATGAATATATACATTCAGACCCAGGACTATTCACCAAAGAGCAAGAAAATGAAATTAAGTGTGTATATCTGGAGGCAAAAAACGTTAAGGGTATTTTCACTCTAAATGGTAGCAAATAGCTTATGACATTTCTTAACCCCATTAATTAACAGATCAAAATTATGGGACTAGCAGTAAGTAAATTCAGTCATTACTAATCCCTGAGATGAGCCTTATTCCATAGAATGCTTGCCTGGATACTGGAACCTGTCAAAATTAACCTCACTTGTTAACTCAAAATGTGTCCACCATGTATGGGTAAATCCCTAAACTCAAGAGAACTGTCTAACTGAACGTTCAACTTTGACATCCCTTTAAAATAAAGATTCTAGGGCTTTACCTCCCAGGCTGCTCCTCTCAATCACTGACTTGCTCCCTTAGCAAATATCTACTGAGTGTACATGTCAGGTACTCTGCTCAGCACCAAGGACGAGGCAGTGAGCTCCACAAACATGATCCCTGCACAGACAACACACTGCTCAAATAATCATACAGGTCAGGTGCAACTAAGAAAGCTGTGACAAGGAATGTATCTCTTACTTCTTTCATGACCTGGGGAACTTCATCAGGGAGTAGTCAGCCTGTTGGTCTATTAAAGCTAGTGGTCTTCCTCGTCAAATCTGAGCCTCAGTCAAATCCCTATACAGCATTCAACTCAAAGAGAATCAGCTTCTCCCAGGCTGGGGCTTTGGGTGTCAACCAGACACCAGCGGGTAGGGGCTCATGGCAGAGGTCCCTCTCCTTGAACAGTGCCTTACCGATTATAAAGCACACACACAGTATCTTAAGTGTTCATCACCACAGCCCAGTAAAGGCTGCAGTGTAGCACATTTTACAAAGCAAGAAAATCATGCCCAAAATGTTGAACAAATTTCTGTCTGGTCTCTGAATGGTGTAGGTGGTGGGAGCTTCAGAGGAGTTCTGGCTCCAAAGCAAGAGCACATTCCATTCCCCACAGCACAGGCGACTCCGTCTGTAAGACCTACACCAGCATGTTTGAAAACACCAGCCCCAGTCGATGGAATCAGAATTACATGGCATGCTTGTCCTGCAAGGGCTGTTGACCTGGTTATGCATCTAGCCTTCCTGCATGAAGGCCACTGCCAGTAGCAACCCACCACCAACAAGGCAGGAACCTGGGCCTGTTTTTGATTGTGGAGATGTTGCAATTGGTCTGTCCTCTCCATTTTCCCTTCCATTTTCCTCATCTTTAAAATAGAGAAAATGGCATCTGCTCTGCCTCCCTCACAAGACTATTCTATAATTAAGTGAGATACTGTGTAGGAATATACAATTTTAAATCATTTAGATTTATCATTTTAGCCTCAGCAAGACTCCAAAGCTGACCAAACTTGAGGCAGGTTAGCTTTGTTAATACACTGCACTGAAAACAGTTTGATACTATTCAGAAAGTTATTGACATTGTAACTTTCAACAGCCTGCTATACATGAGGGAGACAAACCCTTAAAGAAAACTCATAATTTCCAAACTGAGGGAATCTGTCCATCAAAACCACTGTGAGGAAGACTGCTAAATGCATCAAGTAACAGCTCACCTTTTAAAAGCATTTTAAAAGTTCCTAGCTTGAAAGCTAACAATGATGGAAGGGAAGAGCAACTGGAGCAAATCATGGAAATAAAAACCAGAAGCCAATTGGCAGCCACTTCTACAGCTAGCAAAACCTCAGTCACAGGAAGTTTGTATCCTGCCCAAAGGGAGAGATGACCTGTGGGTCTTTTCCCACATG
Organism: Macaca nemestrina; assembly: GCF_043159975.1. NCBI lineage: Eukaryota > Metazoa > Chordata > Mammalia > Primates > Cercopithecidae > Macaca > Macaca nemestrina. Next base: position 100,201,819 of record NC_092126.1, on the reverse strand, counting down.
TAAACAAAGGCCCAAAATGCTAAGAAAAGGGAACAAATGTAGAAAGGCAAGTTGAAGTTTTCCTGAATTTGCTTAGACAAGTGGTGACTGAGACTGAAAAAATTAAAGAAGCCACTGAATCAAAAGCAGATGGTTTTGTTTTGTTTTGTTTTTTGTTTTTCTTTTGAGACAGAGTCTCACTCTGTCGCCCAGGCTGGAGTGCAGTGGCGCGATCTCGGCTCACTTGCAAGCTCCGCCTCCCGGGTTCATGCCATTCTCCTGCCTCAGCCTCCCGAGTATCTGGGACTATAGGCACCCACCACCCCGCCTGGCTAATTTTTTGTATTTTTAGTAGAGATGGGGTTTCACCGTGTTAGCCAGGATGGTTTCGACTCGTGATCTGCCTACCTTGGCCTCCCAAAGTGCTGGGATTGCAGGCGTGAGCCACTGCACCCGGGCAAGAAGCAGCTATTTTAAAAGGTTAGGGACTAGTGGGAAAGGCACAGAATTGCTCCTTGGCTACTCATTTCTTTTAAAAATTAAACCACATTGTTATATTTTAAGATACACTTTGCAACAGTTTTGAAATTTGACTACCTTAATTAAGAAATGTGTAATAGGCCAGGTGTACTGCCTCACACCTGTAATCCCAGCACTTTGGAAGACAGAGGTGAGGATCACTTGAGCCTAGGAGTTCAAGACCAGCCTGGGAAACATGGCAAAACCCTATCTCTACCAAAAAAAAAAAAAAAAAAATTCACTGCAGCCTGGGTGACAGAGTGAGACCCTGTGTCAAAAAAAAAAAAAAAAAAAAAGTATAATAGATAAAAAATAGAAGGGTCACTGCTAAGTTCTCAAGTACAGAGCTGCCTACTGGAGCCCTAGACAATGTCTACACTTAGACCATTACTGTCTCACTCATAAAGTGGGGTTAGGATTGTTGCTTGGGCCAGTTCACTGTTACACACCTCAATCCCTGAGTCAGTTCATCCCTTGGAGGTGACTAGCCTCACCTTTTAATTCCTAAAACCATTATTTTAGTTTTGAAGTAACAGGGATCAAGATAGTTCTATACTCGGGTATTCTCAAAACCTATTTCTGACAAAGATGATAATGATTTACTACTTTGTCTTCAGAATATAAGTGTCAGCTCCTTACTCTGTAACAAGTGTTATTATTTACATTTTATCTCTAAACAGCACAATGATCTTTAAGGGTAAAATTAATTTCATTTTATAGGTAAAAAAGAACTGAGGCATAGAAAGGTTAGGTCAGGAGTCTAAGGTCACAAAAGAGACGTGGTAGTGCCAGAATTTGAGCTCATGGCTACCTCCCAAGCTGTGCACTTTCAGCAACAGGACATGCCATTCAGTACACAAGATAAGAATTTTGCTGACCATTACATTGCTTTCAGCTAAGACAGAAACAAACTGAAAATTGGTGAAATGACTGATTTACTCTGACTCCTATGGTTTAACAAGAATACCAATTAAGGCTAATTAAAATAAACAGAGATTATTTTTCTCCCTTTTCTCCCAATCAAAAATTGTCTTTAAGCTGATGCTATTGTGGGTTAGTAAAGGAAGAGGAGCTTGCCCAGCAAAACTGTAGTGGCCACTCTGACAACATGACTGCTTTATCCATTTCCAGAACCTTGGCAGTTGAGGCCCTATGCATCCCAGGCAGGCCGCAGCGTTTACGTACCCTCATGTCCCCGCTCATTAATTTCTTCCTGGAGACTCAAAACACTAGTGAGGTTAATGATCCTTCTCCGGGGGGTACAAGCTGCAGTCATTTCCTTTCGGGAATCATCTTCCACCATTTCCACATCAGAATCTTCCCGATGTCTCTTTCTGCAATGAAGAAAAGGAAGTGCAGATCATTACTATTCTTGTTTTTAAACTTAGCCAAATTTTGTGGGTTGCATTTTGGAGGAGCAAGCAACTTCTCTGTGCTGGTTCCACAGAGCTGTGGATGAACCCCTGTGCTGGTGGCAGGCCAAAAAGATCAGTCTGTTCTCTGATAGACTGCTTATCTGACAACGCTCAGATCCCAGCAGCTGGCCATGCAGCCAATGTAGCAGGACTCTGGAGTATAGCTTCATCCCGTAGAGCTGCAGGGCGTTGAACAAGTGAGCTGAATTTGTCAAGTCTCATTCATTCATTCCTCCATCTATCCATCCATCAGACACTGCTATATACTAACTACATCCAGCAATGAACAAAACAGATAAGGTACCTGCCCTCACAATGCTTACTTTTTTTTTTTTTTTTTTGAGAGACATAGTCTCACTATGTCTCCCAGGCTGGAGTGCTGTGGTGTGATCTCAGCTCACTGCAGCCTCTGCCTTCCAGGTTCAAGCGAGTCTCATGTCTCAGCCTCCCAAGTAGCTGGGATTACAGGCACGAGCCACCACACACAGCTATTTTTTGTATTTTTTTGTAGAGACAGGGTTTCACCATGTTGGCCAGGTTGGTCTCGAACTCCTGACCTCAGGCGATCTGCCTGCCTCTGCCCCCCAGAGTGCTGGGATTATAGGTGTGAGCCACAGCACCCAACCCACAATGCTTACTTTCTAGTGGGAGAGTCAAATAGCAACAGAAAAGAGATCATTTTAAGTATCAATAAACACAATGAAGAAAATAAAACAAGGTAGCATAACAGAATGATGGGGAAATGAGACGAGAAAGAACTTCAGACTGAATGGACAAAGATGGTCTCTGGCAAGAGGTGACTTGCTGGTCTCACACTCCCGACCTCAGGTGATCCGTCTACCTTGGCATCCCAGAGTGCTGGGATTACAGGTGTAAGCCACCACGCCAAGCAAGCCAAGAGGTAACCAGGGGGTTCCCAGGCTGAGAGAACAGCAAAAGCAAAAGGGTAAAAAGCTCAGTCAGTTCAGATCAGCCACAAGAGCTGTATGGCCAAAGCACCATGTGGGAGAAGGAAAGGGGAGGGCTGGAGCAAGGGTTGGATGAGGGATTTAAGTTTTATCCCAAGTGCAAAGGAAACCACTGAAACATTCTCAGCAGAAAAATGATACCACTTGATTTTGGGCTTAAAAATATTTGACTACTCTGTGGTAAATATCACTTAGTTCTGCAAGTGATAAACAAATGTAATACTTTCCCTGCAGGGATAAGAGCATTAAATGGGATAACGTATGCAAAGTATCTGGCACACAGTAGATGCTCCATAAATATTAGCTTCCTTTATTATTCCCTGGAAAAAAATCTTTTTTTTTTTTTTTTTTTAGAGACAGAGTGTTACTCTGTCAGCCAGGATGGAGTGCAGTGGCTTGACCACGGCTCACTGCAGCCTCAACCTCCTGGGCTCAAGTGATCCTTCCACCTGAGCCTCCTGAGTAGCTGAGACTACAGGCATTTGCCACCATGCCTGGCTAATCTGTGTGTGTGTTTGTGCAACTCTTGGACTCAAGCGACCCTTCCGCCTTGGAATCTCAAAGTGCTGGGATTACAGGCCAATGTGCCTGGCTGGAAAAGATTCTTAGAAGTCATCTTGCTAGGCTGACTCAGAAATGAGCAAACTGAAGTAATGCATCTCAGTTCACATGGCTAATTAGTGCCACGATAGTACACGTGCAGCCTTGGGCAAATTCCTTCACCTTGAGCTCCAGGTTTCATATAAGTACACATTAAATAAAGAATATCCACCTTAGAGATTTTGTGAGGTAACGTCTTACAGTACCTGCAGAATGTACACTGGAAGTGCTCAAAATCAAATGAGCACTTTTTTAAAAAAATAATAGTAAATAACATTTATTATTATTATTATTATTATTATTCCCGCTCCTTCTCTCCAGGTTTCTTTCACCACTAGCCCACATACTTCAGGGAGTTTTTTTTTTTTTTTTTGAAATGGAGTTTTGCTCTTGTTGCCCAGGCTAGAGTGCAATGGCATGATCACGGCTCACTGCAACCTCCGCCTCCTGGGTTCAAGTGATTCCCCAGTCTCAGCCCCCCGAGTAGCTGGGATTACAGGCATGTGCCACCACGCCTGGCTAATTTTGTGTTTTTAGTAGAGATGGGGTTTCACCATGTTGGTCAGGCTGGTCTCGAACTCCTGACCTCAGGTGATCCACCTGCCTCAGCCTCCCAAAGTGCTAGGATTATAGGTGTGAGCCATGGCACCCAGCCAGGGAGTTTTATAAATTAGCTTCAGAACATGTGTTTTTTTCCTGAAAAAAAGTGAAAGCGGCTTTAAGTAGGATGAAAAATAATCCTCCAGATATGTTAGGCAGATTCTCTCTCTAGCCATTTCTGGTGTTGAGGCTCTATCAAAATTCTTTACTAAAAATAAAAGATAAACCTGCTTTTTTTCTGGTATGTGTGTTTATTCAATTGAGCAACTATTCCACAGTCTGAAGTGTTTTTAACTCATGCTTAGAACTGTGGACATTTAAGTTATTTCGAAGGACATTATGGTGGGTGACTCTCAAGTTATGGTCAAAGGCAGACAGTGGACAAAGCCACAGCACCATTCCAGAGGAAGCAGAGGGCAAGTCAGGCAGAGAGAAGATGCAAGTGATTCATGAAAAGCCAAAGTTAGAAGGCAGTTTTATTACAGAATAAAGGAGGTAGGCTGCACTTTTCCCAAAAGGCCATACCTGGGGTTGCTGGAAGTGGGTCCTCTCTTCTCTGACATTTCTGACGTCCCCTTTGTTGTATCCCCCTCCAGGCTCTGATTTTTGGCAGCCACTTCAGCAGGGGATGGGAGTTCAAGCATCTCCTCATCTTGCTGCCTAGCCCTGCCACTAGAAATATCTGTCTTATCCTCTGGAACAATGGCCTGGGGCTGACTGGACAGGGGTTTGCTCAGAGGCTGCAGAAATGCATCAAGCTTCTGTTCCCGGGAATCTGTACGAACCATCTGGTGGGCATAGACCTTGTCACTACTTCCAGAAGTAGAAGAGGAGGTCAGACTTGCTGTGGATTTAACCATCTCCCCAGAGGGGCCAGCAAGTCCTGGTAGCAAAGTCTGTATCAAAAAAACAAAAACCAAAACAAAACAAAAAAAACATATATACATATATATATAGTGGAGAGACTCAGAATAAGAAGCATAGATACACAGGTCCCCAAATGGAGCAGTACTAAGAAAGAAGCTAGAATGAGGTATAATTATGATTGTTAGAGAAGCAATTCTGCCCAAAATTTGAAGTACAAAAGGTTTACAGGTATAAAATTCAAGAATTAAGCAAAATACTTATAATCTTAAAATTATCTTGAAATGGAAAAATCAGTGTAAAATTTTCATACTTTTGTCTGGGGGGATGCTGCCAGAAGACTTTTTACTGTGGTAAAATATATATGAAATTTACCATTTTAACCATTTTTAAGTGAGAGCTCAGTGGCATTTACATTGTTGCACAACCGTCACCACCAGATATCTCTAGAACTTTTTCATCTTCCCCAAATTGAACCTCTGTGCACATTAAACAATAATTTCTCACTTCCCCTTCCTCCCAGCTCCTGGCAACAACCATTCAACTGTCTATTTTTAAATACACATATTTCCTAGCTCTGACCACTGGAAAGGCCTAAAAGTAATGACTACCCAGGAGCAATGAGGACTCCCAGACCCCAGATTATAGTCTCTAAATACCATTTCCCACTAAAATGAACTACAGCTCCTTGGAGAAAAAGCCTATTCCGGCGCTTGGGCTGGAAAAGTATAAAATGTGCCTGCAACATCGTCTTGTCAGAAACAAGGAAATTATCAAGACTAATGGAATTCGGTCAAAAGGTAGAGGGCCCTAACTCCAAGGGCTTGGTTCCACCGGACTAAGATGGGATAATCTGAGCATCAAAAAGAAAAATGACTATAATTGATTAAAATGTGTTGCTCTGTTAATAGCTATGACAAAACACTGAAAAAGCAAAAAACTGAAAGTGAGGAGGGAGGAGATGGAGAGGGAGGGAATAAGAGGGGAGAAAGAGAAGGGAAAACATCATTAAACACCACTGGAAATTACTAGGACATCATTCATTCCTTTGAAACTTGATAGCTAGAGGGATATAATTCAGCATTTGGTCTTACTTTCTAGTAAGAACTGTACTTCAGGACAACCAAATAGCTATAACAAGGGAAAGTTCTTCTATACGAAAGAATTACAGTCAATACAGAAGAAATGATAAAATCAGAAAATCATAATCTTGCAATCTAATGAAATAACTGATTCAGGTAATGGTCATCAACGAAAGGTGACACCATTAAGCTACATGTTGATGGGTAAGTTTACAATGAGGGAATCAGGCTGTCACCAGCTGAACCCACTTATGAATCTTATCACCAAAATGATATAACAAGACATTATGCACCTCCTGCTGGGGTATATTAGGAAGTACAGGGCCAATGGAAACAAAAAGGTACAGTGACTTTTCTAACTTCAAGCAGACTTAAAAGATTTTTCAGAGTAGTTATGGTAATTTCTGCTTCCCAAAACGTACCTGTAAATTAAAAAAAAAAAAAAAATATATATATATATATGTATCTACACACACGTATATACTTAATATACATAAGTACGTATACACTTAATATTTGTTTAATATGTATATATTTTTGTCCAAGGTTTCCAGCTCATAACTCCCATAGTCCTGTTATAGTCTTTTGTTACAATGTTGGGGTGCTGTAGGCCTCAGAAGGTCTTAGGAAACAGAATTTCCCTACCTTCTCCTGCTTTCCTTTCACTTGCCCAAGGCAGGACTCTAATCTGATTGTGGGTCATAAGACCCTCATCCCATAGGGGTCCTGCCCCATATCCTGGAGGAAAGAATGGCCACAGAGAGGCCAAGAAGAATCTGAACAAACAGGTCTTACTGAGTTTAGACCCCTTTATGTCCAATCATATTTTGACACAGTTGTCCACGTTTCAATCACTCCTGCCTAACGATGTCTCCATAAAAGGCCCAAGAAGACAGTTTGCGGGCTTCCGGAAAGCTGAACATGTTGAGGCTGACAGGAAAATGAACAAGAACTCATCCATGTGCTGGGAGCCAAGTACATGGGGACAGAAGCTCCTGCGCTCCAGACCCTTCCAGACCTAGCTTTGTGTATCTCTTTATTTGGCTATTTATTGGTATCTTTTTAAATCTTTGTAATAAATCCAGAAAACTAAGTACGCGTTTCCCTGAGTTCTATGAGCCACTCCAGCAAATTAATAAAAAATAAAGTGGGGGGTCTTGGGAACCCCAACTTGAAACTGGTCAGAACTTCTAGAGTCCTGGACTTGTGACTGGTACCTGAAGCAGGAGACTGGGGGCAGTCTAGGGGACTGTACCCTGAACCTGTGGGATCTAATGCTATCTCCAAGTAGACAGTGTTGGAATTAAATTGGAGGAGACCAGCTGCTGTCCACTGTGGAACTGACTGCTTGTTTAGTGTGTGGGGAGAAACCCCCACATAAGTGGTTACAGAAATCTTCTGAGTTGATTGTTGTTATGGTGAAAGATTGGAGGAAAAACACGGCAACCAAATATGTTGTGTGGAATCCCCAGGGTTCCTCATTTCCACACCAAATGCATTCACTGCAAACCAGGGCTTCTGATGTACTGGCCATGATCAGTGGAGTACAAGGCACAATCTGAGAAGCAGAAAGATGGTGGCTCCATGGGCCAAAAAGTCAGGAGCCAGTGTGACCTGCTGCTGGCAGGGAGAGAAGGTATTCTGATAATCCATGAAAACAGGGAGCAGCAAGGAGCCCACCAAGCTGGTGTCATGCACCAACCGACAGGGGCAGGCCCTCTGATCCTTCTGAAAACACACTGGTCAGGACTTACGCAGAGTTCCACCAGAAAAAAAATGTAATCTAACAAAATGAATCTGACTAACCCAGGATAAGACAAGCAGGCATGCTGAGAGGTTCTTTTCCCCATGGAGCCACAGACTCCATATATGATCTCTGGCAAACCCCTTGGACCTCAACTGGGACAGAGCAAACGGCAATCACTCTGTGCTAGGCAATGTGCTCTCCATCTTCATTTCACACTTTGGGCCTTTCTTCCCACTCCCCACCAGCCAAACCATTTCCAGGTCTTGGCAATTCTACATCCTCAACTATTAGTGAATGGGGCTACTTCCTGTGTCTCAAGCCCCTCACCACTTCTCCCAAATCATTGTAGGATTCTATCTTGCTCCTCTCCAGTCCATTCTGATATTGCAACCAGGGAGCTCTTCATAAAATGCAAGTAAGATCCCACCCATTCCCATGAAATTGAAATCTAAACTCTTCAATATCCTGATGAAAACCTCTCTATTTGGCCTGAATTCTGCAGCCTCAACTCTACCACTGCCGCTTGTCCTAATAGATCCATACTCAGACCCCAGCATAGCTTAACCCCAGCTGCACATGACAGTACCTGGGGAGGGTTTTAAACAATCCTGAGGCCCACACCCTACCACCCAAGAATGATTTATTGGTTTAGGCAGGGCCCAGACACTGGAATTTTCTAAGTTTCCCAGGTAATTCTAATGGCAGCCAGGGTAGCATATACTGGACCCATTGCACTCAACTTTCAGATCCTCAAACACATATTCTCTTGCGCCTCCAGGCCTTTATCCTTGCCATTTCCTCTGCCAGAAATACTCTTTTCATTCCCCCTCCCTTTGGGTCCCAGGCTCCATGTCTCTTCCCTCCCTTTCCTAACTGACCAAGTCCAGGACAAGGGCCCCTGCTATATTCTCCCGAGTCTGTTTTTCTCTCCCATGGGATATATTCTCTAGTAGTCCATAAGCGCTTCTGTGGAAGGCAGCAACATCTATGCTGCATCCTTGGGCACCCAACACAGTGTGTCTCAGGATTCTCGATGCACATGTGCAGAGGGAGGCAGAATAAAAGGAGCAGTAAAGGGGCACTGAGCTTAAGTGAGCAACGGGAACAGATATCAAACCAACTAACAGTTACTGGGTATTTCCTGTGTATCATAGTGCTCCAAGAGCCTTACTCACGCTAGACACGTTAACCCACTGGGGGCATGTGTGGCCTCATCTCATCCATGGGCACTAGAAGGCATAGGGACTTAAGGCCTCTGTAAGACCCAGGGCTCATGTTGGTACCAGGAGTCAATCAATAATGGAGGAACAAGGGTTGGTTTCCAGACAGAACTTCTTCCTCCCACCTGCCACATATCCCTTTCAGGTCTGTCACATATCCCTTTCAGGTCTCACCAGTAAGAACCTTCCTCTTTGCATCAACAATCTCTAGGTGTTGGGGGGTCCAAGGCTGGTGGGTCTGCCCTAGCTGGGTTTAATCTCACCGCTTAGTGCCCATGCCACTTCCATCTAGATTCTTTCCAGGTAGGTAACTGTGAGTGTCCTTCTGAGAAGCATTCATCTGCTTGGGAATTTTAAGTTTTCTGTGAAGCAGGCTCTCACAGAAGTCCAGTTTCTGCTTCTAGGATCCAGCATAATTTAATGCAGAAAATATTTATATTTCTATTTTGTAGTTTCAGTGTGCTTATGATGAACATCTTCACCATGATTAAAGGGCTGTCCACAATCACATCATCTCAGAACCAGGAGTATATTGAAGAGCATTTTATCCAACCTGCTTATCTTATAAACCGCAAAACTGAGAACTCAGGTAAGTGAAGTGACTTAGAATAAGAAGCACTTAGAAGCTGTACCAGAGACTTTCTGTTCACTGACTGCTTGTAACTGTCCCTGGATGTGGGAATGATCCATTCCTCCATTACTGACAGGGATATGGAGGCCAGGGAAGGTTAGTCGCACAGCTGGTAAGCTAGGTCTGTCCAACAGTAGAGCCTCCGCTCTTTCCACTCTTCCCACTGCCTCCCTGGGGTCCAGCCCCTCCACTGTGCCATGTGTAGGTAGGAGTAACCTCCTCCTGAACATCTAAAGTGAAGAGCGCATTGAAGAGGCACCCTATTCTGTTTTCAGACAGCTCGTTTTCCTAGGAAGTTGGTCTAAGGTTCCAGATGGAGGCAAAGTGAGGAAGTGAGCTCAGGCCTTATGACTCTAAGCCTAGGAACAACAGCACAATACCTTTATAACTAGGTTCAAAGAAGAAAATGTTAAAACTATCAAGGTAATACTTGCAAAGAAAGTTCCTAAGTAACAGGCAAAAATCTGGGCTCTCATGTCTGGCAGGGCACATTTCAAAGGCCCCAGAGAAGTAGCTGGATGAGAAGCGCCCTGACCTGGGTGAAGTACATCCTGGAGGAATTGGAGCCCAGGAGCTTGCTCTCGATGTGCTGTTGCACCCGCTCCAGGATGCTCTCCTCGTGCAGGAAGTGAACTTCATGCTTTGTGGGGTGCACATTAACATCCACATTCTGGGGACTGATTTCTAAACTGGCAGGAAAATAAAAGAGAACAATTACCTTAGATAGTGGGAGGGGGAGAAAAAGCCCACATATGGCACATATGGTGTATGTGGTGGCCAGAAGATTTGAGGAGGCCGGATGACACAGTGGTCAAAACCTCAGGATCGAGTCTGAATGTGTTCAAATATTGGCCATACTACTTCAGAGCTGTGTAGCTTTGCGTTAAGTTACATCATCTTTCTTTGCCTCAGTTTCTTCATTTGTAAAGTGGACATAACAGAATTACCTATCTCACAGGTTTATGGTGGGAATTAAATTCATGCCAAGTGCCCGGGCACGGTGGCTCAGGCCTGTAATCCCAGCACTTTGGGAGTACGAGGCGGGTGGATCACGAGGTCAAGAGATCGAGACCATCCTGGCCAACATGATGAAACCACATCTCTACTAAAAATACAAAAATTAGTTGGTGGCACATGCCTGTAATCCCAGGTACTCAGGAGGCTGAGGGAGGAGAATCCCTTCAACCAGGGACTCAGAGGTTGCAGTGAGCCGAGATCGCACCACTGCACTCCAGCCTGGCAACGGAGCAAGACTCCGTCTCAAAAAAAAAAAACAAACAAACATTCATGCCAAGTGCTTTATATGTACCTGCCATATATAATATATGTTAACTGTAGTTACTCTCATTTTAGAACTAGTGGAATTTTTTTGTGTGATCTTGGGCAAGTCACTTAACTTCTTAGGATCTGTTTTCTCATCTGCAACCATGAATAAGTAAGTCCTCTATTATGTGAGGAAACAATATATGCAAGAACACTTTCTATCCATAAAATGTAGTCATAAAAATCAGTTTAGAGGCTATGCTAGCTATCAATTTATTGCCTCAGCTCTGAGTCCATCTTTCATTGCTTGCTCTGTGATAATGGAGGTTTGCAATGTGAAGCTTTGCCAGTAGAAGGCGCTAGAGGGACTCAGCAGGAGAAAGGGGTTTCTATGCCAGGTTGGGGTGCATTCCTATCAGACTTCAAGTTCTTCAGCACAAGTGGCCAGCAGCACGTGTACTCTTCTCACGGGCAGTATTTCCCAGCTTCCCCTCAGAGTGGGACTGGGGAGCGCCTCATTGACTTTACCTCGCAGCGAGCCAGTTACGTTCTCTTCAACAAGGTATGCATCTCAGACAGTAGGTGGGGGAGTGTGGTGAGGGGATGCTATCTCAGCCCTAGGAGGAAATGGTTGTTCTTTATATATGCTGTTCCTGTGTCTTATTACTCTATTCTCTATTACTCTAATCTCCAGTTTGTAATTATTTATTCATCTATTCAAATTGTTGCATGGTTTCTTTTTTTTTTTTTTTGAGACGGAGTCTCGCTGTGTCGCCCAGGCTGGAGTGCAGTGGCCGGATCTCAGCTCACTGCAAGCTCTGCCTCCCGGGTTTTTACGCCATTCTCCTGCCTCAGCCTCCCGAGTAGCCGGGACTACAGGCGCCTGCCACCTCGCCCGGCTAGTTTTTTGTATTTTTTTAGTAGAGACGGGGTTTCACCGTGTTAGCCAGGATGGTCTCGAACTCCTGACCTCGTGATCCGCCCGTCTCGGCCTCCCAAAGTGCTGGGATTACAGGCTTGAGCCACCGCGCCCGGCCTTCTGCATGGTTTCTATCTCCTGTTTGGACCCTGATTAAAACTAACTTTAGGCCGGGTGCAGTGGCTGAGGCCTGTAATCCTAACACTTCAGGAGGCCAAAGTGAGAGGATCACCTGAGGTCAGGAGTTCGAGACAAGCCTGGCCAACACGGCAGAATCCATCTCTACTAAAAATACAAAAATTAGCTGGGCGTGGTGGTGCACACCTGTAATCCCAGCTACTCGGGAGGTTGAGGCAGGAGAATTGCTTGAACCTGGGAGGCAGAGGTTGCAATGAGACGAGATTGTGCCACTGCACTCTAGCCTGGGTGACAGAGCAAGACTCCATCTCAAAAATAAAATAAAATAAAACTACCTTTGACCACAATTTTTATGCTCTCCCCCTTTCAATCAAAATGAAAACAATGATAAATTAGGATAATTAGGACATGAAATAGACAAATTAGTAGCAGAGCCAGAAATAATACAAAGAAATCCTCCATAAGTCAGCTCTGGACTGTAAATTCCTTTAGAGCAGGGGTACCTCACATTTATTCTGTATCTCAAATACCTACTATGGGGTTTGGTCTATTTAATGCCAGTGCTAAACTGTATGACTGCTAAACTAATTACATCAACATCTGGGCAAACAACAGTGGATATTTTAAGACAAGAACCTCCACAGAGCAGGACATAGTCTTTTTTTTTTTTTTTTTTTTTTTTGAGACGGACTCTCGCTCTGTCACCTAGGCTGCAGTGCAGTGGTACAATCTCAGTTCACTGCAACCTCCACCTCCCAGGTTCAAGTGATTCTCCTGCCTCAGCCTCCCGAGTAGCTGGGACTACAAGTGCCCGCCACCATGCCTGGCTAATTTTTGTATTTTTGGTAGAGACAGGGTTTCGCCATGTTGGCCAGGCTGGTCTTCATCGCCTGACCTTGTGATTCACCCACCTCAGCCTCCCAGAGTGCTGGGATTTACATATGTGAGCCACCATGCCCAGCTGATTGTCTTTTATGGAAGAAAAACAGTAGCTGTTGTGGCTTCCCAACTGACCCCAGCAGAGGTAATATTTAGAGCCTTCAGAGCACATCTGTTTCCACTCTGCCTACAAGCTGTCAGCACCTCCTGATGGGGTGAGGCATGGCATTCCTTTTTTTTATTGCTAACACAGAGCCTGGCATATAGGAGGCTCTTAGTGAGGTTCTGCTAAATTAGTGAATAAATGAAGGAAAACTGTGCCTTGTACCTGTAAGAAGGGACAGAACATCCTTTTGCCAGTGGTGTATGGGATTCACTCTGATTGTACTATTAGCATGCTCATCTCTTTCAAAGAGGAGAGCCTGAGAGAACATCTGTTCCCTGTGAGTCTTGGTTGAGGAGTTTGGTACTACATTACCTGAGGTACAGGAATGGGTGTGTGTTTTTGGGCAAGTAGGCTGCATACACTGTTTCTATGGCTTTTCTCAAGGAAGTTGATTCTACCAGACGATCTAAACAATAAAAAGAAAGCAACCAGTTCAAAACTGTCCTGAGGGGTGAGGTCACAGGTGTACATTCATACGAAGTCATGAAATCACCTCAGGAAAAATATTTCTGTAGTGACACGCACATCACATCCCCAGGAAGAAAGGTGCACCTTTACCTGTCACCACTTCCCAGCCCAGTATCTTACTATCGGCTTGGGACTGTTTTACTTCAGTCAAATAACAGAAAACATGATAAGGTAATACATTCTCCCTCCTCACTTCCCTTTGCCCCCATTAGCTCATGTGGACTAACTGTGCTTTTGCTGGGCACAGTGGGAAGTATGATGTCAGCCCTCAGACTTTTCATTCGGCAAATACATACTGGATATCACACACACCAAGTGCTGGGAGACAACATGCTGATAAATAAAGCAATTCCAATCCCAAGTGGCCAGCACTATTATAGAGCTATGTGTGCTAAAAAGTGAGCCGAGAGAGCAACTAACTTTGCTCAGGAAGTTCCGACGGTGGAGCAGCCATAATGAGTTTTCCAGAATTTCGGGCAGTACAAGTGTCAATGCAAATTCAAGGTAATTTAGGAAATGAGGCTAGTTTGGAGAGGGTAGAAAGCAATAAAGGCAGAAAAAAATAAGACTAAAATCAGAGGAAGACGTATTTTCAGGAAACACAGCTCTCCCTTCTCTCTGGACAGATTTTAGATGACCTGCTGATTATCTGTTGTCCTGTGTTGTTGTAGACAAGGATATGTCAAATCTTTTTATTTCCAACAGGAAGAGTGGTTGTGACTTTATCAATGAAGAGACTAATATCCTCTGAGTGCTCACCACATCCATGGCCCCACCATTAATGTCACTGTACTCTGTAACATGTGTCCTGACCACACAGGCCTGGAGCAGGCGTGGGCACCTGACAAAAGGACAGCTGGAGCCCCTCTGCTGAGAATTCTGAACTTGAGATGCGCCAAAGGAGTGTTCTTTGTCTCTGCCACCTGAGTGCGCCTGCACAGTGTAGATAAATGAATGGCATGCATAAGAGCTCGATCTTTCTTTGCTACTGGGAACTTGATATTGTGAACACATTAGCTAATCATAATGCAGAGGCTGTGGTAAGCAGCCCCAACAGAAACACGGACAGAGAAGAGTCAGAGAGCACCTACATTGAATTTTTTGTCTGCTTTATAGCCAGCATGTGTGTTACAAAGCAGTTATTCTTCATGGTTAGGAAAAAAACTAATGAAAAACATTTTCTGAGCCTTGATTAACACAATCTTTGTTATATATCAGGTGTAAGTCCTTCCTAATAAAATAGGAAAAACTCTGCTAATAGACATCAGTTTAACAGAATGTGTTTGTAAAATGATTGGCTCTGTCCTTACTGTTCCTGTATTGCTTTGAACAACTGCTGTAAAACTGCATATTTTGAGACATTTACGACTGGTTAGCACTCTAAATGGAAGGAGGGAATATTCCATTTCCAACAGCAAACAAAACAAAAACTATAAAATTATTATTAAATGCTTTAAAACAATAAAGATAAGTAATCTATAAGATAAAAATGATGAAAACTGAAAACACAGAAATGGAAAGATTCATCTTATTTCTGGATGGAAAATGAAAAATTCAGACTGTTTGGGATTATCTGTTGTTGCTAGGTCACCACCAAAACCTTGTAATAAACAATTAAGTTATAAGGAGCAGAATATAAAATAGCATTTGTTTAGTAAATAACAATCATGTAAACACTATGTCAGCAGAGAGATAAAAACTGTAAAGGAATCTGAGAAATATCCTAATTAATTTAGTTAATTTCCTCCCTAATTTTTAGAACTTCTCTTTGTATCATAAAGCTCATTCTTTAAAAAGGAAAATCTCAAGTATCTTAGCAATTTCTTTAATGACAATGCCTATACCTAAGGTACTCCTTTTCCGTGTCCTGCTGTGCAATTTCAAATGTGGCCCTTGATCTCTTGCAGCAATGTTCTGGCTAGGGCTTGCTTGTAAAGACTCTGACACCATCAGGGTGAGGACGGTGTGCTGGCTCACAGGAGCCTGTTATGCCCTCTCCTGGGCTTCCTCTTAGAGGTGAGAACCAGACTCCAACAGTCAACCAGCAATGAGCACATGTGGGAGGGCTAAATGCAGACTTAGGACAAAAATTATACATGCTTCCCAATGAAACCAAACTTGGCCATGACGTTTCTCCATGTTTAATCAAACCTATGGATCAGAAATTTTTCCATGGTCCCATAAAATTCCCTGTGGGTGTTTCCTGTGAGTGGATTTCCCATGTGGTTCT
Source organism: Macaca nemestrina (assembly GCF_043159975.1). Taxonomy (NCBI): domain Eukaryota; kingdom Metazoa; phylum Chordata; class Mammalia; order Primates; family Cercopithecidae; genus Macaca; species Macaca nemestrina. Next base: position 100,186,131 of record NC_092126.1, on the reverse strand, counting down.
TTTTCACTTACGGTTGATGAAGAGTAAGAAGATGCATTTCTTCACTGAGTAGTTTGCATTGGATATATAACCATTCATTTTGAAGGCTAGGGTTTTATCCTCACATCCAATTTCTATCAGTTCTCTGGTTAGAAAAGAGATTCCGAAGCTTTTGAAAATACTCAAAACTCAAACATTACAAAAGAATCAGAATTTAAAAACACAAGGTTCCTTCCCATAAACTAACTTTGTGAAATGAGGGCCCTGGAGACTTGGTCCATTTGAGGTCCTCCTGTGCCTGTCCATTCATCCATCCATTTGTCTGTTCATCCATTCACCCAACAACCATCCCATCCATCCATCCATCCATCCATCCATCCAACCATCCACCCACCCACCCACCCACCCACCCATCCTACTCGGTCAGTGTTTTCAAGCACCTGTGCTATGCGCCAGGTACTGCTCTAATTGCTAAAACAGAACAATGAGTCCAAGCTCTGAGACCTTATTTTGCTGAAACTTGAATGTATCTTAGTAAACAAATCCCAAAGATGAGATTCCAAGAACTTATCTCCGCTGAATTACTTGCTATACCGAATAGCACCACAATGTGGTTCTACAGTGTGTGTTGTTCCCAGGAGAGTCTATTGGGGAGGGAAGGTTAATAGGTGAAAAAGAGGTCCTCAGACAAGCAACACTTATTTCTGTCTGGAGACCTTCCGAAGAACTAGTCCCTGTCTGGAAAGCTCTACTCTTAACCTATTGGTACCTAGTTAATTCTATTTATCCTTCATATTTCAAAAATTATTTCTTTCAAAGAACCTTCTCTAATGATCCCTTTCTCTCACCCTACAGAGTTTCCCATTATGTCCTTTATTTTTCCAGTGAGGCATCAAGGACAATCTGCTAATGAATGGCATAATTATTTCATGTGTCTTTCCAACTGAAAAGTCAGCTGAGGGCAAGCATCATTTCTTCTTTATTCACTACTATATCCCTACCATATAGCACAATACCCAGGAAATAGCAGACATTCAATAAGGGTTTGCCGAATGGCTGGTGGAAGCTTTTTATGCAGTAATGTGTGGTCTGAGTGTCTTCAACGGAGGGTATGGCTTGCAGCACTTCCCATACACACTGAACCAGCAACTCTTTTTCTCAAAATGCCTCAAGAAGCTAGTGTTCTGGAAGCCTGCTTTGGGAACTGCTGCTCTAGAGGATTTCTAAACTTGTACAATCCCTAAGATTTCCCAACAACTAATTCTGATCTTAAAATCTAGTTAAAGAAGCTCTGAAAAGTTACACTGTACAAGCAGAGCTCTCCCTTCACTCTGGGAGCAGTTTTAAAAAACTAATTCATTCGTGATTAGAATGAAAATAGTAAATTAAAAGCAAACTAATTGTTCCTTAGTCGGTTTAGCTCAAAGAATAAAAAATTTGTCCTTCAAAGTAGAAACTGGGCTCTGGAATGACTGCTGCTGCTTTTCAGATTTCTGGGAAAAATGAAGTCAGGAGCTGTCTCATCCATGTACCTCCCATATATGGAAGGGTCTCAGTATTTTTCCCCTCAGATTATGACATAGGCACTTTGGGCTTTATAAAGTCCTGAGACAGCTAGGAATCTATGATGGAAATGGTGGTTTTTATATGCAGAGAGGAGCACTATGAGGAATCCATAATGCAAACACCTTCCCCTCTTATGCTTTTCTTGAAAATGAAGATTTAGTGACACAAATCTAGTCTTCAAGGGCAGGAAATATTTTATTTGTCTTTATATCCCTAACTTCTAGCACAAAGCCTGGAATATGAGAGGCAATTAATAAACGTTGCATGATAAATAAGTGAAATCCTAAAGTGATGATACTGGAAATACAAGGAAAAGAAGGAGCATTGGAGGATAAAATAATTCTACTACACAACAATTATTTTCAAGACTAAGACCTTGAAAGAACACGATTCACGCCACAGCATCTAGAAGATTACATGCACCCAGAAAGTGTTGATTACATGAAATAAGAACTCCATTAACAAATCTGAAGCGTAAAACAAGCCTGTGTATTTGACTAAAGCAAATTCTTAAGGCAGGTACTATCTTGAAAGGTTCCAAAATAATGGGATGGAATGATAAACCAAGATAAGAAATGTAAAAGATTTTTTTATATAGGTTATCTACATACCGACTAACAGCATTTCCAAAGATGGAGCGAATATTGTCCACAGTTGAGGCATTGGGTAGTGTCCTAACATCAGCTACTGTCTCTCCCTGCTGATAAACAAACAGCAGAAGACACAAGGATTTATTGTCTCACGGTTGAGACTGAAAACATCATAACCTTATCTCCACCAGCAAACTATTAAAAATCCCTTCTTCTTTTCATAAAACAAAACCATCCCCCATAAACCAATAACTTACTTTTTTAACTGAGAAACTAATGCCTGCATTGTGTATTGAATACCTGGAAAAGAAAAACAAAAGAGTAAGAAAAAAGTTGCCAAAAACACACACTAGATGGCAGAGGCCCCTTTTAGTTAAATAGGTTGCTGGAGTTGAGTAATCTAAACAAAGGTGCACATAAAGAAAAATATCTTCATACAGCCTATTAATATTTTACCCACAGAAAAATAAACCAGCAGAAACTTCATAGAGATATAAACGCTAAATGTGACTGAATCAAAACACAGGCTCCTCTCTGCTTTTATAGGTTGCTGATAGAATCCAGGATATCACACCACAATCTCTTTTTTATTTATTTTTATTTATTTTTGAGACAGAGTTTCACTCTTGTTGCCCAGGCTAGAGTGCAATGGCACGATCTCGGTTCACTGCAACCTCCACCTCCTGGGTTCAAGCGATTCTCGTGCCTCAGCCTCCCGAGTAGCTGGGATTATAGGCGCCTGCCACTAGGCCCAGCTAATTCTTTTTGTACTTTTAGGGTTTCACCATGTTGGCCAGGCTGGTCTCAAACTCCTGACCTCAGGTGATCTGCCCGCCTCGGCCTTCCAAAGTGCTGGAATTACATGCGTGAGCCACCACATTCGGCCCACAATCTTTTCACTTTCAGTTTTATTTTCAGAGTGTCCCAAAGGTCTGGTTTGCCTCAAGGACATCTTGAGAAGCTAGCTCTAACAAGCCCTGCTTTTACTCTCTCTCAGAGCCCTCAATACGCCCTCCTCACTGGCTTCTTCCTGCCCCTGGGTCTTATTCCAGTATCTCCCAACCTTTTGTTGGTTGGCAGTCATTTATTTCTCTTTTCTCTACGGAGCTTGTGAAGGGAAGGATTGTGCCTAGCAAAATGCATTTCAGTAACAATGTTTCACTTTACCACACCTAGAACCAAAACAGTCAAATAGAACTCCTTTATTTTTAGGAGGTAATGAATATTCTGACACTGATTTATAAAATTTCAAGAAAAAGCAAAGACACTTAATGTATAAACCGGTGTCATTTTATTGAGGTGAAATGTTTGACTCATTTTAGATTTTTTTAGAAATACTGAAAAATGGGCCAGGTGCGGTGGCTCATGCCTGTAATCCCAGTACTTTGGGAGGCCGAGGCGGGCAGATCATCTGAGGTCAGGAGTTCGAGACCAGCCTGACTAACATGGAGAAACCCCATCTCTACTAAAAACACAAAATTAGCCAGGCATGGTGGCATATGCCTGTAATCCCAGCTACTCAAGAAGGCTGAGGCAGGCAAATCGCTTGAACCTGGGAAGCAGAGGTTGCGGTGAGCTGAGATCAACCATGGTACTCCATCCAGCCTAGGCAACAAGAGTGAAACTCTGATTCAGAAAAAAAAGAAATACTGAAAAATGGTCAGGCGTAGTGGCTCACGCCTGTAATCCTAGCACTTTAGGAGGCTGAGGTAGGTGGATCACCTGAGGTCAGGAGTTCGAGACCAGCCTGACCAATATGATTAAACCCCCTCTCTACTAAAAAGAAAAAAAAAAAATAGCTGGGCATGGTGGCATGTGCCTGTAATCCCAGCTACTCGGGAGGCTGAGACAGGAGAATCACTTGAACCCAGGAGGCAAAGGTTGCAGTGAGCTGAGATTGCACCATTGCACTCCAGCCTGGGCAACAAGAGCAAAATTCTGTCTCAAAATACATATATATAGAGAGAGGTGTGAAATGTTTGACTCATTTTAGATTTTTTTAGAAATATATATATATTATATATCCCAATCAATGATATGTGGGTTCGGAGAGCCTATACTGAAGCCATCTGTACCATCTGTACCAGCAGAGTAAGTCTGTCATGGATATAATGTTTTCATCTGTCCTGAATCCCTTCTCCTTTTTCTGGTAACAGCCTCTCATATCTTCCTTTGGGAAACTACCTCTATTCCATTCTATTTGATATGCACCCTTAATAAGACTGCCAATCAAGAAACCTTCTCCCCATAGATATGGGCACATGATCATCGAATGCACTGTTAGTAAACTGACTCCAGAGCAAAGTCAGGAAAAGAATAAAAACAACTGGTGTACAGTAATGACATTAAGTCCCAGAGGCACCCTGGTTCTTATTCTCTCCAAGGGGCAACTGCACATACTTCATGTTGTAACTCAGCCTTCCACTAAATTTCTTTTTAGCTCAAGTTGGCTAGAGTCAGTTTGTTTTGCGGCCATCAAAGAGCTCTCATTGATCTAAAGACCAACTGCTCTTTCCTGGGGAGATGAGAGAAAGTGCAAAATTGGTGGCTAAACCTTGACCAGAAACTAGTTTTACTTTTCACCATCTAGCTCAGCAACTGTTCACAATTTATGAACACTAGAACATATTACCTTGGTGACAAATCTCAGAGACCCACTCCCAGATTTTGGACTGTACCTGCCAACAATTTCCAAAATTTTCCCATATTCTTCACTTGGATTTTTTAAAGCTTTTCTCCTCGTGGCTATGTTGTAAAAAAGGTCCTCCACCTGCACAGAAGATCGATTTTTCTTGTAAAATCATAGAAGTATATGAAAATACAACCCAAGATGTCCTAGCAAAAGCTAGGTCTTAAGATAGTGAATCCAATTATATTTACCAACAGCTCAGTTCTAAGAACTGACTGAGGCCAGGGATAACACAGCATTAACAGAAGAATTAAAGGACATTTTTCCTGCCTCCCACATTCATTCACTGATTTCTCAACTACGCACTGGGGGCTATCTGTGTGTCAGGGTCTTTGCTTTGTGCAGAAAAGATGAAGACAAAGCATGATCTTGCTCAGAAGAGTACATGATTTAGTGGGACACGCATGTAAATACAAACATGAGCCAGGCATGGTGACACATGCCTGTAATCCCAGCTACTCAGGAGGCTGAGGCAGGACAACTGCTTGAACTCAGGAGGCAGTGATTGCGGTGAGCTGAGATCACACCACTGCACTTCTGCATGGGCAACAGACTGAGACTTTTGTCTCAAAAAAAAAAAAAAAAAAGATATTTTTCAAGCTAATAATAATCACAAAATTTCTTAGATCATTTGAAGTTCTTGGAAATCACACTGTGGTCACTGTGGTATAAGATCTCTCTTTTTTTTTTTTTTTTTTTTTGAGACCATGTCTCACTCTTGTTGCTCAGACTGGAGTGCAAGGCCGCGATCTCGACTCACCACAACCTCCGCCTCCCGGGTTCAAACAATTCTCCTGCCTCAGCCTTCCTGAGTAGCTGGGATTACAGGCATGCGCCACCACACCTGGCTAATTTTGTATTTTTAGTAGAGATGAGGTTTCTCCATGTTGGTCAGGCTGGTCTTGAACTCCCGACCTCAGATGATCCGCCCGCCTTGGCCTCCCAAAGTGCTAAGATTACAGGTGTGAGCCACTGTGCCCAGCCCAAGATCTCTCTTAACATATATTGCAAAACACACATTTTTTTCTGCCTCCTGCCTGCCTCGTCACACCTAGGATTAGGCAGGTTACAGTGGACTTCGAGAAGATATGCTCTAGATGGGACTTGGGTGGAGGGGCAGGATGCATAACATGACAGCAGGGTGCTTTGTGGAATCACAGAAGGGAAAGAGACCAACTTGAGGCACTATACATAGGCAGCATGATGGACTTTCTCCCAGCTAATGATATAGTCATATGTCTCATCAGACACCCTTTAAGTCAAGAGGGCAAGTATTCTTTGCTTCATTTGATAGATGAGAAAACTGGGGTTAAGGGATGTTAAGTGACTTGCCTCTGGACGTACAACCATTGAGTGACAAGGCTGGGCTCTAACCCACACCTCTGGAGTCAAGCTTAATCTTCTTTCAATGCCAACTACCCTGCCATTGATTTTTGCCATCCCAGTAAAGAATCTCCTAGCCCTTAAAAAAGACAAGGAGGTCGCAGGCTGCCATGCCACAAAAGCCAATAGTCATTTATCTTGCTTAGAGGATGATATCTTGGGATCTCCATTGACTAGTGCAAATTCATTTTATTATTACCCTGAAAACTCAGAGACAATTTTAATTTTTATTCCAATATTTATACAAACAAAGCTTCAACAATTTACGCTCCCATGTACCATTCTTACCGTGATCTGGGTCCCTTGATTGCCAGCACATGGTTTAGGAGGACCTTTCAGTTTTCCATCTGAGTAACTTGCTCTAATGAGAAAATACAAGAAATTAATATCCAGTAGAGAGATAGATACTAATCCCAAGGGAAAAAAGAAAACCATACCAACAACAGATTAAAATATAGCCATATTATATATTGTCTTAATTATTTATCATTTTCCTGTTTATTTCTCCACTACTTCCATAATCATTTGAATTTGATTTTTTTTTTTTTTGAGATGGAGTTTTGCTCGTTTCCCAGGGTGGAGTGCAATGCCGCAATCTCAGCTCACTGTAACCTCCGCCTACCAGCGTTGAAGAGATTCTCCTGCCTCAGCCTCCCAAGTAGCTGAGATTACAGATGCCCACCACCACACCCAGCTAATTTTGTATTTTTAGTAGAGATGGAGTTTTACCCTGTTGGTCAGGCTGGTCTCGAACTCCTAGATACGCCTGCCTCGGCCTCCCAAAGTGCTGGGATTACAGGCATGAGCCACCACACCCAGTCCTTGAATTGGATTTTTTAAAATATCTGTTTTTCTAGCAAATGTTCCTATTTACTTGCTATCCTAAGCTACCAAACAATGGTTTTGCCACTGCCTAAGTTAACAGTAAAATTTTCCAGTAATTCTGCAATTATTTATTGAAGAGCTACCAAGTGTCAGGTCTGTGGAAGCCCTGGTAATAAAGAAAGGTCTTGGGGCCGGGCGCGGTGGCTCATGCCTGTAATCCCAGCACTTTGGGAGGCCAAGGCGGGTGGATCACGAGGTCAGGAGATCAAGACCATCCTGGCTAACACAGTGAAACCCCATCTCTACTAAAAATTCAAAACATTAGCGGGACATGGTGGCGGGTGCCTATAGTTCCAGTTACTCAGGAGACTGAGGCAGGAGAATGGCGTGAACCCAGGAGGCAGAGCTTTCGGTGAGCCAAGATCGCACCACTGCACTCCAGCCTGGGTGACACAGGGAGACGACGTGTCAAAAAAAAAAATTAAATTAAAAAAAAAAGAAAGCTCTTCATCTAGTGATGCGTAGACTTTTTACCTAACTGTAGAACAACATGCTAAGTGATCTAGAGAAGGGTCCATTCAGCCTGGGGTGGGAGTGAGGGTGAGTAAA